>NC_134284.1:32743990-33444409 GCF_949628215.1 Phalacrocorax aristotelis | reverse complement strand
GTACATGGTGCAAGTTGCCTGTGAACTGCTATGACCTTGCGGCTTCCACTTGTATGCCCGTATAGTCAGGTTGGCTATTTCAGCCATGTTTTTTCGGGGGATAAGCTCACTGTGGGCTGCTCGTGGGCGTTAAGTTCAGGAATAACTATCAAATTCCTTCCTCAAAGCCAGCAATGCTGGTAACAAATAGGTTTTTTGGGGAAAAAAACCCTCTTTATTTGACATAAAGAATCCAATCAGTGAAGAAGTTGCTACATCCCTTGGCCCCAGCGATAACGCAATCTGTTCTGCAGAGCATCAGCCTGGAAATCATACTATAAAGACTCTAGATTTTAGAGGCTAGCTAGAAAATTACATTTTCTTTAATTTTTTGAGTAATTATTCTCCTATAGCCACCTAGAAAGGTTACCAGGTCTCTTAAATCTGGTATGTATCTAGTATGCTAGCAATTTTCCTTCCTTTTCATTCCTCACAGGACAGAAATTAGACATTGTCATTCCATATTATTTGCGACAGGTTGACATTATAATTTAAAAGGATGCAGCAGTTCTGAACAGCTGGAGAGTAATCCTGAACAATCCTTGACAGTTTCCTTTGGAGGATGAATGCCCCTCCCTGGAGAACCACACAGTCTCTTATTTTAAACTAACAGCTAATTTTAGACAGTTTGCCCTCTTAGAAATGCATGCCACAGAGACTTCTCTACATGCTGAACAGCAGTGACCAGAGATAAGCACCCACACAGAAAAAGAGAGCGCTCTAAAATAGATTTTTCCTCTTCTAAGAGACATGACTTGTTTGCTGTATTGCCTGATGAAGCCAAAGAGAGACTCTCGTTGCTGGTGCTCTCTGAGACAGCCCTCCCTTGTGCTGTGCTGAGCTGAGAGCTTCTTGGATGCTGCACACACTTTGGGACTTCTGTGGTTTACTTATCCTCAGAGACTTGGGGGAATTGGTTTAAGAATAGGGGATTTCCTCCCCCCCCGCCCAACAGGTTCAGCACACTGTGCTTGAAACCTCTTGCTCCCAGAAGGCAGCAGGAAGCAATCTGCAACAGGGTCATGCATCACCTCTGTCTCTCAGAGGTCTTGGGTGCAATGACATTGAGTGACAGGGGAAACGAGGCAGCAAACACCTGTGTGAGATGGAGATCAGCTTCATATGGCTTTGCCTCGTGGGTTGTTGAGAGAAGGGAGAAGGCTGAGACCTGGGGGTACCTCCTCCAGACATCTTGCCAGGAGGAGGGGAAGCTGCAGTGACTGTGAGGTAGAGCTCCACCTCTCCTACCCTTCTGTAGATATGGTCTGGCCTTAAGGACAGTTGAAACACTCCCCACCAAGGAGTGCTTGCATCTTTACCCAGAAATGTCTTGGCCTTCCTTCCTTCCTTCCTTCCTTCCTTCCTTCCTTCCTTCCTTCCTTCCTTCCTTCCTTCCTTCCTTCCTTCCTTCCTTCCTTCCTTCCTTCCTTCCTTCCTTCCTTCCTTCCTTCCTTCCTTCCTCCTCTCCTTCCCTTCCTTCCTTCCTTCCTTCCTCCTTCCTTCCTTCCTTCCTTCCTTCCTTCCTTCCTTCCTTCCTTCCTTCCTTCCTTCCTTCCTTCCTTCCTTCCTTCCTTCCTTCCCTTTCCTTCCTTCCCTTCCCTTCCTTCCTTCCTTCCTTCCTTCCTTCCTTCCTTCCTTCCTTCCTTCCCTTCCTTCCTTCCTTCCTTCCTTCCTTCTTCCTTCCTTCCTTCCTTCCTTCCTTCCTTCCTTCCTTCCCTTTCCTTCCCTTCCTTCCTTCCCTTCCTTCTCCTTCTTCCCTTTCCTTCCTTCCCTTCCTCCTTCCTCTTCCCTTCCCTTCCCTTCCCTTCCCTTCCCCTTCCCTTCCCTTCCCTTCCCTTCCCTTCCCTTCCCTTCCCCTTCCCTTCCCTTCCCTTCCTTTCCCTTCCCTTCCCTTCCCTTCCTTTCTCTTCCCTTCCCTTCCCTTCCCTTCCCTTCCCTTTCCTTTCCTTTTCCCTTCCCTTTCCTTTCCTTTTCCCTTCCCTTTCCTTTCCTTTTTCCTTTCCTTTCCTTTCCTTTCCTTTCCTTTCCTTTCCTTTCCTTTCCTTTCCTTTCCTTTTCCTTTCCTTTCCTTTCCTTTCCTTTTCCTTTCCTTTCCTTTCCTTTCCTTTCCTTTCCTTTCCCTTTCCTTTCCTTTCCTTTCCTTTCCTTTCCTTTCCTTTCCTTTCCTTTCCTTTCCCTTTCCCTTCCCTTCCCTTCCCTTCCCTCTTCCCTTCCCTTCCCTTCCCTTTCCCTTCCCTTTTCCCTTCCCTTTTCCCTTTCCTTCCCTTCCCTTTCCTTTTTCCTTTCCTTCCCTTTCCTTCCCTTTCCTTCCTTTCCTATCCTTTTTTCTTTCCTTTCCTTTCCTTTTTCCTTTCCTTTCCTTTCCTTTTTCTTTTCCTTTCCTTTTTTCCAGAAAATTCCTGACCTCAATCATCATACTCCAGGGAAAGGCACGCTGATTGCAGATCAGACATCAGGTAGGTGACCCATTTGCCAGGTCTGTGGGGTGATTTGGGTTCAGGTTAAGGGTAGAAAAAAACCTGCTGAAATTATTACTGCTTTATTGTGTGCCACATTGTCCTGAAGAGAAACAGATCTGGCTTGTACAAGTCATTGCAAGGACAAGCAAGAAGCACAAGAGAAGTCGTTCTCTGCTGTCAAAGGAGCTAGAGGCACCTCTGAGGCAGAATGGGAGCTCTGCTGAATAGCTGGTTCATGCTCTGCAGCTCTTGTCTCTCCTGGGTGCAAGAGCAGGGAGCAAAGAAGGGCTGAAGGGACAAACCCTTCTGTGCCACGGACTGAGCAAAAGCCCCACTCTGTTCAAGTAGGTGCAAGGTTGGGTCAGGCCTGAATTATGTTCAACCCACATTTTCCCTAGCTTTTGCAGCAGACACTAGTGTGGTCAGCCTGGGCACTGATGATTGACTCCCCGCTCCACTGGGACCACTGATGGGCTTTGCACTGGTCCTGATGAGGCTTTGGTCCAGCCTTTAATCTGTAGAAGGTTTTTTCCATCCTGCACATCTCCTCTGGGGGAACAGTCTGTCCTTTATGAACAAAAACTGCCGCTGGCTGCAGAATAAAAATGTCTGGAGTTGGGCTATGCTGGCTACAGTGCCCTGGGAAGTCAAAGAGGAACTTGTCACTGGTTTCAAGGCCAACAGCTTGTGGTCTCTTTCTTCAGCTGCCATTCAAGACTTTGCCTCACGGTTCCTACCAGTTAAATATTTCCATCAAATGAAGATGGTGCTCCAAAGAGGAGAGTCTGGCAGAGGAAAAACAGAAGAGTTTCTGGTTCTCATCTCTCTAATTAAAAACAACCCCCCTCAACTCTCAAAGCTGTAATCTGGGTGATAATACTTCTCAAAAAACTGAATACTTTCCTTGCAGAGTTTAGCTTAAAAAATCCACGTTTTGGATTGAGGTGATTTTAAAAACAGTTTCACTGTATTTACTCTGTAGTTGGAGGAGCCAGTAAGCCATGCAGAAGAAAACCCTGCGGATGTAAAAAGACTGAGTGGACTGATATAAATCCACCTCTGCAAGATCCGTGTTGAGAGGACTTGGTCACAGGAGTAATGCTGTTCCTGTGAAGACGCATTCGCAGGCTCCAGCCCTCAGTGTAGCATGTGGAGTAGCTGAACAGCGTTGTGCCTTGGGGCTCACAGGGATGGGAGATGAAGCTGTTCGAACACTTGTCTGTGTGCACTCAAGTGAATATATAAAATGTGCATGCCAGAGCTGAAGGGCTTACAGAACTCAGGTGTTTGCACTTGATAAACAGCCAGGACAAGTGTTGTCGGAGTGCGGGAGTCTGAAGAGAAGTCAAGACTTGATCTTTCTCCCTGAATGATTCGTTGCCCTAAAAAACAGAATCTGGACTGTATTTACCACTGAGGACCACATCCCCCTACCTAAGAGTGGACCCCAAGAGCAGTTCCAGGTACCCTGTACATGGGAAGGAAGGAGACAGTGAAGCAAACTCATTTTCTCAGGTCCTTCCAGAGTGCTTTGAAGCTGTTGCTAGAAACGCAAGCTTAAACAGTTACCCCTCCAGAAAGAATAAGATAAAATACAATAAAATGGCTTAGCAGAGTTTTTAAACCCCGATATCCCTATTGATTTTCCATGGAAAGCAGACTGTGATGAATAATAACAGTGCAATGCCCTCAGGTTGGTTTTATTGTGCTGAGATGCAGAATGTATCTAAACCAGTCTAGTTTTACTAGAAATTGTCCTCTGGAGCACAGGTCACCCCTATCCATCATGGTCCCTCAGATCAGCTCACGGTATACCCCATTAACCTCTTCATCATGACTTTAAGTATGGAGTTTTATGCAAGCCTATTTAACAACCTGTGGTGTGATCCAGGAGACATGGTGGAAAACTGCAACCAAGTCAAGGGTTGGGTGAGTCTTGCAAACTCTGCTCTTTGAACATGGTCAAGATCCTCTCCTAATTTCACATAGGCCTTTGCAAAACGTTCATGGGACAGCCTGACGCAGAGAAATCAAGGGCATTGGGTGGAAGAAGGGCTGGTGGGAAACATAAGAAAACTTCTGTTTGAGAGCTCCTGAACCATGACACCCTCTAAGCTTGTCCAGCAGATCTTCTGGGACCTCATTCTACCCTCTCACCCAGCGACTGGAGGCTTTCTGGAGCCAGTAGACCCTGATGGTGATTAGGAGAGCAGATTGCTGATGTGAGGCTTGTTCCTGCAGTGTCTAATGTCAGTATATGTAATTAGAGGCATGGACAATTCTGGCCCCAAATATGTCTCCATATCAAGGCTGGTGATACTTGGGAAGGAAAAGCCTGTATTTCCCTGTAGCCCCAAGCCTTCTGCAAGTATGGAGCTGCCTTAATCTGTAAGAGTGCATCCTAACATGCCTGTGAAAGCTGAAGACCTCTCCTGACTTGCTGCATCCGCTGGTAACAGAAGCCGTCCCTTCCAGGACAGAAAGGAAAACAACAAACCCTCCTTATTTTCTTTCCCCCTCATACATTTTCAATTAAAATAGATTTGCAAGCTATACTGAATGTGCCACAAATCTCTTTGCATGGTTAAAGTTGATTAATTGGGGTAGGAAGTGAAAATTAAAAAATGGCAGCAGCTAACAAAATACAAATAGCCTCTCTTGGGCCTTGTGGATGATGGAGCACAAACCGAGCCGCCTGAGCTGCCTCTGCCTTGAGGCCTCCTTCACCTTGGGTTAAACACTCAAGAACAGAGCTGGGTTTTGGGGGGAGGGGGTTGGCCTCAAAGTAATATGTATATAATCCTCAAGATAATCAATTTCTTACAGATGCTTTGTAAACTTTCGTGTTCAAGAGCGCCAGCCATAGTACTTTCTAAATCCCTAGGGGTTGTATTTGATATCCATTTGTTATTTCCTAATGCTATTCAATCTTTTTTTCCCCCTGTTTTTTTTAAGCTTGCAGCAATAAGCCTGAGACTTACGTCGGCAGTTGCCACCGCTTTTGCCATTCTGCAGTGAACTTTGTGCGCGTTTTCATATTCCTTTTCTTACACTCCTGATAAAAGCATTATCAGGGAAATTCAAAAGGAAGCAGAAAACTGGCATAGCTAATTTAGGCTAATTAGTATGGCAGAAGCTGAGTCTTGTACTTCAGAGGTTCCCATGCCCTCCTATGTCTCCACCTGATCGCCTTGTCCAGCAGCAAACCCAGGAGGCAGCTCCAATTATATCATAACCTCTTCAAACACCAAGCCACTCAAGCTAATTTTATCCTATTAAACAGACTGAAGGATTCAGAAGAAAGGTTCTCCCCCAAAAGCTTCAATTACCAGTGTCCCTGATTACCATCTTTACAATCCTATATGCTACAGTTAAATACTTTTTTGCTTAGTGTTGCTTTCTTGATTTAGATGAAAAGCGAGTATTAAGAGCATGTCTTTTCAACTCAAGCAAGTGACATTCATAAAAAAAAAAAAGGAACCTCTCTTGTTATTAGCGTGTTTAATCAAAGTCAAGTTTAGAACCGTTCAAAGACAATGTAATTGGGGAAATGTAAACATCTCCTTGCATCCAGTGGCATTCAAAGCAGCCACAGGTAACTGCCAATAACAGCAGCGATGTCTTAGGTCTAGAGGAAAAATATAAATAAAGAAAACAGCAGGATCTCCTGAAGCAAGGAAATGTCGAACAGTGCTTGAAGTAAATCTCATAGCATTAATCAGCAATAAAGACAGAAAATAGCCTCTGAGGTACTGAGCTGGTTCATCCTTCCTTGCAGCAATATGTGGTAGACATTGGCCCAGAGCACACAGACATGCCTGGCCAAATGCGCTCGCCTGGGTCACAGATGTGCCTGGGCTTAGGGCAGTGCACAGCCTGTCCTCCCTTGCCCCAGTCTTAACGGCAGCCTTGAGCCTTCACTCTCCATCCCCATGATGCTCCTCCTCTGCTGGCCGTGCCCACGGGAAGGGGGAGCTCTCTGGGAACAACCATGCCATTTTTGTGGCCGGTGCCTCCTGCAAGGGGGCTGCAATCTTGGCTGATGACTCCAGGTGCTGCTGTAATTCAAATAATAATTGTAGGATCCAGGCTATTACTTTTAACAACAGAGAAGGAAACAGAAAGAATATATGTCATCTGATCATCAAATTAACCCTCCCCTGCACATTGAACCTGGGAGAAGTCAGGTGACAGGAGTACCTGTTAAGACAGCATTTATATGGAAACAACATGATCATATGGATTACCTGGGAAATGCAGTAGCGTAAGTCGTAACAGAAACACATCTGACTTTTTTTAAAAGGAACTTTTTCTTCACCTTCCCCGAAAAGACTAATTTTGCTTATTCCTCTTCTTCCACAGACAGCAATTGTTTTATACATACTTATGACTTAATATTCTTGTTTTCATTCATCCCAACTTGTTAGCTCCCAGTCCATCCCAAGCTGGAGGTCGGATTTCACTCCTGATCTACTCATCCTTGCAGCTGAAAATGAGCATTTTTCTTTCTCTCTAGAAACAAACAAACAAACAATTTCTGTCATTTAACAGAAATTGAATGAGTTTCACCCAATTGCCCGCTCTTTGGGCGATATGGAAATGCTATTGTCTGCAGACAATGATTCTCATGCAAATGAAACAACAGCTAAACAAGAATCCTCCCTATCTCTGTTTGGGCCAATTTTCTTAACGTTTCAGCAAAGCTTAATCTGTTGGCAGAAGTGTTTAGGCCCATTAACAGCTAAAGTCACAGAGTCCACAACTCACCCTGCTGACAGTAAACAAGGAATTTGAGGAATGGCCTTTAAACAATGGTTAAGCCACAAACCATTTTGTCATCAAATGCTGTGAAAAGCATATAGGCTGATGATTTTCTTCCTTGGGTTACAGCGATTTGAAAGAGCGGCTTCCCTCCCCTGAGTCCCCAGCACCCTCCAGGCTTGGGTTACAGCTGTTTTATTTGCCTTTCCAGCCCTACAGCTGTGGGATGGGTTCTGCAGGTGTGCTCCCAACAAATGAGTCATTCCAGGCCTTCGTATTATTTATTTGTATTGACCGCCTCAGAGGCCAAGGGCCCCCCTGCGCTCAGCACTGCCCAAACACAGGACAACACCGTGCTCTGTGCCCTGCAGGGAAGATTCCTGGGTTTAATTTTGTTCAGGGAATACTGCACCCAGGTTCTTCCCTAACAGTGCCACGGACAAAAGGAGAAAATTTACCCTGGGGGTGAGAAATAACTGGTAACTGCTAAACAAAATAAATTGCTAAATAAACCCCATAAAACTTGTATCTCGTCAGCAGGGCTGGGATGGGAAGGGGGTGTGTGGATGCTGGGGCTGCTCGCCCCACCATGTTTCTCAGAGGTTCTACCAGGCAGTGCCAAAGGAAGTCCCTTTGCACCCCACTGCCTGAATGGCACCCAAATTTATTCCCTCCCTCTGGGAGAAGAAGCATAGCCAAAGTGATGGTAGATGGCTGCAACCCAAAAGAGAATGTGGGCAACCTTTTACCTGGAGTTATTTGGAAAATACATCTGTGAAAACTCATGGTGCCAATACCAAGGCCATGCCAACACCAATGCCATCCAACACCAACGCCATACCAACATCATTTGCCTCCCATATGTTTTTCCCATGCTGAGCTAGAGTGAGCATCTAGCAAAGAACTGAAGAACAACATGCTCCGGATCCTGCCGTTGTGTCCTTCCCACGGTGGATGGCAGGAGAAGGTGCCACACCAGCATCTCCCACAAAAGTTGTTCTTGCCTGCTCTCTTGCCAGAAGGCAATGGAGAAATCACAAGCAAAAGGCAAGGACTGAGGCTTAGAACAATTTCCCTTCACACTCGACCCAAAGACCATCAAAGGCAACAGACTGAGCTTATCACTGCAAGTGCTGAAGGCCTGGTGAACTCATCAAACTGAGCTGCTGGTGTGGTGTGACGTATCTTTTTCTCTATGGGTTCTCCTACAGAACAGAGAGGGGAAAAGAGGAGTGAGGAGCAGAGCCGGTAATGAAATGCTCTTTGGCTGCGTATGCAGATATCCTATACTTTGACTTGATCAGACTGCACCCAAACTATGTTGCATCCACCAGCGCCAGGAGGGATCCCCATCAGTCTTATCGGGGAATGTGAGAGAAGGACAGCAAAGAGAGATGGACTGGGAGAGAGTTGGCTGTGCCAGCAACAGGCACCAGCCTGCAGCCAGCTCCGTGGCAGGATGCTCATCATGCCACAGCTCTGGACTGTCCACATTTCACTTCTCCACCTCTGACATTCACTGCCATTAAGGGCAGATGAAAACAGAAGGTTGTTTTAGTATGGTGACATCTGGGCAACAGTTTCGCAGTTCTTTTGCCCAACTTTGGTATAAGCCTGCCCCATAATTTTCAACCAGATCTTGTTTTCCCCAGTAAATTAGTTCTGCAGACAAGATTCTGGGTTTTGTTGAAATAAAAATGAAATTAAATGAATAAAATAAAATAAAATAAATTTAAAATGCAACATAAGAAGGCTTGTGGCCAAACTTTTTTGCTGTTTGAAGTATCATTTCTTTAAACAAGCGCTACAGTGTTTCATGGCAATTTTAAAAGATGGAAACTGGTATCAGTTGCCTCATTAAATGGTGTTAATCCTCTGTGCCAAGCTTGTTTCATTTAAATCTTTAGACCACCATGGTTACAGTGACACTGTTTATAACTGGTAATAAAATGTGGGAGGAAAGAAGGTTGTGAGGCATTTTTACAGATGGAAATTGGGAACAGCTCTGGTGATTCCAGTAACGAGCTATTGGCATCAGAAATTAACTTTTCCATAGATCCTTCTGTATAATTCTCAGTAATGTGGTGCCATATACCCACACCTGTGTGAAGAGGTGGTTGTTGGGTGCGGTGCTGGCTGGTGGTGCACAAGAATACATATCCCACCTCTGGTGTGGTGCCGATATTCCCACACACCGCTGTGCCTGAGACAGGACCTCCTTGTGGCCCTTCATATGAGCATTTAACTACCATTCCAGCTTTTCAATGACTGCCCGTTTCAGATGATGTGAACAGATGGAGAGGCAGGACATGAATTAGATGTCTGAGAGTTGGAAACACAAGGAAAGGGTGAAAACTAAGAGTTTAGTGCGGAGCAGGCACCTTTATCAGGAGTACTGGGATCAGTGTGATGTATTTTGCCAGAAGACTGGGACAGCAGCACTCCATGAAGGCTACTTTTTACTGGACTGAAATCTCTTTTCCCTAGTGTTAACGTACTAAACTCTCCTTATAATTCCCCAAATACCAAGCAGAAATACCCCTTGGAAACAAAGTGGATTTTACACAGCAGCCAAGCCTTTTGATCTACAAGACAGCATCAAAGAGGGGATCTAATAAAATTTTAAAAAGAAACAAGGCATAAAACTCAGATCAAACTCTCTGAATATTTTTTTTGCCTATTTCTGCAGACTTGAACATTTCTTGGAAGAGTTTCATCTAAAATAAATAAATAAATCACCACCTTAACCCCACAGCAGGACTTTCCCCCCTCCCCTGTATGTATTTGTACACACACACACACACACGCTCACTCACAAACACAAACGAAATGCCTACGGTAAATCCGTTTGCAAGACACGATCCTGCAAGATGATGATCAGGCTGCCCTGATGGGCTGGGGGTCCCAGGGTACCTGCAGGACTGTGGTGGGAGAAGAGTCCCCAACGCCCAGCTGGCCAAAACGAGGAGGCACAGCTGTCACATCTGGCTAAGCAAGGTGGGGCATGTGGAGGGCCAGGCAGGTTGATGTGTGACAGCTGATGCAAGGTGTGATTGGGGCCTGGATGTCAAGTTAAAATTATATCACGTTTTAGAGAAAAACTAAAGTCCACAAAAATCGTGAGAAACTTTTTACTTTGTGTGCTGCTGTGTTGCATCGGCTGCGTGCTTTTAAGGACGGGGCCATCATTAAGCATGCACAGTGGTTATCTAGAGGAAAGCAGATGCTGCAGATATTTATACATAGCCATTTTCAGGGTGTACAGCAGTTTTCAGCCTCCTCCTGAAATGGTGCCTCTCAGTGTGACCCACACACTGGTAGTTTTGCATCTCAAAAGGAGGAAGGGGTCATTTTGGTGAGTGGGGCTTTCTGCCTTTTCACCTTTTTTCTTTGAGGTGAAAAGAGTAGCCTGATTAAAACCTATTAATCTAAGGACTTGGGTAAGAGATGTTGAATGAATTATAAAAGCTAAAATTGTTAGAATTATCAGAGAGACAGGCAGACAAGCAAAATTTGACGTGTATTGAGCATGTAAGGACTAAGCTAATTTGGAGTTTTCGCTCTGGTTTTAGAAAGTAAGAAGATTTAATAATTTTCCCTTTTGAAGGAAGTATAAATCAAAGCGGGATGTTTTGTGGTAAAAAATTTCCTCTTTTGGGCTTTATCACAAGTGAAAATGAACTTGGCATTCACAGCTTAGTCCCAGTTAATCAGAACTCACAATCAGAGAAATCAAGTCGTACTTCTGCCTGCGAGTGAAGCCTGAGTTAATATTCCTGCATGGCGCAGGAACCTTTTGGTGGGCAGATGGACCCTCTCTCCGTAAACAAGGGGGGACAGCTCTATTGCAAAGTGAGACTCAGGCTCGAAACGTGCCTCTTCAGGGAAAGGGTGGCATCCCGAACACAAGGCTTTCGGGCTTGCCAAGTTCTCTGCGGGTTGTTAGGAGCTTCTTTTTTTGCTGCCTAAAACCAGCCACTCAAACTTTGCAGGCGCAAACATTCACCCCAAATGTGAGCATGGCATGAATCAAGCAATAAAAGTTAATCGGCATCATTAAACCTGTCAAACCAGCAGGTTATTAAAATTACCACTATTCACTCTGAAAATGGGAACAAAAAATTATGCTCCAGCTTTCTGAGCCTGTTTGTCTTGTTTTCCCACACTGCTCATGAATTACTACAGTATATTACAATGTCCTCCATCCATCTTCATTAGCATTGTGAACAAATTGTATTGGGCTGTAATGCAGCATTTTTTTGGTATTGTACAAACATATATGATGTACAGAAAATGGGCAATTTAATACGAAAAGAATATTGTGCCTCAGAATTTTTATTTTCTAAACAGTCATTTCAGTTGGGAATTATTGCATGATTTGTGCATAATTTCTCATGGATAGTTATTTAAATATAAATAGAGAAAACATGTAATTCCATATGGTGGCTATCTACCCTTTCTTGATGCCTCTCCATATTTTTAATAGTGCAATAAACAAAAGATAAAACATCTCTAAGCCACACACTAGTCAAAAGAAGATAATTGTGCCTGTATGTGTTTATTGTAATTTGAATGTGCTTCAATTAACTTTCCTCAATATTTCCCAGTTCTTTTAAAAGAAACTTAGATTGGTTTTTATTTTGTGAAATATGTTTTCTGTGCAATATGAAAAAAAAAAAAAACCCAATGCCTTTGTTTACCTCATTATGGATACATCCTATCCAGGAGCAAAGCTCCAACTCTTTATTCCCGACAACCTTTTTTTTTTTCCATTCTCACATGCTTCTTATTATATTTAAGTAAAAATATCAAATTTCTAGTGCTCCTAGGAAGAAGCAGCTCATCATTGCTCAATATATCACATATCAAAGTGTGGTAAAACATGAAAATGGCAGAAGAGCAAACTCATACACTTTTGCACTACAGTCACTTTTAAAAGATGAGAATTTATTACCCTTTCCTCCTACAAATCATCAGGGTGACCGAAACAGAGAGAGTGTATATAGAATGCTTGTTGTAATTAACCTTGAGGCTTTTATTTAAACAAGGTCAAACATTTTAACAGCTTTATAAATCAAGATTGGGTCCGCACAGCTCTATAGCATCAGGCTAATGATAAAATGCACATGGAATACTTATTAAACAGTATTTATTTACAGAAAATATATCCTGCAAGCTTCTGAGAGGCGCACCCGCAGGCTGATCTAGCACTGACAGACACACAGCTCCAGCCCCAACCAAACCACCCCAAGGTGACCAGTGTAATGAGCTTTTATTATGTGCGGCCAAGCAGCCAGGCCCAGGTATTGGTAAATTAGGTCATTAGCAAGATGACTGCACTTTTAGTGTGATTGCAAAATTACAGGAGGTAATTACAATCATCCCAATATCTGCTGTTCTGTCCTTAATTTTGTCTGATTCTTACTTGCTTTTTAATCTACTTCATTTATGTTTTATTGGAAGGAGAAGGAAGGAGGACATGTGAGTTGAGTAAGATGAACTACTTTTTATGTGTCAGTGAGTAGCTACCCGGGAACCTTTATCAGTCTCTAAAAATAACACCCTTGGAATCCTCTGGCCATCTTGGGTTATCTCCTACTTCCTAATAAAATATGTCCATCAGGAATAATTTTTTCTGAACAAGGAACATCACAGTAGGCTTTCTATTTTGCACTCTAAATAAACAGTAGTTTTTAAGTCACCAATGTTCATAATTTCACACACTCTTCAGTGTATCAGAGCATAATAAAGAAGATCACAAGCCACAGCACCTGTCGTGGCTGCTTTATATGATGGCCCACTCTGCAGACGTGCTTTACCAAATATCCTCTCTTTGAAGTCAAGAGGACATCCATGCGGACAATAGGTGCCTGCTATACATGTGACCCACCAGTCATAAATAGCTGGTGTAATTTCCCTAAAGGATTCAGATAATTTGTCCCCAACTAGTTCTTAGCTCTTAAGTGTTTTTTCTTAGCCCCATGGTGTATGAGTTGCACAGACCCTAAGGGATACTCATTATTCACCATGCTTGCTTGCTTAAACTTCACATCTGGTTTGCCACCACCACCTCCCAGTACGAGCTCTGGGTCCCTGGAACATCGGTATGGCTGCCGTCGGGATCTGCAACTAAACCTCTTTCACCTGGCCACAGTATATTCCATTGCATCCAACCAACGAAAATCCCACATATCAGCAGGGCCAACAGTAGGGACCAAACTGGGTAAAGAAGGAAACATTTTTCCGTGTCTGCATTCACCATTTTAATTGACTTCTTTCATTTGTTCCCCTTCTGTGCCCTCTGACTATAAACATTCAAATGGCTGTAGTAACTCCCAGGAAAAAAAAAACAGTTGTGCTAAATGAAATTTTCATGTGTGGGTGTTTAAGTATCTGCGTGAAGCAAACTTCCACATGGGAAGAACCCCATGTGAGCGATGTGACCAATTACCACTGAGCAACCCAGAGCAGCTTCTGAATATTCACGTCCAATTGCCGCTTTGGTGGAACAATTGGTTTGAACAGTTTGAAAAGGCAATGATGTCAAATGTGCGGCGTGATTAAACGCAGCGAAATTACCAACCGTTGAGCTGAAAAAGAAGCTCGGTTTCCTTCCCAGGGTAATTCTGCTTTTGAATTTTGTAGGGAACACTGTGCTCAGGCGGCCTCTTCCTGCACACCCAAATCTGCCAGGGCAAAGTTGCAGCTGAGTTTTGGAAGCATCATGGACCAGGACATGCGTGGGAGCTTTGACATGGGTGCAGCCAGTCAAATGCCTCCTCTTCCCCCTGATCCTCACACAGAACCACACTTCTAGCCCAGGTAGAGCAATGCAGCAGCACATTTTGCAAGCGCACCGTGATGCAAATGTAATTTGAATCAAAGATTTTCAGGGCCAAGTATCTGGGAGTTGAATTGTCTGGATAACTGGCAAAGGCTACCTCTTTTCCATCAGTATCAGCTGCGTTTGGGTGCTCTTCTGCTTTCTGTGCAGACAAGGGACATGTTCAACACACAGTCCTGCTGCTTGGTTCACGCTTATTTCTGTCATCACTGAAATGGCCTTTACCCTTTTAAAAAAATACCATTAATTCCTCCATCTATCTGACTCCTTCTGCTTTAAAAACGCACATACCATTGTAAGTTATACTTCAGTAGTAGCCCTGGTTTTATGACTGAGACATACGGATCCAAGCGTTGGGAGAAACAGCATTTTTTAAATTGTAGTGCACAGAGAAGTGTTCAGTTCCCAGATGGCAGAAGGGAGCTGGGAGCACACATGAGGAGAAAAAAGTCATACATCCTCCAGGATGATATCTGGTGCTGAGCTCTTGTCAGAGAGAGTGGGCACAGAAATGCTGCCCGTCTCCGGCTGCTCCGGTTTGGGGCCAGGTCTGAAAACAATTTCTCTCCTCCCAGTCCCCTTTGGGGGAGGTGATTGTGCACACTCTTGTACAAGAAAATTGTGTTTCTTTCTTAACAAGCAACTCCCACAAATTTTGTGAACATGCAAAATGCTTCTTAACCATGATTCAGGAAGCTGAGATGAGGAAACAGCCTGTATAAAATGCTCCCTTAAACTAGGGAACTTTTTCTTTTCCTTTCTTCTTGTTTCCTACCCAGAGATCTGAGCTAATTTTCTCTACCCATAGGCTCCCCCCACGCCCTCAAAAAAAAAAAAAGGGGGGGGGGGGAAAGACTGTATTCACTAATTATACATCCTGAAAAGAATTTCGTTCAGTGTAAGATGATCCTAGTGATATGCTAATCCTTTTTTCTGCTTGGTGCAGCCTGAAGCCTGTGTCTAACATTTTTTTCAACTGTATGACAATAAAAGTTGTGGCAACAAAAGAAATAAATGGGCAGCTAAAGAAGGTATAGCTGAAACACATGGCAGACCAGTTCTCTCCTCTCCTTCTGGCTGCTCTTTTGTAGGCTCTGGTTTGGTATCCTCAAGTCAATAGCCGAAAGCCAGCCACCTTAGCAACTTAGTATGACACCCAAGCCCTCTCTCTTTACATTCATGAATAGTCAGCAAGCAGCAGACAAAATAGAACTAATCTTTTTTGACAGAATTGTTCAATTTTAGAGGAAAGGCTTTTGAGGCACCTTCCATACATTTGCAGAATATGAGACAACAATGGCCACCATCACATCTTACAAAAGGACGACCAGGGATGTGAGCGTGCACACACGCACCCACGACAGCCATTTCGATAAAATATTGCAGCTAAGTTCAAGCGATTGCAGGATATGCCCATTGTTAGGGGGAAAGCTGGCAGGCAAGAAAAAAAAATTTTTAAAAACCCCTTCCATTATTTTGTTGCTGATTATTAAACATACACATCCCGATAATGTGTGATTAGGGTTATTTGTCTTGATTAACCAAAGTTAAGAGAGCTGACTAATACCCACTCTTTAATTTCCTGTCATAGGCTGATAGCTTCATCTTTTTTTTTCTTTTTTTTTGGACCAATGATTCTTATTGTGAAATGCATTCAATCCAGCAGGTTCTTGCCTGCATTTAAAAGCTGGTTTTGCCATTTTGAAATCCTTTAACACAGCAGCCACTCACAAGTCTAGTATGTGCAGAAAAGGACATTCCTCCTTTTCCCTTCTCTCCCCTCCATTTAATGCAAGCCATATCTCTATCTCCAAATATAGTCTGTGCAGGAAAGAGAAGGAAATAATAATAATAATGATGATGATAATAATAACAACAACAACAACAATAATAATAATCTGCCCGGTCTATGGGCAAAACCAGAAGTTAGGAACATGGTCCATGCAGCTGCAACACTACATTTAAAATTCAGTTTACTCCTAGGAAGAGGGCTAATCCTGCCCCTGTAATTCCCTACAGCCAAAATGTACCCCCCTCCCTGAGTGACAGTGCAATGCAAAGACACTCACACGCTTATCTTCCCCAACCAGATGGCCGACTTGGATCAATGCACACACGCCACGATCAATGGGAGCGATAAAGAATTAGGAAAACAGTGGTACATGCTCCCAGAAAGCTTGTACACTGCATAATTATTTTATGATTCTACACATGGCTACATGTGATACTGGAGTCAAGAAGGAAAAGGATAATTAGAGAGCCAGAAAGCACCCGTACTGCACTACACACTTTGTCAGTCAGCAGTTCCCACTCGGCTCAACTCACTGCCGTTATCTCCTCTCCTGCCCCTTTGCAAACGAATTTAGGGAATATGTAAAATATTAGGGGGAGGCGGCTTCTGGGTTACAGAGATGGGATACAGGAGATTATTGTGTCCTGTCATACGACAGCAAAAGTTTTTGTCCAAGGGCTGGGGTGGACCGTGTGAGCATCGCCTGGGGAGCGGAGCATGGAGTGGGATCCGCGGGCACAGGGGTACTTGCGACAAACCCCTTCTAGGGCTTTGTTGGGAGAGGGATGTAGCCACATCCATTCAATAAAATACAGCTGAATATGTTACTCTCTGGGTTTGGGTTTTTATTTTCCTCCTTTCCGCCCAGCAGCAATTCTGTGATTGGCTCCTTGTATCCAGCTCATTTGCCACCACGCCACTGAGCCGAAAAGCGGGGGAGGAGGAAACAACTGCCCCCCCCAGCTGATCGAATGACACAGAATAAATATCAAAGCGCTGGATGGTTACGACTGTGAATCTGGATGCCAAAGAGCACATGACTGAGATTAGGGAGCAGAACAATGCCAGGCAGAAAGCTGCCCTTCATGGCAAGGCAGGCAGCGAGAAATCACCGCGCTAAGCAGTTTGCAAAAGCGCCGTCACCGCCTGACGCCACTGACGTGTCCTCACCCTGCTGGCACCAGCTGTAATACCGCCCTGAGGTTGCTGATGGGGATAGAGGGATGACAAGGAGACAGGCTGCCATCAGCACTGCAGGCAAAGCTGGGGCACCCTTGTCCCTCCGAGCACCCCCATGGACAGGACCTTCCCACTGGCTGTCAGGCTGGTGGTGGGACATGGGGCCATGGCGTGGTGCTGCGGTGCAAGGGGAGAGTGGGGTAGGAACCACCTGAAAAGGGCCTGTCAAGGAGCAGAGGCATGTGATGGAGAGCTGGAGCTTGCAGGGGAACGGGGTAGGCATCACCATCCCTTCCACTGCTGCCTTTCGTCCTGAGGGCTCAGTGCATGCTGCAGCAATGTCATCGCTGGAGGCCACGGTCCAGAGACACCTGCCCGGGTCCTTCTGCAGGGAGGTGAGAGAAGGGCTCACCCTGCATCTCCTCATGCCTGTCCCAGCCTGCTCCCCCAGCATAAATCAGGGCTAAACCGCACTTTTCAGTAAAATTAATGAAGAGACATTGTGGTGGTGATGTGTTTGGAAATGTCCATCTTAAATGCGAAAATTTAAAATAGGGAAATTGGGGTCTTTCCTGCTGGCATTTGACTTAAGACCAGAGCCCAGAGCCCTTGCCCTGACACGTGGCGCAAAATGTCTCTGAGGCACACTTACACTAAAACAGCTACTCCAAAAACATCCTGTGCTTTACTCTTCTCCTCCCCTCAGGCACAGGTCATTCCATGGGAAAGGCACATCGAGCTGCAGTGGCTTCATCAGTAAAAGCAGCCATCATAAGCGTATCTACAAGGCTGGACTGGTGATCAGAAATACCCCATGCGTGACAAGTCACTCACTAAATTGGTTATTGCAGCTCCACCCCAAGCACACATTTCTGCTTGTTCGTAACAGTCTTCCATTGTACCAGGTCTCAAATCAAAGCAACCATTAGAGCTTTATTTACCCATCAGTTTTTTGCTCTGCTAAAATCACATGTGCATCAGAAAGGTAAGAAAGAATATGGCATGACTTGGGTCAATTTAAGGAAACATCCTCCACTGCCAAATCAGAAATTGTGCAGTGTCAGTTCTGCCTATGGGGAAAAACTTTCAGGCAACACTTCCTGCAGACACCACTCTAGGAGCTGAGCACTGGGATGGGGATGAACATTGGTGGAGAGGAGAGGTGAGGTGAGACACACAATTATATTAAGATGAAGGCCCGTGTCTTCATCCTTTCTCTTGCAGAGGCTTGTGGCGTCTGTGAAGAGGGAGATAAAACCGAACCTTAGAGGCATGCCTACTCATTCTGTATCTTGCTCGAGGGACCAACTCAAATGGGCAACTCTTCGTGAAGGATTTATAGTCCTGGCCAACTGTGCATGCATCTCGCTGCCTGTAACCCACCCACTCTGATGGGTATGTGAAGCTCACTGGCGCAGGTGTCAGTGGCAAAGCAGCATGATTCTACCCGAACAGTTATGCATTGTCCCAGATCTTGGAAAGACAGCTTTTCTGGAGGAGGTGGACCTAGTTTGACCACTATGGCTGTTTCAACTTCTTGATCAAAATGTCTCTATCAAAAAAATTTACTTTTTTTGACAGATATGAAATTTTTGGTGGAGTCTTCTTTTTCTTTTGATGTTTTATAGTTGCATATGGAAAAAACCCACAATATTTCCCTTCATTTAAAAATATCATTTTTTAGTAAAAAAGTTATGAAAAACTTATCTCAAACCAAATATTCATCCTAAAAATAAAATACCCCACCATTTTAATTTTCAAAGTTTTTCCATTCCTTTTGTTTTGGTGAAAAAAAAAAAGATAGGAGCTTCAGATAGAAAAAGGAACTATTTCCAAAATTTCTCATGAGAAATAATTGCCTTCACTAATCATTGTTTCCACAAAGAAAAGGTTCTTTAGTGACACAGGTTCTGCCTTTGGAGTTGGCATCATACTGGGTAACAGCGTAATTAGAAATAGAGAGATGTAATAACTCTCCAGGTTGGAACAGATCTGTACGAGATCAGTTTTACCTCACTTGGATATGGACTATCCATTTCTGGAGTGCAATTTAATTACTTCTGTGGTAGCAGGTGGTAAGTTCTGCATCTCCCCTGACTGGCAAAGTGCCTCTTCTCAGTCCAGTTCCCTATGCCTTTGCTGAGTCCGTCCTCTGCCTTGCTCGGTCCTGCTGTAGCAGCTACGATGGACGGATTCTACTGTTTGTTTTGGTAAACAAAGACCTGGAGCCACAGCTGCAACCAAAGGAAGCACGCTGCAACTCAGAAAAGGATTTTTTTTTTCCAACCTGCTGTATATTAGTCAGCCTTTGTAACACAGAATTAAATAACTTGACAGATGCCCCAAATTTTGCCAGCTGCTTTTGGTCTCTTAGGACAGGCAGGGACGCCTAGAACCTGTGGGGCACCATGGCCGCGCCTCCTTTCCCTCGGCCACGTTTTGGATATTGCACAGCTATCTAGGCATTGACCTCAGGATGGCTGGATGCAGCATCCTTTCTTACCGTGACTGCGTTGGTGTATTCTGGTGAGGCTGGTCCGTGCCACTCAGGGAGTAACTTGAAGTTCACATGCCACGGTCCCTCCTCTATCACAAGACTGGAAGTGCAAATGCATGTCCTGTCATGAGAGAGGATGTGAAAACAACCTTGTGTCAGCAGAGGAGATGCTCACAAGCAGTCCCACCACGGAGCAGCTCATGAACCCCGCAGCTGTGGATTGTTCATGGGATGGGAGCACATCCAGTTGCATGACTGCGGAAAGCCCCCTGAGAAGGAACACCTCAGGGTAGCTGCTATGGACAGATTCCTGCAAACCTATTTCCCAAAGTCCACTGAGTAAAAGACAAATCTGGAAGAAGGGAAAAACTCCCTGCCGACCTATTCCCAGAACTCTGTCCCATGTTAAAAAAGGGGAGCAGAGGTACCACTTAGTGCCTCATGTTGCATGTGTATGTGAGGCATATCACCATGCTGTGGGTGATAATATATGGTACTCATGTCAATCCTAACAACTTTGCAGAATTTGCTGAAAAAAAAAGGAAAATAAATTTTATTCATGGTTATGAAGAGCAAATGGAACTTAAATTGTCACAGATGCAAGTAGGCTGGTAGAGGAGCAAGCAACAATTGTGGGTCTTGTCTACGTGTTTTTTTGTCTCTTGCAGGGCTAAATAGCATATTCTCTCTCATCTCTCCCCTTATTTCCTACTTAATTTTAGGTTCCAGTTTTGGCCTCAAACAATAACACTGTTATCCAGGAGCAGTGCCTTGGACTCATGGAGGCTTTCAGAAAATATTGGTGCCATCTTCCATAAAACATTTTAAACACATGCTATTTGTTTTTAGTCTCCCTTCTGGTTTTACACACTACAAAGAGGACATTTACTATGTACAATAGAATTAATAGGGATGCAATGTAAGCAGGACTTACATTCAAAATACACTTCCACAAAACAAAGGAGCAGCTGTGAAAATGTAGAGTCCGCTGAAAATTTTTTACTTGGGTATCACATTTGCTAAAAGATTTACTCTGCAAAGTTTTATCTAATTTCCCATTCATTCAATTAAGCAGAGAGATAAGTGCCCGGATCCCAAGAGATTAGGGGAAACTATGTTTAGCCCCCCCTTACACTTGCGATCAAGACTGTGTTCAGTTTCATGGTTATTGCTATAAAGCTCATGCTTACAGGCTCTGTGCTGCTGATAGATGAACACCTCCATCTCCCACCAAATCCAGTGGGATTTGGAAGTACTCAGGATCCCACAGATCTCTCCAGATCAGGTGGATTCAAATGACATAGGAAATGATATCTCGCTTGGCAAGGCTAGAGCAATGCTATTTAAACTCTGCCAGGAGGAATGGCCAAAACTCATGGGTTACCAGAGCCATCAGTTCAGAGTCAGAACAAAGCACCCACCAAAAATCCCTTGGAAATTAATCACATGGTAAAGATAAGGCAGAGAAAAACAGATAAAATTAAAATTACTCTCTTTTCCCCTGGTATTTGTGTCACACAGCATTTATCAACTCGCCTGAGCAAAGTCAGGAAGATTTTTGAACCGAAACAGAAATATGTGCCAATGTTGTTTTGAGCATCAGTCTGCAATTCTGCTTTCTCCCCTGACAATTAGAACGCTGATGTTTTAGTCATTGGGATAATTATTTTCTGGAGTTAGCCATCCATTTAAAGGTAAATTATGGATCTCGTGGTAGCTTGAAGTCCATTGTACACCCAACAAAGCCCTCACCCTGAGTCAGGAATACTCTGCTACTCCTTCTCTGGAAGGGTGACAAGTGGGTAGAAAGACAGATGGAACACAGAGTGAGCACAGCTGGTCATCCTAAAAACACAGAGCTGCAAAGGTGGTTCCTGGTCACTCTAATGCACCAGGAGAGGGCGTGGCTGGGATGTCCCAGTGTCCCACCACACCATCAATGGTTGGGAGCTGTTGGCAGCAGTTAGTCTGAGCCGCCCTGAGGCCAGTGAGTTTCCAGGATGTGGAAGAAATGATGGCTCACCTCCACCACACCGAACCATCCAGGCTGCGGCTGGGGGATACGACAGAGGTTTGCTAGTGCCAGTACTACTGTGGAAGCTGCAGAATCTCAGGCATGTTTCAATTCTACCTGGCAATGAAATGCCTTTGAAGGAACTGCCTTAGGAACCAAACAAACTCTGTTTAGCCTTTTTGTTCATATCTTCCAGTTCCACCAAGGTTTCTGCAGTCACCCTGGGTCCTCATGCACGGCACAAATATAAAACAGAGAGCTGCTTGTGCCTTACTGACTTTAAGATCTAAATGTAATATGAATTCTGGGTTGCAAGAGATTTTCCTGCAGTTTACAACTCCTTTTAACACCCTGTACACCTCCTTACACCTATGTATGGGTAAGGGGAATGGACAACTCCACCACCCAACGTATCAAAGAGAAATCAAATTTCCTGCAGTCCTGGTAGGCAAGATTTTCTCAGGTCCTCTTGTCCTAAACAGTAATGAACAGCAGAACTGCAGAAGGATAGCAGCTCCTGTATATGTTCAGGGCAAGACATTTGGTAAGACATAGGTTCGGTAAGACCACTGTCTCTCATATTGATTGATCTCCATTTTCTCAGTAAGTTCTTCTCTTCATCCATTCAGTGGCTCTAAACTTCTACTTGGACTAAAAATTCTTTGAGGATGAAAAAATCTTGGGGTTGTTTTTTTTTTTTTTTTTCATTTAAAAGCACAATAATCCACAAACAGGCTGCAGTAATTCTGTGATATTTCTTCTACTGCTGCTACAACTACTACTGTAATTAGAATTGACCCTTTCTTGATACCTGGATTAAGAATTAATTTCCAAAAGCATCCTCAGGTATGGAGAAGTTTGCAGATTTGGGCCTCACATAACAAACACTGTTATTTGACAGCACTAATATGAAATGTTCATTCATGTACAAAAGCAGGAAAACTTCAGGATGCTAAATAAACTTTCTTAGATTTTTTATGTCTGTTTGTAAAAAAGAGAAGAAAACAAGACAAATGATAGAAAAGACCTAAGATATTTTTGTAAATTTTATCAGAATTTTTTGATTAAACATATATGAATACATTGTCTGGTTTTAATAAGCTTGAAAACATCATCAGCAATTAACTGGCAAAACAGAATAACGTTGCATAGTCAAGCAAGGGTAATTGTGCTCATTATATTGCCAGAGAAGCGGTTGATCAAAAGGAAAACCACGCTTTTCCCTGAAGTTCATTTACAGTATTTAGGTGGAACCTACACTGAATTCATAGGCATTAATCAGACAAACCGCTTCACACAGAAACTGCTCACCAACCTGCGAATGCCTCGCATGCGGTCAACACGCACGATGGGTCTCCCACTGGATGTGTGCATCTCTTTTCCCAAGGCTGTCAGTGTTATCTTTCCATTTCACCTGAAATATCCTTATTTATCCTTCAAGAAGCAACACCAGCCTCTTCTCATTCTGCATTGCGGGAAGCGTTGAGGGACAGGAGGGCGCATGGATACCTCTGTGAACTGCTCTTTGGAGGCAAACTCATCTCAGTGAATTTACCTGGGAAGAAGAGTTTAATGGAACTTTGTTACTACAAAAAAGTGAAAATGCTGATTATTTTTCTACAGTGATGTATTTATAGCCATCCAAGCACGTGAAAGAGGCAATGTCTGCAGGCAAAGGGAAGATGATGAGCTGACATAACTGGGAAAAGGACAAACTGCAGGGCATGCGAAGCATTTTCATAACAAAAAATTTCATAGTTTTTCTAATCCAAAGCTAGGATTTTGAGGATTGGCTTTTCCACTACTGTGTCTTTCCAGGATGGGACAAACTGTCTGGGCCACCCTGAGAAACTACAACTATTTTTTCAACCAAAGGGCACATGCAACCAGTAAAGGATGACTCTATAAAAGAATTGCATGCTTTGTTTGGGCCTTGCTCTGCATATGAACAAGCACTTCACCCGTTCCTCTTGTCCTTGCCTCTTATTTCCATAATTACCTGCATTTATTGCTGACTGTGAATATGATGCATTTAATGCCTCAATTTATTCAAACGGGGTCTGCAGCTGTAGGTGCTCAGTGTTGCACCTACAGGTTTCTTTAATGACTTAGTACCGGCTTTCTTATCCACTGTAACCAAGCACTGGTTTCCTCCAGGGATACACAACAACCTCTTCTCCAGGCCAGCAAACTTTTAGTTGTGTCAACACTTGCTTAGTGATGCTTATTTTTTGTTTCAGAAATATTTGCCAATATGATGCCTGCACCACATTTTGAACAGAAAGACCTGTGGGCTTGAATTATAGCTCTTATTTTACCTACTCTCAGTGCTGTGTCTTTTTAAGTTCTGTTTCTGAAAAACTTTTTTTCTGTCTCCGAAAAAAGAAAGAGCATTACTCTGATATTGTGCAAAATTGATTTTTTTTAATTTCCAGTGAGTCCTTTAAATTTCCATTTTGTGCAAATATTTTGTATATGAGCTGCATATACAAACATGCAAATAGATTTTTAATATTTCATGAAGATACATAGAGAAGGCAAAGAAGAGAGTATGATGAGGTTCATTGCCAAATTCAAATCTGCATCTGACCGATAATTCACCAATGTAATTCTATCAAGGACAAGGGAGTAACGTCAGCTCAATTTGGAATAAGAGAGTTCAAGGAAAAGGCTCTGAGCCTTTAAGCACAGATTCCTTTTATGAAAAGAGTCAGGAGGCAGCAATTAAACTCAGTTACACTGGGGTGAAAGTGCCCTCCCCGTGCCCAGCTCAGAGACCACACACGTGCTGGGTGATTCTCGGAGGATGAAAGTGTCCTGCTCTGGCCAAGGGCCGGGTCAGTTATAGCCAAAAACTCTTTGAGGTTTTGGCTCAAAGGTGCAGCCCTGTGAAATACTTAGAGACAATCCTGGACCACGTAGCCTGCCCTGATGAGGTTGCCCCTTTCGGAGTATGCGGGACATTGACCCAATTTGCACAGACCCTGGGCATTAGCATAGACCCATTTCAGGCGAGGTCTTTGAACACCAGTTGCCTCCAAATTCCATTACCTCTCTCCCTGCTGGGTTTTGTGCTTTAAGTATCAGGCAGGGGCTAGGAGAAGAAAAGAAAAAGAAAAAAACCCAGTAAGTTAAATCCTAAGCCCAAATAATTAGACATGTTTTGGTTAGTTCCCTAAACTCTTACTTATTGCTGTTTCTCCATTTGACAGAATATAATCTGATTTTTTTTTTCAGACTTGACACACAGGTCAGTTAATCCAGAGGTTCATAAGTATGAATGAGCCAGAGAGAGAGGCAAACACCAACTTTGGATGTGTTTGTTACAGCCCTTCATCTTTGTTTGCAGCCTCATCTCACGTACAAGCAAATTTCAGAGTCATCCTTGCTTGCAGGTACACTGAGAAAAATGCACTTGGAGAGGAAAAGAAATGCAGGACGACTTTGCTGTTGGCAAGTAAGCTTAAGGGTAACAATAATACCTCGTCCTTTGTCACTAATGAGAGGCAGGCTTGTGTTTGCTGTTTAATTTTAAAGGGAAAACCACTCACAGTAAAATGCTGTGTGGGCAAAGGAGAGTTTTAGCTCTACATGGAAAGGTAGCAGGCATTTTTATTTCATCTGGAGGTGAAGATCCGGCCCTGGCCTGGAGTGGAGGGGACTCATTGCTTTTGAAAATTAGACTGTGAGTGCAGGACAACTGAAGGACTGAAGTCCAGCTAGTTTAATTGCTTAAAGCTGTTTGCTTCTTTGTGTTCAGGAACAAGTATTTAAACTTGATGCCGCACAAATAGAGGGAGAAAGGCTATTTCTGCTAAATATCTGACACTTTGGTGCACGCCACCATCACTGCTCTCTGCAAGTGAGGGCACTAATGCTCAATGCCTGTAAAAGTCTATTTGAAGGTAGGACCTACCAACCAAAGTCAAGAGGGGCTCCTCACATGGACTAAAGCTCTGCTGCTGTGGGCCTTTTCACTTGTACTCACTTCGACCAGACCACAGCATGACCTACAACATGCTAACCCTGGGGCTGCAAGTGCAGATCTGGACCTTAACTTGTCTTTGTAAAGAAGTTCTTGTGCTGCAAGCTGGAAGGGAGGGGAAGTTGCACAACACGTACTCTGTACCACACGACTGTGTGTCACCCAGCATTGTACTTCAAACTAGCAGTGCAGTCTTCACTGTGGGAAGATCGTGGACAGCATGCTTAGAGTAGGCACTTACCCTTTGGCATGACCTGACCTCAACTCAGCTGCTTTACATGCAACATGCACTAAGCATGTCTGTATGGTGTGTCAGTAAAGTAGCGTGGGTATATCTACCTTAAGATGCAATATTTGCACTGAGACCCTGAGCCCAGCGTGACCATTTTCATTCAAATACTGCCATCTTATACTGGTTCTTACACTGTGCATGTCACTGGGCACTCCTGTTTGCTCTTTGCTCCTTTTCTTTTCAGTGGACTTTGCTGCATTCGTTGGGTTTTCTTTGGAAGAAGAATTCTTACCTTACGTGATTCAGGTACAAAAGAAAGTGAGATTGAAGAATACACTTGGAGTAAAGGGAGTGAGGTTTGTGGTCCTCATTTCTTCTTCAGGGAACCAACTTTGCACTGGTTTTCAGGGAAGTTGTCTCTCACCCAGGGCCTCTTCACCCTGTTATACAGTGCTCCACAGGTCAGAGGAGCCCTCAGTGGTCCTTGAATGGTTTTCTTTTTTATGGTAGCTTTGTCCCAGGGCTTGTTGGACCTTGTCAAAAAAGAACAGAAAATGAAATGGATTTGAAATTGTCTGAAAAGCCACTTGAAGGACTGGAGGTAAAATGCATTTTAGTAGCTGGTACCATTAAGGAAATACCTGATGGCATTTCTTAGTAGCCAGAGTTTCCCAAATGCTGATGGCTTTATGCACATTTCTCTCACACTGCTTCACTTTTCCTGCAAAATGACAAAATACTGCAGGAACATGGTGGGGTCACCACCAGAGAAGACAGGACAGAGTCTTTGAGCTGGAAGGAAACAGCAGAGGATATTACTTGTCACGCTGCTATGGAAGAGATTACTGTCAGGGAAGACTGAGCTGAATGGACACCTTCAACAACAACAACAACAACAACAACAAAAACCCAGAAAAACCAGTGCAAGAGCTACAGGCTCTTTGAAATCCTTTCCTACAAGCAACAGCATTACCTCTGCCTCACTAAGAATCAGCTTCAATGAGCTCTTCTTCCTTCATAAGACTGTCCTGATGTGAAGGATGCAGCTCTGCGTGGTGGCAAATAGGAAAGGCTGTATGTTATCTGCGTGCCGCTGGCACTCAAAGCAGTGTTGCCTAATCAGTTTATCTTTGGGTTTCACAGAGGTGTTAAAAAAGGCTGGAGAGGAGCTGATCTTTGTAAGACTCCACGAACAAAGGACTTGGAGGTGCAGCTTTATTTAGTCCATTTTAGCATTTCACCCTGCAGTCCTGACACCTGTTTGCCACGAGAAGGCAGACCCGCGTGGTCTCCAGGATCAAAACAACTTGATGAGGTTGTTCGCCGGCGTTTGGCTGACTTCACAGAGCTTGCTCAGGAGTGGGGGCGCAGCCGATGGGAGGCAATACGCTGGAACTGATAAACTACGGGGCGGGAGGTTTCCTTCATGTCCATGGGATAGAAATGGCATGGACTAGATTAACAAGACTTTGGGGGAAGGGGGTATTTTTTACATCATCCAGAACTTCTTAGGTGCAACTGCACTGCTCCCTGGGAGCAAAGACAAGCTGCTGACAGCTGTGTACAGGCCATTTTGTTTCAGAAAACCACAGATACGAAGAGTGGCTCTGCCTAAGAAGTGCAATTTGAATTAAGGTTACTCTAACAATTCTGCATGGACCCTGGTTTCTTCAGCGCTTTGACAGCCATTTTGCACACACATTCTGACCATGCTTTCTCGGGGTGGAAAATTCACCCACCAGGCTTTAGCCCTGCTTTTTCTCTTTGAAAGAGCTGCAAGCCCAGGTGGTGACCAGAATGTAATTTTGCAGATTATTTGGAAGCGTCACCCTACCCGGGTGTTCCTTTTCATGTCATTATCAATATCCACAAAATATAGCCTGCTTTGAAAGCATTTCGTACCTTAAGAATGATAGAATTTCGCCTGGGAATATATAGGTTTTAGCAGTTCTCATCAACAGACTGTGGGCTGGCTAATAAGTACAGGAAACATGATGGACGAGAAACATGAGAAAACTCCAGAAACTAAATGTTGTGAGGATTCATCTTCTTGAATGGTGATTCATGCATGCAATTCCCATGAGTATTACCAGGAGTTGCGGATATAAATCCTAGCACATCAAGAGGGGAATATAACCCCTAGTGGCTAGGAATTAAAATCATTCCGAGGGGCGCAGAGTCTCATCTTAAGACACAGAGTCACCGTGTGCATCTAAATCCCTGTACGCCGAGATGCGAATATGTTAGGATCACAGTAATAACAATGACTATGCAGCTTGTGCGGTGCTTTTGAAATTGGATGACACAGACACATCTTTCCAAATTAGTGATCTAAAATTGCAGGTGGCTGGTGTTTTCAGTTTTCATCCACCCTGTAAGCCTGGAGATGGTTTCACTAATACGGCACTTCCCAGATGTTTAGACCCCAGGTGTGCAACAGTGTTGTTATTGATGAGATTTAAATTCTCTTTTTTTTTTGCTTGTGCTTATGATAGGAGCAAAGATAACTGCATCAGGTCATATCTTTCATTATCACACAATCTTCCTTTCTTCCTTGCATTACTGACGATGGGTTTAATTCTTTCTACAATAAATTCATTGAGTTTGTACATACATTTGTGTACAGAGTATGTCTTTACCTCGAACCAGGATAGTAGCTTCTCTGTTCATTCATTTGTAAGCATTGTCTCCATGTGCATGCTCACACCCGCAGCCATTATTTTACCAGTAAGTGTTAAACTGTACTAGTAATGATCTTTTTCACAGTGATCATCTATATGTTAGGATTGGTTCTTTTTGCTAGTTTTGCAAAGCTTTGGATGTTGTCCTTGCACCACCACCTAGTGCATTTCAAAATCTCATGGTTACTCTAGTTCCCTTTCATATGGCTGAGGTTTACTTCAAGCCTTGTTTGCTTGTCTAAGAGGGGATGGCAAGCAATGCTTTGACTGGCGAGGGATTCATCTGTTTCAGGGCTCATATACACTACACAGGTACTTCCATCAGATCTAGTCCTTTAACCCATTTTAAGCCTGTCAAGAGAGACAGGCGCAACTTCTCTCAGTCTCATAATGTCAGATGAATCATATCCTAAAAGTATCTGTTTGTGTCCTAGGACTCTAAGGGAGTCCAGAACAACTGGCTCAGATGACAGCGTGCACATTGTAGGTGTCTGCAGACGGGTGAGATGACCCCTACCTTGCATGCCAAATACAGCCATTCATAAAAACTGACTCAGAGAAGCCAAAATGATGAAACTCACAGAAAAGTGGCCACGATCAGTCTGTAGATTAAGACAGAAGCAAAACCCTTGTGCAACGTCTTTCATCATACGTATCATTAATTCACACTTTCAAGGAACTCATCAGACTTGCTCATGGATAACAAAGAAGTCCTGAGGCTTTGCTGTGTCAGCATGGACTGAGGCAAAGATCAAAGCTGTGCAGAGCTGGAAGCTGGGTGATCCACAGACTCAACCATTTCCAGTTTCTTTTGCCATCCCCATCAGCTGGTTCATCTTCCTTACAACTTCTCCAAAGGGCAGAATGGACAGGTAGTTATTGAATCCAAAATGGCAGTCAATATGTTTTGGAGCTTTCTCCCAAAAGACCATCAACCTAAGGCTCTGGATAGGCAGTAATTAGCCTGAGAAAAGCAACCACCTGACAGCCAAAAATGTGGCAACCTTGTAGGAGCAAAAACTGTGCTCTGAAGGAGGTATTTGCACATACACACGAACTCATGGAACTTCCCACACTGTCACATTTTCTCTAAATTTTAACATATTCCAAAGCACCCTGAGATACTTCTAGGATTTCTAATTCAATTCTTGTAACCAAGAAAGTCAGACTTATATCCAAAAGTGCCTCATGGTTGCCAGGTCCTCTACATTTATGCACTCAGTTTGCACCTGTAAAGGATTATTTTTTTACTATATGGAGAATTACAGAGATTTGGGGAATTATGCATCTTTTCCTTTAAGATACACTCGGGTCCACCACCACTCATGTTTTTGAGGCAAGAATCCCAGGGCGAAGCGCTGTGTCCTGTGCTATTCAATAAGTCACAGGGGACGCACCCAACATTCGCCCTTGCTTTAAAATATCTGAGGCCCACAGATGAAAAAAAAGTATACACACGGGTCCATAGCTTGAATTGAATAAGCAGACACTTTCCACGATGTACTGTGCAACAAGCAGCAAAAGTCTCCTTCTAAAAGGACTGCAGGATGGCAGACCAAAGTATGACACCCTGAAAATGGAATAAATCCATCCCTAATCACTACCGAAGTGCTGAGTTTGCAGTAGATATTTCTCTTATCAAAACCTATAGCTGGATTTGCTGATATGGGTAATTTCCCAGGTGTTTACTAGCCAGAGAAACAGGTCATCTAGGGGAGAAACTGTCTCCTGGAAGATGAAGAGCAGTGACCCAACAACTAAATAAGTGTAGGAAAAGGTCTGCCTATACAGCAAAATGTTACAGTTATTATAATTCCTGAAAATGCCAGAGAGCTGGATTCACAAGGCTCTTCCAGCTGCATACCCCTATGCCTTACATGACACCTCCCATTTCTACTAACTGCAACATGTGCTTTTATTAAAATAACTCCAAAGCGTATTCATTAATAGAATGCTACCAGAACTAAGCACTACCAGTGTTCAGGTCTGCTACCATGCCAACACATGCCGTATTTCAGAAAATAAAATATAAGCTGTGGGGTACTTGGAGTGCTATATTTTGCTTTTTCTTCCTATTTCTGGATGAATTACTCTCCTAGTTATTCCACTGTAATTTTTACTGCCAAGGAGCAGCCTGAATTCACGTTTTCCTCAAACAAGGACCAGCTGAACACAAATTTTCTATACAGCCTCTTGAAACACTGTGGCAAGTGAATTCACATTTCCTTTTTTTCAACTAGAACTAGAAACTTGGCCTTGGGAGTCACACTCAGCCACTGCTGGCGGAGAAGCACTGCTGGGTGACATCTGTCATCGGCCACCGCTGAGCTGAAATGTTCAGTTCCGAGCAGCAAGTTGTGCACCAAACAAACAAACAAACAAACAAACAAAAAGCCTTCCAAGAATCCTCCAAAAGCAGTTTGAACCAAAAGTGAATTTGAGAAAATTCAATATATTTTTCAGCCACTCTTCCATCAGAAAAATTCACATAAAGTATCATGTGAATTTCGCACTGAACTCTGCACAGATGAGGTTGAATTTTAAGGTGAAAAATGTCAGGCAGCAATTCTGACCAGTCTAATTGTGGTCTATAGCACTTGTCCAGACAGAGGATTTTAGGTGGTGCTTTCATCTAGGGAAAATACCTAATAGAAACATGCCTTTAACTCCAGAGAAAGGTGCATGAAAAAGCAATGCCTTGAAAACTCAGCCAGAGAAATTCTAGAAATAAGGTAGACATTTATAATATTGAAAGTGATTAACCCTAGTCGAAAACATCCAGCAAAACTGGGAACTGTCTTAGCTCTTGAAGTCTTTGAATCAAGAATGGACAGGACATTTTAACATCACAAAATGTTGAACTTTACACCGATTATAAATTCATAAAATGATCTGGTCTAGGATGTGCAGTAGGTCAGATCTAAGGATCATCCAGACTTAAATGCTGACTCCATGAAATCAAAGGGGTGCACACGGCTCTGTGGATGCATCGTAAGATGGACCAGTTTGTCCCAGAGCTCTAAAGCCTGGACCAAAGATTATTTAGGGACTAAACTTTTTCTTGGCTGAATTTGTAGCTATTGGGAAGGTCTCTACATCAGAAAGGCAGATGATATGTTAGGCAAGACATGTGTCATCATTTTGTGTAGATCCTGGGGGCCCCACGAATACATCTATTCAAACATTTTGCCCTTCAACCCCATGGGATTCAGGGTACTTGGATTCCCTTCTTGATTCACCTTATATCTGTTATGGGTCCCAAGTACACTGGTTCTCCCACTCTGTTCCCCTCTCCCCAAAACCAAAAGCACTTGTCTATTTAAACTGCAAGCTCTGAGGACAGGGCTCTGACTTCTGCCTTGTTGTAAAGTTTGTCCTAATAACACTCCTGACAGATAAGAGCATAAAAGCATTTCCATCACAGCACTCTCTTTCCCATGCCCTAAATGCAAAAAAACATCAGGAAGACTTTACTTTCTCCTGCTTGGACCCTACTGCACCCCCAAAAGTGAAGTCAAATACCTGATTAGAAGGCAACAAAATGCTTTTCGTAAAGAACAACAACATTTTAAAAATGGTATAAACCTGCTGTGGGTGAGACCGTAAGTGTTGACATGAGTGTGTTAGGTTGAGGTTTAGAACATCATTATTTGCTCTTATTTACCAAATGTCTTACCCACCATATTATCTGCCTTTTCAGATGTGTACTGCTTTTGATATTTAATTGGTTTTATTTACCAAATGTCTTACTCATTAGACTATCTACTTTTTCAGATGTGTTCCCATTCTGATTTCACTGTGAAGCGAACCAGCATATCAAAACAGCAACACACAAGGATTTCTCAGCATCTTGGTGCCTTTGACACAGTTTCCAGCACCTCCACATACCACTCCGGTGGTTTAGCAAACGGACCTTTCTCCCTTCCATGGTCTGTGATTCAACTTTGTCATCTATTCAGCACATAGGGAGAGTAATAAGGACCGTGATGGGGCTGAGCTAGAGATGCCAGAGATTGTGTTTCCTCCACACTTTGCTGAAGTGTCTTTCTGCCTTTCGCTTTCACGTACTGTTTGGAATTACTTATCTCCTTTTTAAAGGAAGAACTTTGAAATATTGCACTTCATTTCTTTTCTCAAGGCTAATTGCTGCTGTAAGCTGGTCTCATACCCCAGATATCTGAAGGATGTAGACAACAGCAGCTCAATATTCAGAGCAAGAACAGCCCCTGGGGGTATTTAGTCAATGCTAAATATGTTCTTAACCCTTCTGCTGGAAGGAACTCAACAAGATGCTCACCACAGCCAGGGTCTTTTTGTGGTGGTGCTAAATAGTGGCTCAGATGCCCCAGAGAAGATGAGGCAGCCCATCCTGGGCTGGGTGTTAATGTGGGGGCCCATGTAGGCAGGGGTTGTCTCTGGAGATGGGTAACCCTCTGCACCATCACAAGAACCCAACGTGATGTTCCCAAGCAACTCCCACCTACAGCGCGATACCTCTCTCAGCCTCCGGTGGGACTGGCACACTGCAGTGCACCCTGCAGGCCCCAGCTCAGCATGCCTGTGCTGGCAAGGAGCCAGCAATAAAGGGCAAAATCGCATCAGTCGTGGGATTTTTCACATTTCACTTCGTCTTCATGAGCATTCTTCACCTCTTGGTGGCTTTGAATTTGCAATTAGAGGCCCTGAAGGTGGGAACAACAAAAAAGACAACTTCTGTGTGAAGAACAGTTAGCTCTGTGCAGCAGGTTGGAAGTTGGATTCATTGTTTCCTTATACAATAAAATCCATTTTTTGCTGAATAAAGCCCAGCTGTTTGCACTGACTGCTTAAGAACCCTGTAACATTTAATCTAAAAAACATCTCCAAATGACAGTTTGCCCCAGACCTTCTGGTAGCTGAAAATCTAGAGCACAAAGGATGTAGTTTTCTAAAAAAAAGAAATAAACCTCAGTACATTCTTGAGGAAAGCAAACAAATTCTCAAAAATATCTAACAATTAAAAACTCTGGAGAAAATTACAATAATTATAGACTGTCTTGAACAGAGATTTTTTTTTACTATATTTGTATAGATCTCAATGCATTACAAGCCTCTCCACAGTTTGAGATCTCTGGAACGAGCAAGAAAGTATTAGCAAAATATAAATGCCTTTAACATTACTGAAAACCCCCCCTCCTTCCATGTGCAAGCAACATACAGCAATAAAGAAAAGAGCAGTAGCAAATAGCGATAGTCTATCCTTTAGGATACTTCAAATTATTCTGTTTTACCAAAAGTTGGATTCATTTACAGCTTGCAACAGGCAGGCTGAATTTTAATGCATTTTACCCTCTTATTGTCTTGTCTAATAAAAATGTCCTTAGCTCATGACAAACACAATGATGAAAACTGATGGCTTGATATGCAAACTTTGACCCACAGCGATAGCCTACTATGTCACCAGCCGGGAAAATTCCAAGTGAAAACATTTTTGACAATAAGCAATAAAGGAACAGCATTCCAGGGAGGAACTCACACTTGAGGTTGACAACTAGGCAAGAGATTAAAAAGGGGAGAGAGAGTGAATTTTAATGACCTGGAATGCTCAGGAAGACACATCTGGTGTAAGTATCAAAAAATTACAACAAAGAGTGCAAACATGAGAGAGCCCAAATACTCATAAAACTCTAACCATCTAAAAAAATGGAGAAATTAAGTAATGTTACACTGCTCCTTCATTGTATACAGTAATTTTAAATGCATCTTTGCCAAATTTAGGAAGGAAAGCTTTGGTTGCTCTTCTACTTGTTTTCTGTCACTTATGAACCTCTCTGGGAGGATGACTTCTGCTTAGTTATCCTCTTAAACTAACTGTCTCTCTCATCTTGAGACCCTCAGGGCTGTATCAAATCCCCTGTGCATTCTGAGGCTGTCAGATCCTGTCCCCTTAGCTGCATAAAGTGTGACTTATACTTCAGAGCATTTTGGAGTTGGGTGGCAAGCCAGAAGCCTTAGTGAGGGGCGACCATCTAAACCACCACCTCTACCTAGAAGACCACAGACATGTCTTTCAAATAGAGGGGCAAATGAGTGACCAAATGGAACAGGCCAAAGGCACACCTAGGTCAGCATTCCCCCGCTCCCCTGGCCAGTAGCAGATGTCTGATGGGAAAAGGGGAAGAAAACAAGCACACCGCTGTGTTTCCCTTGGCACAACCATAAGTTGACCCATGGTGGGCCACAGTGGGGCTTTTGCCCCATGAATTTGCTTCGTCTCTTACCAGAAACTTGAATGTGATTTCTTGCACCTGCTAAGCCACCTGTCTAAAGAAAGATAATGTCTTTCACTCAAAGATGAGAAGATAACAATATTTTGAAGTCAGGAATCAGAAGAGGCCCACGTGACCTCCAGCAGAATCAGGGCAAAGGTTCTTGTGTTGGCGGCTCTGGTTTAGGAGCAATCTAAGGGACATAACGTGTATGTAGAGATAAACACAACTTGTCAAATCAGGGCCCACACATCCACCTCAGTTAAAGGGGGTGCCTCAACTAATATTCTTCCAGTCTTCCATTTCTTCAGACCTGCCTGCAGTGCAGAGCAGAAGCTGAAGGTGTTTTGTAGGGCTGAAGACTGATGAGGCTGCTACAACAATTAAAAGCACCAGGACCCAGACACATCAGAGAGGGCACCACTGGCTTGCCCCAGAGCTCTAGACAGATTATTTAGGTTTCTTGTGGACTTTCGACCATGAAGGTACTTGGCTTTTCTTCTCCTTACCAGCTTCTGCAGTCCCTAAGCGCTAGCATTTGTTGAACTCTCTTTTCTTCCAAGGAAAAAAAAAGAAAAAGAGGAAAAATTGTACAAAAAAATAAATCCTGCTTTTGTTCTGGATAAAACTAGGTCAGCGTTTTCCATCCTCACTGTCAGTTTTCTGCAGTGTGTTCCGTACAAAGCATCATCATTCCAGCAAAAGGTATTTATAAAGTGAGCTTTGACAAGACAATTGTTTTGTTGTTGTTTTTTTTTTTTTTCCAGAACGGCTTTGGCATCTGTCACTGCCAGGAAAGATTTAAGATCTAGGTAGAATTTTCATCTTTCACAATGATTTGGCCTATATTGACTAGATCTAATAGGTCTGATATTTTAAACCCCCTTGTGCATTAAAGCACTATAAATTGCAGCTGTTTAGAAATCCCCTTCCTCCATTGAAAATTGTCAGTGGAAAAAGTATAACTGTTTCCAGGGTTTATTTTCACCTGACACCCCCACAAATCCCCAGTTCTCTTGATTCAGGGGCAAGAAAATAGTACCACAAGGGAGCCGGAGCATGCCAAAAATAGTACCCCATGGGCCAAGAAGGATGCCAAGAACACAGACTACTGTGGGCAGGGGGCATGACATGAGAGAGCATTTTCACCAGAACTGGGGAACAGAGACAAGTTTTTTCATTTCTTCATAATTTGAAAACAACTGGTAAAACAACACCCTTTTCTGCACATATTTCAGTGCAGTTACACACAGAAAAAAAAGTGATACTTGAAATTTAAAAATAAAGAGAAAAATATCTGTAATTTTCTTGCCATCTTTTTCAGTGTGCACATAATCAGGACTAGTTAAGGCTTATCGTGCGCACACAGAACCTTCACCCCGGGGCATTTACTCCATTGTGGCAACACATAACCCACTGCCAAGGTAACGTCTCCCATCTCCACTTACCCGACTCTTCCCTTCTCATCAGGAATATGCTGTGTCTGTAGCGGTCTCGGAGCCCCTTACCTGTTCAATGAAAGAGGATTTGCAAGTATAAATGTACCTGGGGTAGATGCTTATCATCAGTTCTCCAGTCAGATCATCCCTTAAAAACAAATATATGAGAGAGTCATCCAATGTTGATGCATAAAACAAGCACAGAAGATCTACATTAGGCACAGAGATAAAAGAAAAATGGACTGAGAGGCCCGGGCTGAAGTCAACAGGTTTATCTATTGGGCCCAATGTTATTCAACATCTTTGTAAATGATCTGGATAACGGCATCAAAGTGTAGCCTGATGAAGTTTGTGGATGACACCAAGTTGAGTGGGGAAGTAGACACTCCAGAAGGGAGAGCTGCTCTCTCTCCAGACCCTTCTCTCCAGAAGGGCCAGCAAGAACCTTATGAAGTTCAACAAGGAAAAGTGTAAGATCATGCACTTGGGAGAACATAACCCAGGAGTGCAGCACAGACTGGGATGCACCTGGCTGGAGAGCAGCTCTGTGGAAGGGGACCTGGGGATCCTGGTGGGCAGGAAGCTCAGCATGAGCGAACAGTGGCTGCTGCGGCCAAGAAGGCCAACAGGGTGCTGGGTTGCATCAAAAAGGGCATCGCCAGCAGAGAGAAAGAACTCATCATCCCGCTCCACTCAGCGCTTGTCAGGCCACACCTGGAGTGCTGTGTGCGGTTCTGGTCCCCGCTGTACAAAAAGGATGTGGACAGGCTGGAAGGGGTCTAGAGAAGGGCCACCGAGATTATCCAAGGACTGGGAAGCTGCCATACGAGGGTAGGCTGGGAGAGCTGGGTTTGTTCAGCCTTGAGAAAAGGAGGCTCAGAGGGGATCTCATCACAATGTAGCAGTACTTAAGGGGCAGCTACAAAGCAGATGGAGACTCCCTTTTTACACGGAGTCCCATGGAGAGGACAAGGGGGATGGACACAAGTTGCTCTTGGGGAGATTCCAATTGGACACAAGAGGAGAATTTTTCACACTGAGGCCAGTCACCATTGGAATAATCTCCCCAGGGAAGGGGTTGACTCAGCCACGTTGGACACCTTCAAGAGTCGTCTGGACAGAGTCCTGGGCCATCTTGTCTAGGCTGTGGTCTTCCTGGAAGACAAGGACTAGATGATCCCTGAGATCCCTTCCAACCTGGGATTCTGGGATTCTGTGATCTGTAGAAGCATTAGAAAAGGCATTGCAATCTGGCCTATGTTTTTCACCGAGGTTCTTGCTCTTGAATAAAGTCAGAGGAGAAGACAGAATAAGACCTTAGATGGAGGAGGGGGAGGAAAGGCAGAGGGGAGTTCAGCACACCCCACAGCTCTGGAGACAAGGCAGGAGCCAAGACACAGCCATAAACTAGTTAATTCCAAAAGCTTCATCTGAACTGTCCTAAACCAAACGTGCCACCAGAAAGCATTCCTGCAGCCCTGTAATATTTCAGCGTCGCTCACAATAGCCACAGCATGTCCAGCAGAACAGCAAGGTTAGTCGGTAAATCAATATTATGTCAAATCCCAAAGTCAATCTGAGTCTGATTCATCTTGAAAACACAACTCCCATGTCTTCAAACACAGCCAAGTTCTTTACAGGAAAAAAATCTCTGCTTCCCTGGGTGTTGTGAACAAGTAAATAAGTCTAGCAAAATCCAAACACAATTTGGCAGGATATAATACTTGTTGGAGATAATCCTACCTGCTGAAATTTCTTTTTAACCTCAGTGAAGACTCCAGGAGATGCTAAGTATAATCAGGACAGATACCAATTCTCTCCCACTGGAAAGAGTGAACAGTCTTCAAAATGTTATTCTTTCGTCTCAGAGCACGGCAGCAAAGGAAAAGTTCTAGAAACAGTTACTTTAGGCAATTTTCTCCTGAAAAGTAGGCTGGGTGATTTTGGCTGTGGTAGATCCCCCAGGGTAACAATAACATAATTCAGCCCATGTTTTTCAGGTGATGGAGAACCAGAGTGTTCCTAGATAGGGGGGATTGCAGATTCCCACAGTAGGAGTTGGTCCAGTTTCTCCTGTACCCACGGTGGGCTGGGAAGGACCATGGCAAAGCTGTTGTTGGCATTTCTTACCAGTTGAAATCCCCTCACTACAACCTCTGCCTTGCCATCCAGCTTGAAAACGGCTCTCAAGTATTACAGGGCAGGGATGACTGTTGTGGTCATCTAAGGATACGCTTTACAAATAGATTGGCCCAAGACTCCATGAAGAAGTTTTCTGGAAATGCCCGTTATGTTACATGAAGTGTTTATTCAACTTCAGTTAAAGCTCTGATCATGCATTAATTGTGAATTTTGTTCCAAAACAGCATGAGTTTCCTGATGATTAAAGGACTGATATCACTATTATTAATTATCATTTGTAGCATGGAAGGCTGCAGTATGATTTCCCCTACAGAGGTAGGTGCTGTATACGCCCTCCTGAAGAAGCATCCTTGGCCCTGGAAAACTTAGAAATCTAAACAGACAGTGCAGACAAAAGAACTACCATTATCTTCCTTTTACAGATGGGGAACTGAGGCACAGAGAGATTAAGTGACTTGCCAACATCTGTGGAAGAATGGAGGATTAAACCTTGATCTCCTGAGTCCAAGTCTGGTGTTCAGTCACCGGACCAGCCTTCCCGCTCCTGCTAATGTGTTATTGCTATCATCTGCTCAGTGGTTTTTTCCTACCCATTCCTACCTAATCCCTTTTCAAGGTAGCCCTTCAGGGACTGTTACTTATGTGGGTCAGGGCTTGATACAGCCATGCCAAGGAGGGACATACTGTTTTGTCCTGTGGGCACCGCTGGCTCGGCTGGCAGGTGCCACTGCTGGGTGGTATCGCAGGAGCAAGGACTTACAAAGTCATTTCTAGTTCAAGGCAGAAAAACCTGCCATGAAATCGCTGGGCAGCAGGGAAAGAGGAGGCTGTTTGCTGTGGCTCTTACTGCATCTGCAGTTCCCATCCTAGCAGGGCCAAAAGAGCGTGTTCATGTAGGAAGAAGGCTTGTAAGATCAGGCTGTAAGACAGGAAGAAAAAATCTTGAAAGCTAGATACTGGATGGGTCCCTGGACTCAGTATTTATTTCTTGCGCTGCAATACCACCTGCAGGCCCCGGTCCAGGGCTGGACGCTGCAGAGAAAAGATGGACTTACAACCCAGGGGGGCAGGTCCCAGCCCTTAACCTCCACGGGAGCCTCTCTGATCGCTAGGGAGGGTTGGGATGATGCTCTGCGCACACCGTCAGACAGGCGTACCCCACGCTGCATTGCTGCGTGCATTGTCCAAACCTGTCCCCTCAACCCAAACTTTACCTTGAAGAAAAACCTGTATGCAATGAAAATAAGCCTCAAATGGTATTTGAAGTAGAAAGCTGCTGGTCCTCCCAAGGAACCAAGCAACGATGCTGCTTCCCGTGCTGTTTGCAAACGGCCAAAACTTTGTCCTCCGCTGGCAAGTGAGGAGTTGGCATGCAGACCCCGAGTGGGGCTGCCCTGCTCCCCCAGACCACGCCAAAATGGGGGGTGAGGGTGGAGGGTGCCACTGCCAGACCCTCGCCTCAACGCCTGTCACCCCGATTGCGGTGGGCGAGAGATCACAGGCAAGCGGCGGTATCTGCTCAAGAGACATCAGACGGCGTCGGAGCAAGGGTAATCCATTTATTTTTAGAGAAGTTTTTCCACTCAGAGATCATACACACTGCAGATCACAGAAACACATGCAAGCATGAAATTTAATTTTTAAGAATTCTTTTCCTGGGGCTTCCATGTAAAGCGGCAGTGAATGGGAAAGACTATAATCATGACAAGACAATTACAGAGGGGTTTTTTGCTAAGCATGAAACTTAGAAAAAAATGTGTAAGGAAGGGGGAGTAAAAAAAAACCCAACAACTTAAAAAGTAATTTTTGTCCAGTTGTCTTGTTCCACTGAAGCAGAATTAGACATCACGACACATAAGTGACTTTTAAAATAATAATCGGCTTTAAAGTACCCAAGAAAAAAAAGTAAAAATGTTTGAGTTTGAACTACTTTTCCTGGTCTGGCTCTTACGGTGACACAGTGTGTATGCAAATGTGGAAACTGTCTGCAACCTCCTAAATGCTGCGAAACACACGCACTTGTGCTTTTAGCATGAAAGGAGTGGGATTTGTGGGATTATGGTGAGAAAGCAGGAGTGATAACTTTGATGTTCTTTTTAAAAAAAAAATGGTGAAAATACAGCAAACTGCGAGTGGTTTTTCTCTCCTTGGCAGAGCCCCGCAGGAAAGAGCCAGCATGGAAAATGAATCCCCTCTCATCTTCCAGAGAGGCAATTCCTCCCCTTCTAGCCTAAGTTCACTGACATGGCTGTGCGGGGAGCTCAGACGCTGCATGTCTGAGCCCTGCTTAGCCTGTGGATAAACAGCAAGGTTCGTTTCTACAACAGGCAGCTACATAAAACTTCTTAGGTAGCAAATATTTCCTGCAAAATAAATACCTATTTTACATCCGGAAATGTAAAATACAACCAATTTGATATTGGCGAGAAATGTGTGATCACCACCTCGATGGTCACATAGATGGGAATTTCAACTCTGGGGAAGGTTTCTAACTTGTTTCTCATTAAACACGGTCCTTTCTTGGTGTAGGTCTCTTCTGATGTAGCAACAACTGCTTAGAGGCTTTCACAACTGCCTTATTCACAGCTGCAGCATCCCAGTGGCTTTAAGTAAGAAATAGAGATTCTGGTAAAAAACCAGCCCATTGATTCACAGCGGAGGGAATCAAGACATTTAAAAAGTGCCATGAAACTTTTCAGCTGTCCTTATTCAAGAGGCAGGGGTTTTAGCGCTGATCACTTGGAAGGAAAATGATATAAAGCAGAAAGTCTAAAAGGCTTTACCTCAATTTTGTAGCATTGCAGCATCCCTTTGGGTCTCTCGTCCCTGCATCAGGGAACGCTCAGCCACAATCAAAGGTAGGAGCGCCACGCTCAGCATCTCCAGGTCTAGAGACAACACAGCAGAATAATTTGTCAAATGGTCAAAACTTAACAGACATGGTAGAGGAGCAGACGAGGGAAATTTGAATAGACTGTGCCTTCACCCAGTCCTAATCTCACCACTGGAGGCTGTAAACATGATGGGTAAAGTGACAGTCTGGCTACAAATCTGTCTGGCAGCTTCATTAGACATCTTTCGCCTGAGTGATTAAACTGCATTTAAGACCCACTTTCATTTTTTCAGTTCTTTTGTTTAAATTAAAAGGTCATGTTTTCAAGCGAGTGATCCGCTGCCCTCTCCAGTCTCCTGCCACAATACAGTTACATTAGTACTAGTGTTGCACAAAGCACTGTGAATAAGATCCACAGACACCAACAAATGTCGCAGCCAGCGGAGGTTACAGAAAGGGGTTTTTGTCTGTTGTTATATGCCACAGCAGGGATACAAGCTTGAAAAGTCCCCCAGCCTCAAAGTTGGACTATTTCTGCTGTGCACCGGGGGACTTGCAAAGAGGACTTGCTACTTTCGCAAATTTATTAAGCAGCCAGGTTTGCCCTGTGCGTCTCACTCCACCTTGTTTTTGCTGCTGCCTCGCCGTTCGGGAACTGAAAGGGATTTTTGGTGGTTAGACAAAAAAAAAAAAAAAAGGATCTGGGATTTGGGGTCTAATGCTGCCAAGTGCTGAGTGCCATCTGTTCCCACTGGCTCCGAATGGCCGCGGGGCTGCTGTGGAGCTCACGGGATGGGGCCCCGGCGCGGCGGAGCCTGACAGAGTGGGGCAGCTCTCCAGAAGATGTAACACGGCGTCTTGGGAGCGCTCCCAGTTTACACCTCTGCGTCTCTGGCCCGCAGACAGACTGCACTTAACCTGCCGCCCTGCAGCCAAGTGCTTCTCTGAGCTCTCAGAAAATAACAAGTGCACTCGAAGCTGGGAGAGATGTCCTGGCTGCGTTTGAGACTTATGTATGCTTTATTTCTACCTAAATCCAGGGAAGGGGTCCCTTACTATCTGTGCTGGGAACTGATGATGCACTGAGCATCACAGTTTCTTATGTCACGTTGATGCCACCAATGCTGGTCTAAAAAGCTCCTCCAACCTTACCCGCACTTTTCCACAGGTCTTTGCTTGGCAGAGAGGAGAACAGAGATGAACTGGGGGATCGGGACACGGAGCAGCCATTCCTGAGGGGGGCGATGGCTGAGTTGTCTGCTCCTCTCAGGTGAAAAGCAGAAACCGAGGGAATTGAACAGAAGGACTGAAAACCTAATGCTGGGTCACTGCCCCCGGGAAGCCCTTGCTTCCTGCTGACAAGTTTAACTTCAGCATGGAGGGTTCACTTTAGTGCCTTGTACGAGACCCCACTTTACACCAAGGGGATGTAAAAGTTGACTAAATTTTTACTAACTAAGATGAGCCTTTCACAAGCACTCTGCTGTAGGTGACTGTGCTCTGCCCAGTGACCTGTTGTGCCCTGTTGTATTCCCTAAACTGCAATTCTGTTAACCGAGAACATTGTGTGACTTAACAAACTGAGCTGTAGGTTGGATTGCAATAGTCGTTGTGTCTTGTGTTCGACATGCTTCATCCCAAGTCTTTTTCCATGTATCACATTGCATTGGGACTTTGGCTACGAAATTGTACACAAAAATGTACTTGGTAGAGGGTTACTTCCCTTCTTTTCCTGGTACAATTAAATCCTTTATAATCGCTGAGGTTTTCAGAAGCAGTGATGACATCAGAACCTCCCAGAAACTGTGTTTCCTTCAGATTGCAATGGGATTAGATCTATAATGAGCACAGGTACATACTGATAATGCAAATACAACCCTGACTCTCTGCTGCATTTTTCACTTATTGCAAGGGGCAAAGGCTGCTTAGGTATAACATCTGCATGATTTCTCTAAAATGAAGCTGGCTTTTCTGACCCACCAGCACAGAAGCTGCTGGAATCGTACGGTGGAACTTTTGTTTTAGGACTACATGTCTTTAGCCGATGTGCCTAAAATCCACGTGGAGGTATTGACAGGAGAATAGACCCTTCAGCATTTAAAAGTAAATCCTGGACATCTCTATCTCATACAGTAAGTCCAATTATCCTCCTTTTGCTCTGTTCCCCGGTCAGAAATCTGAAAGGCAGAAGAAAATCCAGAACACACGGTAGAATTTTCCAAGTTCTGTGGGTGGCTGTAAATAAGACCAGCAACAAGTAAGAATATTTTGGATATCAACAGGGATAAAGCAGTGTTTAAGGCTTTTCTGAATGGGCTTGCTTTTGTAAAGCTAGAGGACATTTTGCCGCTGAGTGTTCATTTATAAAATGAAATAAAGTAATCTTTCTTTCCCAATACCTAAGAGAAATTCTTCTGAATGACCCTTTCCTTTTCTTCACACAGGCGATGTTTTTTTTCACAACTAGCTGACTATGAATAGGCACAACCATTCCAGCAAGCCGCCAGCTTGTGCTGCCAACAATTATATCGGTTATCCAGGCCCTTACGTGTCATTTAATACCTGCTTTCATAGAGGGGGGGATGAAAAGGACAACTACAATAAGATGCAGTTAATTATGGATGTGTTTAGACACAGTTAATGAATAATAAACAATGTTTTATTTCCTCCGCCTATGACACAGTGGCAAATAATTAAGAATCAAAAGAATTCAAAGTCTTAGGTAACAATCAGAAAACTTGTGCAAGATTTTTTTCTGCTCAAGTTTAATTGGTTCATTGTTCCCATGAACTATAAACCACGGGGTTGATAGTGGTGCTAAAGTTTACTTCTGTAAAGGAAGATTAACATATTCGGGAACTTTACCCTAATCCTTGTTTTGCGTTAACTCAAGCAGATTGGATTAGTAATTCTTACCTACCACCCACTAGAAGAAAATGGGTTTCTTTTCCGAGACAACTGGCTGTATTGTACCATCATGTGCATTATCTGCACTGAAAGCGTTCTGCAGATAGAAATAATGCGAAGTGAAAGGGAAAAGAGTTTTACACTGTGATGGCAAGAAACAATTCCTGATGTTGCAGAGTCTGAACTCTACTGAAAAGCTAGACCTGTTCCTCCTCAGTTCATGTGCTGTTATTTCAGGCAAAATGAGAATAAGCCTTTTCCAAACTTCTCAGTCAGGAAAATAATGAAAATGAAGGAAAGTTAATTTACTACTTCTGATTTGGAGACCTGTGGGGTGCACTGGCAGCAGACCAGAGAGGGAGCAGAGCTGATTTTTGTGGTTCAGCTCTGCTGAGCATGGGCTACTAACGCAGGCATTGCAAACCCAGCGGGCTCCCGTGTGCTCAGCCCTGCCAGGAAGGGGGGCAGCCTCTGTGGGAAGCATCCTGTCCCGGTGGTCCCCCCCGTGTGTGGATGTGGTGCAGTGCAAACCAACCACAAATACCAGTATAACCCTGGGCCTGTGGAAATATCCCACTAAAAAGTTAGATCCAACAAGGGTCTCACATCCAGCTGAAATCCCATTTCCAATAATTTCCTGCACAAAGCCAGGTCTTACTGGTACTGAACTCAGCAGCACATCTTCACCCCAGGAAAGAAATTGCAGCTACTTCTCTGTTTGCAACTACTTTTCTCCCAGTTTTTTCCCTCTTCAGGGTCTATAGCCCAGATCCTCCTGCTCCCGCTCCAAAAACAAGAGCTACCCCTTTACTCCAACAGGAGCAGGACAAGATCTCAATGAGAGATAAACATTAGCATTGACATGAAGACCAGCAGAAGAACTTGATACCATGCAGGCTTCTGTGAAGCTTGGTAAGCTCCAAGGATTTTCCAGGTGTTTCACTGAGGAAAATTCCCTCCACATATATACAGACACACTTAGCCAGATCCTTTCTATCATTCTTCAGTAAATTTTGCCAGGAAATTTGAGGGGTTTTTGAATAAGCACTCTTTTGCACAGTGTCTATGAACATTCCAATGCCCTGTGTGAACACAACAGCTCCATGGGTCACATACAGAGGACCAAATCATGCAGGGCCATTGAAGAGCCCAATGCAAGCAACGGTTTCTGTCCAAACACTGTCCAACCACAAAACTGTGCAACTCCCACAAAATGTGGCAGCAGCATATAGAAGCAAGTGTCAAGTTATAGAAAGGCAATTCTTTGCTTTCTTGTTGGTGCTGGTTGCCTCTGCACCTCAACAAAGCCAATGGCTTCCCCATTATGACAGAAGAAAATGGGTGGTTCCTCTCTCTTTTATGATATTAAGCAATGATTGCAACTCAGGATAACTTTAAAAATATTCAGTTGCCAGAACTATAGGAGGTAAAGAGCTAGGAATCATATATGCCCTAACCGTTGAAAAATAGTTGGTACAAGCACAACTACAATGATGAGCCTTGTGCTAAACTACAGTGAGCAACAACAGGGATTTCATGGGCAAAGAGCAGTGTTACCTACTAGCTGTATGTGAAGGAGCCAACTGGCTAAATGGTGGCCCATTTTAACCTGGATTTCTAATTGGACCTCAGTAGTTATCAATAAATCCCATTTACTCACTAGTTATCAATAAATGCCATTTACTCCTGCTCATTAGCAGAGAGGGATATGAATTAGCTCTGCACCTGCGAATGAACGAGAGCACCTTGAAGAACGTCCATCTTTTTACCCCTCATTCCAGCCCAGTGCTGTCTCAGGTGGTCCAGGACTGCCTCTTCCTTCCATTAAGCCAAACTTGATATTTTGGAAAGCAGAATAAGCCCACCAGAAAGAAAATTATAGAGTCAACACAGTGGTCTGTGGTACCTTGCTTCACCATCTCAAGGGTAAAATAAAAAGCCCCCCCCCAACCAGCCTAACGACAACAGCAAGAGACATTCGAGATTGAGACCTAACCCTTCTTGGCTGCACAAAGTAGACAAGAAATTCCTTAAAAGTTGATTTACCGTCCCAAAGCAGGTGGGGGCTTTATGCCTGTCTCTGCCCCGTCTGTGAGCCACAGTCCCAGGTGCACCTCTGTTCACCAGCCCAGCTGCCTGCAGAGTGCTCACCCTCCGCCACCCTTCACCTGGATACAGAAAATAGGAATTTTGGGATGCAACATATATGCAGGGCCTCCGACAGCAGGATCCAGACCTCGTGTAGACCTGCTCAGTACAACTTTAAGTCTCGTTAGCTTACAGCCACAGCTGTAGGATGTCACTTCCCAATATCTGGGGAACAGCAAGAAAACCCTGGGATGCCCCGAGGGTCCTGCAGAACTTGGAATAAGCTGGTGCATTTCCCAGGGGAAATTTCAAAGTTTTCAGGAGCACATACATGAAGAGCAGCTTTCACTTGAAACCTTTTTCTTCCTGGAGAAACAGTTGCTTCTGCCATATCAATAAAAGAAAAATGAGGAGTGGATCAATAAATTACTCAGACACTTTATACTATTCGTCAAGAGAGCTGCCAGTACAAATTTTCCACCTTCCTCCTTTTTCATGGTTTTCCACCCAGCTGTGCAAAACACACCATGTATTGCTTACTGTTTGGGATTGTATGAAGAAAAAAATAAATAGAGCCTCCAAGTACTAATTTCAAACTGTTGTAGTGAACTCTCCCTTTTTTTATTACATAATAGAGCCTTTTGTCCTCAGTTTTCCATCTGTTTGCTAAGCATTTTTCACTTGAAGACTCAATTAGGACCAAAAAACCCCACACAATCATTCAATTCAAAAATTAATTTGGAGATCAAGGGACTGACTTAGGCCTATACCAGTGACTAAAAGCGATTCAGGCTTTGTCACATGATCCAAGAGAACTGAGCAACAACAGTTTAGCTGCTTTAATCCTGCTTAATTTGAGTGCAAAGAAATTCACATGTGCTACTAAGAACATTTTGCAAGTACACTGTGTCCATTTTTCTGGGTCCCCACGTCCAAAGACTTTGTTTCATTGAGAGCTCATGACATCCTTGATGAATAACCCCCATGCAGACAAATGAAACACACACTATTTTGCAGAGGTAGTGAGTGACCTACTCAGCTAATACCCTGCCAAGGAAGAGGTCATTTCAGATAACACGTTACAAGCAGGAGTGACAGCAAAACCAGCACCTTTAGGGGTGTCGGCAGTGAAGCAGGTCCCACTGTGCCAGGGACAGTATAAAACACAGATGCCATCAATGACCCAAAGAGAGTATTTAAAGAAATAATACAGCTGTGTTATGGGAGGTCTTAGCAATATATATCACTAGTTTTATAACTTTTTGCACATGCTTTGCACATGCTACAGGGCCGTTAGCAGTGAAAGGCTACCCCCCACCAACTATCACCACCTGGCATGAGTGTGGGATCCTGGGGCCACGTCGTGGGGAATCAGCCCACCTGAAGCTTCACTACAGCCTATGTCAATGGGGACAGCCAAGCAAATTTTCATTAGACAAAGGAAAACTTGGAAAAATCCCATCCAGCAAACAGACGCTCACACACATACCCTTTCCCTCTCTAATACCTTGTGCATTTACTGTTTTTGGAAGAACTTAATTAAAGTCAGTTGTGAATTTTCCAAAGCAAAAAATGTAATCCCCTACAGTAAATGTGCTGTGATTGTTCTGGGTTCACCCTGCCTCTCCCCCTTGACTGGTCTCACGGTGAGACAACATAATCTGAGAGATCAAAAAGCGGAAACCGGCCATGCTTGCTTTTCATCTTCCCTCCTACAAAGCAAATGGCAGCAAAGAGGACTCGAACTGCTTGATCCAAGCAAGGAGCCATGCTCATCCCTGGATCTAGCAGTTCCCCCAGTTCAGTAGCTGGCTGCCCAGTTCACATAAACGCATTTCCTGGACACAAAGAAGTCTCCCTGCAGGAAACCTCCCTTCCCAGGAACCAGCTTCTGAAAAATGTCCTGGCTTTACCCTCTGCCTGCAAGAGAAGTGCAACATAAAGGTATAACATCTTTTCTTCCATTCCCTTCAATCCCTAGATATTTGGTGAGGAGGCCCTAGGAGTTGCGTGAAGTGGGTGGCAGCCCCCCTGCTTAACCTGGAGAGGACAAAACCGAAAGTCTTCAGTTGAAAACAGTGTTCTGGGGCAAGGGGATGAAAATGGGGTGAGGAACCCAAAGAAAACTCCTGGGCAGCAGCCCTGAGCAAGGCAGGACATGATGGCTCTGTGCTCCAAGGCACATATTGCTCCCTTCTTGCTGCCTTGCTGGGACCCAGACTCTCCAAAGCCGTGTTCCTAAGTCCATGACTTGTCCAGCTCTGAAGGCCCCGATTTTCCATGAAATGTGCGGGTGCAGATGGAGTCCCACTTCCAGTTGCACAGCAGTGTCATAGGCAGATAGCTGGGATTTAGCATGGAGAAGTCTTAAGGACCTCTTTGTCCTCACCTTTGCCTTAATTCATGTCTACGTCAAGAGCTGTGGTTAGCTGCTGTTTTGGGGAAAAGTGCCGAGACACAGCCATTCGCAGGAATCTGTTCATTTAAATTACAACCATCCAAAATGCTGGAAGGTCGATTAAAGAAACAACCGAACAAAAGCCACAATGACAACAATCCCGCGGCTCTGTTAAAGAAAGGAGCCATACAGAAAGGTCTGTGTCGGAAAACCAACCAATTCAGCATCAAAGCGAGAAGAAATAACAAGCAAAGCTTGCCCTCCTCCCCTTACCCGCACGGTGTATTTTATCTAGCCAGAGTGGCGGTGCTGGCGTGGCGCCAGGGATCTCGCCGATAGATCCAAGCGGTGCTGATTAAGAAATGTAACCAAAGTAATTAATGATGGGGGAGGATTGACTCCTGGTGCTGACTGCGGAGCTGGGATCTGACTCGTTCTTTGCAACAGTTAACCCCAGAAAGAGTCAATTAGAGCAGGACTTCCCAACCTTTTGCAGCAGACGCTCTCACTTTCAATTAAAATGGCTCGCTAGGAACCCAGAGCAGCAAGTTTGAGTCAGCAGGCTGCACAGAGCATCAGGCTTCCCGTGCCTTTGTAGTTTCTGACTGTATTTCTCTGACATGCCAGTTTTTAATTTGCAAAAATATTGTCTGGATTTCATCCAGGATTTCAGATGGGTTTCAGCACTCTCCATGCTCTGTTCAATATTCTGGACAAGGTTCCAGCCTCTCCAGTATTAGCAATGGCACTTGCTCTGATTTTCAGGACAGCACTTGGTTCTCCCTGTATTTAGTTCACTGCTGTCAATAAAGTCCATGTATGTTAGTGCTAGGTCAATATTCTGGACCACTGTAGGGCTGTAGATGCTCAGTTCTGTGTTCTGGATAGATGCAGGTTTGTCCATCCTCAGATCATAACTCAGGGTGGGTTTCAGGGCATTGCAGCTGGTTTCAGCCTCCTAGATTCATTATCATTTCGGTTCGTGTATTCTGGTTAAATTCAGTAATGGCTCTAGCCGGTTTCCTTCAATAGAGAGCAAAGGCATGAGCCAGGAAATCTAGGCTGAAAAGCAAACTTAATCTGTTCTGTCTTATATCCTCTATGTCAAAATAATAATATATGAGAGAATTGCAAAGGAATCAGTGTCTTCTTAATTTTTCAATTTATTTTACTTTTTTCTTGTTTCTTGGAGGAAATCTGAGTGTTACTGAGCAAATCTCAGTTCGCCCCAGCAAAGCCAAAAGACTCAGGATCTTCTGACTCTTCCTGGCTGGCCCTGTTGGATCTGCCAATGGGCAGACATGGATTTCCTCCCTTGTTTACCTTTACTTTCCTCTTGAGCTTCCAGACTGTCCATGTCCTGCTTAAGGGGCAATATGCAGAATTTACCATGAGACAATACTGAAACCAGGCAGAGGTTTAAAATAAAGGCTGATTTACTGCAGACTGGAGACTGAGTGTCTACTTCTGTCCTTCAGGCTCCAATCCCATTTCTGCTGGAAGTCTGTAGACAGCTTCCACGGAGGCAAAAGCTCTGCTGGCTTGCAAGGAATCTCTGTGCTGTTTCCTCCACAAGTGGGACTTGGTTTTATGTAGCTTTGGTTTATGATTACGTAGATAGACTGCCCTGTGCTAAGCATCAGCATCATTTATGCTCCACTTTGGTACAGACATAATCACCGTAAAACCCCAAACTGCTGAGTATTTACCCTATTGCTGGAGATACTCACAGATTTAGTCTCCTTCCCCACACCCTTTTTTCAACGATCTTCATCTCAGCTGGAGAAGACATTTTCTAGCCTAGAGGGTAGAGGCTTTGCTTTATATTGTCAAAAGTAGCAAGTCCAAGTCCTGTGGTGAGGGTCACATTTTTTATAATAAACCCTTCGTATCCTTTATTATCTCTTTGTTAAATGGTTCAGTACATTAATTATTGTTATCATCCAATATATTTTGCACTGAATGAAAATATTTCAACAAGGCTTTTGGCTGAAGAAGCAAAACATAATATACCATTTTATGAGTAATTTTCATGAAATTTTGCATGCATCCAGATCTTGTGAGGTAGGGAATACACTTTGAACTTTATAGCCTTCTCATTCAGTTTTCATTAATAATTTTTCCTTTAGTTCTCAATAGCATCGAGGGAACAATATCAGAGCCCTCCTGCAGCTAATTTAATATCTGTAAGTTTCCACGGCTGATAAGGAACAACTGCACAGACAAATAGAAAAGTAAAATAGTGAATTGGGGAGGAAAAAAAAACCACAAATGAAAGTGGAGACTGCAAGATGCTATGAAGTGATAATTGCTGCAAAAAGTTTGGCTTTGTCAGGTAAAACCACCAAACCACCAGCAGAAGAACAATGATTATTATTTGTCCCCTAAAAGAAAATTGAAGTTTTAGATTTATTTGTTTGTCTCAAAAACCCTTCCCTTGACAGATAGAAAACAATTTCTGCTTGAGTTTTTCACCAGCCCCTGTTCAGAGGCATGCTTACATGCAACCCCAGATTGCTAGAGGCACTGGTAAGGACAGCTGTGCTTCCTGGCCCAAGAATTCATTTTCTACCACACCTTTCTCTCTCTGAGAGCAAGGTTCTGACCCATACTCATAACTCTACTCCTCTCCTCTAGACAACCAACCCCCAAATCAGGATCCAAGCCACCTTGCAATTGTCAATCCTCCTGCCACATATTTCATAACCACTTACTAGCAAAACCTTTGCATTCCCCCTCTGAACTATGTACGATCCAGTTGCTCCCCCCCATCCTCCCTCTGTCTCTCAAGCCTGAAATCCAGCCCCTATTAATTATGCTGCTGCCTATCCTTCTTGCCCCTGTTCTACTTCTTCTTCCCCCCATCCTGCTTTCCTCTGCTCCCGCTCTCAGGTGCAGGCTCTGAGGAGCAAGCAGAAGAGTTTGGAATTGGAGCTGGGATCAAGCAACTGCAAGAAGATGCCCAGCCCAACTGCTGTGGACCAGCAGCATCCAGAGCAGCCACATAACATGGCCACCTCTCACTGCCTTGCCCTCCCACGCCACTGCAGGCAGCATAAAGCTGTGACCTGCGCACTCACGTGAATCCCACATGCTTTGGTGGCCACTTCAAAGGCTGGGCACACCTTCCTGGACAAGAAGTGACTCTACAAAAACCATAGAGAAACCCAGTAGCTTTGCAGTGTCTGATGCTGTTGCCCTCTCCACCTTTGGTACACACATTAGCTGTAGCTCTACAGCAAACAACAACAGGTTGGCTCCACAACAGCCTGGGGAAAGAGCCCCCGTGGAAAGGATACTCTTGAGCCTATCAATTTAAGAAGTGTTTTTAAATCCTTGCCTGCACAGCATAACTTGTTGTCATGAACGGCCCCAGCTGCACAATCCTTTGCTGCAGCCATCATGCACAAGAAAAGCTATACTGAGCTAGAGGACAGTATATTGCAGGATTTTTAACATGGGGAAAGTCTGTGGAAGAACCACAGACCTTGCTGCACTTAAATCATCTCTTCACAGCAAACTGTAGCTGATCTGAAGAGAAATGCAAGCTGAAGTGAGCAGGGAGGCCTGGTCCTAAAAGCCAACACATCCTGTCCAGACAGGATTGGAGCCTAACACCAGGCCACCGGAAAGGCAAGACCTGCAGGAGGAAATAAATTCCCCTGGAGCCACGGGACCAACAATGGTGCCGGTCACACAGACGTATCAACAAGCAAATTCTTTCCCAATCCTGCAAATACCCAAAGCCCTGGCACCCGCAGACCTCACATCTCTAATTAAAAATGGCCATGAATACTTCAATAAACAACGCAATCCATCATGTTCAGGACATAATAAAGGGACACGGAGTAGAAAAGAAGCTTTGCCCCTGTCCTATGTGCTGTACTGTATGTGTTTCACCGCAGGGAAGCATGTGCTAATTTCTTACCTCTCTGCTGACTGCACTGTCCTTTTGCATAGTTGCTGCTAAACTGCATGAAAGGTATTTCTAATCTCGTGACGGTGACTGAAAAGGGTTGAAGGACACAAATTAAGTCTCATAGCAATAGAGCAGCCCAAGAATGGAAGGTCAGCCAGTTGACTCTTCCCAGAATCCCCTGAACAATGCAATTATTCATGAAGGAAATTTCAAATTATTTTCATTAGACTTCTGTTTTACCAATCTAACCAAAGTGATTAATTAGGGATTAAAATATTTACTCTGCACATGCTGCCTTGGCACGGCTCTAGAATATTTAAGCATTGTGCTAAAAGGGTCAGCTGTCTCCAGTACTGTTTGGAATTCATTCTCTATTTTCTGTGTAAAAGGGCATTGACACTCATGTCTATACTACACTTAGGATCCCATTAGGGACACGGAGAGAGAAATGAGCCTCTCCCTTGCTGCCCTTGTAGCTGCCCCAAGCTCCCCAACTTCTTTGCTGGGCTACTTCAGCTGAGAAGCAGACCGCGGCAGCAGCAATGACTACAGCATGTCGTGCAGCAGATTTAAGGTTCAACACCTACTCCAGAGAATCAGAAAGGCGGGAGACGTTCGTGAGAACCTGGAAGGTCCGGCTGGAAAAGAGGGTGTTGGGGTGGAAGACAGAAGAATTGGACTCAGATTTTGATCCAGTTATGGATATCCTGCATGACCCCAACCAGTTTCTTATTCTAAACTGTGGCTCAATCCCTTAGTTTTAACTTGGGGCTTGCCAGCAGCAGGGCGAGAATTTGTCATGCTGAGTAAAGAGTGGTGCGTCAATCCGGCCATGCCAGGGAGCAAAATACTCTTCCAGTGAGGTTACCAGGATGTGGCCCAGGGGAAGGTGACACTATTACACATTCTGGTGTGGACATTTTGCAAGTGTTTGTTCCTACCTGAGTTTTGAGTTAGCATTAGATACAATTAACACACAACTAGGATGTGGTGCACACTGGAGTGGAAGCTTGCGTTAGTGCAGGGATTTAGGAACCTCAGCCCTCTAGAAGTAGAAACAAGGACTTACCCAAAATGGCAAATGCTTTCATTGGGTATGAAGTTTAGAGAAAGGATCACTTCGCATCCCCCTGTGAAACAGTGTGCTGGAAATGCCTTGCTTGCTGCATTCCCTTTCCAGAGCTGCAACCAGCAATGCCAGATCAGAGCCTGGGGCAAATGCCAATTCACGCTGACCTTGCGAGGCTCCTGAAATCGATTTGCAATTCATCCCTCACCACCCCCGCTCTGTTTGTCTAACTGAATCCAAAAGCAACTGGATACGTAACAAGGCAAGACTCCAAAAAGGGTGAACTTGAGAGACCACGCAACTGATGGTGCATCAGGCCACGATGGCTCAGCCAGTCTGCACAGGGACAATTGCATTTGTTTCAGTGCTGAGGATTCGAGTGGCTTTGCTGGCATGGCAATCTGACACATCTCAAGCAAGTGCGTGTTTCTGTAGGATAGTTAAAATGCACAGTACCTCAGAGCTGGCGAGTGCTGCCACTGCAACCTCACCAAGATGAAAAAGATGTATAACAGGATTTGCATTCCTTTCCAGACTGACTGCTGCAAGCAAACATTTCAGCACTTATTTGTTACCAATATTATTAGAAGTCTCAACCCATTTCCTGGCTGGGGCATGTTTCCTCGAGGGGACTGAAGTCACCTGTCACTTTCTTTCTCATGTTACTTAATCGTTTTAGTCCAAGCAGTAAGCTGCCAATCATATTTAATATTTAGTCACCTTGAATGCATTGCTACTGATTAAATAGACTGCTATTTCAGTAAACAACTGATGAGAGAATACTTACAGCTTCATTATAATTATTCCACCAGATATTAGAGCATTATTCGTATGTAAGTCCAAAGAATATTTAGGTCTTCTCCTATTTATTTCACAAACAACATTTTAATTGCTGCCATATTAGCAGAGCTATCAGTACTAATTGGATAATACACCTTCAAAGATTTTTTTTTTATAGCAACCTCTTTTGCTTGCATGCTTTTAAAGCGTCTCTGGTTTTTAGGATCTCTGCTGATTACCCACAAAGAAATTTACCCTAATGAGTTTATCAGCCAGGCACCTCTCTATATATTTTTGGGTCTGGTTTGTTGTTTGAAACACATCAAAAACAAGTGGCTCCTACAAGAGGGAAGAAGAGGATGATAGGACAAAGCCTGCACTGCAACTCATGGCAGAGGCGTGATGAAAAACCCAGGTCTTCTGAGATCATCCATGGCTTTACCCATAGTGCATCTCCTACCCTGGGCAATGCACTCCTGGGGGCTTGGAGGATCCTTTTATAAGATCATTGGAAAGTTCATTAAGAAGAGTAAACTTATTGTTAGTAGACTTAAAAGCAGGGGTCTTGCTTCCAGCAAAAAATATCTTTCATGGTCCACAGTTTGAGAAGTATTGGAAAATGATGCTGCAGAATCACACTGAAGCTGGGCAGCGGGTTTTGACAAATTCTATGTTCAGTAAAGGTCTTTGCACGCTAACGGTGAATTTATTGGGTGGGCTTGGCCAGGAAAGGAAAGGTGAACGAGAAATTTCACAAAAGTAAAGATGTTCTGTGTCACCACCGTCTAGGCAGAATCTTCAAGCCTTGCTCCTAGATGGAAGGTTTTGTTTAGAAACTCAGCTAGGGCCATTTTTCAAAGGAACAGACAATACATGCGTTTGCTTCGCTTCAGTGAGAGAAAATGAGAAATTGTTACTTAAGGTTGACCCAAACATTTCTCCCTGTTTCTTTCCATCCCACTCACCTCCTCTCCTTCCTCCCTCACAGTTTTTCAGTTTGGCCACTGAACTGAAAAATTAATTATTCTTACAGCTCTATTAAAGGATGACTTATGCCAGGCTGCTTACAGACAATCTAGCTGATGTATATTAAATCTCTATTTCTTACTTGGTTTTCCCTTTCTCTTAACATCTGTCCCTTCTTTTAATAATTTCAAAATGCTCAAGTGCTCGTAGGGTGCCATGGATTGTACATTAAGCAAATATGTGCTAAAATAAAATAAAATAAGAGCCCTAGAAACACAAATAATAATAATGCTGAGTTTGAACTGGACAGGTAAAATTTCCTTACCAATTAATAATCAGAATTCCCTGTTACACACAAAATATATAGGCAGACACGATCTTCACTCTGCACAGTGATGAATATCTGTGTAGGAAAACAGCCTAAAATGCACAAACCTAAACTTCATGCAGCTGGTTAACAGGAGCAGCATACAAGGAAAGCATGAGGAGCGCTTATATTGCCTTCTACTTCTGCTGCTGTCTTCTGTTTGTGTCTCCTCACAGCAATACACTATCCTGGCATGCTCCACTGCATAGCAGCAGAAGACATCCAGGGCCGCTTCTCTGCAGCCAGCATCAGCCCAACTTTATGCACAAAGTGAGGAGTTCCAGGCTTTGGGATGTTTCTCTTTCCAAGAAATAGCAAAATTTGAGTAAAAGAGAACACAAAAACATAGCTCCCATAAGAGAAACTACTGAGCGCAAGCAATGGCGTGGTGGGAAGGGAGCGCATACAGCTGTGGGAAACCAGGACACTCACAGGCAAGATCCAGCAGTTAGGATAAAAGCACCAGCTTCTTCTTCTTCTGGCTCCATCAGATCTTCCTGCTTTCTCAGGAAATCTAACTAGCCTTACTGTCTTCTTGTGTAAATTTTTCAGCCAGGAGGGTAGGGAACACATGGCTTGAGAAACAGAGTGAGGTGATCAACAGCATTAGTATTCAACTAGAACTAACTGCACCTTTTTCTTCATTTGTCTCTCCCCATCCTCTCAAGGAGCTCGGTGCCTTGGTGACTCCTTGCCAGGGTCAGTTAAACTCACTTTTCCAGCAGAAGAACTTGAAGATAGAGAAAGGCAGAATTTTAGCCTGGGCAGAGGAACCCTAACTGCCGTCCCCATGGACAAGTCTGTCAGGCTTGTGCTTTTCATGGCCTCAAAGCCATGAATGGATCTGTCCATTCCTACATCAGAGAGTCCATGTCCAGCTGTGAACCAGAAAGGTTGCAGGGTTCACTGCAGGTGTAAAACCAAAGATGAAACAGCTGGAGGTAGACACGAGGCATTCTTGGTCTGTGGGATCCAAGCTGGGAAAGCACTTCCAGAAGAAATTACATAAATGTAGGGTCCAGCTGTATTTATATCACATCCTGAGACATCTAATGCGCTTGGAAGACTCTACACTGAGGAAGGCCAGGCACTGTCTTGCATTGCTGCAAGAGATAGAAGTGTTCACAGATCCTATCAGCTGCTCCTCCTTGCTTGTCTCAGCCACAGTAACCCTGACCATTGGTTCAAAACACAGATAACCAAGGGATCCGATAAGCCACATTGTTGTGTAACTTATTACATCATCTTAAACAGTATTTCAGGGTGTGGAATAAACCCACTGTTCTTAAACTGACCAAAAGGGTCCTACTTTTTCCTCTCATTTAATTTTAAACAAGTGTATGGAAACATTCACTTTCCAGCTCACCTAAGAGGGCTGGCAGGAACATACATTAAAATGTTCAGAACATCTTAAGGAGCAGAGTTAGAGCTTTTTATTGTTGTTTTATAACTTTGCTTTAATCAACTTTTTATCCATTGACTCCCTTGCAAGTTCCAACCATTATAATTAGCACTATCTAAATTAGTTATCACTCAAAATTACTTCCTTCTTGGAAAAAACAGTTTTATTTTAAAATTATAGGTGTTGCCATAGGCTATGCCAGAACTATATGCATGGGCACGTTTCAAGTAGATAATATTTTTAATCCTAATTAAAAAAATATTCCTCCCCTCCATAAAATGTTAAGATTTGTGAATGACCTTATTTTCATTTTGATAGACACATGGTAACAATCAACTGATTTTCATTCATATACGTACTCTGCACCTTCCATTGAAATATTATATTGTTCAGCTAAGCTCTTATATAAACTGAACACACATTTCCATTGTCAGGTTTATTCTCATTTCATTGCACACTTGATAGAGAGCAGAGAAGTTAACATTTCCAAAGGGTGCTTATTTCAGAACCTGTTATTTACACACTGACATCAGTAAGCAAGACTGTGTCTTCAGTAGGTGCCGAACACCACCAATTCCTATTGATTTCAATGTGAGGTGCAAGTGCTTCAGTACATCTGATAAAACATCGGGCAGGTCTCAGCAGCGTGAGCTGAGAACGGAGATGGTAAGATACCAAATCACCCAGATGTGGACCCAGGACCTACCCAGGGTGGCTAATGGTCCTGGGTAACCCAGCTGAGTCACTTCAAAGGGACCAAACTGAGTCGTCAAAAGAAGTCCAAAAGATTGTTAGCTGGCTTTGAAGATGGAAATTTTTAGACACCCAGGTTTGGAAATACTGCCTAGAGATTTTATACATCCTCACATTGCTCAAGCCATTGGGAGGCATGCAAGCTCAACACTACTGCAAAAGAGCTCTTTGTGGATCTGCTCTGAGCTGATTACAGGAATAGGTTTTGGTTGTTGATCTGCTGTTATCTGAAGTTGATGTGAAAGGGGGAAGCTACACCTCTGGAGCGCCAGCTCCGAATCTGAACGTAGGCAACAGCCATGAGGCACACACCATGTTCTTGGACCCAAGGGAGGGTGTTCAGGGAATGGTTTACAAGCAGAGGATGACAAAGGTTCTTTAGAGATCCTGTTTCTCTGTGGAGGGATCTCCTGGTGATTGAGGGATGTTTGCCTTGGCATTCCTTGTTGGCTCTCTTCCTCTTAGAGAATAATTTGAGTACACCCATCTGCCTGCACAGAACCTGTTATTTATCCCTCTCTTAGGGAAAGAAACATGGGATGGGGATACTGCAGAATGGCCTGAACACTGAGCACAGACTCCTTCAAACACAGAAGAGCAGGGTGAAGGATAGAAGACGTTGGAGGAGACCAGAGCAAGACAGGCTGTGGGCACATGGCTGGAAGGTTAGATGCGGTGCTTCACTTGGGAAAGCACTAGCCTTACCAAAAGACCACTTTAATTCTTACATACCAGTGTCCTTTAATGCTATACTGCATCACAGGGTACCTGAATCAGCTTTATCATTCACTCGGTCCCCGCAGTAACTCACTGCAATGACAACATCCATCACAAACTGCCCCTTCTACGTATTCATCCTCCAGTCCCAAACCCTCTCTCGCTCCCAGTTTCATAGGAGTAAGAGTGGGGGGGTGGGAGGTGCAACAGGAATCAAAGCGACCTTATCATTTAAACATATCATTCAAAATTTGGTAAAGAGAAAGCTGAATAATTTCCTACAACCCGAGGGCAGTGCTATCTTTCATCCTGACTTGTTCTGCTATTTACAAAAAACTGCATAATTACCAGAGCAAATGCCACGTCACAGCCTGCACCTGCTATGAGCAAGATAGAGAACATGTTTCTGAAAGTAATAATTAAATAAACCCATCCATCATCAGCTTCATGTAGTTTTTCAGCTTCTGTGTGCTTTAAAAGGAGCAAAACAATGCATTTGTGCAATGAGCTTTCTCCCTACATTTTTAATGGCAATTATTGCATGTAAACTAGCTTTTGTAAGAACTACGAAGCAGATGGATGTGGTCTGAAAAAAAAACCCAGGCTAATACACCCACTGGAAAATCAAAAAGATAAAAATGCAAAGTCACTGCGTGTGTAGTTGTCTGTATGCTATGAAATGGTTCTTTTTAGCCTCAGGATCTGAATATTCCCAACGGAAATGTTATTATAAAAGACAACAGGTTGTTTCAGCAGAACTGATCAAAAAGTGTGATTGCAGTTTCAGGCATGGTCCCATGATGTGACTGACAATCCCAAGCAAAAGAATTATTTTTACCCAGCAGCTTACTCTTGAATGGAAGAGCCATCCAGGAAAGGATGAAGATGCTTGAAATCCTGGGAAGCAGTGAGAGGGTAAGGATGTGAGGAGAGGATTGACTGCAGGGAGGCATCTTCTCTTCTACCCTTCATTTCTCCTTTGAGCTATGCTACTAATGCTGCTGCCAGATCTGCCAAGCATGGCGTCCCTCCCGGGCTGCATTGAAAGAGAGGATTCAGGCTTTCTCTGGGGCTCTAACAGTCTTCTGATGCAAAAATTCATCCTAGCCCAAGCCAAGGGAAGGGACGGGTGCCTGACCTTCACGTAGACGAGACAAAGGCTTAATGCTTGGGCTCGCATATCTAGGCATGCCCCACATCTGCCCACGTGCATCTTTCTATGCCTCTTCATTATGTATTTTCCTTTCTAACAAACTGACATCTGTGGAGCATGTTGCCTTTACATCGTGCTTAAACATACAACTAGGATGAACAACCTGATGGGACGTTTATCCTGTGTCACCACTGGGGAGAGCCATATGTCATTGCTCCTTCTCTGTCAATTTACAGTATTAAGCCATTCCACATCACAATATTGGAAAGTTACATGCAAGGATTATGAGGATTAAAGGGGTGGAGGGCTCTACTTTCCATTAAGGGTTTGCTGACAAAGAATCTGTTGGCAATTAATAGATTAATAGATGTTTTCGTAAATGTATCATGAATTCTTACTGAGTTGAGGAAGGCAATGGTCCCAGTTCAAAAGCCCACACAGCGCTCTGGTCTGCAGTATTTACAGCTGTGGTTTGCAGCTCTTTTTTTCCACAACTTTTGATGCTTAAAATTTTACTTCTAAAAAGGGGTCCAGCCCCTGCCCAGTGTGTTTAAACCAGTTGCCAATGTTGTTGTTCTTCGTTACCTCCACAGACCTCTCAGAAGCAGTTCTTGGATGACTTTGGAAACCCTTGCTGTAGACCAAGAAAAATAAGCACATCCTGTCTTCAAAATGTGAACTGTTATTGCCAATTAAGCCTTTACAAAGTACTGAAGATTCAATTCTTGAAACACAATGTAGCTAAGAAGCATGTTTGAAAAGGCCCCACATTCTAAATGGGGAGGCAGCAGAAATGGTGCAAGAAAATCCCAACAAATTACTTCTACAAGCAAACAGACCTCAGGAAATACCCTTCATAATCATCTCTTCAGACAGCGAGGAAATGACTTCTAGGAAGGATTTACTTCCTTTCCTTTTCAGTACCCTAGATATTTGGAAACTCTTCCTGTGATTTGCAGTGGTTTCTACTTAAAGAATAATTTATTGACATTCCTAAGAGAGAATACTTTAATTCACGAAATATTATTCATCAAAATGCTACAAAAATGGCAGTTTTATTCTGATCCTAATCTATAAAGCTTTTTGTCTATCTTTAAAGCTATGGTTATCTTGAAGTGCTTAGTCTCATATTCATTGCTTTTATAATTGGACAACATAGAACAATGGGAGATTTACTAGTTTATTAAGAACCAAAATGAATGTAATCCAATATCACCCTTTGTTGAAAGCCACCTACAAAAGAATTGCATGAGGATGTGAAATGAATAATCTTTCTTGGTTTTCCTCCTCTTGAAAGCACTATAGTGCCTTTCCAGAGCATAATAAATGGCAATATGTTATGGAAAATTACTACAAGTCTTACCAGGTAAACAAGTTCCGTCAATTTTTGGGAACTGATGCAGCTTATTTCGGACAAATGTTTTCACAGAGGAATCCTGGTTTTGGAATGATCCTGATGGTCTGGGCTTAAAAAAGAAAGCCTGAAAATCAACAATCTGGTTCTTTTTCTACAGACAATAATATGATAATTCAACCAAACTCATTTGTCTTTTTCTCACTGTTAAAGATGGTCTTGTGCATGGAACAACGTTTCTAAGGTAGGAAACTAAAAATTATACCAGAAAAGGCAGGGCAGTTCAGCACCAGGAAATAAAACCGAAAGAATTAGCTCACTTCACAAGATCTAAATTATGCCTTGCAGTAGTCTCATTAGTCCTTTAAAGACCAACTGGATGATCAACGCTGAGCAGGAGTCAAATCTTCAAGGATAAGAGCAACGAAAAAATGGGAACAGCGTGTCCCAGTGATGTGTCAGAGTTTAAACCGAGTAGTCAAATAAAGAGATTTTGATGCTTCCTTGCCATGGACAGAACTAATTTTTCAAGTCCTGCATCTTTTCTAGGTTGGGATGAAGCTGGAACAGGTAGAAACATTTTTCACAAATACTGTTTTGGGATGAAAATGGGCTTTGATTCTGCAGTGAGCTCAGAAAGTGTCTTTGACCACCTTGGCTTCCTGAAGCCTGCTTCAAATCAGAGAACCAATTTGCAGTGCTGCTTTATCACTGTTCAGCTATACCATTAATTACAACGTTTTCTTCCCTGAGCCTCAAAGAAGTGCTTTTATAAAGAAAGAAAATGGCATTATGTTTGTTTTACAATCAGAGAAACTGAGGCATAAAAAACCAATATATTACTTTCTCCTTGTAGACTGGATCTTAAGACCAGATCAGTGCAAACTCTTAAGAATCATTGCTGCCTGATACAAGGAAAGGTCTGTTCTCCGAACCAAGCAGTCACCAGGGACGCAGACTGGTCTTCAGGTTAGATGTTGGTGTGTGTGTTGTTTCTTCAGCTGTAAATCTGTCCTGCATATTGGGTGAACTGCACACCAAAGAGGTGTCAGAGTCTCAGTGCCTGATCACACACACGACCTGTCGCATGCATAAGTGTGCTGCTCTGAGAAGTCAACAGTAACAAAGAACTTGAATCGAGTGAGTGCCTCTTCGGACCACTCAATCATTTCTGCATTACAAGAAACGCTCATCATCAATAATCTCCCTTCTCCTATCCAACCCAAGAACAACAGCACCATCCACGCCCATTTGCTGTGTTTTGTGCTCCTGGGAGCACTGACCGTCTTCCTGCCAGCTCAACCAACTCTAACCTTGCTCTGTAACTTCTGGGCTTTGTTGTAATGCAAGTAAAAAATGCATTGAGCTAGTTGGACGAGACCTGCAGAAAGATACTGAGAGCTTCAGGGAAGAATCCAGAAAGCAGAGGTGTAATAAGTTAATTTTTAAATCTTACTTTAATGTGGTGTTTGTAATAGCCCTTATTCCTACCTCACTTTCCCACACCATGAGCTTGCAGTTTTCTCATCTCCTGGGTGAACAAACAGGATACTGGTGTCCACAAGAAAGATGGGCAAAATCTCTTCTCCTGCAAGACAGGGTTCAGCTCCCCACCTTCAGGAGGGTTCTGGGCTGAGGCATCCCCAGAGAGCTGGAGAGAAAGATGGGAAAGGCTCAGCACGCAGACTGCCACGGCTCAGCTTCTCCCTCCCCACCACTAGTGCTGGAAATAAGCACCAACTGCCACCAGGCCAATGCTTTTAAGTTCTTTCCATGCTGAAAGTCAGAGGCAACATGGTGGATCGGTGCCAAAGGCTCCACTGACCTCAGCAGTCACTGACAAACTGATCCTATGGGATCTCCGTGCATTTACACCTTGCAGAGAATCTGGCTGGTTATCGGAAATGTCTCAAAGGGGGACTATCACTTCAAGCTCCCTCAGGCAGATCATACCTAAGATCGTTTCTCAAGTTAAACTTTACTCATTGGCTTAAAGAATAAATAAACTTTATTGTCGATTTCCCTGCTTTATTGCAGCTAATGGCAGGGCAGGATGTCAAATGTTTCTTTCCTCAGGACTTGTATGCTCTTCTGCTTTTCCCCATAGATGCTTTCTTATAAAGAGTAAAAAATGTAATGAATAAATTGAAAAAAAAAATGCTTGTAGACCCAAAAGAAAGAATGCATCTATTATAAAATAAAATCTCTTTTAGTAGCTATTAGAATGCATTAAAAATATTCACAGGACTCTCCCCTCCAGTTATGTTGCAAAAGCCATGCAAATAATAATTGTGGCTAAGTGCACTACAGTGACAGTCAATATTGTACTTCCCAAGCTAGTACTCATTCTTCTTTACGGAACTCATGCATTTTGTGAAAGATCAAAAGATTTACATATCATATGGAGTGCTTTAGGGAGTGACTTGCTGTGCACTTTAATGCGCAATGTTCCACAGCCATTTAAATACAGATTTCATTTCTCTCTTCTGTGTGATATTAAATTTGAAAAAAGAGGGAGAGAGAGACGAAATCGACTTGGCTACCTTTGTTCACATCATGAAATACAATTTTAATTTGGTTCCAATATAGAAGTTTAATATTTTTATGGGATGTTATTGAATAATCTGCTAGGCTCAGCACTGGCCTTTGCTCAGGAAAGAGATGAAAGAAATCAATTTTTTTTTTATGAGCACTGCAGGCAAAATCGTCTGCTCTTCCACGCCCTGGAGAAGGGGACGGACTCCGACTCATCCCTTGGCCTCCCTCCACCACCAGCTTGCCTGCAGCCTTCCCCAGTTAGTCTAGTCTGTGCTCATGGGTGGAGGGTAACAGCAAGTGAAGAAGGAGCCGTAACCTATTTCCTCAGCGCAAGAAAGAAAGAAATGCCATTATTTCTGTGCTGACTCAGGCTGCGGGAGACAAGGCAGCATCGTTCTGGTACAGCCTACTTGCGTGCCCTTGGGTAAGCCACCGCACACAGGTTCCTCTGTGCAACACGGAGACATAAGCACTTTTGTACCTTGCCAGGACGTTGTGAGAATAAAGAACTACATTAAGGACAGCTGAATGGTCAGTTACTATGGTAATATGGCCTCATGGCTGTGTAGAGGGGCTCGGAGGCCATATTTGCTGTGCCTGTACTCCACTCTACATATTCATGCTCCTGAGACCTGCCCTTTAGCATGTGCCCAGCTGCAAAGGACCAGATGCTTAGACCAGTCTCAGTCCTTCCATGTCCCTGTGGTAGTGCCATGGGGCCAAAGATGAGGTACGGGCCCTGGGGACATAGGAGGAGGCAAACAGGACTGTTCCTTGGATATTTTCCACCTGAAGGTGAGATGGGATCTACAGGAAGCCTGAGCTACACTCCTGGGAGACCTGGCAGTACACCAAGGGCTGGCCCACCTCTAAAAGTAGGTTTTTCAGAATAGCCTTCACAGCCAGAGAAGGATCATAGATGAACACCATTTTTGGGTGGTACCTAAAGAAAGGATTAAGAGGACAACAGTCTGTGCTATTCGGGGTCTACTCACCAGCAATGGGAGGAGTGGGCACCACCCAACAGGCGTAGCTACACTAGCAAGGTGGAGGAAATATATCCCTGTTCCTCCTCTGAAGGAAGAAAAGAAAGGCTTCTGAACAAGTAATTAGCCCTTTATTTCTACGGAAGAAAGAAAGGGTTTCATGAATAGGAAATCTACCCAATTTGTTTGCTTCTGGTACATTTTGCATTATTTTCCAAATGAAGTAAATGGAAAACCTCTTTAATGAAGCATAACTATGTTGAAATTAAGGCTTATTCTGTCTAAATATTGACTCAGATAACAGACGAACAGACCATATCCCATGAATCTGGCATCAAAGTCAGGAAGATTAATAGGAAAGATGAATTTTCTTGTTGTCTGAAGAGGAGTTTAGCATGGCCAAGGCAACAGTCAGAGACTTTTCTCATTGTTTATGAGATCCAGCCAGAGAGTTTTCAAGAAGTGGTAGCTTTCTTTTTCCACTGGACATTTGAAAGCTCAGGGGAAAATAGCTCTGTCCTTCCCTCACTGGTTAGCACAGCGACTGCAACAGTGTGGCAGTAATTTCTGTAAACCAACCCCCTTGTCTTGGAGCAAAGACAAAGGAGTCTTGCAAGCCCTACTGAAGTACAACCGCTGACTCTTTGACCTGCACCTGCGGTAAAATCAGAATCTAAGTCACACATATGGATACTAATCCTGGCCTAAAGAAGCTAGAGGAAGAACAGGTTGACTGGTACGTGGGAAAGAAAAAGGTAACTAGAGAAAAGGGTGTTTGGAAAGTTAGGTCAAAAGGGAAAAACAAATTGTCCTGGACATAGTTGATCTTTTGCCAGTTTGTATGGTGTGATGTTTTGTAACTCTCATTCAAAAAGCACAGATTTGTGTTTCTTTAATAAATGAGTTTTATTCTCAAGAAGGGTCCGGTTGTGAGGGAAGGTGTGTGAAAGATTTTTGGTTTAGCCATTGTTTTGTATATTACAGCCAGGCCCAGAGACCCCAGCTCAAAAAGGATCCTATTTTGCTAAAAAATAAACAACAGGAGTGAATCTCTGCCCCAGAAGGCTTACCTCATGGGTGGGGGAAGGCACACAAGCTGGGTAGGACACTACAATTCTATTTGTTGGGAGCTCAGACCTTTCCATCTCTGTCTGCAACCAGCAAATCAATGATACCTCACAGAGAAATACCACCTTCAGGGCTAATCAGCTGTCATGGATAAGGATATCTCAGAAATATGCATAAACGGAGAGAAGATGATGAATTTTTCCCACAAACACCTAACAGAAAAACCTTCCTGGGAAGAAAAAAAGCTTCCTGAGAAAAGTATTATCTCCTTGGTCCAGGGGAGTTTTTGATCATTCTTAGGATTTTGGAATTTAAAAAAATCATGACAACGGATGATTATGTCAAACTGAAAAGCAATGAGGCTGCTGCAGCGGTATAGGCACAGCAGCGCACCGCAGTTCAGGTGTCTCTCGGCCTGCCTGGCATTCACTGGCGCAAGGTGGGAAGCTGGGAGAGTTACAGGAATTATTTTATTAACAATTTAACACTTTGAGATTTAGTTGCTCATTTTAGCTTTCAAAACTCTTAAAAAGGCAAGTTTAACTTTGGGCCTACCTCTAGGTCCTATAGTGGACAAGTGATGGATTTACACTGAGCCCTTTTTACAGGGGTTTGGCGATGCAGGCAGGCTTAAAGGAGAGCCAGGAAGAACTGGGAAGGTATGGTCCAGGACACAAACCTATACCCTTTGGGCACTTTAGGAGGAAGATTATCTAAAACAGATTTTGATTACTCTATAACTCCATCTTCTCTCCATTGCTTTTTTTGTACAGAAAGCACTTTTAATTCATGAAAGATTGTCTTTGAAAAGAGAAATTCCCCTCCCAGCTGTGAGCTCTCTCACTCCTCATCGGCTATTGCCAGTGTTATGGTTGGCACGCAAGCCCTCCAGAATAGGTACAAAGCATTTGGAAATATTTCCCTGTAGCATTTTGCCATTGTATTTCCACCTTACCACCCGTCTAGCCCACCTAAACTTTCAAATTTCAGCTCCGTTCCATTGTAAACTTCCCAAAGTTGAGCTCTGCAGTTCCAAGGATTTCTAGATGGACAGGCAGGGGAAACATGCAGGTTAGCTAACTGTTTGTAAAAGATAAAATTATTATTCTCTGGAAAAAAACAACAGCAACAACAGGCGAGACACAAAATAATAACCCAGCAGATCTCACAAGCCAATTGCCAAAAACCTTTACAGTGATGCTTTGTCTTCCTACCAGCTGCAGATCCCAGCCCTTATTTTGGGCTCTGCACTGCAATACTGGGCTTCCCTTTGCACTAGAAGGAACTAGAAATAAAAGAAATACAGAAACATAAAGGCTGAAATTAAAGTGGAAGAGCAGCGGGAGTGTGGCAGTAGTGGTGTTAATGCTGAAGTATTCCCTGGGAGCACGAGCTGGCAAATGTAGTGGACACCCAGATATTTGAAATGCAGCCAAATAATTTGGCACATCTCTAACTGGCACAAAGCAGTCTTGGTAGAGCTTCCTACTGCTGCTGGCACTTTTACAGCTGTCTTTCTTCATCTTGCTCTTCCCACTGCAACAGCTACTCAACAGGTGTTTCCACAGACACAGTGTGTTTGGCAGCTGTAACCCTTCAATATTATCGCTGGAATACATTTTTCTCCCTCTCAACAGCATCGCTCGGGTCCGTTGCCCAGAGGCCGGCATGGCAACGGGGACAGCTGACCAACTGGATTTGGGAAAAGAGGGCTGTGTGTTTGGGCAGCCAGATGTACGAGTTGGTAAAGCAGTCGGAGAACATCAATGCTTGACGTGGCCCTGGGAAGCTGGAGTGATGCTTTGCTGAAGTTTATCTGGAACCCATCTTCTGCTCACCTGGGTCTTCCATTTTTTCTGTTCTTGCCCTGCGACCTTTTGGTCCCACGTCCATTTTCTTAACTGCAAACAAGTCCCCATATCTTTGGGCTTCCTGTCCTTGATTTTTCATAAGGAATGAGTGTTTGCTCAGATCACGATGAATTTTCTTTGCCCAACTCTACTCAGCCTTCAGTCCAAATGTGCTTAGAGAAAAAGACAGGAGAGCTCAGATCCCAGAGGAAACCTGGGAACCATGAGATTTTCAGACACAGAAAGTACTCAGAGAGGTTCAAAGGTGAGTCACTTTAGAGTAGAGTTCATGAGAACATTAAAATCAACAATTGTCTTCTTTTCTTCTTTTTTTAGCTTACATCTGTAGTTTTTTGGCCTTGTGTAGCCTTCCCTGTTTTCTGATCTCATACACACCAAAGCAGTCTCAGTTCTTTCAGCAATGCAGTCCATGGTTTGCTGAATGCCATCTTGTTTAGGTCTCCGGTATGTGGTGTATATGAGAGAAACAAAGCCGAATGATTTTTCTCAGGGGAGTCTGCGCAAGGTCACAAAGTGAGATTTTTAAAAAAAATATCTTTTATTGATAAATATACACATGCACACACATAGGAAAACATAAGAACAACTGTGCTGGTTCAGCTGAAAGGTCCGTCTGACTCCTCATCCTGCCTCCAATAGCCACAGAAAGCAAACGGCTAAGGGCAGGTTTATGAACCAGATTGATATTTTCATAGCACATCTTCCCAGTGAGCAAAAATTAGCAGCTGAGAAACTTCCAGAACAAGAGAAAGATGGTGCTTGATAGCTCCCGAACAACTTTCTTTCCATGAATTTATCTGCTTACTTTTTGAATTTATACAAACTTAGAACATCCACCAGATCCTGCAGCAAGGAGTTGTGCAAAGAACTTCTATTTATTTTGCTCCTATGACCCAGGAGTTTCGCATGGTGCCCCTAAGTCTTGTATTGGAAGAGAGGTGGAAAAAGGAGTTTCTGCCCCTCCCTGCTTCCACAGCAGCCATGATTTCACAGGTATGATTTTACCGTACGCCCTCCCCCGTCCTCCCTTTTCCACAAGGTGATTGATTGACACAGGCCTTCAGAAATATAAGCATGGAAATGTCCCAATGGATCTTTACTCTTTTCCCTCCCCAGAACATCTCACCTCTCTGAAGAGTCAGAATAATATCTCTAGCCCCTATTTTGTCTGTTTACATATCTATATGTAGACACACAGTTGCTAAACTAGAGCTAGGGCAATTAAAGAGCATGTCTCATGGTACCTCTGCCACAGAATAAAACAGTGCATTAAATCTTTGTCCGGAGCTTCGTAAGCACTCACTTTCTGATTAGGGCCGGAAGGCCGCAAGGCTGTTAAAGCCCTCTTTCCACTCTCCCCAATGTTGCCATTAATATGTAAAAGCTTAAGCTTGCTAAAGGGATTATTTCCCATCCTATCTGATTGTAAACTGGCATTTCAATGATTACATGTATCTTTTTGTCATTTTCTCGTAAAACATCTTATTCTTGAACAGCATAATTGGCCTCTTACTAATGTTTAATGAATGATTAAATCAGCATAAATGCAACATACAGCTCTACATGGAAAGCATGTTTGCAACCTCCAGAGCCACAGAAATGTATTTTTGCAATATAGGTTTTAAATCCTTGTAATTTTCTAATTATGGACTTTCTGGTATATTTTACATTAAGTACATGGGAAAGTAAATGTGAATTTGCCTGTATGAGCTCAGAAGCAATTCAGTCACTTATCATTTTGTTTGCAATTTCTAACCTACATATTAACAACACCTCTGTGGTTTTCATTTAAGTATATTATATAATCTTCCCAAATTAAAAGCCAATTAAAATCACATAATTGCAGAGCTCAGGCAGGCAAGTCCTTGTAGAGATGGCCAAGCAAGGACACTTCTTTTCACTTGCACATCACATTAACCAGCCTCACGGAGAGACTCTAGGTTTCGCCAAAGCAAAGGAGTCCAAGTGGAATGAAGCAACAAATGTTTATCTGAGTGTAAAGAGAAATGGAAAGGTATTTCTTCAAAGGAGGGAGAAATATGGGTAGAAACAAATTCAGTTTGCTGAAGATTTGAGGTTGAGAGGCATTCAGGAGAAGTGGAAATCCTGTGGAAACATGATGAAGATCTCAGGAGTCACAGATGTAAGAGTAGTTTAAGAAAGTCCATGTTAAGAAAGGCCCCTTACCTGACAAAAACAGACACACAAAACCGGGATGTGCTATTACCAGAGTGCCTACAGGACCCCAGCATCCTGTGGCAGTGGAAAAGCCAAGTGTGACCCCAGGGTATATCCGGCCAGATATAGCCAACGGAGTTGGGGAAGTGTCACTGACGCTCTCCAGGGACACTGGTAGAGCAGGGTGCCTCATTCTCCAGAGATCCTCCCATCCCAACAAGCACAGAGAAGAGTGAGTCAGGGAGATGGGAATTTCAGTCTTCCAAAAGAAGATGCAAAAACATTCAGCTTTCCCTGTAGAAATATGGCAGGGAAGAAAGCACAACGAAGCAAAGAAGCCTACTTAGACAGAAAATTGGCATTAGCACAAGAATATACCAGAACAAGCCAAAGAGTTTCAGGGTGGAAGTTAAGTTACAGCTCCCAAGCGCTAAGGTGCTGAAGCAGCTCTTTGACAGATGCTGCAGGGCCAAGAAAATGCATGGGTTTTACAGTGAATCTAGATTTGTCTATGGGGGGGGCGGGGGGGGCGACAGGGGTCAGTTTTCCCTACAAACCTACTATCTGCATTGTTCAGAAAAAAGTTTATCCACAAGATCAGCAAGCAAAGCAACACTGTGTAACAGCATTCTTGAGATGCGTAGGGTATGCACCATGCTGCTGGGCTGGTCAGCTCTTCTAACCAGGCTGAAGACACAACCCACACTGAGATATACCTGAGCTGAACATCTGAGCCCTCCAGCATCCTTCAGGCTCATTCACATGCCACGTACTCTGTTCTGCTCTAGGTGCATTTAGATAACATCAGACGACAGCCAGGATTTGTATGGAGTGGTTGAGGTTCATGAGAGGTGAAGTCCATCAGATGGAAGGGTCAAAGCCTTGTTCGAGAGTAACACTGTTGCACAGGTTACTCTTCCAAGCAGTCTGCTGCCTGGCTTTTCCCTGCAAATCTGTACGAGTACCTGCTCACAAGTTATTGAACAAGAGTTAACGTATGCCAGCAAAGCTTTGCAAATGCTTATGCAGTCAAAATAGGGGCCAGCGGGTTCAGGGAAAATGAATATATGCAATTGCTTTAAGAATCACCACTGTTTGCGCCCAAGCAATTGAGCCTCAGGAAAAGCTGTGAAAAATATTTTAAGGCACGTGATGGTTCAGTTAAAAACAAGTGTTGGACAATGTAGGCCAGCAAACTGTCTGAAGATTTCCTCAGCTCTCTCTGGACTTCTACTCAAGAAATATCTGTACTGAATCTAGAGAGAAGAAATGGTTTTTTTATCCAACCAGTCAAGTGTGATGCTCTCACAAACGCCTTTTTCATTCTGCTCTCCAACAGCTGTAGCTATTCCTCTTATGTTTGCACAGCATGATTCCATGGCCAGATCTCCCTCTTTCTGTCCACTACCTAGCCTGCGACCTTGTCCGTGGCGCCCAGCTAACAGGAATTCTGCCCTGCAACCTGCTTCACCATGTAACCCTCCCATCTCTTGCTGCTCCCATCCACTTCTGGACTGCACCATACTCTCAAGGCAGTTAAAAAGAAGGTAACTGAGTGGGCAGTTTTGGTGACAAATGCAAGTGAAACAAAAGAAAAAAGCTAAAATAACTCAATGAAATGACACGACAATAACCTATAGAAGGAATTTCAGTATTTCAGAAAAAGGTTGGAAATTAATTTTCCATTTTCTGAGGTGTTCCTGTAATTCCTCAGAAGGGACAGGGCAGCCTTACCAGGAAATTACATGGGCCAACTTGTACTTCAACACTTCATCCAGCTACAACCGCACCACAGACTAAATCTGAGTTTGGCAAATACTTCCCTGGTCTTATCATCTGGTTTACAAAATCACTGAGGGATTTTAAAGGACCACAGGCAGGTGGACTTTTAGTTGGCATCACATTTTGGATTAATGGAATGCCTTGCCCACCAGCAGGAGCAAGTGTTACAGCTCTCAGCAAAACCAGCCTGGATTTATTAATTAACGTGATAAGGAAGAAAAGGCAGGCGCTGAAACAGATACAGATTCACCCATTAGAAATAACAAAAAGCCCAAGCAGGAAATGCGAAAACATGATATTTTTACCAAATTGCAAGGAAAAGGTATCAATCAAAACCTTTGAAAATCTCTGGCCAACCTGTCCGATGTTGTCACGGCAAGACCACAGGCTGAAGCTAATGTTCCAATTTGCAGCATTTTCCCAAGTTGTTTTTAAAATGATAAACAAAACCACAGTATCATATCATCACTCTTCATTAAGCCTTCGCCCCTGCATTCCCATCCCTGACAATCCAGCACTGGGTGCTGTGGCTGTCTGAAGGCCTGTTCTGTTTTGCAGATCTTCTAAGAGATACTGAAACGTCCAGCAAAGATGTTCCTGTGAAAATACCAGGCGAAGAATTAGAGTTGAATGTCTGAATAACCAGCTTTGCAGCCAAATTGATGCAAGATGCCTTATTTGCATTTTATATAAACTCAAGTAAGGAAATGTTGTATTTTAGGAAAATAATGGTAATAAAATAGAAAAAACAGGCAGTGTCAAACTCCTTCAAGCATCTGCTGATCTGTCACTAAGGAAATCCTCATCAGCCATGTTTGAGGGCTTCACGTGAACCATAACAGTGTCTACTAAGCTGCTCTGTTTGCACTCTCTGCCACAGTACAGTGGTTTCAGTCAACACAGATACCTGGAGACGACTGACTTCAAACACTGTTTATTAAGCAAACATCCACCATACAGCTCAAAAAACAAAGAAAGGGAAGAGAAAAGGATGGGCAAGTATCCCCATGAATGTGACTCAGGAGGGACACAAACCAGCCAAGGACGTTGAAGAGACAACGACAAATATCCTTACCAGAAACATTTGCCTAATGAAACAGGCCAAGGATAAAACACTTTGGGTACCAAAACCTAGAACCACAAGTGGACTTGGATGTCTATCTTGGATCATTTAAAGCCCTGCCAAGTTGGTTCTTAACTCTCAAGATAATGAAATTCTCTGGATGCTCCGGTTTTCACCAGAAAATTCTTGAAACTACCTGAATTTCAGCTGCTGAGCACTCACCTGCCCACTCAGGTCCGGCAAAACACTAGTGGGATTCTCACACTGGATTCTTCTAGAGAGGAAACAGGAAGGCTCTACCCAAGCAAAAATAAAAGGACATGCTAGCAGTTAAAATGTTCTGTTGTAGCACCACAGATTTCCCACATGTCCTGAACTGAACCTGATCTTTCTTCTGTAAAATTATTCAATATTCAGAGAGAAAACAGCTCTTGCCTGCATGTTGAAGGTACTAATTTGCCATATCTGAAGGAACATTTAAATATTTATGCAGAGCAGAATAGTTTCTGCAGCAAAGACAGAGAGAGACTAAACTCAGAACAAGCTGGGGCTTCCTTCCAGAAAGGTGTCAGAGAAGAGTTCAAAGCCCTGGCCCTTCTCACGGCTCAGGTAACTGCTCCCACATCTACCCGGTCGCCTTCCTGTGCGTTGTGTAGGAAGAGGCTCTCCTGCCCCCGTACCGAGTGCCAGGAGAGCGTTCACCTGTGTGAATCTGACATTGAGGGAGCCACCATCCCTGCTCCTCAGCATTTCCTACCCATTAGGAACCAGCTGCTACTTTGTACCTCCAAGACCCTTCCCAGCCCTTTCTAATGCAACCTACCGTCTCTCTGTCACTATCAACGATTAATATTGCCTTGACAGACCTGACTCCTGCCTTATCGCCTACCAGCTATAGTTCCACACATGCTTTCTTCCAAGATGCCTCTCACACCTGTGAGGATATTCTTCGCATGCATCTCATATTTCACCATCCCTCCCAGCAATCTCTTCTGTACTCTGGTAAGTCCAAATAGTTTGACAGCTGTCAGACTGCCGGATCAGCGTAACTGACATCAACCGCCGACACTGCCTCCTTGTTTCCACCCCTTTATGACCTTCCCTCTCCCACTCTCCTCCTGTACTGAGGTTATCAGTTGCTTGGGGCAGGCGTAGTCTTTTTGTTCTGTACCCGTACAGTTCCTACACAACAGCACCCTCTGATTTTGAGAGCCTGGAATATCATACTTGAGTAACAAAGGGGGAGCTCAGCTTGAGTCCCTTCCTACTTCCAACATCATAGCTTCGTAGGAATGCACTGCACCATGTATAAACTATGAGACCTAAGGATGTTTTCAGTTTTGATGTTCAGACAAAGGCTCCAGCTGCATCCCCTGACTCCATTTTGGTGTGTGTGTTTGGTGCAAATCTTCCTCCCTGATTTCCTTTGCAAAGAATCACAGCATGTACCTGTGTCATTCACATTGTAAAGCCAGATGAAGAAAGCAGAGACAGACTTAGAGATCACTCAAACTTATTTTGGTCATTTTAGAATGATTTCCAGGGAGTTACATATCTATATACTCTTGGTGTGACTTACCTGGAGGGTGCCTGGTATGGTAAAGCCCTCCTCTGGAAATATCAGCCCCTTTATTGCTCAGGTCAATCTTCTTTTGTTCGCAACAAAAAAGCAGGGCATGGAAAAAGAACTGGAAATGGAGTCAAAAAGAGAAAGGATATATGCAGCAAAGCAGAGGTGGACACGAGGCAGAAATGGAATATGGAACATATAAAGCTTATTAAGAAAAGCATTTAAACCTTTCTGAGTTTCCCCACATGATTATAGCTAAAGGCTGTGCAACTGGAGTGCTTTCTGTCCTGCTATTAGTGGGAGAAAAAATGCAACAGAAAGACCAAGTTGGGCAATAGGTCATGAAGAAAACAACAACATATTATTTTCTGTTCCTCTGCAGGGAGAAGAGAAGCTGGACAAGGTGGTGGCATCCCTATCTGCTCTGGAGGAAGGCAGGGCACTACCTCTCCTCACTGCCTAGCTGTTGTCACAGTTGGTCACCATCACTAAGCAAGTGTTAGCAGTTGGTCCGTGTATGGGACTACCCTGTACCCCTCCTTCCCGGGGAGGATATGCCCTGCTTCCTTCTCAGGGCAGGAGAACTGGCATGGCAGAGCCATTGCAGATGGATGAGCAAAACCACAGCTGGCGTTGCAGCTTGCATTTAGACAATTAAATAGCCTGCCAGCAGCCATGCTTCTTGGAAGTAATCATGCTGTAAATATTTCACTGAGTGTTGCCCAGGGCCACTAAATACTGACAAATGCTTCTATAACAAAGGCTTGGTATCCAGACCTCAACTCTCTTCAGCCCCAAACTTCAGCCTTGCTCCCATCGACTCCCATAACGCATCTTCACCCTGGTAAGATTGTTTTAGTGGGATTAGATCAAAACAGCTTCACCTACTTCCTGCAGTTCCTTTTATTCTTTCTGCTTTCTTTTTTAATTCTCAAGGTTTTATTGTTTCTGGAGAATTTAATTTAAGAAAAAGCCTTATTTTCTGGTTTCTGGGGTTTGGGTTCTCTTTCAAATCAACAAAAAAACCCACAAACCTATGCCTCCAGTGAAAGGAAAACTTTCCCTGCCAGAATTAAGTGGAGGTGGTAGAAACAAGGATATTTGAACAAAGAAAGCAGGAGTGATCACTACCCCATCGCTGGAGCACACAGGGAAAGGAGAGAGAGAAATGGAACAGCAGCAGTGAGAAATATGCATGCATATTCAGCCCCTTTGTCAAAAAACCTTGTGCTGCAGCATTTCAATTAACAAAGTAGGATGGTTTACCTGATAAAATGCTCCCTGTGTGAGTGTAATTACATATTTATGCCCCACAGAGATTTTTTAATTTCTCTTCAGTTTGTTTGCCTTGAAAGTATTTGTCACTGGAAATGTTCTTGATGTGTAATTTTTAAGGCAGGGTTGGCCAAATGTGTGGTTTGTTTTCATTTTAGATTTACTTCACTGAAGAAAGATTGGAAGATATCAGTGCAAAGAAAAAGAAAATCAATAAGAAAGGTGATACATCAACCAGCAGCAAAAAATACCCCCACACTCAAGTGCTGCTTCAGAAATTTTGCTGTCTTTTTTTCTTTCTCTCCCTCTTGCTTGAAATATATTCTCAGGTGCTTGAAACAGCTTATTGTTCTGCCACTGTCATTTTGTCCTTGCTTCACAAACACCCTTCTTGCGTTTCCAGGGAGGCTGCAATAAACAGGCAGCTTTTTGGTCATTATTTTCCTATTATTTCAGCCCCTTACTGAGCAATTCCTGCTTTGGATCCTGGCGCTGAGCACCAGCCCACCTCTGGCAAGGCATTACAGCTGTGCTCAAGCCTAAGCGTGCGAGCGATTACATTGCGCTTGATAGGCTTCAAGTTACACTTGTCTAAGTAGTGTGCTGGGTCAGGGCCTAGCAGAGTTTAACTGTTGTAAATTCATTGTCAAGGCTTCGTTTAGCCATAGAAAAGCACAGTTAAGACTTTGGAGAGCTGCTTGAATGCTTAGCAAAGTGCAGAACCCTATCTCCCATCAAAACCTAGTCTGTCATTGTTTGGTTTTCTTCCTTATTTTCTCCAAACATCTTCAGAAAGGATGAGAAAGGATCTGAAGGTCAAAACTGCACCACTTTTGGCTGGAGAGCAGCACAACCGAAGGTCACTGCTGGCTGTGGAGGTCAATATCTCTCTAAGAGATTATTAGAGAGGTTTCCTCAAGACACACGGTAGTTTAGCCAGTGTTCAAGAAGCCACCACCATGTGAACCATTTTACTGAGGATTATGATAGTTTAAACTTGCAGGCGGGGAAGGAGTTCGGAGTCAGGAGACGAATCCGTGACCACATCCGCTTCCCAAAGACCAGGTACGCCGCACTGGGTCATTCACTGGCACAGGGATGATGCCTCTGGGGCAGGCAGAGCTTTTGCCTCTTGAAGATGACAAATATCCATATTCATCTCACAGACCTGACAGCAATTTTTGACACTGGCATGACTGAATTCATCTTTCAGTCCTGGCGGAGATAAACAGAGTGATGAAGTTGGCTTTGCTTCTTCCTCTCAGACAGATCCCAGAGGGTCATAACTAGCATCTGTTCTGTCTCTTCGAGGATGCACAAGGCGAACTTGTGTCTTCTTTTTACTACCAGGTTGTGGGAGAACTCCAGGAGCGAGGCTCAGAGATGTTATTTGACTTTGGTGCCTGCCAGACTGTGACACTTCCCTATCACAGCCAGAATTGTCTTCTCTCCCCCCGCTGTCCTGATGCCCATAAAAGAAAAGCTCCTAGATGAAAGACAAAGAAGCTGGCTAAGGCCCAACACACGGTCATGGGAACTGACGTTGGGGATAAGGAAAACAAGCAAAGGAAATACCCTAAAATCTCAGCCCCTTCAACATGCCATCAGAATGACAGTGCTCTATTACAGCTCCTATGCAATGTGGAATAGAGGATTTTTCCCCATTTTGGTTACCCAAGAAATGCAAACATCCATTCAGCTACAAACCTGGAGCCATCACCACTGTGCTGTATCTGCTTTTGGTTCCTGCTCCACCCAAAGGTGATTGCCAAAATCCAATGAAAAACTGATATGGGTTAGCATACAACAGGGAGAGCGTTCTACTGCTGCACGGGGTCACTGCACCCCTTCAAATCAGGTGCTTACCTGCAAATCATTCACTGGGCCATTGCCATCTCAGACATCAACCCTGTAACCCAGGATGCAGTGTGAAACCGAGGCAAGCAGCTCTCAGGTGCACATAGCCACATCTGACCACCCTGGCACATGCTGCACCCTGCCTTAAGCTTTACCCATCCTGTTGGGTGAAATGCCTCACACTCTTTGTATAGTTCCATGCAACGTTTAGCTAATGTTTGGCTAGACAAGAAACACTACCATATGATCACAAGCATCCTTAGTTAAGCTGGGCACTTATTAACTATTGCAAGCCTAGCTGTTAGCAGTAGATATTCCAGGTTCCAGGGGCAGCCATTTGGCTCTCACCCAGTTCGAGCGTAGCTCCCCTAGAAGATGGCATCCCACGGCTGCCAGCCAGACCTGTGCCAGCACAAGGGCTGCTTGGCAGTCCCACTCTGCAGTTTCTGGAGAGAAGTTAGCAAGGACTGCTGATCATGCTGCCAAGCATCACTGCACCCCAACCCTGTCTAGCCCAGCCCCATCTTGCTGCATGGCACCATGGGGAGTCATTGCCACCTACCACTCTTGAAACCCCCACCCTCTGAGCTCCCAAAGGCACAAGGTATGCCTGTTGGGACTCTTTACATGTGGAGACTTTGACACTCAGCCTGTAGGGACAGGAGCGACACCTGTTCATTGATTATATGATCTCCTGAGATTCCTCCTGGCCCCATCTTTCTGCGATTACTCACCACTGCCTGCTGTCACGATGGTTTTGAGATGCTGGCAGCTGTTTCCCAGCAGCTAGACTGAGGTCAGACACCAGTCGGTTGTTGACACCAATTAGTTCTGGCTTGAATGGCCCAAATGATCTGTTCCTGGTGCAAGCTAAGACTACCAATAACAACAACAAAAAAAGCAACTGAAAACAAAAAAGCGAAAAAAATCCACAGCCTCTTAAAATGTATTAACTTCCTTTACCGCCTCAGTACCACTCTAAGACTCAATACGCTCTCTTGTCTTATGTTCCAGTGATGTCTTATTACCTTACCATGAGAGACAACCCACCATGCTGCAGCCACACACCCCTCTCAGAAGTGAACGGCTGCTCACACGCTTCCAGCTCCAGTTCTGGTATATTCAGCTTCTTTGCCTACACTTCTCTTTGGCTTTCCCATCCTTTCTTTTACCCCTTAACCAAAGATGCTCCATCAGAGGCCTGCTTCATTGCTGGGTATGTTTGAGCAAATGAAAAACTCCGGAAGGATATCGGTTTCTTTGAGAGGTTTGCACACAACTCCACATATCATCTTAGAAATATCTGCTTTTTTAAGCTATATGGTAATGCACACTGTGAATCTGAGATTAGAATATGGCCCTGAGGAACAAAATGCTCTTCTCTCTACAGCTGACAATGCATAGCTTATTTTTATGAGCTCCTCATTTTCAAGAGATTCAACGCCATTGTTTGGCAGCCACAGTTTTGAGTGAAATTTCCAAAGACAGTTCCACTTTGAGCATTGCCATTTCTAACTCTGGGGTGCAAACATTCCCTGGGTGACCTTGACCTGTGGCCTCTGTGTCCAAAGGCAGGCTGAGCATTTCAAAACCAGCTGTGGAAACCTCCAGCCTTCCAACAAACAGCCTCAAAAGTCTTGGGGAAGATGCATGCGCAATGAGAGGATGCTCTCGGAAACTCCAAGAAGGTTACTGTGTTCCTGTGGCCGCCACTTGCTGCTCTGTAACAGTCCATCACCCACCACCTCCCGCCACCTTCTACCATTCCATAGTGGTCCTAAGACCAGATCCAGCATCCACAGGTCCAAAGGGTGAGACATTCTCAGGTAAGTTTTTGATCAACTTGGCTCTCCTCCTCCTCCTCCCCTTTCATTACTGAAGAGTTCAACACAATTCTTGTCCTTTCTTTCAAGCCACAGTCTGTAGAAATTTTTAAAAATAGGAAAAACCCCTGAGGGAATGGGGAAATAAACCGCCTTTTTTTGGGCAACCTTATGGAACCCGAAGAACTGGTCACTCCTGCAGGAACATTTTGCATCTCACCTCAGGATAGTTTATATGCGTCTTCTCTCCAGCCCAGTCCTTCTGAAGAAATATTGCCTTTAAATTGCATCACTAACATCTGTACACAAATACAATTTCAAAAGCAGAACAAATGGGCCAAAAATAAGGCAAAGTAAAGAAATTGTTCCAAATGGGCACATCATCAGCACACAGGGGAGCAGACCAAGAGCCCCAAGACTGCGTCGACTTAGGCTGCCATGTACAGGGTGCTTGTCCAGGGTCTACCACTCTCCTGGCCTGATCCTGCCCAGTCTCTAGTCTGCCACAATAACAGCAGCAACGATAATGAATTAAGTTCTGCCTGCACTAGATGTGGCTATTTCATTTTGGCAGCACGAATGTTGCTAAGTGAAAGCACGTCTTTCTGAACTGCCTTGCTCATGGGAACCATTTAATCATTATAGAGCAATTATAGAGGTCTTTATTCAGTTGTTCCTTAAGTCCTCATTCAGGCAAACCTATTTCAATGGGAACTGTGCCTGAAAGGGACTCATCAAAACCTGACCAGGAAATGGCCAGTAAGAGTAACCTATTTCCAAGAGAGAAAAACTCATGCATTACATCCATAATGGGTAACTTCTTATGAATACACCTATTGAAGTGTGTTATATTCATTAAACTCCATTTGGAGAGGAAGGGTAACCTTCCAGTTAACACAATTTCTATGGGCTCGTGAGAGCTGGGTTCTGTTCCTGGCTTTGACATAGGCTCCCCCTGTGACCGTGGTCGCACCACTTCGTAATTTTACCTTGGATTTAGCAAAGTAGGGAATAAACCGGGACAGTACTAAGCATCAGTTTAACTGTATTTGTGGACTGCAGCCCCCGGTTCCTCCTCTGCAAAACAGAAAGAAGAACAGATCATCCCTCCTAATTTTTATCTTTTTTTATTTTTCTGTTCACATTCTGAGGCAGGGCCGGTCTTTTGTTCTGCGTATGCCCAGTGCATCGCACAATATGTGTTTGATCGGGGCTGAGCTGTAACACAGTGTAATAATACTAATTGTTATCAATACAAGCAAACAATGCTGTGCTTTTGTGGCAAATGTCCACTAGGAGCTTGACTGAGACCATCAACATTTCATTTGGGACTTAAGCCCCATTTGAACTTGTCTCCCAAAGCGAGAGTTTACAAACACAATTTAGTCCCTCTTTGAGCAGTGCTTTGAAGATGTAAAGTACTAAATTGTGTATCTGTATGTATAAGAGACAGAGACAGAATGTGTAATTTCTTTCTGTATTCAGGGAACACAAGATTTCCTTTTTCTCCCTCTTTTTGGAAGGAAGTTTACTGCTGAGACTATTAGAGAAAATGCAAATGTGCAGACTGTTTGTTAAGGCTCCAGGAGAGAAAGCAGAGGCAGTTGTTACCATGAGTATTTCAAGGAAAACGGGAAATCTTTGTCTTTAAGTGTATTTATTTAGCTAAAGAAAGTTTGCACAGCTTGTGGAGAACAGTTCTGGAGGAAATTAAATTTCAGCTGCACCTCCATATCCCTCCTACACCTGCCAATTCTTTCGACCAGCGAGTGACGAACTGTACCCAGGGCTCCAGCCCGCGAGCGTATTTGCAATGCTCACCAATGTCAGAGGTGAGCTGTTGTGCAACCACCTTTTTTTATTGCTCACTCTCATGCAAGAAAGAGGCACCAGCTGTACTCCTGCACACAGCAGATTGCCTGTTGTAGCAGAACCCACCAGGAAAGCTCCCAGCAGCATGAGCAGGAGACATGAGGAATTTTTCAGGCAGATTCAAGAAAAAATAAAATTATATTATATGTTTATATAGGCTGGTAGAGATGGATCCAAGCTCGACACAGTGTAAGCCAGGTTTGGTCCAGAAGACATGGGGCCATATTAGCTTATTAGGGCTTATTAACTCGGACACAGCCCGATGTTAACGTGTCTATACAGCTTCCAAACTGGATCTAGCTTGCGTCTAACTAGGTTGGCGAGCAGGCATTGGTGCGATCCCCATAGCCACGCTTTATTGCACTTTCCTCCCCATTTGCCTTCAACCTAGGAAATCACTGCTCCAGAAAAATGCTGCAGTACAGGCAGGTGAATGCAGGTCTTAGAAACAGTAAGCCAGGACTCCAACGAGATAAACTCAAGGCCAGTGGGGTGTCCTTAGGGAGGGGGAAGTTGCAGGGTTTGTGGCCACAGATTTTCTATCTGGAGGACTGGCAAAGGCCTTTGAAGAGAACTCTGACAAGGAATGTGCGCAACACATCTTTCATGAAGGACAAGCTGCGGTCAACCAACTTAATGCATAGTAACTTAATGCAACTATCGGAAATTGTTTTGATTAAAAATACTTTCTAAACTAAATATTTTGGTCCCTCAATTTGAAACCAATGTTTCTATTTCAAGATATACTTCCATTTTATTCCAGAAAATTGAATTGTAAGAGGAAAAAAAAGTAATGAAATCCTTCAAACCACAATGAAATATGTTGGCTAGGGCTCAAAGATCTTTAATTCTACCTAAAGAGAATTTTTTTCTACTTGTTGGAATATTGAAATTTTTGTAAAAAAAATATGACCAAAAGCATTTTGTTTCCAATTTTCATTTATCATCACTGACACCCCCCACTCCCAAATCCCACTTGTTAGGTTTATCATTGATTTCCTTGGAAGCACTGCCAGGAGCTGATATATTAGTGTTACAGACCCTTTCCTTCCACAAGGCCTAATCATATGCTATTAATAGATTCCCAGTAATTGTTCCATAAATATTCTGGAGCACAAAGTCTCAGCAGGTGCAAGTCAATGCAGCTGCACAGTTTTACAGTACCAAGATAATTTCAGTAAGACTGAGAGCCAACCAACTCTTTCACACATGAACCATCTGACCATGGGATGAAGTTGGTACTGGCACGGATAAGTAAGTTCCTGTACTGATCCCACACACGAGCATCCCAATAACAGGGATGTTGCTGAGAAGACAGAGACATAATGTCACGTCATCAAGGCACGGCCAACATACTACAAGTGGAAGGGTCAGACAAATAAAAGTGGGTGGAGATTTGGCTCTCCTGAAAAGTGGCTGGTTTTTGAGGAGTGGGTAGTTCTTGCTTTACTTTTGATTTTGCACTCTTAGCAGTTTGTACACGTCCAGACACTAGGTATTCACTTCTAGGAGACATCCTGATGTTCTTGAAAAAGAAAATAAAAATACTATTTCTGTTTCAGCAACACCAGGAAAGCCCAGTGGGAATCAGCATCATGTCGTGTTATATTTCATATAGTGCCAGAGGTGAACCCTAATTCAAAGTTACAAAATACAGGATAAACAGAGGATGGGAGGAACTATAAGATTACAAAATAAGTTAGTTATACAGCCAGCATTAGATTCCAGCTATATGTTTCATCTGCAACTAACCCAGTCACCCTGGGCTCTCTCTAAAGCCTCTGGAGATTCAGTCAATAAAATCAGTGGAGCATAGGGTGAAATTTGCTTTTTATTAAAGTGGCTACCAAAAGCTGGTCAACTGAGCTGTTCTCTAATTTGCTTCCCACCAGAACCACAGGGTGGCTAGCACAGCCGTACATGTCTGGTTGATGTATAGGCACATACGCTTACTCACTCAGGTGTGTATGTCTGGGGTTAATCTACCCCAGCTCTCTTGGCTTTCCACCCAGGTCCCTGTACATTAAGCTGTGTTGCCTCTCTGGCACAGGTAGGAGAATCTCATTCTTTCACGCTGTAGTTTTCTATTTCAGTTCAAAACAAAGATCTTTTCTTCTCCAATTGTCTTGAAAGTGAGAAAAGTGAATGCATATGGAAACCCTTAGTACAAATCTGTAGGACCCTAAAGAACTGCATTGTACTTATTCTCATGCTAAGAGATCAATATTTTGCTCTGGTTTGATTTTTACAGTCTGTGGGGAAAAAAAAAAGAAAAAGAAAAGAAAAAGGAAAGCTATCTTCAGTAGCATGATAAGTTATCTTTCCAGTGATATTTTTTCCCCTTATCTGAATTTAAAATGAGTCAGATCTGGATGGAGGAAAACCACTTGCTGCTTTATGTGCTTATGTACTGTGCTGCATGTGCTTCTGTACAGGTTTTGTGTATGTGTGTGCATTATGAATGTATTAATAATGACTACTTTTTGTTGTTTATGAGGTTTCAGTAGATAAAAAGGATAACTGTAGTGTGCTCATACACAACAGCACACTGGGATTAAAAAAATGCATAGCTAAGAACCTACTTAATTAACTCATCTTAAGAAAAGAAATTCTTTCAAACACCGTGCAGACTTAAGACATATTCAGGCAGGTTTCTCGGAGTCCAAAGTTGCAGACAAGTGCCAAAAGGAACCAACAAATATTTCCAGCAAGTTGCCAACCTAACCGTATCTGCTTAATTTTGTTTGTAAATTCACAAGGCACCCAACCACTTATCCAAACACCACACTTCTGTGGATCAGGTCCTAAATTACAATGTGTGTAGCATATTACTTCAAGTACCAGACTTCGTTAAAGATCAGTCCCTTTCTCTATTGACACCTACTCCTGCAGAGAAGGAAACTTCTGTTCAGAGGCACTGCGTCCTCACAGATCCCAGTGGTAACTTCTGTATTTAGTAAAACCATCCTTTGTAGTAATTATATTTTCCAGGTGAAAGCAAAAGAAAGCAGTAACCTTCCCAAAACGTAGTTTCTGTTGTTATCCTTTCGCAAGCAGGCTTACTCTCGTTAGGTATAACCAACAGAAGACATAGACATCCAGAATTATCTGCATGAGCACAGAAATATTGGTCTGAAGAAGGGAGAGAGACAAGGTTTTCCTTGTTTTTGTATGTAGCTATTCTACTTCATTTATTCCCAACAGGACTTACTGACGTACACTCTTGGATGTGACTTTGTGGCATGGAGATGGGTTCATTTCAAATGCCAGCCGAGTAAGAGCCATACATTTGATGACACATATCCATTACAGGCTTCCTTAAAAATAAAGCTCAGAGGAGAACATAATTTCTCAAACCTCATCTTGCCTCCAAACTTTTCTCCTCTCACGTGACGTAACCTTCAAAATAGGAGCCTCAACCCAAATCGATCTGAGACCTAACGCTTCACCACAAAGCACAATCGCAGTTTCGGAAGTAACATACTATACAGAAGAGCTCCAATCAGAAGAGCTAAGAGCCATTCACCTGATATGAAAACCATTGGCTTCTTCCTCTAGGCAAAACCACAACATGGCAAGCACTCACGGAAATAGCTTTTACTCGTACAAGACTCTATTCTCCTTTTATTGTTTTTTTTTTTTGTGGGATAATATTCAGTCTGTGGCACATCCTACAGGTGACGTTTTCCCAGGCGGCTGGCAAACGCTAATGACATATTCTCAGTTGCACTTCACAGCTAATTCATCATTTTCCTAAGACGGACCTAATGGAAAAACCACTGCTTGGAGCGCGATATCCCACACCATCAACATCACCCCAGTGAAGTTGCATTATTTAATTTTTTTATTTTGTTATACCCCCAACTATTTGATCACCGTCAAACCACCACACAAGAAAGGTGATCCCGATTGGGTTTTTACAGTCCAGCACAACATGCCATAAATATTTTTGGAGCACTTTGGTCACTTTGGAGGGACTTGAGAGAGATGATACTCTCTACTGCTTGAACCCCACAGGAACTGCTTGATATGACACAGACTTTAGAAGGGGGCTGACGTCTTGGTGTGCAGGACTGAATATCTGTTTTTTCCATCTGATTAATATAAGGAACCCACACCTACCCCATCCATCTACAGAGCCTCTCCCTCCAGTTTGGTTAGTGATAACCACAGAAATGCTGAACAGAACAAACAAGGATTTACCCTAAAGTAATCTGCAGGTGCCACATCAGCCAATCTTCCCTTCAGATACACATACAGAAAAGATAACACACAATATTTAGCAATCCGTTTTTCTATTCTGTTTCATTACCACCTCAATGGAAATATATCTATATATAAATACACACACACACATATATACAGAATGGAGTGGGGGCAGGAGGAGTGAAGATACAGGAAAATGTAACATTTAAGTCCCTATAGTCAAGCTTATTGCTGCATAATCAAAGAGGAAAGTAAATCCAAGAATTTGCAGAAATTCCGAGCTGAGATCAAAACTGGAACTTGTTTTCCTTCCTCAAAACATTGTTTGACTTTAGGGCATTGTAGTCTTCCACCTTATATATGTCCTCAAAAAATTGAACTGTGTAATGGGAACAGGTGCCAGTAATAAAGCCTAGAAACTCTATTTGTCCTCATAAGAAATTGTCATCTCACTACATAAGTACAGCCTGGTACTGTCGATAAATATAAACAGCATTTTGATAAAGATAAATTATAAAGCAGTTCTTTGGTCTTCTAAAAAGACTGGGTATTGTGGACAGCTGTTTGGCTGCTGGAGCTACGTTTAATGAGATTTATGCACAAAATTGTTTGCACGTTTGAGTGATATATTTCACAATGGCACTGAAAACAATTGGGTGTTGTGGGATAAGTACCTTTTACAGTATATCAAGGTCAAACCTTTTACTTGATGTACTTAACTAACCATGTAAAATATTACATCAGCAAGCCTGTGAGGCACTTAGAGATATATTCATATTTGCATAATGTCCTCTGTAAGTTAGTCTGCGGTCCTTAAGGGTGTTTAGAATAACTGCATGCAAGAATATACTTAATCCAATCTCATTTTAGCTTTTGCTCTTTTAAGATTTCAAAATTAATAAATCCTCCTGATACTCCAAATTACCATGAGCTTTTATAAGCATAACTTTGTAACTTTAACCCATTTATGAACATACCCTACAGGCATATGTACTAATGAATAAGAAATAACATTAGAAGTTTAAAGATGGTCTCTTTATGAAGTAATGTAAGAAAATCCTGTTAGCTGGATCAAGTACAAAAGTGTGATTTCTTAAAAATAGAAAATCCTTCACAAAATTACTTGTAATTACAATAACCAAAGGATAAAAAGTAAGAATAGTTTAAGTATTGTGCATTATTTAACTTGGTACATGAAATACGTTTTATGTATATGTATGAAGCATGCAAATAGAAATCTGATCTAAAGTGTGCTTCCATGGCTACAGGATTTTAATTTATTTATTTATTTATTTATTTTCCATTGTGCTCGATTGCTGTCAAGAATAGTGGCAGATAAAGGATTTCAAATTACCTTAAACACTCGGTGCTTCTTCAAGTGAATTAAGCTCTTCTTTTGTTTGCCCATAAGACATTGGAAGAGATGGGGAAAATCTTCCTGGTCAAAGGTTCTCCCAGCATCCCACAAGTTCTCCAGGATCCATAAGATAAATATCTTGTCTGGAGAATTAAAAAGATGATTAAAAACTCATCACAATAAATGGGTCAATAACTGACATTTCTCCACCTGCTTGCCATGAGGTTGAAGCAGCAACCACTGTCTGCGCACCATCAGGAGCCATTACAACCCACTGAATGAGATAGCCTGGTGACCAAAGCCTGCGAGGAGGGGAAGAGAAGGGGACCGAGTCCTGGACGCTGATGCTGGTGGTTCATGGGACAAAAAGGCCATGTGGGAACCACATGGAAGTGGGAAATAAAGGTCCATTTTGCCTGCCACCTACTTAACATGGGCAGAAAAAGCCCGGAGCACCTCTTGATTCCCCCCACCCCTTCCCACTTAAACGTTAAATGGCCAAACTGTAGGGACCTCCCCTTTCCCAGTTATTACTTATTATGATAATCCATTTTGTTCTGTTCCCCGATCAGCCTTAATCACTATTCTCCTTGCACAAATAACTAAAAAAGGGATTTTATCTGGTATGAGCAGTCAGTGTGTATCATCAGAGCTGCTTTAGATCAATGGAGCTATGATACTAAGAAAAGCTGAACAGCTGGCCCTGAGACCTTAGTGTTCCCAATAGATTAACTCTGTTGATTTTCTAAGAGTGGCATTTCAGCATATCGAGAATGTATTGCTTTCAGAAGGAGGACAGGTGCAAGTCCCAGACGTCAAAGGAGTCACCCTTTTATTGTAAGGAGGCTGAAGTGTATTGACAGGTCTCACAACGAAAGCCATTTCATTCATCACATGTTGACTTTGGCAAGTTTTTGCCTTGCTCAGTGGAGCAAGAACAAAATAAATTTAAAGCAATGACAACCGAGATTTTGCCAGGTGGGTGTGCTACAGAGATGCTCTACCACTCTTCCACTGGATGCCACTCTGACATTGAGCCGAATTCTAGACTTTCCGCAGACCAAAGTGGCTTTGTTCAGGGAATAATGCAAGGGCTGGTGTAGAGAAAAGCTAAGTGACTTCTTATTAAAGCAGCTTCAGATATCCAATGACTCTTTGAGAAGTGGGATCATGCTTTGTCACAGGGATTGATGGGGCAAGGCAGCACATAAATAATAATTCCTCAGCCTTAGCAAAACAAGGCTGGGAGGGGATAGATCTGCTGTAAATAAATCTGTAGATTTAATGCCTAGAGGGAGAAATGACTGAAGCTAAAGGACAGTAATGCACATGAGCATAACAGAGTCTTGATCTTGTTTAGACTGGGAATTAGAAGAAGGTTTCAGAGTGTAAGATCAGAAAGGGTATGGAGTTGCCTACGTGGACTAGCAGGACAGTTCTCCCCCTCCACCCAAGAAAACAAACCCCAGCTAGGATTAAAATGGACCTTGATCTGTTTATGAATGGCACTACAGCACATCATTTCATGGGTCAGGAGGTGACCTAACTCTGTCACCCAGGTCGTCTCTTCTATTCTTCAGTTATCAGCAGCACCTGAGCTACTATCCACCTCTACTACATACTAAAGCGCAGGATTTTGTATGGCGTACAGTCCACAGCTGAGAATGACTGGAGATCTTTCAGCCTCCTGGTATCCTCCTGGCTCCCCTATGCTTGCTCTGTCACGTTCACAACACGTGGGGACAGTCAAACAGGACAGAAGGGTCATCCTGAACTAGGCAGGTTCTACAGCACCATAGAAGAAATCACCAGGAGCTGTATTTATCTCAAGTGATTAATATTTGGTCTAGACATAGGACTGAAAGGGAAGTGACACATCATACAATGTTAATAGCTGCTGGAGATGTTACCCGTGGTATCCCAGGAAATTCTTTAACAGAGGCAAGTTTGTTTGTTTGCAGAAGTAATTTCATATCACTTCCCTTGTAAAGCCTCAGAGGTTCTCTGAGATGATCGTTAAGGTGCTCTCCACTGTCCTCCTCTCCCTCATCTGCCTAGCAGGTGGGATGCTATGATATGACTGAGCCCGAGCATACAGGCCTTCAGAGGGCTTCAGGCCACCTCCTGCTTTCCTTGCACAAGGCTGCACTGGCATCTGACAACGCTCCCCTGCAGCAGAAACATCTGGATTCCCAAATCTCTGACCTCTCAGTGGTGCTGCCATGCATCTGCTCTGACAGCATGAATGGCTGGGGGTCTTAGAGCTGCTGTCCTCTACAGCATGTGCATGAGGGATCCCCTGTGTGTCTCACCCCTGTTCTCCGCCTTCCCAGGCAGGCTATTGGAAAGACAGCCAGCTAAATTGCTACCCTAGTAATGAAGAGAAACCCCTTCACAAAGGAATTCACACCATCACACCATAATTAAGAGTCTCGTCACCTAGACCATCTCTTTATTCTTGTACTCCATATTATCATCACCAAAGTTCTTCTCCTTCCCTTCAGAATCAGCCTCCACCAGAATATGATGATGCCTGAAGAAATGGCAAGAGGCAGGCCGGGGTTTGGACAAGCCTATCTACCTTTCACTAACGAAAGGGAGTAATTCAGGTAGCTTACATCCCCGTGCAAATAGCACTTGCACAAGGGAACAATTTTAAGAGAGCATTGTTAGTCTCCTAACAATCAAGAAAAAAAAATTTAAAATAATTAACTACTCTTCCTCCTGCTTGTGATCATGGATTCTCATGGATCATTAAGCAGGTCCTGCAAACGCCAGTCAAGATGAGTCTTCTTCAGGCTACCATTGCTAGAGTTAGGAAAAGATCAAACTGGAGAACAGCAAGGCTTCTTGGTCTCACATGGATGGTTATATCTAGACATTTAATAAGCAAAAACCCCCTTCCTTTCAAAATATAGCATTAATATGAATCCTGACTTTAGACTGTGTGCCTGTGAAAGATCTGATAGGAAAGTATGGAAAATATAAGAACAGCCAAATACAGGAATCATAATTAAATCCAAATTATAGCAATAGAATGCAAATGCTGAGTGTGATCGAAGAAAGGCCAACTAAGCACCTCTGGGAAGGCCACGCTACAGGCATTCACCCTAGCAGACAACCAGAAGACAAAGAAATAAAATTGTGCATTTCTGAAAAATTCAGAGCTCCATGCATGTCATTGACAGAGAGAAAAGAGGGCAACTTTTAACAGTGAAGATTTCTAGTGGCTGCAAAGCCAGCAGTAAAAATATTATTTTACAATGGAAAGATTATTCTTTATGTCTAACAGTATGAACTACTGTCCACAGAATATACCTACTTGTGACTGCATGATAATTTTATGTACACAGTCAACAGTGTCAAATGTGCAGAGAAGATGTCCCTGAACCTTAGCCATATGACAAGTTTGAAGTGACTTTACCAGCGTATTAGTGAAATTATCACGGAAAGAAGAGTCTGATGTTCCTAAATTTCTTAAAGGATGAATAATTTAATTTAATTCCCACACTGAATAATAGATTTACTTGTAAATGCTCAGACTTTCATTCTACACTCAGCGTAAGCACCCTGGCTTTGGGAAAGGAACACTGTATTTTCTTTTAAACACAACAGTAAGTTGGAGACAACCCTTCAACCGTAAGCCTCAATTCTCCTTATTTATTGGGCCATCACTGATGCCTCCATAACAGCAGAAGTCAGAGATTTGAGAGTTTTGGAAGGGTTTAGATACACAAGTCCCATTAAAGTCATGGGAACCGTTCCTGTAAATCTTTCACGCAGCTCTAAAAAATTTTGCTCTAAATTTCTTCCCCCTCCTTCTGCATATTTTAAAGAAACTAGACACAGCCCTGGAGAGCAGCAGCAAGCAGAGAAGAGACTTGTCCTCAGTGTTAGCAAGGTGAAACGAGAGAATTGGCTTTGCATGGTAGGAAAGTTTAATAAAAGGCACTTAGAAGTGCCATCACCCTTGTCCTGCACGTGTAGCTGCCACATATGGTGTCAAGTGAGTGATGATGCAATGCCGTGTAGTGCAAGGTAAAGTTAGTGGCATATAGTGGTTGGCCAGAAATGAAAATGCTTCTGAAAGATTGCAAGTTACTCCTGAACATAACAAGAAAGATAAGTTTAAGAAGCTGAAGAAAGGCAAGAAATTCATCCAATTTCAATTAACTGGGAAGGCTGAGTGGAAATATTTACTCCCAAATAGCACTATCAGCTTCAAGTCTGATTCTCCTTTAGGGGACAGAAAGTTTGATAAAAATGCAACACACTGGTGCTGATTACGATAAATGCTCATCGAAGACATATTTTGGTGGTGATAAGGAGCTGCGTGACCTTGCGGAGACCCAGCGCTCCAAGGCAGACACTTGCGGTGGCAGCAGCCACACCTCCGTACAGGAGCAGCCCTTCTGCAGAGAACGCAAATAAAGAAATGAGCTCAGCTCTGACACAAAACATCTTTTAACTCAATTACTGTTTACAAACACAGCCGTGCTCCTTCTGGGGAAGCAGAGCCCAGATACTGTCAAACTGGATAATGAAATGGGAAAGGGAGAAAAAAAAAAAAAGCAGCGCCCCAGCATCGCTCCTTTTCCTAGCCCTGGTCATTCGGAGAAACACATCCAATCCCACCCGGAGATGCAGAGAGGACTGGCCTCCCAAGAGGAGCAGGCAGCATAAAAATCTGGAATGTACTCTGTCCTACACCCATCACGGCATGGCATTTGAATATTGGATTTAGCGTTGTGCTTCCACAGATATAAAATTAGGCCGACAGAAGTCTGGATTCAGGCCCTTGCTCCATACTGCTAACTTGTAGAGAGCTGGTAGCCAAAAGCATTTGGAACGGTTGTCTCTCTCCAGATGCTGCCATTCATTTCTGTGGGAACAAGACCACTTACATCTAATTACAGTTTCTGCTCAAATTAACAGGACAGAAATGACAGAAAAAAAAAACAAACCCAAAAACAACCAACCCCAACTTCTCTGGACTAACTGGGAGACCTTTCAACAGCACAGCTTATAAAGCAGTGGACTTTCAAACACACCAACTTCTGAGTAATTTGAAGTTCACGTGTTTCGGCTGCAACAGCGAAAGGGAGAGAAAAGGGACAGTTTTATTAAAAAGATCTCCTGCTTGTGAAAGATTTGTTAAATGACCACGTAGTCAAGTACGGAATTGGAATCATCGTGGCATAAAACATTGTTTTCCTTATCAAACCCAATTGCACATTACATTACAATGTGGACTAGAAGATACACAAAGACACCTTTTCACTGATATTGCACCTGGACTGAAAGATATTTATGTTGCCTTACACATGCATATGAATCTGTCTCTCAGTTAATTGTGGAAATCAGGTCTAATTCCACTGAAGGGTAAGAAAAACCTGCACTTTTCAGATGAGAATCAAGCCACCCACATACACCTCCCTTCACTGCATTACATTTACCGTCGGGATCACATCAGTAGTCCATTGGATGCAGGATATTTCTGCCCTTCAAAGCCCATAGGAATTTTGTTGTTGCCATCAGCTGGACTGTGTTATCACCACAGGTGTTGCTTGGACTGGTCCAGCCACCGAAAAGGATGGAAATAGAGGAAAGTGTATGGCAATGAGATTCCTTCCCCCTGTTTCATTAAGCAGTACTAATGCAGTGGCTACAGTCCCATAAGGGGTCGCCGCATCCTGCTGGTGAATTGAGATCTGATTCAGGTTTCCTCCCTGCCAAACAAAGAAAAATTATTCTGTGCTATTAATCATTATTGATTTATTATTCTGGTCCAACCTTGGATAGTCGCTGTCTCTCTCAGAGCTTAATCAATGTCTAGTAGATAAAGTCATTCCTGTCATTCCAAAAGACGGGGTTACACCAACATAGTTAATAGCTAATAGCTTAATACATTCAACAGAAAATTCTGATCCTTTTTTAGTGTCAATTTATTAGGAAACAGGCTCTTTTGCAGTTCCTTAAAAGCAGTGCTACTGCATTTGGGTATTACATGGATGCACAGGTGCCGCCCTGTTCTAAATATCAAAGGGGGACATCCAGCAACGCACAGCTGTCACACAGTGTAGGAACACTCGCTGTCCCACTTACTAAGAAGAGGTGTTTAACCATTTCTAAGCCCTGAGTGAATTTACACCCGATATATGCAGATATATACAAGCAAACTCTTACCAGCTCAGAATGAGCAAATTACAGACTTGGAAATGAATGGACAAATAACCATGCACAGAAGGTACTGCTAGATATATGCCCTCTGTCTGATGTTACAGGTAGGTAAGGGTCAAACAAAAGCAATTAATTACACTTTATAGAGCAAAAATTTACAGATTGCAATACACAAAATTTGACTTTTCCTTTTATTTCATCAACAGAGCCCTTACAACACACCAGTCAAAGCAAAAATCTTTCTCTAGAAATATGGACTTCACCTCACATTAGACAGACTTCAAGAAACCTTTCAAACCTGAGATGAACAAAAGAACAGGAGAAAATATTATACAATGTGGACCTAGACCAAATTAATAGGAAAAACGTTAGTTTGAATTGAATCTTTTCTCCCCTCTCCTGCCTTTCCTTAGGACAAAAGGAATGCTTTCTGTTTGCTCCCACTTAATTATTCCAAACACACAGACATGGTGTTTCAGCACATTATGCCTGTTTAAAAGTGATTTTCAAACAAACACTGTAAAATCTATTGGACATGCATAGAATTCCTTGCTAAGGGTCCAGCCCAGTTTCCACTTAAGTCAGCACTTGGAGTTCAATGGCAGCTGTGTTGGACCTTTAAGGTGAGATTTTCAAAAGCTTTCCAGTGACTCACAGTGTGTCTACACAGTTAGTTAAGCTTGTGTCTGAGCCTGATCCTTAACTCAGTAATCATCTGCACAGTTAACCCTCAATGCGCCTACAGTTTGATGCTTGAAGACCTTTAGGAAGTATAGGGTAAGAGGAGAACCAGTTCTTTTGAGGAGGTAAGAGAGCAGAGGATGCTCCTTGAGAAGGCCCTGAGAGTGCTGGTGGGCAGCAAGGTGACCATGAGCCAGCCACGTGCCCTTGGGGGCCAAGAAGGCCAACAGTGTCCTGGGGTGCATGAAAAGGAGCGTGGCCAGCAGGGCGAGGGGAGTTATCCTCCCCCTCTGCTCTGCCCTGGTGAGGCCACATCTGGGCTGCTGCGCCCAGTTTTGGGCCCCCCCAGTTCAAGGAGGACAGGAAACTGCTCGAGCACATCCAGCGGAGAGCTGCCAAGATGCTCAGGGGACTGGAGCATCTCCCTGATGAGGAAAGGCTGACAGACCTGGGTTTGTTCAGCCTGGAGAAGAGATGACTGAAGGGGGGATCTCATCAATGCTTATAAATACCTGAAGGGTGGGTGTCAGGAGGATGGGACCAGGCTCTTTTCAGTGGTGCCCAAGGACAGGCCAAGGGGCAACGGGTACAAGTTGGAACACAGCAAGTTCCACTTAAACATGAGGACAAACCCCTTCCCTGTGCGGGTGCCAGAGCAGTGGCACAGGCTACCCAGGGAGGCTGTGGGGTCCCTTCCCTGGAGACATTCACACCCCGCCTGGACGCGGTCCTGTGCCCCCTGCTCTGGGTGTGCCTGCTCATGCAGGGGTGGGACGGGGTGAGCTCCAGAGGTGCCTGCCAAGCCCCACCAGTCTGTGGTAGGTGGAGCAGTAAGAGCTCAGGCTGAAGGAACAGCTTCTCGGGATGCTCCTCAGCCACTTAGCTGGTGATGTTAACTCCACTGTTTAACTTTGCACTCAGACAAACTGCAAGTGTTCACATGGTTGGTGACAGCAAAGCAGAACCTTAGAAACTTATGAGCACCTTTGCAGTAGAAGCACTGTTAACTAAGAGTACGTGAATATTACCACTAGAGATTAAGCCATTTGTTTACTTAAAATTAAGGTATGTTCATCTCTCCTGATGGATCCAGTCTCTAGAATGTGCCTAAAAGTCCTACTTTCCACAGAATTGATATCCCAGCCTACCCTCCAGGGAGGTTCTGGGGAGCGGGCAATCAGAGCAGTACAACTCCATTCTTATGTATTTTTTTTTTAATATTAACATAGCTTTAGTTTCCTGGAATTAAACTCACACTGGTAGCTATAAGAAGAAACAATGGGTATGAATCAGGTAAAAGAGAAAAGAAATTTTTATCTTCAAGATGCTGAAAGATTCAAAGTTATTTTGTAAGGGACTAGCTAAATGTTGATTTTTTTTTTTCTGGTAGAAAAATTAAAGAGCATTGAGTTTGTATAACAAGGAGACAGACAACTATCAATTCGTGATCAGTTTGCACTATCTTAGTCTTTCCCAGAACAGATTTCTTTCTAGCCAAATATTAGAGATATTGTCAGTTGGTTCCAAGGATAAATTCCTGGAATAACTGCCACTAAGTTGACAGGTTTAAAGCTTTATCTAGAGGGAACATGAAAGGGAATGTGCCACAGAACAGATTTTTACTTGAGACTGATTCCAAGAGCTGCAAAACTACAACAGTTTCCAAAATGTAGGACAGACTTCCTCAGGTTATTGCCTTACACACGCGTCCTCACAGCCAACAATTAAAAATTCACAAGAACATCTTGTCGTACGGCTCAGCATTCAGCTTGCTTTCCAGTCTCTGAATCTAATCTTACCGTGAGCACTCCTTACCTCAGGAGGAAGCTAGTCTTGCAGTTAAGACAGTACTAGGCTGCAAAGTCACAAGAGTTCAAGTCCTGATCCTGCTTCTGAGTTTTGAAGAACTTGTTTAACCCCTCCAAGAGGCAGCTTTCCATATGCAGAATGGGTATAACACCACTTGCTTTCGGTTGTCTATTCAGTCTCTCCAGATCCTAAATCATTTAGGAAATAGTTTCTTACCATATATTTACCTTTTGCTTTGTGGATCTGAACATCCAGTACCATTGGAGCCCTTAAGCAACGTAGCAATAGTGAAATATTGCTATTGCAAAAGTGAAATAATGAAACAATGCCAAAGGGTAACATGGCATGTGCAGCTTTCAAAGCCAAGTTAGACAAAAAACTCTCCAGAATGTTTTAATCAAAATTGACCCTATCTTGAAGACCAGGGATCAGCTACACCAAGCTTCTCGTTGTGGTTCGCCACTTTGGAACTATTTCTTCTCTCACCCTGGTATGAGGCTCCGGGGTCTGAAAGGATTAAATCTCTAGTTTAATGTTCATTGCATGAACACCAGGAAGGCATCACTGAAGAAGGAAGTCAGTTTTGTGACTCCTACACCCCAACAAAAGCTAAACTGTATTTCAACCTAAAGTGGATGGACCCAATGGAAAGACTTCAGGATGAAATTCCCTGGCTAATATAGGCCAGATGTCAGGACAGATGATCATAGTAGATCCTGCTAGTCTTACAAAAAATTGGCTAATCCACTGCGGCCAACTGTCAGCTCGGGCTCATGAGCAAGCACTGATTTCTTACTGTATCAACACGCAGGCCATGCAAGTAGTCGTCACAGGGAAGCCTTTGCAAAAATCTGAGGAGGAAATATCATCCCAAATATTGCAGGCCATTTGGTGATTTTTTTTTTTTTTTGCGTATTGCAAAAAGGGATATACATCCCTTTTTCCAGAAGAATACAGCCTGCGAATTGTTCACCCTGTTCCACTAAGCCTACTAAATCATCTGGAGGTGTCCCAGTTAAGCAGAACTACAATCCCTATTAAGTGGCACTCATTGCCACTAAGCATCGTCGGACTTACGCGATTTCCCTTGTAGATGTCTGGATTAAGTGGTTTTGCCAACTAAGCACCTCCTTTTTCTGATTCAGCGGAGCATACGGAATCATACGTATTTTACTGCTTTATATATTTCAAATAGCATGAAAACTGGCTGGTTTTGTGGAAATTTAAATACAGTTTATCTGTCGTACAAGTTTTCAATACACGTGAGCTCCTAATGCATGTGGAATACATTTCATCCCATCTATATATACAGTCCTACATTATGTATATAGTGGTTTTCAGAGAGCAGCGAACAACCTTCCCATGCACTTACCCTGGTCTGATAACATTCTTATGAAACAGAAATCATATGCTGAACATTGGAATAATGTCAGCACACAAAGGAAGGGGAAATAAATAAATAAGACCAAAATCCCAGCAACTTGAAGCAAAGCTCTGAGAAACTGACTGTCTCAATGGAAAATCCTAAAGCTGGTGCATTTGGCCGCTTTCAGAGCATAGTTCAGGGAGTAATGCCTCTTTCATTGGACACTCAAAGCTCTAGAGTCACATCTGTTTATGCTGGCTTGAGATTGGCACGCTGCTCCCACAGATGAAAGCTGAAGCGATGGTGCCAACCTACAGGGAAAAGCATGGCTTTCAGGATTTTTCCTTTCTTTCCTTTTGCTGCAAGTATTCTAATACAGTGCCAAGGCGGTGAAAGAGGCGAGCACACACAAGTTTTCTTTGGAGGGCGAGGGGAACGGAAGGAGGAGGGGTGGAGAGGGGAAAGGCATCTTGTCTGAAGGCTGAATGTGTCATAGAATTCTTCCTTTTTTGATGATAACAGAACAGGTCAACAATGATCTGGCCCATGGAAGGCAACAGAAGGTTTGCCTTTAACTTCTACAGAGGCAGCTTCAGTCTGTGTGCCTGTGTGGCAAGCACACACGCTCCCCAGCCTTGAGTGTGAATGTGCCTGATTTTCAGAATCTAATCTTTACAAATTGTTTCCTTTTCAGGTGAGGCAGATGAAGCACTCAGAGGTGTTTAGACTCACATGTTTAACCCAGTGAAGCATTCAGGCACTGATGAATTCAGGGCTGCAATGCCTAACATGCAGGTGCTTCGTCCCAAGAGACCCTATGGCTTTGTGGTGTGTGCCCAGGTTCCTTTATCAATGGATGGCGAGAGCTGGAGGCCTCCGAACTTGGCTGGTGAGTCTTTAGCAGCCCATGCTTAAAACAGTAGCTCTGTCACATTTATTCAGCATGGTCCAAACAACTCAAAATTCCATTTTTCTCCATCCTCTCCTAAGATTAGTCAAGGAACAATATCCCCATAGGCCAGTCTATAGCCCGAGAGATGCAGGCTAGGTCCAAGCTGCTCCCTCCACCACAGGATGGCAGGGGTGGGTCAGGGACATACACTTCATTTCTGGGTAGGCTCAGATTAATAGGAATTGATACTATGGCCCACAGTTTGAGTCCTAAAACAGGATTCATCCAGGAATGAATGTGAGACCCAGGGTTCTACTCTCCAGATGGAGCAGAAGGTGCAAACTGTTTGAAACCCAGGCTTCCAATACGGTTCCCTAAACATCAAGTGAAAAGCAGGGCCAGGAAAATGATGCCCACCCTACCTCTTGAAACAGCATCTCCAGAAGGAAGATAACACATGATTCATGATGCCAGATCTCAGGGAGGTTTTCAGTGCCTTCATAGGGGAAGATTAAATAAATTTAAAAAAAAAAAAAAAAAAAGAGTTGCAGCAGGACTGAGATTTCAGCTAGCCTCATTCTCATGCCTTGTAAGATATCTGAAAATAATTAAATCTATTCCTTTTCTTTAATTAGCCTTGTGTCTCATTAGAGCAGTTCACTGCCATGTCTTTATTTACTTGATTATATCTCCTCCACACCTTTGCCTTCCCTCATTCACCTAATCTAAACATCTCTCTCTTCCTTCCCTTAAAGCTCTTTATTTTAATGCTTTGATGTTATATTGGCTTCCCCCCCATGCTTTGTTTAAATGAAAAACAAAGATAGAAAATCTATACAGAAAACAGAAGTCAGCTACTTCTTGACAAATCAAGCTTTTAAAAAGTCAGAAAAGCAGATTTAAAGATGAAAGCTCATTCTTAACCCAGCTTCCTTTTTCAGAGACCTTAATATGATCTCTTTATGTAACTTTGTCAATTAATTCAAAATATAATGCAAGCTGCAATTTCGCATAGGGACATGCATTCATTAGGTTTGTGGAGAGTATATAGTTTTCAGACTTTGATTTTTAAATCTCATTGAGATGTACAGAACAAGACATTTTTTAAAGATGCCAATTTTCCAAAGAACCACTGTTTCAATCTACAAGTTTACAAGAAAGAGAGGTTTTTCACACAGATGGAAAACAGAGTTACCCTAGAAGAATGGTAACAGCATTTAATCTTAGAGCAGTGACAAGTCCTGTTCAAGTTATGACCTCCGCATGGAGAAAACAGCAGTTCATCATCACAGAGTTTGCCTTTCTCAACACATTACCAAAGCTTATAAGCGGAGGCTATGTCCCAGGTTATGAGAGATAAGATTCCTGAATATGTAAGATTATAACTTGCAAAAGTTGCTCTGGGCATTTGTAGTTATCACTTCCATCCTCTTGAAGATGCCCTCGCATTGCAACTATGGTACAAGGACGTGTGGCTTTACAGCTAGACACATACCTAAAATCAGCCCAAATAAAAATAAGAGTATGAAAAGGTCTTTCCCACCAATTCTGCTTGAGAAATACACATCTTAAACTGAAGAGACGGTAATTGCAGGGCCAGAGGTTTCACAGGCACCATTTGAAAGACCTTTCTGATTTGATACCTCAATAGCAGTGCTACCCCAAAGTTGTTCAGCTGATCCTTCACCCAACAGCTTGCTGGAATACTCTGAAATACAAAGGAAAATAAGAAGAAACCAAAAGCTGTGGAATATGTTATTAAGGTTTACTGGCACGCGTTTCAGGTACCCACAGTATTCATTAAACCGGAACGGGTTTAATTGAGCTCAACAGATTTAATTTTCAAGGATTCCTGAGTGGAATCAGGATCTTCCAGATCTTTCAGATCTTTCCACTCCTGATGTATTGAAAGTGCTTCAAAGTCCCTGCCCTGCTTTGCCTGTTACTGAACAACAATACTGCAGCAATATGCTGCAGATGCAGCCTGAGATCCCATCAAAATGGAGTCACTGCCTGGCCAAAATGACAGACATCCAAATCCTGTTATAAACCAAAGTATTCCCTGCATTTTTCACATGTAAGTGGCCTGAAGCATCAAACATGGTCCCATGGTGTCATATTTAACAGGACCGGGTAAGAAGATGGCCAGAGCCTTTCTGAGATACCTTGCAGCACACCTTGACTAACTTCCAAGTGAGTCCTCTGCAAGCCTCACAATTTAAAAATTCCTACCCAGACATTTTTGTCACATGAGTTAAATGCATTAGTGTGTAGGATACTAAAACTGAAATAAACTGCTAGTTGAGCGTTGTCACCCATAGGATTTGGTTGGAGACCATACCAGGTCTGCAAGCATAAAGACAAGCCTCAGACCCTACTATGTTCTTCAGATACATAATACAGACCTTACGTTAGAAAGGGCACAATAATAAATCTGCAGATAGAGGTCTTTGAGTGTGGTAGGACTCAAAGCTCTTATGCCAGCAGATCTTAGGTGCCACAAGCCAGGTGGAAAATGAAAAATAAGCTGAGGAGCAGGTTGATGAAGGAAGCAGGTTGACCATGACAGAGGGGGCAGAGTACAAACAAAAAGCAGAAAAAGGAAAGCATGTTGCTGCTGGGTGAAGTGGTCAACAAGCAGAAGAGAAAAGGAGTAGAAAAAGTCTGTTACCAGCAGCATGGAGACAAGGCACAAAAGAGAAGCGCTGGACTGCGTCCCAAACACACTCTCCCCTTGAGCCAGGAGAGGGCTGGGGTAATCATGCATCCTAGTTGTTCTACCCTGCAGGCAGGGATCGAGGTCTAATAATAAACATCAAAACTGCAGCTTGGTACTCTCTCTCCAAGCCCCCCTTGCTCCTTTGGCCACCCTGTTGTTACCCCAGCACCTTGTTACGGATGGCAAACACCTATTCCACAGACACCACTTGGACCTTATTTCCTAGTAACAGACCAGACCTCTCAGGACTTTTCTCTCCCAACATGTGACATCTCACCAGCTGAGTTAGAGGACTAGGAAAAGCTGAGTGCTCAGCTGCAATCCAGCAATATACCTCTCTCAGGGAGAGCACAAGATGCTGCAGGGACACAAGACCCAAGCCACAGCACAGCACCATGGCCCTTCTCACAGTCCAAGACCCTTCTCTGCGAACAGCTACAGCTGGCTCACAAGGTAGGAGAGCAGCACGAGTGTACGAGACACCAGCTTTCAATTTCAGGGAGGAGGAGACAGCTCTGAACTTCACATTCAATGTCCAAGACCAGAAAAGTAGTAAGGAGGTGTTTTTGCATAGGAAAGAATGGATGCCAGAATGCAGCCTTAGACGTGGTTCACTGGGGGTCCAACGGTGTCCCAAAATCTGATGCTGTTAGAGGTTATGGGAAAAAAAAAAATCAGCCAAATCTGTAACAAGATGACAATATAGATGGATTCCTCAAGAGTCCCAGAGAAGCAGGTTCCTGGCCCTGTCCTCTTTGCTTAGACAAAACTACTGAAGAGAAGAATTTCCTCTGTGGCAGAGCATGCTGGAAGCATGCCCAGGCCCACCATGGCTCCATCCCAGTAGTTCAGCATGGAGCCCCCAGTGCTATTCACGATCAAGAGAGTGAATTCTATAGCCCCCTGCTTCTCCGTGCCCCACTGGCAGCCGAATTCCAACACTGGTGTTATGCAAATCCAGCTCAGCCCCCCTCTCCCCCACTCCTTAGCTCTACACAATATTTTAGTGAGCTATTGTTTCTCCAGGACAGTACAGAAAACATCATGTATTGTCCTCCACTGACAGTCTCAAGCCACAAAAGAAAATATTCTTGCCCTCACGGACAAGTTTTGCAAGCACGCAGCACGTGCTTACGCCCCATTCATGGTAGTATGCTCTCACGATGTATGGTACGCCAGACTATAGCCAAGTGCAGCCTATCTCCCCAGCTGATGTTACCCTAGGCACTGTCCCAACAGCGGGCTCCCCCCTCAGCCAGCTGACAGTCAGCTTCTCCAGCATCCAAGGTGCAAAACTATGCACCCAACATCATCCACTAATTGGCCCGTTGCAGTTTACGGGCAGCTGCATTCCCTGCAGATGGGATTGTGTAACTGGGGTTTAAACACGTATATCCTACAGCATCGGGCTCTGCTGGGATCCTCCGTCAACTCGAGGAGCCGGCGTGTGCGTCCAAAGCAATTACAGAAGCATGCCTCGTCGAGGCAGTTCACCAGTGTAGCAACATTTTATTTCTCCCACCTGACAAAATAAAAAGCAGCAGAGAATTATTTGTCAGCTCAATCCCTGTGTTAATCTAGTTGCAAGTATAATGTGATTTCCCTCCTGCCCCAGTAGTAGGTATTGCAACACCTTACATATGGATCATTTTAATCTAATATAATCTGGCTGGCTAGAAAGAAGGCTTCCCTCCACCACAGCTGCTTGTGATTAATGCTAAATATACATGCCAAGCTTCAATCAGCAAGAGTGTGCATCTTAGCTAGTCTGTATTTGGTAAATCAACAGTAAACCTTACAAAATGCAGAAGATGCTGCAAAGCTTTACATGCCTAAGTCATATCCAGCTTTTTTCAATTGCTTCCTCGATTTGCCATTTCTAATGTATCATGATCTATTACTACTTTTCTTTAAGCAAAATTGATTTAAAAGCTGCTGATCACAGAAGATAACAAGTGTCACCTCACCTTTACAAACAACAAACCATGGGCAAATACTCATTAACTGTTTTGTTTTCTTCATTTTACATTTGCTTACTGCAAACTTCAACAAGAGAAGCATTTCTCTTGAAACCAAGATCAAGCACATATGTTATAATAAAAAACACAAAGCCAATAAACAATAGCTTTTTTACCATTATTAAATACAAACATGTATTCTTATTTTACTATAATTATAAAACTAGGATTATATTAATCTTGTATATTGCTTTCCTTCACAGTCAATTAAATTATGTAAAAAGTCCCCCACTAGTGTTCTTAGCCAGCAAGGAACATTTTAATTGTAAATTTGCCTTTTCGAGTCTTTAAATTACAGGTGCACACACATTAAAAAAGACCAGTACTATGGATACTCTGTATCCACTAATCTGTAAATAGACTCCCAGTCCAGGACTCATCTCTGAAATGTGGCATCAATTGCACAGGCTCCCATTTAGTTTTAGTTGAATAAAGCCATACTAGATACGCAAATAACATCAAACTTGCCAGATTAGAAAGGGGCACCTCGTACTCTAAATCATGATTGTCAATCATCACCCAGGATTAAGGGATATAGTTTAAAAACCTAAAAGCAAGCACTTCCTTTTAACTTCTGCCTACTGTGCATTTTGGATTATCACCCAGAAACAGCATTACTTGAAACAAGGCTGCCTCCCTTCTACCATCTCAAGGAAGTGCATCTTTACCATCTGCTAACCTCTGTTTGGGGGGGGAAAAAAAAGGTCTCAGCAAAGCATACAATTTAGATTTGAGGTCTACTGCTGACTGTGATTATATTTATAACTCACTTTTCACAGAAAAATGGGGGGTTATTTTTGGCTTAATAAGTGCTTTCTGAACACAGTCACCATTCTTATCACAAAGATGTAAGGCAGTTAAAAACCAAAGCAGCTACTCTATTCTTATACAGAACTGGCAGCCTTCCTGAATCACTGCCTTTCACATGAAGGGTTTTGAGAGAATTACTCGGAATGTATTTCATTGTACTCCTAAAAACAGAGCAGCATCCCACGGACAACTCCACCTGTCCTCCTGCACACAAGACAGCCGACATTCCTATTCTGCCCCCCGCCTCTTCCTCTGCCACTTCTACGTTCTCCTGGTTGAGCCACAAGACTCTTTGGCAAAGCTGGAGTTGCCACTTTAGAAGTCGCTCCTTCGCTGCCAGACAAGGCGATGGGAGAGGGAGACTGGTCCAAAATGTTAACGTTGAATGTGTGTGTCAGTTCAGCAAAATGAGCTCAGGATTGGGTCATGATCTGGGAATACTTTATGGGAAGAGTTAACAGAACTGGCTGCTCTGTTTGGCCCCTAACTCACCACTTACTACCTGATTTTCCAGGCAAACAGGTATGTGGTTTTCCCTATTTGATATGTAAAATTCAGGTCATTTGGGAGCTTTTGGTTATTTCTGCCCAACAACTGTCATGCCAACTGATGTACCTGCACATGCAAGCTATATGGAGAGACGGACACAGACGAACAGTTGTGGGACTCAAGTGTGGCTAAATCCACGTAGGAAAGAAGGTACACAAGGAATCAGGGAGAGAGGGTAGCTGGCTACACAAACAAGGACCTGTCCGCTCTGTTTGAAGACATTTCCATCTGTGGTTCTGTGTTTCTTTGGCTACTACCAGAGACCACAATATACATCCCATCATTCACATCCACCCTCACGGACTCAGCTCATGCTTGCAGGGCACTAAGGTGTGCCACATTATGGCACAGGCCCATTGAAGTTATTCAGGCACGTAAAGCCCCTTCAGAACCATGGGATTTAGACACCCTGATACATTTGTGGATCTGAGTGTCTAAACTGGGTGCTTCAGTGTTGGGTCTACCCAGCTTTTCATCGTAGATACCCCAAGTGTCCTAGGAGGTGATCCTCCATAAGCAAAGGTTTCTTCTAGCATCTGAGTGTGTGTCCCTTCCCTTTTCTCTCTCTGTATATATTTAGACACACAGGTACATGTATTTTTAAACATATGGTATGTAATATCGTTCAGTTACAAGGGAGAATAAGGTATCACCACTGCTATCCTAGTCTATAAATTAGGATTAAATCTACTTCCACGGCAAATCAAAATCTTTTTCAAAATCAATATTTTTGGAATGTCTTTATGACTAAGATGCTCATCAGAATCTGGGGACAAGGGTCATATCCTCAGCTGGTGTAAACTGCCACAGGTGCACCGACTTCATCTGCACTTCCACCATGTAAATGAGTCAATGATCTTGCCCCTAAGGTGCAGTTTATGGCTGCACACTGATTAAAGAAAATATACACTGGTTCTTTAAGCAAAAAGGGGAAAAAGCCTCAGCTAAGGCTAATCTTATCAACATATAACCTTTTAATCAGATTATTGAAACAACATGTTAATTTATGAAAAGTTCAGCATTCTATTAAATTGCAAACAACGCAGTGAATTGCAACCCAACAGACTGCTTCATTGAATTCATGCAGCCGCTCCTGGCAAAGGCATTCCAAATTTGAACTTAATTAATATTCCTACTCCCGGTTTCCATAGTTTCTTTTTAAACATGAGTACCAGCAGAAACTGGCAGTAACTTTACCCATATTCTCAATAATAACCCCCCTCTGGCTGTCAATATGTATGAAAGGAAAAATTTTTTGCATACCCCAAACAGCCTGTCATTTTCCTGTCTTTTGTCAAAAATATGTTGGCAACTTTTTTTTTCCTCTTTTTCGCTTACACAGCTTAAGATGCTTAACTGTTTCTCTGCTTGGGTTACAGGCGAGGCACCTTCCCTCCTTTGTGTACACGAAAGAGACCAGTAGCCATGCTCCTCTGACCTCAGACGACAGCCATGTTGCAAAATCAAATTTCACAGAGGTATGGGGATGGGGGGGAAAGCCTTTCTTGGAGAATCCGGAACTTAACTGGCTAAAATCTTAGGGAAGTGTTTCATGTTTTCCTTCCTTGCCTAGGAACTTCAAAAATGGCTAGTGTCCATCTTGGACCAAGAACTTATTATTCTAAATACAATTTAAAGCTATTTTTCTATTCCTGTATAAAAGGGAACTGTCCCTCATACAAGCAATACCTGAGCTAGCCTGAACACCAGAAACACAGACCAAGGAAGTCACTCATTCGCCATCTGGACATGAAGCAGGAGAGAAGCACAACACTGGACTGCACTTGGGAAGGAGAAGGAGGGAAGAGACATTGCCATCAGTGCCCCACTCCCATAGGAATATTTCCAGAAGGCACAACTCCTGCTCTGCAGCTTGACGGCACTTCTCCTTCTGCATGATGTTGCCCTAAAACACATCTTTCACTGTCACATGAGCCTGTTCACCAAACCAACCCCTCATTCACAGCATCCAACCCAGTATCCTCTGACTTTGGGGGAGTATTCTTTGTCTTTTGTGCTGTAATAAAGATTAAGCCCTTAAGCCTGGGAGCCATTTACTTCAGATTTACACCTTTGGACTGATGCCCAGGAATAACCCTGTATCACTTTCCATGGGGAGTTCAGTGTCTCTGTTTTATCTGGCCAAGCAAACCCCAATCATTTCAGCCAGCATCTGACTGAACCTCACTCGCAGAGTTAACCAGCTAAGCTTTAAACCAGGTGCAACTGAGGTGATGCTAGCTGGCAGGTGGAGAACCTGGTGAGAACTGGAGATGGGTTGTTACCCAAGGATTTGTGATTTATTCTAGTTCATAATCCAATGGCCCTATAGACTGTGCTTTTTCTAGAAGACCACTTAATGGCAACAGTTAAGGCACTTTTCAGCAGTTGCCTTTAACGTACAGTTGTTCCTTTAACATACAGGTCTTGCGATGATGCCTTGCATGTCACCTCCATTACAAACTTCACAATTTCCTATGTTAAAGTCTATATCTAAACCTTTTTCCTAAACTGAAACCAGCACATAAGCTCAGGGTCTTGTCCTGGATATATCCAAACCGACTCTTCTCTCTGAATTTTTAGGGGTGGTTTTTTTTAGCCCATTAGTCCATTTTAACTAAATGTGGCAGAGGCATAAAAGGTTAAAAAAATTATGCCCCAATAAATTTCATGCAGAACATTCAATGCAAAGTTCAGAAATACAAATTAGTGCCTCACTAAAACGCAGGCTACAAAGTGAGCCCAGCAGTAGTTTGTTGTTTATCCCATCTGTTGACCAGTTGAAATGTGTGAACTGGTGTCCAGTTAGCACATATACATTAACATCTCACATATCTCTCATTAACATATCTCACAAGGATCCACAACGCAGATGGCCACTCACCCACCCAGAAGCTGGGGGGCACAGCACAGCACGGAGGGTACTCCAGAACAATTTAAGGGAGTCTTAGGAGTCTTCAGGGGGAGGAACCCTGGACATCATTCCCCAGGAAACCAGACTTGGTTTACTCCACTGTTAAAAGAGCTTACATGAAAAAAGTGATTAACACCCCCCTGACAAAATAGGACTTAGATACACACAATCAGCAAATCAGCTTTCCGCACTTTCTTTCCAGTGCCATTAAACCCATTGCTCTTTATGGCAGGGTGGGGTGGACCAGATGACTTTGAGGTCCCTTTCAATCTGAGTTATTCTGCGTCTATCACATACCTAGGAACACAAGTAATAAGACCTATACTTGCCATGCAGCTAAGCACAGCCATACTTGAATTGGCCAATTGCAAAAGTTAGACTACAGAAAAATCCAACTCAATAAGGATTAAGCCCACATACGACAAACTGGCACAGCAAGTCTATGGCATACTCTCAAGAGGTACAGGAGACAATGATGCCACAAACCAATTAATCAAACATTAAACACAACAAGGCAACATTGGGCTGGACAGGACCTATATTTAATTCCATCAAGGATGATACCAACCACAATTTCCAAGATTTTGCAGAATAAAAAGCCTGCCTTCAGGGTACCAGAGTACAAAAAGGTGAGCTTTCATCCTGTCATTCCCAATTCTTCTCTTTTATTGAGTTGAATCAACTAGGCTCTGTTAGCTGTTGCCTCCTGTGTTGCCAGACGGGGGAAGCTCAAAGCCACCTGTGAATCAGGAGGGGACAAGATGACAAGCAACTGCTTGACTGATAAAGATCCTATTCTTGGAATAGTTCCTGTCTATCCTGCCAAATATGCCTTGGCTAAAGAGTGTGTAGTGGCTTGGGAGGAGGGATGAAAAGAGGGGAGGGAGTGCTGAGGATCAAAACTGCCTCCAGGTAAGGCAGGCCCAAGGCAGGGTTGAAAAAGAATGGCAGGTCAGATGGAAGCACCCTAGGAGAGACTGGGCATCTGAGAGGATGTCCAGCCAAACCCAGGATTTTCTTCAGAAGGGGATAAATAATTTCTCCTTGATGTTGGTGGCAGCCTCCAGCTTTAGGGACTCTCGAAGTCCTAACCTGAGGGAACGGGTTTAAGAAAAAAAATGATCAGGAAGCCCAAATGGTTCTTTGATGGGACAAAAAGATGTTTTGCAGTTCACAGTTCATAACAGAGAAGGGCAAATATGATGGCTAGAAATACGATTCATTGTTCCACAGGGAAAAAATTCTTTAATTTTTCAGCTCCCCTGGGAAGAACAGCAGACATTATTTCTGTTATGACCTGACAAGCATTAGCTAGGAGATGGATCCTGGAAAACAAGAAGGTGAAAGTGGTGAGGACATATGTGGGCAGCTCATAAACAGAGTCCTGCATGAAAAGGGAAGACATGAGGTGCACCCCAACAGACTGCCAGGGCAGCTCTGAAATATCAAAAAGCCTGAGAAGTCACTCGGACCAGGACCAGCACTGCACAGCTCCACCTATGAAGGAAAGTTCAGTGTTCAGTGTGGAAGAAAAGATCCAGAAAAGACACTTTCGAGGGCAATGGAAGAAAGTCAGTTTCTACAAGATGCTAGTGATGGAACAGATGGGTAGCATCTGTATATTGTCTAACTTGTATTGTACCTCATTGTGCAGTCTTCAACAAATGCACAATCATCAGTCGACCAAACAGTCAGATAGCAGCTGTCACTCATGCAGGCAGAGCTGGGATCCAAGGGGGAGCAAAATGAGAGGGCCTGTTCTTCTCTGCCAAGGACCAGCAGGTGTGGAAGGAGAGAGATGCCAAGCAGAAGGGAACCAAGCTAGAAGAAAACTCATTTTGTTTGAAGTTAGCCAGTGTCAGATTAAAGAAATCAAAGACTTGTTTAGAGTAAAGCAAAGAGAAATAAAGGAAGCATTCTTCAGATTTCAGTCCAAGCCTTTTGTCCAGTTTAACCTCTTTTCTCTTGTTCCTCCATTTGCTTGTTTTCTTCACCAGTCACAACAGAATGGCTCCTCCAGAAGAGACTCATCCCTTGGCTTTGAGATCACCAGAGATCAAAGCAATTTAGGAAGCACAGTTTTCATGCCTGCATCACCATGTACACTAACGTGTTTTTTCACACAGCACCGTCACTGGAGATAAATCCATAAGCAATGTTGTGCCATAGCAGCCAGCGTTACTGTGCTGCCTTCGTAAAGACAACTACTGAACACTGAAAGGCAGTATTTGCCTGCTATCAGATTCTCTGTTCTCTAGTCTACCACCAGACTTCCAAATACAACAAAATCAGCTCTAGATTCTTCCATTTGCCAGGGATAAAGAAATCCAATGAGCCAAGCAAGCTGAAAGGGCTGAATTCATTACAGACAGTCTTCAGGGTTCAAAATAACAAGTATCAGTGGGCTTCCTTGGCCTCTACAAGTAGCCATCTTGTTGGCCATACAAGTTGGCCATCTTACTCTTTAGGCATCTCATTTTAGCTGGTCTAAACAAGTGGCTTGCGTCCCTTCATAACTGATGAAGCAACTGAGACTCTTCCAGGAAGCAAATTATCTGTCCTACTTTAGTTCTATGCCAGAATGAATCAGACTTTGGAATAGCTCCCTTCTCTCTTAGTCCATGATATAGGGAGCCTACACAACTAGCACAGTACACATTTAAATTCACAGAATGGGAATTTGGTGTTATCAGTCCCCCATGATGTTACTATGCCTCGAGAACTGCTCCACTTTTGCCTTGTTTGGCTCCGATTACATCTTGCATGGCAGTGCAGAGTAGCTGAGTTGCCTTCTGCAATCTTGTTTCATTTTCCCCTTGGAATCCACATAGTTTGACATCCAAAAATAACACCCCACTGAATTAAAACAAAAAATTTTAAAAATGTTACGTCGCTCTCCCCTAGCTTCGTCAGCACATCTACTACTTTTATGTCTGTTTTATACAGAGCAAGTTCAGCTCAAGAATGTGAGCCATTTCTCATCTCCTATAGCATGAAGCAATTTGCTGGCACTTAAAATTAAAGGAAAGTACACTTCAATTCGAAGTTCAAGACGAGTGTAAGAGTGTGTCTGACAGCACACCAAATAACTCATGCAATTTTTTGAAACTAGTTGACAAATGCTTAGAAGTTTCTAAGACTAAAGGGCAGACTTTTCCTGAGCCTGACTGGGACCTTATTTGAACCAAGATGAACTCTCTTCTTTAGCTGATATTGCTGTTGATTTCTACCCTCACAACATGACTGAACAGCTGAGCACTAAGCACTCCCATCGAATCATCATTTTCTCCCTTCTCTTTTTAAGCTAGGTCCCTAATGTTTCTAAATGTGCCATTTTTAAATGAAACAAAACAGAAAACTGCCCACCTTCCTGTTCGCTACCTCATACAGTGGGCCTGAATTGAAAACACCAACATGGAGAGAATTACGAGTTGCACAAAGAATAGCTTGGGCTTCTCAACGAGCACAGTCTCTTAAATGGGAAACAAACTATGTTTTGGATCATACAGCTGCTGCGCAAGGCATTCTCCCTCTGATGGCCTGATCTGGGGGTACATTCTGGAATAATTTCCTACAGGAAAAGTGACAGCTCTTTCACATCCTTCCCCTCCTCCCTACACATAGCTAGCAGGATTCTTCTTACAGGACCGTTATTTATTAAGACCAAATAAAGTTATTTCCTTTAAAGCAAAGTGCCTTTGTAGTGTAAAGACTTCAAAGGGACCTTTGCCCATCTTTGTAGGGGCTACCACCACCTTGGACATATGCCCTTTTGTCCCCCAAAAGCCACTTCAACCTACTTTTCAATTTTTAGAAAAGAGGCATTCTTTGTTTCTAACAAAAGCGCCACCTTAGCACCTCACTCGCCAACAAATTAAGTGCTATCAGCTACACCCGCTCCACCGTCTGCTCTGAGTTATACACCAGTCATGGTAGGTTTTAATTTGATTAGTGATTGGGCTAAAAGCAGCTAAATAAAAATTATAATGCCCAAGAGCCACTTAGACTTGTTCAGACACTTTAAATACCAAATCCCTTCAGCAATATAACATTATCTTTATAGACAAAACTGAGTTTAAAAGTACAAATCTAATTGATCTCAAGTGCATTGGAATTACTATATTTAGGCATTGGATTATGTACTACAGAAAGCCTCACGCTATGTAAGCAACAAAACTAATTGTGGAAAGACAAAGGTATGTGTCTAACATGCTTATGGACTTTTAAAAATTCATATTTTCATTGAAGCTGGCAAAGTTACAGCTGCTCACAACAGCAGTGAATTTGGCACAGTGCCCTGTATGTTGAGCAAACATAAACCAGCTATTTCTAGTCTCCTTCAGAAGACCTGGACTTCAAGTCCTGCCTCAAAATTACTATTTAAGGCTCTCGCTGTTGCAGGAAGAAAAAAAGTAAATTAAAAACCAGCAAGTAGATTCTCAACACATAAGCAAGACTTTCTTTTCTTTAGTCTCAACTGGGGGCTCAGTTCATGCAGGCATTTATGGCAGACGCTCAGACACCACAGAAGGATGCCGTTACACTTTTAAAGAAGCTTTACCAATGTAATATACTATTTCAGAATAAAAAAGTTACCTAGACAAAAGGAAGGAGCAATCCATCCCCATAGCCACTTCTGACATCAATATATATCAGCATGTATTAAAAAAAGACAAAAAAATTGAGAGATTCACTAGTCCAGTTGAACTTCCCTGGCTGGACAGGGAATTAATTTTCAAGTCTTCAGATGGATGCATGGATTCTGCCTGCTTTGAACTCTGCTGTTGCATGCACCTCAGTTGCCTGCCTGCAGACAGGCAGCCCTGGGAGGGAAAAGCAACAAAATTCATTTTTTTCCTGACTATAACCCCATCTGCACCTCAGAGCAAAGCAATCGTCAAGAAACACTTGCAGACAACGTGATTCAAGATACCGCTCTAAAACTCATTGGGTCACCCATGTCGCACTTTCTACTTAACATGGGATTTTTCAGTGACAGCAAGGACCATAGAGGAGTCTCTCCTCTTGCTCCTCCTTTATAATCATATATATATAAAACATGTATATATGATTATATATGATGCCCTTATATATGCATTCACTAGTTAAAAAGAGTAACTCTTCTGGAATAATGCAGAGGCTTCCAGAAAAATGCACGAAGAGAGAAAAATAACAAACATTGGAGAAAACAAGTAAGGTCTTAAAAATAAAAAAGGTGAATGTGATCTTTAGTGAATTCAAGAAAATCCCCAGAGGAAATCCACCTATTAAGCATCTAAACCAAGGCTGTATCCCAGTATTAATACAAGGGGCTGGGCCTTGGAAGCCTTGTTTCAAGATGCTTCCTACCAGGCTAGGGAGAGCAGGAATGAAAGTGATTTGGGTCCGTAATTCCACAGAAAAGCAAAAATCTTTCTAGGCTGAAGGGTCGTGGTGTTTTTTTTTTTTTAAAATGAGAAATTAAAACCACACACACTGGGAAACAAAGTTAAGTTAAATCTAGCCCAGCTTTGCACATTTTAACAATTCACTCTGCTGTCTGTAGAACACAGCAATATAAATATTGCTATCTCTGTTAAAATGAATTATTGACAATTTTAATACATGTTGCACAGTACATATTAATATAGAAAAATACATGTTATCAGCAGTGCAATGTTGACCATGTACTAATCCATTCCACCTGCTCAAATATTAGTGCAAATAATTATATATTTGTAATGCATCATTGCTGTCTAGTTTGAATCTCTGCCTCCAGAATAAATGTCTCTTCTCTGAAGTTGTTTGCTATTATGAGTAAAATGTTATATATTCATACTCAAATTGACTTTGGGTGCATAAGTAAAATGAGCAACCTTCAAAAATCCACTTGTCTAAGACTTAGCAAGTCATTTTAATGAATTGTTTACAGTAAAATGAATGTTACAAAAATGTTTCAAACACAAGCTCATATTAGCTGACTTCTCCACAACACTCAAATACCACGCATCAGAGCAGTGTACAGTTCAAAATGACCATCGTCAACCGGCAGCATCAACTGAGGTGAACCTTAACCATGCCTTTCAGCAGGAGTTACTTACCCTGATACCGTGCAGTTTTGCTAACTACGAATCAATTCCACAGACACCTTCTCTCCACAGCCTCACCTTTCTTTTCAAGCAAAGAGGTGGCCGTGATGAGGCTGGGCACTTGGTAGAACAGCAGCTCCTGTCCCCAGCAGACTGGTGACCAGAACGGGAAAAGCAGACATACAGCCATGACACTGCAAGGGCTCTGTTGTGCCAGGTTGTGCTCGGTTGTGCCGTTACACCCTCGGCTACAAGCAAAGCTGGGAAAGGGCTGAGAAGGACAAGGGCTGCCCTGAACACAGATGAGGTGGGATTAAGGTGAATAAATTGCAAGAAGACTTGTGACAACAGGTGGTTGATGAAGAGGTGGGGAGCAGAAACAGCCCCAAAAACTTAGAGCCCCATTGTGCACACAAAGGGGAGGAATGAAAAGGACCGACATCTCCTAGTCCATTCTTTCCTCTATCCTTGCTAAATCCAGGTCTGAGAAGAACAAAACACAGCGTGATGCCTCTCTCCCAAAACAGCATTTGTTTCTTCACACTCTGGCTCCAGCAGCCTTATGGACAATTTCAGTTTTCAGTGAAAAAAGGCAGAGAAGCTTTAACACCTCAAGAAGAAAAATTTGGAAGTATCAACTTTGAAATAATATTGCATATTAGAAGATCAGCTGAACAAGCTGGAACTTACAGCCAAGTGTCTCATGAGGCGGTCACACAGGCTACAATACCGGGGCAGAAGAAATTTGAACCTCCGAGGATGGCAAACTATAGCTCAGAGCTACTGGACCCTTTTGGGCAGCCTATACAGGGCAAGCAAAGGTCTGTTCTGTAGCACAAAGGTGACACAAAAGCCTCATGCTAATCTGTGGTGAGGCTACGCAACCAGGGGAAGGCAAGGGCAGGCAGGGAACGCACATGCTGACCGCTCACAGCGGGGGCAAGCTGCTCGGCTGGGACCAGGACAGGCTTTAGCACGGCAAGGGGGGGAACTACCCCAGCCTGTGGCTTGGCCAGTGTTGCAGCCTCTGCTCCAAGGTCTCCTCGCTTCAGAAGGGAAACAGCAGTGCAGACAAGCAGGATTTGGGACTGATCTCCAGAGGTCCTTTCCAACACCTACCACTGATTCTGATCTAAGGAAGTCTTAGATTTATCTTCATCCCAAATCAGGATGAAGAACTTAAATAAATTACAAGTAATATTTCAAAATATCTTAACCCTCAAGTATCAAAACAACTCATTTTGGTTTATTAAGCTGTTTTCAAAGATACTATTCAGAGATGACTTGACTTTATATTTCATGTTACTTTCCTGGCACATTCCCTAACGAATGCTGAAGCTGAGGTACCTGACACTTTCCCGCCAGCCATGACCAGACCTTTACATGAAGTTTCAGTATAACACACCACTGAGCCAGGTCAGGAAAGAGCATGTAGTAACAGAGACCTGAGAGATTAGAGAGTGCGGGGAAGGTAGAGGGATAAAGGGGAAGGGAGCTAAACTCCATCCACATGTAGCCTGGTAGGAAAAGAATCACTAGATAATATGTAGAGGTCTCCTAGAAGCCATGCTGCAAAGTTAAAGGTTTCTCTCTCTCTTTCTCTCTGGTAGCATGGTAACACAGGGAAAGAGATAGTGCAATCCTGAAATCTGGAAAACAGGGCGTAGGGATGCAAAATTAACAGAATAAAAGTAGAAACCAAGGCTCCCACATACACTAAGGACTGTACTAACACAGAGTAAGCAGTGCCCCACACAAGAGAAAAGACAACAGGGAGATGCAGCTGCTTCCTCACTCTAAGATAAGCAGAAGACATCGTATAGAAATCTCCTACCAGCAAAAGAAACTAGGACGTTGGAAAAAAAGACAAGCAAAGCAGTGAACATGACTGGGCAGGAGATCTGGCTCCCTCCCCTCCTTAAAACAGGTGTAGAAACGCCGGGAAAGAAAACACAAACAAAATACTCCAATGTAGATAGCAGAACACAAAGCCATCTCCACTTACAACTAGCACAGAGGTGGCAGTGGTGGATTATGCCTTGAAGCCAATATCCAGCAGAATACGAGGACAGGAAAGCTGTTCCTACCTTTCAGTTGTCCTCTAGAAGGGTAGTTTTTGGTGCTGGCTTATCCTCCCTACTGCTCTTGGGACAAAAAGTGCAAAGAAGAGCTGCTACCTGCATCTAAAATTAGACATGCAATTATTTATATATCTGCTTCCTTTGTGTATCAAAACCCATCACCTCAGCCTGGTTTCCCTAGCCATGACGGGTTCAACTCAAGCGCTAACCCAAATTAAGAGTTATTGCCATGGAAACATAAGCCAAAGAGCGCCCCTCTGTTTTGGAATATGTCACAACACTGAAAACCACGTACATTAGATTTAATAACATGGACATATTGGCTTGAGAAACCTGAAGGTACAAGCTTCTGAAGAACAGGCTAGCATGTACTGGTCCGGTGAAGGAACCCAACGGGCCTCTCCCTCTTCAGAGCGCTTTGTAAGATGCCGCATTTTTGCCACATGTTTACAACATTTCCTACAGAAACAGAGCCATCAATTCAGGCAACACTCAATCACGACACCCCAGCACCAGCTCGATGGCAGAGGATTGCTCCTCAGGCAACTGGAATTGTGGGTTATCTGTGGCAGTTCAACACTGAAGCAACCAGTGATTTAAAATGACTGTGTGAAAGCAAAGAGGAAAAAAGGAAAACAAAATCCGACCCATGTTCTCTTATTAACTACGAGATAAACGATTCTGCCAGCTCTCATTACCGTGCCATTCTCAAGTCAAGTGTCACTTACCATTCTCCAGATCACTGTGGTCTTCAGAGGAAAAAAAAAAAAGCAAAGCAAGCTCAGCCCTGGCAAATTCTCCTTCCCTCCAATCAGGCCGCATATTGCTGATGTATTGCTACTCCTCACAGTGGAAACAAGCAGAGCTCACGTTCACAGCATTGCTACCTATTCTTCACAGCAGATTTACACTCGTGTATGGACAGCCCCTTCTGCTGAATCCAACAGGTTCAAGACGAATGAACAGCTCCTCTCCAAAGTATTTTAGCCAGTCCCCATCATCCAGAGGCTCACTTCATTTCAGCGTGGGACAGAGCTGTGAAGAGATTTTAATTCCAATCCTGCTTATTCTCCTAGGTTGATGTGTAGGCCAGGTTTCTATTAATTGCTTTTTAACCACCTCCTTCCATGTGCTATGCTACTTCATTTAGAAGTGTGTGTTCTCCGTATCCTTTTAGTTCATGCCTTCCTTCACTCCTTACTCTCTCTTTCTAAATATCTAGATCTTATTTTTCCAAGCACTTCCATTTGCCAATTTTTTTATACTTTTGTTTGTGCTGTAAGTATTCTTACAGAACACCAACTCCTTCCTGCCCTCTGTGCATACGCAAACATACCACAATACCAAATCATGTTAATAAATTATATGACTTGTAAAAACACAGCTGATTTTCCAGCCTACAACAGTTTACTGCAAAGCCATTTTCACCTATTGTAGACAACATAATCACACACACATACACACGCTCCTCTCAGGCATTCCTTTGGCTGCCAGCCTGTTAACTGCCTGCGTTCTAGGAGCAAACATTAGAAAGGCAATACTTTAACCTCATTACAAGAGCATTAAAAGACATATTTGTATTTTGGATACTATTTTCTTGTATTCAGAAGCCACTGGAAATACTTTCCCAAATTACATGCTATAAGAGCTCTAAACTTAAAAATGTCTGAAAATTACAGTTCCCCGCCCCATCCCAATCCAACTCACATTGTAAAGTAAAACTTTGCAGCATAGTCTTCTCTAGAAATATAAACTCTTTCAGTGTGTGCATGGGGAGGTTTCTTTTAAAGGGAGGGGAGAGGGAAAGCTCACACCAGTGATAAATTTGGTCAGTAAAATTACTTTTATTCTTTTTTTTTTTTTTAAATAGAAGGGCTTATACAATTGAGTATAAAGATATTTGAAGAACATGGAAATGAAATGAAAAAAGTATCTAGAGGGAATTCTTTTTATTAAGGAAGAGTTTACATCTCTAAGTTTTCACTTACTTTTTGCTGCCTCCTGTTAGCAGGCATAATGAAAATATTGCACTGGGCATATGCATGGAAAACACAGCTAATAAAGCAAGAAACATGGTAAATACACTTCATACAACCTTAAAATAACTCAAACAATCATACAACAAATTCTGAAGCACTTCTGTGATCTGTAATCTTAAGATGATGTTCACTGTTCTGAAGTGTTTACATAGTGACACTTTTCTGTAGAAAGATTTTGTATTGGTTAATAAAACCACAGCCTTAAAATCATCGGCTTTTGGTTACAGAGGTAAGAGAGGTATCATCTGAATTCACATCAGAGCTTTTGAAGAAAAAAAAAAAAAACCAAAAAAAATGGCAGCAGTACAAGCATGTGCCTCCTCCAGTGTCCAAAACCCTTTGTGGCTTTGCCATGGCCAAGGAACAGAGCTGCGCAGCTCAAAGCAGCCAGTCTCCCTGAATATTTTGAGACAGTCTGGCACCCGCTCTCTTGTTTGCTGATATAATGCTCTGCTAAATACAAAACGAAGCAGGAAAACCTCAACTAGCCAAGAGAAGTTCCACACAAGTCTGTCAATATTGACTACACCTGGGAATTCATTAACAAAAGAGGAAAATAATTCTATTTGACTGACCATTAAGTAAATTTATAGAAACACTGCTCTGAATATGGAAGAGAAAGAATTTTCCATGACATATGCTGAGCCCACAGTAGAAATAAAGTGTTACAGATGATTTGTTCAGGGATGAAGTCAGTCAGGTTGAACACACAAACCACAGCAGTTCCAACCTGTTTCCCACAAGAGCTCACTCTGAACAAGGTCTATTTACAACAATTTTCAACCACTTGTGGAAGAGCTACCCCAGATGTCTTCAAACATCACTGTTGCTTCAATTCACTATATGCCCACTATGGGTCCACCTCAGAAACACCTTGAATAAATGCTGGAGCATAACAGACGCAAAAGTGGACTGTCTCCAGTATTCAAATTATGATCAGTGGAAGAGAAGCTTTCGCACACTTCAACATTTTATATTGCTCAGGCACCGAGGATCAATTATCTCCAGCACAGGAATTTTCAACTCTAGGTTTCTGCTAGAGCCACTCTCTATTCCTCCCACATATGAAAAACTGGGCTACCTTTTGTCCTTTCACTTCGTTATAATTTGAATTTATTTACATACAAAACAAGAGACAGGAGAAAGTTCTCTTATATTAACCCAAAAAGGGGCACCTTCACTTTGCAATACAAACGCCTTAGGCAAGGCAGCTGCATTTACTTTAGGAGCATATATAAAATTCAGTGTGCCAGTATCAAACAGAAACAATGATGTCAGATCATACAATGCCAATAAGTCAAGGGCCCACCAGAACGATTAGGTACAAAAAAACCCCAACCCCAAACCAAAGCCAAGCAACCAAAGAACCCCAAAACTTTTCACCACTTTAGTTCTGTTTAGACTGTTACGCAATGAATAAATTACATCTTTTGGGATAGTGTTGCTTTTACTCCTACATCTCAAAGAAATTCCAAGCTAATTAATTAGAGCAAGAAATTACATTGAGCAGGATAACATTTTAAATGAAAGAAATTACTTAGAAACACCAATCAAAGATAATTTGATTATGATTAGCTGTGCTGAAGTCTAAGTCATTAAAATTGATGAAGAATGTTTTTACACTGGTCTATTCTATGTAATCCATTACCTACGCTATGCTCTGTAGTTCAAGTCCAACAAATGGTATCTGATAATTCAATATTGAAGACTAAAATACTTTCGATGCACCACTTGCTTTCCTACATTGACATGTTTCCAATTAAAAAAAAAATAATCAGTAGCAAGTAGATTTGCAAAATTCTTCACCGGGAGAACTTTAGCTTACATGAAATATCATTCAGATTTTTACCTGCTCACCTTCTACATAGTCATGTTTAAATATGGCTGCTGCTTTGTTCTGAACAGTCATTTTCCCACAAAAGTTACAAGTGTGGTTTGGTAAGAAATCGTTCATTCCCTGTGCTTTCTAACAACTGAGGCCTGCCCAAAGGTACAACATTTCTTTCCACGCTCTCAGCTGAAGTGACGAGCAAGACGAGCAGACCTATAATCAACACGCAGCTGAACAAAGGAGTGAAGGATGTTCTTGTCCAGATTAGCAAGTTGTTCTCCTGAGCAAACTTGCTTTAAATTATCCGGGGCTACAACCAGAAGATTGCAAAGTGCATGCAAAGTATCAAAGAGCTGTAACACCAGCGCAATCTGTGGTTAAGAGAAAAACAGAGAGAGACAGATATTGAGTTAGTTGCTTCAACTCCTGTGACAAAATGTCCGCTTAGATTCTCAAAATACTTCCTCCCTACAGAGGATTTACATCTATTATTCTCTCCTCATGAGTGCATAAATATAGACACACGCACGCACCCACCTGTAGGGAGATACACACATGTGCAAAATTATACATAGAACACATAATAATGCAAACTCAATATTTCTTCAATATGCACACACAGCCCGCAAGCAATATAACGGTATCAGGAAACTGCTCTTTAGGGCGTGATAAAGAACTGCTGGTACAGTAACAGAATATATAAATCAGTATACAGAATGGTGATGTTCAAACAGAAAACTATTTTTCTGAAGAAAAACATCTGATTGAAAAATAGAGTGCTGCTACCAATTTCGACATGGCTGTACAGCACCAACCTGTACACGCTCACCTTGAAGTCTTTGGCACACTTCCTGTATTCAGCCACGTCACAAATAGCTAACATGCCTCCCATGCAACTGTAGGAATATTGCTGTAGGTGTTCATAGATGAGTCGATGAAAACGAACTCCAAGCTCCATCAAAACTGTGTCCACATTCTTACCATCCATAGACTTTCTGATCTTTTCCACCTGCTTTCTAACATAGCCACAGACTTTAACACAAGCCTAAATTAAAAAAAAGAGAGATAAAATTAGGTAACTTCCTAGAAATCTGTTCTTCTCAAAATAGCTTCCACATCATAAGCTGAACATCAGTCACTAAGTCTTTAAACTTCCCAAAACGCATCATTGAAATTAGTAATTTTCCAAGTAATAATGTTCCAACAGTTTATTTGCGACAAAGGTGCAAAAACACAAGTAGAATGATGGATGCAAGACAATATTCAATTCAGTTACAGTTCCTATCAGTTCAGAATAGTTTAATTTGGGCTTTTAATTCAAACAGTGATCAACCCAGGGGTGGGGGCGGGGAGGGAGAAGTCATTAAAAGCCTCATCACCTGCAATTATAAAGCCAAAGTAACAGCCACGCAGGCATCTTCACCCTTCCTACATAGTACCAGACTATGTCCTACTGCTCCACTTCTCCCACTTCCACCTGGCTACAGGTATTCAGGCAATGCTCTCACTGCTTCCCATTGACTGTTGTTTGCTCTCTACTCCTCTCCTCTAATGAGAGGCTAACATAACCCAGCACTACAGCATCTCAGCAGCCTGTAGGCTGGGATTCAGATTCGGTGGAAGGGACAACGTTATGGAGCAAAGAATGTTCTTACCATACCCGTGATGCTTTGTCATGCTCCTGCCATTCTAAGGGGGAAAAGTGCCCAGCAGCTAGATAGTACCTGATAACTGGTTTTCTGAAACCAATAGCTTAAAGCTAATTATCAGCTAAAAATGTTGTTCCAAATTTGGGCCTCTCGGGAGGGGAAACAGCATGACAGTTTGTTCAGCACCTACTGACTTGTGTCTGACACTAGATATAAAACTGCTAATGTTCCTTTTCAGCTTGAGAAAACAGTCCACAACAGAGTTTGGAGGTGCACAGTGCAAAATGGAATAGCTAAGTAAATTAATCAAATGCACATGTTGTCTAATGCATGTTTGGTAAGGAACATCTCATACCTGATAACACTCATGAACATTTGAAGCTATAGTGATGTGCTGGGACTTAGCTTACTTACATTAGTATATTGAATCAAAACATTGTTTTCATCTTCTGGTTTAAAATCTGTCTTCTTTTGCTCTGCAGCCAAGATGTGCTTCATCTGTCCAATCATACAATTCAGAGTCCTTTAAAGTTACAAATACACATTGCATTTTGAAGGGACCATTTTAATTTCCTTTATTTTTATACTTATGTATATTAATATGATTCTATACAAAAGTAAGCAGCATAAAGCAAGAAGGGAAAAAACCCACTACCTAACATTTGAATAATCTACAGAAGATAAACTGAAAGCAAACATTGTAAGAAGCAAGTGGTGCTAGGACATGTCAAAGGAAATACTTCATTTAACAGACATGCACACATGCATAAGCACTCTTCTGAAGCCCCAGTGCAATTCTATAGAGAAGATACACTTGATTTTACATAAGCAGTTAGAAAAACGAGAATCAGCCAAAAAATTAAAAACCCAACCCTAAAAGCTCTTTCCTCCAAGTTCAGTGTCTTGGAGCACAGCACACTGCATGCTGGCCAGCTGGTTTTAAAGGGGACACATTAATTGTGAGGTAATCCATTCAAATCCAGCTCTTCAGAGAGACTGGATAGCATCCTTTAATGCAGAGGGAATCAGAAAGCTGAAGGAAGCATTCCAAAGAGTTTAGCAGAATTAGATCACATTGTGTATTACTCAGAAGCAAGCATCAGAAAACACTTGGAAAAAACTGAAGGGGAGGCAGGGTGGGGAGGAAAAAACATCTTCCTCTGCCAGAGCCTGGTATTTCTCTTGTTCTCAGAAATCTAATAGAGTTTTACAGTGTCATTTATTTCTCCCTCACAGGATTTATCTTTTCAGAACATTACCTGAGGTCAAGGCCCTGGTTTATTTTAAGTCCAAACCAAAGGTCAAACAGCAAAGCAGCCGAGAGAGGCTGCACACCTCTCTTGGTGCCTACATTTGCCAGGAGTCCCCCTTTTTCTCTCCTTCCCCCCCGCCTTTTCTTCAGCCCTTTCAACCCTCCAACCTCTCCAAAGAAAACACAGGCCATTGCAAGCCTTGAAGGATTCAAGTCGGTGTGAGAGGGAGAACATATGTATCCAAAGAGGGGGGGAAAAAACCCTTAATTTTCTATATATAGAGCTCAGACTTGCATTTCAAGTGTACTTCATTCAACAATCCACATGCCAACAGGAATGTGGAGAAATCATATCTTGCGTTCTCCTCAATTTCCATTTTCAATAAATACTCCCAGAAGGCTGTTTACACAGAATACAAACTGAAGGAAAGCCAGTTGAACTAATTTTGTTTGGCTAATAAATCACTTTTACAGAGGCAGACAGTTGCTATGAATGCCATTCAAGAAGCTGTTACTGGACTTTTTCAAATCGGATACCGTTGAAAACATCAGCGTGTATAAATCTGATTTCTTTTAAACTAGATCGTTCCTTTAAGCAAGACAATAAATTCTTAACAGCATCAGTGGCACCACAAAGCAGCATGTAAGCAGGCACACAAACATTTTACATCTAGCATTCATCTCAAAACTAATCTCTCTTTTCTATGTGCCAAAGCACAGATGTTTTTGAAGTCTCCATCCACAAACCTTTGAACATACCATTTTCCAACAGGTACTTGTTGGAAAGTCTTACTATCACTTTTAAGAGATTAACTATTTTACACAAACAGTTATCAACTATTCTAATGCTGATGAGTGACATATCTGTCTAGATCTAAGCTTATGGCCTCGGTGGTTGAAGTATTTCAAACTGTGTTTAGCCATCTAAGGTCACTTCCAGCTTAGGAGCAGCTAAGATCTCAATTGCCACTTACACATCCTCTATCTCCACCTCTTTTTGCACCTGCAGAAAACGCAGGTGCAAATAACATACCGAATCTCTTCCTCATCTCTGCAGGAAGTGCCCAGTAGGACACAAATGCAATGCCTCTTTTTCCTGCACAGTGCTGTTCTCATCCCTCTCCAGTATGGTGTGATCCTTACAAAAACCTCAATAACAATTTCCAGAGTAGCCCTTGTTACCCACAGGATGGCTTATTTCCATTACTGCAGAGAGAAAAGAGGCACAGAAAGCTTAGGTATCATGTTCTAGGTTGACTAATGCCACCTTGAAATACTTGCTTCCCAGACCGAAGTAGGGCATTGCACAACAGCTCCATTTCCTAATATTAAGCTTGTTAAGTTTGTTATTTTCCTCTGCTGCAAAACAGCTACGATTTTAATTTACAATTTTTATAGCTACCCCTTCATTTTTCTTTTTTTTTGTGGGTTTTTTTTTTTTTTTTTTTTTTTGGGGGGGGGAGGGGGGGAGATTAAATGAGTCACTACCTCAAAGCAAGTCAATGTCAGAATCAAAATTATTCCAGGTCTGCAGACTTCTATGACTAGGTCTAATCCATAGCACTGCACAGATTCAAGCAAATCGTCTAACCTATTTTTGTCAAACTTTGCTCCTAATGGAAATCCTGCAAGTCTTTAACCTATTTCAATCATCATTCCTCCCTTCTTTAAAGTACAAAAAAAGTAGTTTGAGACAGTAAGGTAAAACTGAATTATTACACACTCTCAACATAACCAAAACCCTTTTATGTCCTTACAGATGTCTTTGTGGGTCAGAAGCCTGCCATGGAAAACAAGACCCTCTAAACAAACAAAATCTAAACTTCCTATGCACAATAATGCATGCTTACGGATTTTTAAAAAAAGTAAAATGAAAAAAAGCAATTTTGTGTTCAGAAATAACTCATCCTTAAAAGGAAAGCTAACATCCATAACAAAGGACTTTTACAAGAATTAATGATTAACAGAAAGTTTAAATCTCTACTTGCCTATCAATGCCCATATCCAGCTTCACTTCCATTTGTTCTATGATATCCTTTTTCTTCTGAAGGCATTCGGATAATTTAGGAGAAGAACTGCAACAGTGTAAAGGGTTGGGCGTGTGACAGAGCGTTAAAATACCAAAACAAATTTGTCTGCAGGTACTTACAACAGGATTCTGTGAACGTTTCCTGTCCCATCAGAAAGGGCTACTTTAGATGGAGTTAACCTGGCTTCAGAAAAACAGATCAACGGCCTGAGCAGCCACCTGACTGTGAGCAGGCTTTGCCGAGCGCTGATGGGCAGTACTGTAATACACTTCAGGCAGCACTGTGCTTTCCGAGCGGTGCCTCTCAGCTGCTGCCAGCCCCTGGCAGGTAAGTGAGCAAACCCAGCCTTTCACATGCACTGTCACAGCACATCAGTGCGCTCTACCTCAAGTGGATCCAACCCGTGGCTCCCAACAACATGCAACTTTCATGTAGTTCACATGTGGCTCGCAAGGCACAGCCAGCTGTTCCCTCTGCAGAACCTGTGAGGTACCCCGAGGAATCTCAGCAGCCCTGATATTGCCGGCTCACCCCACAGTGGCAGCCACAAACCCCCTCTAGTCCTGGCCTGTTGTAATGCAGCAGTGAGGGTCTAAGGAGCAACCTGTATCTCCTTCCTATCAATACTCCCCCCCTCCCGTTATTCTCCAAGGTACTGATTTGTTATAACTTCCCTTCTTCCCCCTCTCATTACAGCATTTATCTTCCCACAACATCAAGCTGAACGGCTCCAACAATCAACTCCTCTTAACAGAGAAGAATAATGAAAAAAATTGCTTTCTCCACCAAAAATGACCATTCACAAAGGAAATGCTAATCAAAATAAAGTACCTGATCAATGGCATCAGATGATCATTGAACTGCTTGTCAAATAAGTGGAAAATAGTATTGGCCTGGTGGACAACATCCAAGAAATAAAGATTTGCATTCTTTGAATCAGAAGAGGGAATGCCTAAAGCAAAGAAGGTTTCATTAGGGTTGTAATGATACGCAGCTCTTAAAATTAGCATGATGATTTTTTAAATATGCAGAATTTTTCCATGAATGCTTAAATCACAGATTTAAGAGTTTCAAAAATTTACCATGGTGCCATATATAGAATACTTCTCACAGCTATATCAGGCAATAACCATAAGCATAGAAGTATCTTGCTTTCAAAATTTCTAAAAGCAAAATGGAAGACCAATTTATATATTTCTTCAGAACATGAGTTTTATGCTTTGATGTAGGAAAGATAGGTTCTCACTGCCACGATTTTAAAGTTCTTTAATACAAGAAGTTTTCTTATTTACTGTCGCTCTTTAAAATGCACAGGTACACAAACAAGCATGAAATTCTTATAAAATGTAGGACACTAAGCCTTAACAAAAATATTCACCTGCTATGCCACAGGAAACAATTAAAAGAGGACGGGATTGCTGATGTCCCAATTTCTGTGACAAACATTTTTGAAGACAGCAGCATGTTTCCAACTGTGCATGAATTCCCCAGATGGAAGCCACACTTCAGAAGACATTAAATGCTCACTCCCAAATACACCAAAGGAATATCATTTAACCAATATATTCTGAACAAGGCCAATCAATAAGGCACAGCAAGGACCTGCAAAGATCATCTCCACAAAAAGGCCAGTGAGATGAAATGCTCAGAAATTATTATACTCACCAGCAAGGCCTGTTTCTAATGCATAATCGATGTGTTCAGTACATAAGAACTCTACAAGCATAGAAAAAATTCTGAAAGCATTCTTCGGTAAGTCAGATGGGTCAGAAAGCTTTTAAGAAAAAAGACAAAAAATTATCCTAAAGGTCAGTTCTACGTACATTTGAAAGTTTATCTGATACTGCATAGGGGATAAGCTTAAAATGTAACAAGTATTCCAGAATAATTGGAATTTTATTCTAAATTAGAAGTATCCATACAGAGAACTTTTCAGGAACAGCCTTTACTATCAATAAACCCTTCAGCACTGACAAGTAAACTGAAGCCAACACACCACAGGTTGCTACAGAAAGCAAAAGTATAGACAGTCTCTAATAATAACAGCAACAGTAATAATAGAGGAAGATATTAATTAATAGTCCTTAAACCGCAATCGTCCAGATGTAATCTCAAGAATTACCTCAACTGCACACTGCTGGGTGCTGGGAAAACGTACACAGGAAAGATGACTCTATCCATGCCCTGCCTTTTTCTTTTTTACTAAGCTTGTGCCACTGGCCATAGTCAAAGACAGGACACTGGGTTAGACGGACCTTCAGTTTCACCCAGTGCAGCTGTTCTTTTATCACTGCCACACTACTGCAGGAAAGTAATGCAGACTGAACTTCAGTTACATTTATCACGTTCAGCTGGAGTCAACAGAGCATGAAAATTAAGTAATGCCCACATACACACACAGCATCTGTACCTTCATGAGCTCTAAGCAACATGGGATTTTGGACAGCAACCTGTCAGTAAATCCCCTTTTCTAAAGAAAAACACGCAGGGCTTTTGCACATAAGAAATACGGCTTTGGTTTTTAAGGAATGATGTGAAGGCTTCATGAAGCTAGGATTAAGGAAGACTACTATTGCAGTTCAAGTTAATTTATGTAACAGCACCCCCAAAGATTTCTGCTGTATTTCCCAAAAATAAAATAAAAAAAACCCAAAACAAAAACCCCAGCAACAAAACATGGTTACAGAGATTTCCAAACACTGAACTGTTACAATATACATCCAGAATTACTAACTTATTTTTCCTAAAGCAGTCCCAGTTGGGACACACAGCATATCGGCACGCATCTGTCATGTGATATAAATATTACAATTAATTAGCCAGGGACATATTTAACTTCTTTTCAGCATAGTGAATTGCCCTGACCACAAACAAAACCCTAGCAGCATACAGTGGAGAAGTTATACACCTGTAATTCTAGAAGTCTCCTTACAGGCTGAGGTCCATTTAGCATTGGTTCCCACCCCAATAGATACACTTGTTTTCAGACAATTTATGAAAGATCCAGATCGGGGGGGGGGGGGGGGGGGGGGCAGAAGTTGTGCACAATCGGTAAAAAGTTAATTTATGTTGTGAATTCAACATCTGTTTCTAGCAACTACCATATTGAGAAAAATACTGATCTACCTGTGTGTCTTCCAGTCACTGACTTTCACCACTAGGAAGATGGTCGTCCCAGTGTGTATGGGTAACAGTGCTGTATTTTGTTATACCTTTGGCCCTTCTAAGTGTATAAAATATTAAAAGTTCTAAATATTTTTCCTCACTAAGCTAATTTCACATGTTAGAGGCATTAAAATTTGTTAGAAATCAGTGTAATTAGCTAATAAAAAACCCCCTAGCATTTAAGTTTGCAATTCAGTTTCAAGGGTTTTCATTTACACTAAAGTGTCAGACAAAAGGCAATTGACAGGCAGTAAAACCAGTGATTTAATCAGAAGGAAAACACTTTTTTTTGCTAGACTAATGCATTTGAAGAACAGCAGAGGGTTACCGAGGTAAACCATGTTAAAGATTATTCATCTCCACATTTTGTTGGTGATATTCTCTAATGCTAGAAGACATGGCACTTGACACACAAAAACAACTGTTGAACTATTCTCTACATTTTAAAAGCAGGAAAAATACACTAAAGGCTTCAAGTCTTGGGTCTAATTTAGTAAGAAAAGCAATGCAGACAATAGGTTTAACACTCCCCACTTCTTCCAAAAATACAGTATTAAAAACCAGAAAATACAACTAAATACACATTTAAAAATCAAACCCTTGGCCTCCATTATGACCCTGGTTCAGTGAAAAATACAAAAGAGAATTAATTCATTTAATAATGTCCTTTGTTTCTTCCTATCATACTTCAACTGCAAATTGAAACTCAAGTTTTAATTTCACGCACAAAATTATGTCATTAATAGAGATCACAGGAAGCAAACTTACCCTGTGACATCTTTCAAAAGCTTGTTTAGTTTCTTGCAAAAGGTTAACCACCACTTCTTGCGACAGAAAAGTTTCTCCGTGTGTGTCAATACTTGGCCCCAACGGTAAGTTTGTACGTTGCCTTATTCTCTCTTTGAGGTCTTGAATACTAGAACAAAGATATACCGAAAGAAGATTTCACTGGATGGAAATCGTTATGCTCAAATTCAACAATGATTTAGGATATTTTAGTTGTTAACTTACAAAACAGAACCCAAGACACAGTTTAGGATACACAAGCATTAAGTCGGTCTTGCAAGCTTAAAAAAAATTGCCAGTAAATGCAAAACTACCACCTCTGATCCCATGGTCAACTGCATTCTACCACGGCACACTCACACCATGGGACCAGCTATTCCCCATTATGGAATAAGAGTAATTTCATTTGAATCCTATGGCACTTATGCTCTGCGGACACTGTTTAGCCTCCATACATCGTCACACTGTACTTTTGAAACACTAATGACAGCTTTCTATCTCATCCATGCCCACAAATCCTCTCATCCTCATCCACTATTCTCAGCAGTCCTGATGTAGTCAAGCATGCTCCAACACATTTCCATGCATAAAACAACCCACAGTCAGTCACTACAATCAATTTAATTTTCCCCAAGAAAATTAAATTTCATCTTTGTTTTTTAATTCATTTAATTACTTTGCTGCTGCTGTTCTCTCCAAATCACTCCTCATTCCTGCCACACCGAACCCAGTAGCTCTTTGAAAGGTGCAGTAGTCTTATCACCTCTGCTTCACACAAGTTTTAATTCTTCCTTTCCCACTTCTCACTACTCCTTTATTAGAGTTTCTCTACCCTGAGGATAATGAAGTCTTGTTTTACCTTTCTCTAAGTCCATTGCATCTTCTGGGCTCATTAAGAGCTTTCTCACTGACATTGCTATGGTCTTTTCCCCTTCCTAGGTCTTGGGAGGGGACCACAAGACCTGGGCAGGTGAAAAAAAATGTATGCTTTTAGATACACACATATACATGCTTTAGGTACCTTAATTTTGCTTCAGTCCTTTTGTGGATCTGGATCCTAAGTTGAAACATAGGTTTAACTGGTATTTTTCATTTCCCATGAGCGCATAAATACCATGCATCACCTTTCACATGTACCGAGAGCAATACACTTTTTTAGCAGAAGTTAACATAAAGTGATAGCAAATTATAAAAAGCTGTAGGTCATTTTAGAAGCCTGCTCTTTCACAGTTCATTGCTGTATATCTGACATGGCAAATACTATGCTTCTCCCCTTACCACCTCCCTTCCATTTTAAAAGTACAAAACTTCACAGAAAAAACTTACCCTCCCGTGCCAATGGACCTCTTCTGGTGGTTTTTGGAATCGTAATAGCGTTGTAAAATCATAGCACTCCTACTTTTCAAATAACCAATTTCCACCTCAATGTAATTCTCCAAGTAGGAAATGAAAATGGATTTGATAAGCTTAGACAAGAAAGTCTGCTTATCAGTACCCAAGTTAAATTCCATCAATTTGCTTGACAGATTAGTAGTTCTTTATGCAAAAGAAACAAAGAAGGGGAGAGGAGGAAAAGGTTGAATTTGTATGAATTATAGCATTACATGTTTGTAAAGTACATAGCACAACGGAATCCTGATTGCGATTAAGTCTTCTAGCAGCTTTACATTTAAGTAAAGAACTTCGCATAATTCATGTTTAGTTACATGCAGTACAACTGCAATCAAGTAAGTTGCCAGTGAGATGTGGAGGACTGGCTTTTGCAGTTTTAAAATTACTCTCAAAAATTCCTATACTAAATACTTCCCGTTAAAAATAATAATGGCAATTTTAAATTTTCTTTAGGAAAGCAACCATTGTAAAAGTTAATGGCCATAAATTTTTTTTCAATATTTATGAGAAGTTTACATTTTTGCCTTCTCTTTCTAAATCTTGATAATAAATCAATCCATTACAAGAGACTATCTAGAACAAAAATTTCATCATCAAAATACAAATACCTTGTATATAGATCATAGAGATTCTTAAGATACTGTTCTGCATCTGATTTCCTGTGTTCTTCTAGCTGGTCCTTTACATAACTCTGTAAAATTTGGGTACATCTGTTAGAAGAATAACTATCAGCCACAGGTCCCACTCACTACTTGCTAAATTATACATAGTTGGCTGCAAAGCGCATGTCTTAAGGTAACACATACATTCATTGCTTTTAAATCTCCAATTTATAGATCCTGCATTATCTACAGATAGAGTTAAATGCATCTTTCAGAAGAAAATTGTTTAATAATACAAAGCAGTAGTGTATGAAGCAAAGACAAAAGACAGATTGCTTTGAAAACATGCTTGACCGATGCAAAATTCCCTCTTTTTAAGGATCAAAAGCACTGGAGGCCTAGGGGCATTTCTGCAGTTGACAGTAAGCAAAGGAGATGCTTACATATTTGCTTATCATAATACATACACAAAGCAGATACAAGCTTAAAGCCTTCTTGTCATTGAATATTTGGATAAAAATATTTACCATAAAATAGTAAGTCAAAACTGACACACAAATTTTGGGTTGAAAGACAAGCTCAATCTCTACACTGTAAGGAGAATAACATCTACAGGGAAATAGCTTTTTGCAACAAATAGTCATGTTGTTGACTTTACACACTTAGGTGAGTGTGTTGGCAGGATGGAAAACTTAATATTTTCAACTATTCCAGGTTTTCATATAAATATTGCATTAGCTGCAAGACAGTATTCACAACATAAGTTATTTTCACTTGTTCAATGCTAACCTCACACACGAAACCCAATTCCTAGAATGAACAGATTGAAGATACTTATTAAATGTGAAACTTCTTTTCCTGACATATTCTTGGTAGGGAGCATACAGAAGAAATCAGAAGTGCATATGATATCTTGTGAACTAGCTAATGAACACACTGATTCCCTTATAATTTTACATACTGAATCTGAGTATTTTCAGTTGCACTGTATTCAGAGTACAAGCAGCTATATTTGATATAGGCTTGATTATCTGTCTGAATTGTTTCAGAGCAATCGGCTGTCACTCTACATCCTTATACAAGATGACAAATATTGTAAATTCTCATTGTTATTACTAGATACAATATTTTTGGATTAAAAGTTTCCTCAATAAACGTCAGCATGTTAAAATTTGAAATACCTGAAGTTTAACTTCAAAGATATTTTGAATGAGTTTGGCTAGCACAGTCTCTGGATTGCTAAAGACTTCTCCAACTTGCTTATTCACTCGCTGGCAGAGAATAGCTGCATCTTCAAAGACATCATTCCTCAGGAATGCACCCTAGGGTTTTAGAAGCACATTTCACAATATATTTACAACTACCTATACGACTAAATAAATCAACACCCAGAGAGATACATGTAAAACAAAATACATTACCTCTTGACACTGTTTTATGTACACATCAACGCAATGGGAATAGCCCTACGGAAGGAGCAAAACAATTCAATGTTAAAGCACGTTCTCCATGCTTTCAGTATAGAATGAACTAAAGGAAATACAAGCCCTGTGAAAAAGTTATTGCAAAAAAAAAATCAAGAGCATAGACTCTTTCAAACCCATTTTTGTCACAAACCTAACGTACCGTCACTTATCATCATCGCCCTACATGGAGATAAACCACAGGTTTCAACACTCTCTCTCAGGTATGAAAGTCAGTTCACACACACAGAAGGAAAGATGATCTTGGAATGGTCTCTTCTGACACTGCCTCCAATCACCCATCATCTGCCTTTTTTATTCCCCTGAACTTGATTTCAGCTAGAACATCTCAGTATTTTTAAATTTATATGTGTTATCTGGTATGGTGGTTATGCCCATACTAATATGTTCACTTTAAACAGGCACTTCTTATATTGTGGGTTGTTTTATTTATATACTTAAATTAAAACCCTCAGCTTTTACCTTAAAATGAAGCAAAACTGCTGCTACTTCTCTCATTCTGGAGATTTCCCCTCTCCGCTGTGCACTGGTAAACTCTTGAATTAGCTGGCACTCTAAATCATGGTACTTACCTGGAGAGGAAAGGGGATAACAACAAAAATCCATCAGGCTAAATACAAGCACTGACAAACACTACAATACTGACAGTATTGCATACTTCTTTAACCATCTTTAACAATTCAAATATAGGAATATGGATTGAACTAGATAGATAACTTACTTGCTATCTTTGATTTTACTTCAGAAAATCTGTTAACAAAAAAAAATACCGTGATTAAATTCAAATCCACACCACAAGAGAAGTCACAGACATCCTAGACCACAAGTAACAGGCACTTGACTTCAAAATGAAAACATGTAACACAAAGACGACAGAAAAGTTATATGCTTTATATCCATAAAAACCTACAAGCATCTAATTCAAATCTAGCATTAAGTCAGCACAGCAAAATTATCCCATTAAAAGTCTGTTAAGCAGTTTAGGACGTGTATGTAAAGATGATCCCACACCATGAGCATGTGAACGCCAATTCTAGAATAGAGGAGAGATAAATAAGCAGACAATCCATCTCAAAAGCAACAAGAATCACTAAGTAAAGCACCAATAAAGTAGACAAGGGAGCATCAAAAATTATAGCTACGTGAAGATTTTTTTAAAAGATGTTCAGAGAGAATTTTACCGGTCAAAAGGCAGTTCCTGTGCAATCAAATGCAGTTTCTGAATAATATCAGCTGCCTCTTTAATCTGTTAAGAATAAAACATGACAGAATTACTACAGTAGGTCTGATTGTGGGCTACTCCTTTCCTCCCCCTCCACTGTCCAGTTTTCATACACGTAGTTCCTATTTCTAAAGCTGGTTGAGTTGATATACCCATGGAAGAGACCACCCCATTAAAGTTCCTGTATGTATTTTTATGATGCTTAAGTTTTTGGGTTGTTTTGGTTTTTTTTAAACATAAAATTATTTAGGTCAAAACATGATAAAAAAATCTTTCATTATACATCCACATTGGGCACATCTGTGTTTGTGTCTAAGCTACCTGGACAAATAGCTCATCACTGCACTATGCCAACATAGGCATACAGCTTGCAGACCAAAGATTCCTCAGGGCTGATTAGATCAGAATGTGGCTAGACCAACCTCATGAAAATTTGTCCCCTTCCATCAGGGAGTAAAAAATATAGCTGTAACAGAGATGGCTGAACTGCAACATTATACTTTACAAGGGGTTAGGATAAAAGTCTTACTGAATCATACCCAAACAAAAGAGATCTCTGTTGAACTTGGAAATAAAATGGCTTGCAACCCTTTCAGACACGTCAGGAAAAGCACTGGAGAATTCTTTGCAATTGATGAAATTAGCAGTATAGCTGTATCCAAAAAAGGCCATGACAATGATCATGGCATGGAGAGGGGAGAAAGGGGAAAACGGGGATCAGAGCAGAGCATAGTTTGAGTACCTCACATTCTCCCAAGGAAGAAATGGAAGCTGTATTAGAAACTATAAACTCTGAGGTCCAAAGCAAAGATCAAGATGAAAGTTAGTTAATCATGCATCTACAACATATTAATAGTTGCATGAATACAAAAGCTAACAAGTTAATGCAGCACGCAAATTTCTGCTCTGTCCTGGGCAGCAAAACCTTTTATCATTTATTCTTCCACGATCAATCAGCACGGGAAGTGTACCTAGTTAGCACTTAGTGACTGTTCCCTTGGCTAACTAAAACTACAGAACACACCAATTTGAAAATGTAGGGAATGCAGCTGGTTACAGCTGAAGTTTGGTGGATTTAAGCACACAGTGTTGACTGGCCCAAAATGGACACAGCTCTGGCGTGGTTTTAGAGGCGTTATCATGCTCTGTTGGTGACTGGAAGGCACCTCAAAGGGGGCAATGAAAGCTCCAGCTACTACATTCAAGCAAAAATCTTTGTAAGATGACACAACGGAGAACATGGAGAACATGCAGTTTGTCTTGTTCTTCCTGTTAGTCATGTTCCAAGGAACTGGAGTGAAAGGAAAGTCAGTCATGAAATCCCGTTCTCCCATCACTTAGTGCAGGCTGGGATTAAAACTTTTTAAGAATAGAACAAGGCACACAGGTAAGAATAGAGAGAAGAGGCATCGCTCTAGGTTGGTTGGTTCAGCAAAAAATAGGGGCTCTCATCAAGTATATCCATTCTGCTTATTAAGAGCAGCTTATGTTTTGAACTGTCAGCTTACAATAGCCTCTTAAGTCAAAAGCAGCTACGCTCCTCAAATAAATCCAATGGAACAGCAGTTATTTCTGTTAGCTTACAGCAACCTTAATGCCTAACTAACAATCGTGATCGATACTCCTGTCATTGGAATAATCTACATACTAGCAGTTATTCACCAATGTTATAAAAAAGAGAAAGAACAAAACACACCACAAGTGCAACATTTCCTTTGTCTCCTCTTCACATAATAGCTGTTAACTAACTTAGATTTTATTGAATTCAGGGCCTGTTCTTATGCACAACAGAAGCCATGACAAATCAATTCTCCACGGTTTCTGCTTAAATCTGGACATATTTCATTTTTAATTGAATCAGGCTTCTGCTGTAAACTATTAAATAAAAATAAATACAGATTCTGTAAAACACAACTTAAAGGCTATAAGATATCTAGAAAAAAATCTGAAAAATCATGGACAAATAACGGCAAGAGAATTTTAATACAACACATTTTTATGAAGAAGTCAAAAGGCATAATGGAATAATGTTGAGTACAGAACATAAATGGAGAAAAGGATGTAAGAAGAATAGCAAACACATTAAACACAGGACAACGCTGTTGCATGATAAACCAGTGTGCTGCTAGATCATTTTGATAGTTTAGTTGTTTTAACTGGAGTGATTTGCTCACTTCAAGACTTCAGTACAGCAGAGGGACTGGATAGCTGGCAGTGCAAGGGAAATTATAGGATTCAGAGGATGAAGACACATGATACAATGTGGGACAAGACAGCAAGGAAAAGCCTTCACAAAGACAGTAAGTTAGGAATTGCTCAGTACAGCCAGGAGAAAGGACTGTGGGAAGCAACAACTTGAGGGGGGGTGGGGGCGGGAAAGGAATCCAACAGATTAAGAACTGACACTACTGACAAAAATATGAGTTCCCTAGGAAATAACTGCATTATAATTCTTTTCTTGCCTCTCCTTTCACAGTATCTCCTGCCCTCAATGTCTCAAAAAAAACCCCACACTTGTGAGGGATGGCATAGTACAAAAAAAATCATAACATCCTCCAAAACACCATCTAAAACTCACATCAGTTTGAAGATCAGAAGACACTGACAAAGCATTAAGGTTTTACATTTAAGGGTATTTGTTAATTCTCATACTTTAAGACTATTTTTAGTTCAAAGATGCATTAAGATGTGATAGCACATGTCTAGGCAGGTTCTTTCATAAACACTACTTCTACTTACTATTTAAACTGGGAGGCAAAAAGTTACAGAACAGCACTAACCCACCTTGACTGAAATTAGTCTCAGTAAGATAACTTGTATCCAGAAAATCTTGTTTGTGTTTCCACACACTTCCTCTGCAGACTGGCACAAGAACTTCTGGCCTTCACTACATTTGCCTTCCTCCAGATTTGCTGAATCTCTTATTATTCTTCAGGGTGCATAAAGATTAATCTGTTTACCAATTTCCAGGTTTACCCTATGTATCTACCAGTTCTTTCAGATCCTCCAACAGAAAGTATTACAAAACTTTAAGCCACAAATAAAGTTGAATTCTATATGAGGTTGTTCAGCAGACAACATACAATTCTCTAACTTATGCTTTGTTATTTACCATGTTGCCATTAAATATTTTTAAAATGCATGTTTTATTTCTACTTCAAAAAACAGAACAAAACAAAACCTTATGGAAAAGGCTATCTATAGAAGAACTTCTGTTGTGTTGAAACCTTCCTGTTTTCCTAGGAAGTCAGAGAAGTTTTGATGTGCTCCCGCTTTGATTAAGGCAAACTATCAACTGGTAATTACCATATAACCACAGACCATGAACTGAAAGTCACTATGCAGCTGACTTCTTGGAACTACAACTATATGAAATTATTAGTTTTTCACTTCACTGAGAGATACCTCAGCTCAGTAGAGAGGGGATGACTATTAACCTATTCTCGGGTCCTTTATGAGCTGCATTTCAAGCACATACTTTTTGCTGAATGTGCAAACCATGTTTTTGCTGTTCCCACATACTGTAATTTTTTCCTGACTACAATCATACCAGTGCACAGAATTTAAGGAGACCACAAAGATTCTTCAGGACACACCTCAAAAAATAAAAACAAATCCAAACCAACTACTTATCTTTCAAACTGCACCGGGAAATCAAATACGTGCCCTTTTGCTGACAGCTGGACACTTTTACTTCAGTTTATTTCCATTAGCCACACCATTCACATTATATTTGCTTCATGGACATACTCTTGAACCATAAGAAAAACAAAATGCTTTAACATTTCTTTGAAGTTTTCCTGTGCGGTTCCTCTAAATTCAGAGGGTGGAGATGTAGCCACAGGACTATACAAAGCCCAAAGGCATGCTGTGACAAAAAGGTATCCAAGGCCAGTGGACTGACCCAACAGAGTAAAGTCTCACAAAGAAGTTGTATTCAGAAACATTCTGCATTACAGGATGGATCTGAGGCAATGGGTTCAAAGGAAAAAGGCAGATATTGTATGCACTCTAAAGTTGCCCTCCCAGCATTTCTCAAATCTCTGATAATTTCATAAAATGAAAAATGCCAACATTGGCACATTAAGCATCACTGAATACAAATGCTTTATCAGCAATCTGCAGCCTAGTGTTGTTAATTTACATTTCAGAACAATGAAACTTTAACAAGTCAGTCACTCACTGGTTTGAAGTCTGACCATGGTAAGTCATGGTAGCAGCTTGTAATTAGGGCAGTACTGCTTATTGCTTTGAACTGCTTTCATCCCGCTGACAGCTCTTACCTTTTCAGAGTTTGTAAAAACATCAGACTTCAGCTCTCCATCCAGAAACTCATTAAAGTATTTCATCAGCTTCTGAGCCTCCACAGCCCGTTGCCGTGGCGTGTTTACCCCCTCCAGTTGGTCGCCAAGGTGACAGACCTTAGTTGCTACATAGCTGATGTGCTCATCTAGTTCTTGGAAATGTTGGAAGGCAACCTGGGAGAACGTAGACACGGACACAAAACTCCTGATTTCCATTTACTGTACTTTAGGAAACACTAGATTTACTTCAGTAAGAAGCATAGCAAATGCAGGCACCAGCTTTCCAGGTGCTGTCTCGTGGAACTACTCAGAACCACTAATTACTTAAGTACACACGACTGCTTAAGGTTTAGTGTCTTCCTTTAAACTATTGTGAAGACTCACTACTTTCAGAATAGCTAACACTCATTAATGGAACACACAGATAAGCCCCCTTTGACAGGGGGAATTTTTTTTTCCATCAAACCCTCTTTACTCTTATCTCAAACAGTAGCACTTCGTACCAAGAAATGTTAATAGAGCACGTGATGCTTTTAAAACTTGCACAGCTTAGCACTGACTATACTCTTTAGATTTTACCTGGTTGCTTTTCTGCAGCTCTTGTACTTTCCTGGCAAATTCCTTTGCTTCTTTCTGGCATTGCTGTTCTAGTTTCTCCACCTTTCTCTGAATCCTTTCATCCATTACCTGTAATTCTTGGATATGATTTACAAATTCTTCCAATAATCTGATTTAAAATAAAATACACAAAAGCAGACTTTAGTTTGAAAGACATTGTCTTCTGCAGAGAGCTTAAAAAACCTCAAGGAAAAGAACTTGCCTACAAGGCTGATACAATCATGTCTAACTTACAAATGCTATTTTGTTTTAAACTGCATCGCTCAAGGTGTGCGGACTCTATGCCTATGTAAAAGCTATGCGATCACATAAAATATAGGCCGGGGAGAGGGGAATACCTAAATACCAATCACTCAAGAACGTGGCTCTGCCACAAGTACAAAAATCCCTATATCCCCATCTTCCCTAAATAAGTCTTGTAAGGACAAAGAGAGCTTAGGCCACTACATCCCTTCAATGTAAGGGCTATAACAGGAAAGTATTTTCTACTGTACACGTTACTGCAAACTTGTAAATCAGCATCCTATTAACAGGCAATGGATACAATCATGTAGTCTCATAATGTTGTTTTGGTTATAACCATGTTGCTTTGTGACTTCACTTCTTTTCTTCCTAGAACATATACTATTTAAAGGGTTTTTAGAACAAGTACCATTTAAAGGGGTTTTTTTTCCTGCTCTTACCCATCACTTCTATTTTTCTTTCAGACCCTCATTTTACTCTTCCCAAACACACTACATCTGAATGCATTCTTAAATTTCCTCTATTCTTTTTCATTCCATTCTCAATGTCTACCTCTTTCTCATTCCTGTTTTGGTCCATTCTGTCCCATTCCAGTCATCTTCTCAGCTTATACTTTTCTCAAGAAGTGGATTATTCCTAGATCCTGCACATCCATAGAACCCATGCTAATAACTGAAAACATATGAAAGATTTAAGAACTCTGCTGCCCAGGTTTAATGTCAAAGCAGGAGAGGAGAAGAAACAGGAATCCCTTCCAGGGAGCTATTTCTAGACTACTCGGGAATCTGCGCTTTCACATATACCCTGCTCAGAAGGTAGACTGTGAATGCGAAGCCCTTCCAACCTGCAGTGCTGCTGAAAGGCAGCATGAGCACGCTGTTTCTCTCCTGGTTCCCCACACACAGGCTAGAAACTCTCAACAACCAGAAGGGAAAAGCAGAACATACTATTCTACCCCCACATGACTCCCTCCCAGTAACAGTACCCCTCTTGGCCAACATCTAGAGCTTTCTCTGACCAACACCTAAATGATATTAATGTGATTTTCTTTACAAGCACGGAGGGTGGTCACCAAATTTTCAGTTTTAACTTCTGCTGCTAAAATGTCTGGCTTTTCCCCCGCTGCTCAAAGCACGTGAACTGCCTTTTTGCTCACTGTATTGGTCTAAAAACCTATTTCAAGTGACATGTTTACAGCAGTAAGCGACCTAGAGGCACAACTTGTTAAAGAAAGCTGGACTGGGACAGATGTTTATGACTTCTTTTCTCCATTTCCTGCTTGCCAGAAGCTCAAGAGTTAGCATATTGCATTAGATTCCACAGAAAACCATAAGGAACAGACTTAATTTTACAGAAGTCTTTTTAAAATAAAATTTAAGCAATAAGTGACACAAAGCATACTTTTAAACAAAAGCCTAGAGAAGCACAGATAGTTTCTATGCATTTTAACAAGCTGATTCAGTTCACTTTGGGGTTTGTTTTTTAAAATGGTATTGTGCCAACTCATCAAAAGCATTCAATATAGTGAGAGGGGAAAGAATGCTCAAGTAGAAGAGGTAGCTGCTGATCAGGTTACTCAGAACAGAAATAAAGAATCCAATATTCTTTCTATCAAACAAAGGATCATCTTCTAAAAACAGAAAAGAAAAACATATAACAAAGGGTCTGGTTTTTTCTTATATTAACTTTGGCTCCCTGCCCAATACTAGATCACACAAGAAAAATATTTACTGTTGCAGGATTCTCCCACTTGTCCTAAAAAAAATATGCAAGTGCTTCACAGAAGTTAACACAAACAAACCAGCAGAAATATGGAAGATGGGTTAAACTGAGTTGGTATTCGTACAAATCATTAACTACCCTGAAGAATATACTAGGCACAGCTATGGGGAAAAAGCTACAGGAAGCAATGGCGCGTATATCCAGGCTTCTTCCTGCTTAATGCACTTGTAAAGCTCTGCATAGGATACAGGCCCCAGGCTGAACGTCAAGGGTTCAAGCATCTTGCTAGAGCTCCAATATCCTTCCTCCTCTCATACCCTCCAAAGTGCCTGACTGCTCCAGAAGGAATGTTCTTCATCCATGCTAATGAAGCTTTTTGTATCTGCTTTTGAATAAAAACAGCTTGTCTATGAAGTTAGTAATTCCTAAACTTCTTAAGAGTTCCAGCTCCGGTTACTACAAAATCTCAATCGGGAATAAGATCCTGTAGATAAGAAGTCACTAAGGAACAGCTATTGCACTTTTGAATTCATATCACCATAAACTAAATTAACATTCAGGTAGCTAAACTTTTTATTGAGCCTGCTAGCTCAGCAGTGTTCCAATAACCACAACAGGAAGAAGATGAAGCTAATCTCCCAAGTTATAATCACGTGAGAAATGACAACACTTGAGTTAATTACATCTCCAGAAAGAATAGCAATACTGGTACAAAGGCTAAAAATGTAGCATATTTGAAACAGTCCCTCTTTTCAAAAAGAAAAGAAAATCCAGAGGTTTGGAGTACAGAAGCCAAGATGTTGAACACTGCTGTATAAAATTGTGCATCTGAGTTACCAATGCACAACCCACTGCTGGCCCAGTAACCAGAGAGCTGCTGCTTTGAGCAAGGCTTCTCAGCAGCACCAAGCCATCTCACCACAAACAAGAAAAGGTCCTGCACTAACTCCACCTTCCCCACTTCCCCTACCCTAGACTTGCTCCTTCCCACACCCACATCCCTTCCTGCTACTCACTCACAGACACACAACCTCCTCCCTTTGCACTGGCTTCCAAGCTCTCCCAGTCCCCCAAAACTGCTAACCCAACTATAAAAAAAAGTTGATTTCTTTTTCCTGTCATGTTAGTCTTCTGATGTTTTAGTGGGTCAGACTAGTTTATCATGAGGTCATGTGCCTGGAGCTAGCTCAAGGTGAGCCATCACGGTGTGCAGCTAAGAGCAAGGAAGAAGGGCACAAACCCATCTTCATTCAGCAGCAGCATGCTATTCATTTGATTCAGACTATATAAATTCAGTTTAAAACAATCTAACAATGGCCACGTTCCTGCCTTTCTTCCCATCCTACCTGTTTCTGCCTTTTATTTGCATCAGGACTGTAAAATGCTGGGTCTAAAAACAAGCCAGCTCAGGGAGCTAAACTAGCAAGAAACTCATTAAATTGACTTAACTGTCATAGCAGTGAAGCCTCATATTATGCATTAATCCAGCAACTCTAGCGCTTTGGAACATTCATGTCTGACAAGGACAAACAACAATTCTTCATTCAAAAGGTCTAAATCAGAAAGTGACTTTCCCTACTCTTGTTACTGAATAATTGGCTCATGGTCACAAATTCTAGCAATTCTCCCAAATGAAAGCCTCCTTGGGCACACACCAACACTACATACAGGCTTTTTGTTATACGTGTAATAAAACTGTACAATTAGAGATACATTCGCTTCGACCATCATGCAATTTTATTTTACCTTTTTGGATCAAAAGCTTCTCCACCTCTGGAACCTCCTCCAGGTGTTCTCCATGCCAGGCGTTCGATGTATTCATCTGCCACAAAAGGCTCCTAGCCACAGAATAAAAACTCCTTACAATGTGCCACAGCAGGTTGGTCCTTAAGCAGCTGCTTACAAATAATTTTGAAAGCGTTTGGAAGCTTTACTACAATCAAGAGCAAGTACAGTGCTCACAATTACCCCGTCACCTCTTATGTTTACGTATTTAATACAGAGAACACTGTTCTTAATATGGTGGGTTTGAACATCTAGTCTTGAGATTGCCAAACTTAGCAAAGAATTTGCTGCAGGTCTATAAAGAGTTGGCTCTTAATTACCTGTCCTTATTTCCAGGTGAGTTTACAGCTTGTCATTACAAAGTGTCTGAACCATGCAGCAGCTACACTGATTTGAGATATTACATCACGAGACCCAGACATCAGCTGTGCAGCAAATCAGAGAGCAGAACCAGTCTGTCTAAAAGATTATGTGAAAAAGTAAGTTTTCTTTGCAGTTGCTCAACTCTCTGATGCAGTTCACAACCTGGCATCACAAGCAGAGCTGACCAAGGCGCTGCCCCATGGCAAAAACAGTGCGAGTTTGCTACTGGACATTGTGCAACATCAAACCGCAGCTGCAGAAACAAGGCAGATAAAAAGGGAAAAAAACCAAAGCAAGCATAAAAACAGATGATGGACCTGACTTTCCCAAAAAGTAAAAACAGGGCATGAGTGATGCTAAAAACACAAGGTTACTTGAGTTTCTTCCATAATATTTGCTGGATCTTCCATAAAAATACCACCCAACAATGTTTTCTGAATGCAGAGACCTCATTATAAAACCAAGAGCTCCTGTTTTAGTTGGCCTAATACTTAAGCCAGCTCAAACACTTCTTCACGGAGTTAATATTAAATACTCAAAACACATTCCAACAGCTATCCTTTAAAAAACTAGTATTTATCACTTCAGCTTCATTAGTGATCTAGCAGTACCGGTTAGGTGCTAACATCGGCAAATCTACGATCAGCAAGCAAAGTGTTCTCACAACCACCGGGACTTCACGGCAAGCTTTTAAATTACATGCAGCAGTGGTTCTAAAACTGTGAAAAACAGCCCAACGCAGAGCCAGCGTGGCTCTGGTTAATAGTGGTACTTGCCACAACTCACTGCTGATAACAAAACAGGTGCCACCGCTGCTTTTGATGAAGTTTGGTTTACAAAAAATGAAAATAAAAAATAAGCAGCCCTCCGCAGGTCTCAAATTGGTTCTTGTATCAATAGTCTAAAACCTTGTCAGAGTAATAGGGGAGGAGAAAAAACACTGTTATAGTATTATGTTAATAACTAAAAACACGGGTTGGAAAGCAAATATTGTCAGTTCAAGGTCTGATGTTCCTCAAAACCACATTATGCCCTATCCAGTCAGGCCCAGCTATTAAACAGAAATAGAACATTTTTTTAAATATACTTTGCAACACGCTGAACTCTGCTAGACAGGACACAAGTTTCACCCTTCCAAGAGATCACCCAGTAACTCCTCATTAAAAGACTGGCTAGAGTAACTGTGTGTTGCTCAGCCTCTTTGGTTAAGCTCCAAAAATAACTGGATGATACCACATACAATTTCTCTACAAGTCACTTTGGCCCAGTTCTTCTTGATACGCAATATTTAGTTTCCTTTACGTGAATCCTTTTCATCAAAATTTATAATGCAGTGTTTTCCTACCAAGTGTAAATTCTCTCCTTACGTCACCTTTACATCTAAATGTTAGGGAACATTTTTGCAATTTTAATTATAGGTGAAATGAGCCATTCAATACAGTAACATTCCCTTCAGGGGAGTCCTCCAGCTTCCTAATTACCTTATGGCTCTTCGCAGCACTTCTCTTTTATATGAAAATCACAATCTTTCCTCTGAAGATCCCGTAATTCAGCTGGAGTACCACTCTAGTTACAAGGATACCAACGCCAAGTACAGCGCTATGCAAGGACCCTGCATAAAGGTGCGCTGTTTACTGATACTCCATGTGTGTATGTAACATTTCCTATATTTCTCCCTTCCTTCAGACATTCGCACTAAAAAGATTTCACATACGCACATAATGACCTTGAATTATTTTTCTTTTCTTTTGCAAAACAACACTTTCAGAGTTTTTCTGCAAGCTTATCAAAGCCTCCTCTCCTAAGGAAATAAGACATACATGCCCTAGACCCTCAAAAAAAATTATAGTGCCAGTCTCGCTCAATCCATTACGCCGCTGTACTCCTCGAAAGCTCCCTCGAGTGCATGTGTACACAGAGCACCTGCAGCTCCCTCCCCTGCATCCCCAAAGCTAGCCGGGCACATGGCCACAAACGCTGTGGCTAACCCCAAACTCGGTGCCACCTGGCCAGCCACGAGGCCAAACTGAAGCAGCAGCAGCCCAGCCTCCTCCGCTGCCCTTCCCATAGCGCAGGCACTCACATACGTGCCCCTCTTGCACAGCGCTCGTCCCATCTCCCCTTCCGCCTCTCTCCTTCTGCAACACCCGCTATTCTGTGAAAATTGTAAACCTGCATTCTGTTTTAACAATTTGACACATCTGCAAAGAGTGTTAATCAGTTTACTTAGAACTAAATGATGGCAGAATCACTCCTATATGCAGGTGTACTAATATTTTAAAGGTGCATAAGTTGGAAGACACCTGTTTTTCAAGAACACTTACATAGGAGACCTGTCCTTCAGTTTTTTTATCATATAAACCCTGTTCTGTATTATTTAATAAATAGTAGCCGTAGGTGATATTATTACATGCAGAATACTGACCAACAGAGAAACAAAATGAGGTTTTTCCTCCAAATTTTCACAAAGGGTGTGCTAAAAATAATCTATTTGATTTATAAGGAATAAATGAAGTTCAACAGCGTCATTTTAAGACATGACTTCACACATTCCACTGCAAATCCAAAAACTTTTTAGTTTTATTTGTTTATCATGCCTTCCATATACATTTGCTCTTTTTAATGCTATCTTGATAATAGGGTTACCTACAGCTATGACAGCCTAATTCCTATTTTAAGTCTCCTATCCAGTTCTGCAGAAATTGCTGAAAATCAGCTATTACAAATGTCATTTGCAAGTCCTTTGCCTCGTTATCAGATGAGCCCCAACAGTCAATTTCTTCACAGCTTTGAACTTCCCTCTAGCTCTGGATGAACTAACACAATCCTATCCATTCAGCCAACACTACTGATTTAATAAGAGATAAGCCTGAAGTGGATGATACCCTGGTTTGATCTGGTCTGTATAAATGAAACTAAACTGGACCTCGGCACATTAAAATCCAGTTTAGGAGTTACCATTGTTAAATTACGCTTTGAGTTACATGAGGGAGAATTGAGTCCATGTTGTGTCCCTTTTCAGCAGAGATCCTTCTACACAATGTCACGCGTCTACACTAAAAATTACTTTCAAACACACTACACGTCAACATTGCAGGCAAACACTACCCTCAGCATGCAGCTCAGGGTTACTCCCATAAGCAGCATGTGTTTCCATGTTTTAACCTTCATGGCAGTAACTTCAAACTACTGTAGCAGGCAATATTAATTTAGTGAACGTCAACAAAACCTCTCTTGACTTTGGAGTGACGGAGAAGCGAAAGCAGGAGAGAAAGAAATACTGGTTTCCATATTGGAAAACATACTTCCAAGCCCTGTCTCTACACAAAGGTCTCACCTACTCTGCAATTTCATCTTTACTGCTATTGCAAAATGGAACAAATTGTTGCACGATGAAAAGCAGACAAAACATAGGGGTTTTTTCCACATACAAGTTCTCTCACATTCAACATCCCACAAGAACAGAACCACAGTGTCATCATGTTGAGAAGTCAATGGACTCCTAGGACAGCTAGAGAGATGTAGAGGGTATACAACCTGGCATCTGGCTACTTCAAACGTGGTATATCAGGCTTGCTATTTGTTTTAAACCATGCAAGCCAAAAGATATGAGTCATAACGTTCCTGTGTCAAAGTGATTCATAAATATGAGCGCGGACAATGCATTTATATGAAACACAGATAAAGGATATTCCAGAGAAACAGGAAGGCTGGGCAAAGCGTGTCCCAGCGTTAACACGCCAAATGAACAACCGGCCCTGGCGTGACTCAGACAGCAAGCACAGGATACCTGGTAAGGACACCCCATCCCTGCGCAGCTGCAAGCGGGGACAAACACGTTGTACTAATCACAGGTCACATCACGAGAGCCTGCGGTCCAGGCCATGAGAGAAGAATTCGCCAGACTCTTGCAATATTCCCGCCCTGCCTGTGCACGGCCTTGGGCAAGCTATTTGGCTTCTTGTGCCTCAGTTCCCCAGAGGCTAAAGGCAGGGCAGAGTTATTTCCTTATTTCAGAAAAGTAGAAGCTGTGCTGAGGTACCGTGGTGCTGGGCTCGACTGAGTACGTGCCTTCGGGAGGAGAAGGGTCACGTTATCTGCTCGGCGGCCGGGCCTACCACGGCCTGTGACCTGCTGGGAGCAGCACCCCGTCCCCAGGGGAAGGAGGCCCCGGGAAAACCCTAAACCCTTGCCGGAGAAGGGGGCGAGGGGCTGCACCCCCCCGGGACGCCGCCCCCACCTCCTCAGCCCCCCACACGGACACCCCGCTTCCCCAGGCTCCTCTCGCTCCCCGCACCCGCCCTCGCACCGGGCGGGAGGTCCCGCTTCCCTCCCCGCCTCCCAGACCGGGCGGAGGCCGCCCCATCCCCTCAGAGAGCCGGGCCGTCCCCGCCGCCACCGCCTCCCGCCGCCGGGGCCCAGCGCGGCCCCCTCCGCCCCGGAGAGCCCCGGCGCTACTCGCACCCACCTCGAAAAGCTCGGCCGTGGTAGCCATGGCCGCAGGGATGGGCGGCGAGGCCCCTCGGCGGGGTTCCTCAGCGGCCCACCGCCTCCCCGCCGCTGCCGCCCATTGTGTCCCGCCGCCCCGGCAGCAGCAGCAGCCGCCGCGGCGCCGCCTCCGCCCGCCGGAAATGGGCCTGCGCCGGGCGGCCGCGGCCGGGGAGGGGCCGGCAGCTGCGCGGCAGCGGCGGCCGCCCCTCGCAGCGCCCCGGCAGCCCCCGGCAGCGCCCCGGCCGCCCTCGGCACCGCCGCCGCTGCCGCCGCCATGGCCCTGCGGGCGCTGTGGCTCCTCAGGCACGACCCCGCGGCCGGCGGCGCCGTCCTCTTCTCCAGGTAACGGCGGCGCGCCGGGCCCGGGCGCCTGTGGGGAGCGGGGAGGGGCGCGGGGGCCCCTCTGGCCGCCCTGGGGGGCGAGTCCTGCCGGGCCCCGGGCCCCGGTGAGGGGGAGGAGCGGGGGGAGCCCGCCGGGGGGCGCCGGTCCTGTGGAAGCAGCCGAGGCTGCCTCGGGGCCCCGAAACGGGTGCAAAACCGCCAAAATAATCTGATGCTTCGTAAATCGCGTCGCCCTTCAAAGCGCCACTGGCCACCGCGGTTCCGAACCCGACCTTTAAAATGTCTACGTTCAGATAATGCTTTTTTCCACAATTTTTTTTTTTGTAACTTCTGCATTTTGCACATGACTTTTCTTTCTCGGTTCCTCTTTCTGTTAGTTACTCTAAGGATTTTACCTAGCTCTTCCCTGTCCTTACATGGAAAAGGACAAGGTAGTGATTATGAAGTACTGTCGTACTTTGTGTGTGTTTTTATGTATGTATTTTTTATGTACCTTTATGTTTTGTAGATCATTTGTACATTTATACAAAGTACACTATGTACATTTATTAGGTATTTTGTTTTTATGTATTTTGCTTATATTCTCTTCATGTTGTTCTGCACTTGTACCAAAAATACAGTATTCTCAGGCAGAAATTTAACTTTCAGTTTGATTTTAACTTTTTCATGCAGAGAGAGTTTTTTTAATGTAGTGAACCAAAAGAGGACTTTTTATTCAGAACTTGCACAGAGTTTTCACAGGGACTTTGGGCTAGGCAGGCTGCTTTTGTTGGTCTGGCAAAATCTGTTGCCGTTGCCATGTACTCTCTGATTTCAGAGGACACAGTTCCAAAGAATGAGAGGAAAAATAGCTGGGAGTAGGAAAAGGAAAGATACTGAGACCTGGATAAAGAGGTGTGACCTACAATCCTAGTGTGAATTCAGTAAAACTGAAGAGAGAACCTAGAAGGAAGCAAAAAGATAAAAAAAAAAAAGAGCAAGTAGGCTATCTTCCATCTTCAGGTGCAGACAGATCTCTACATTGGACATTCCTCTGATTGTTTTAGGATTAGTATTATGGTCCTTGTATTACCTACAAGACTAGAGATGAGGCCTCCCCTCTACAAACACAGAGAAAGAGAAAGCCTTGTCCCAAAAATCTGAGAGTGTAATCACCATGGAGGAACGGGGGGGCTCGTGACAGGGATATGTGAAGTAACTTGTCACACAGTAAGCGGCAGAGACAAGGAGTAGCGCCCCTTTGAAAAGGGCAAACTATACTTGATACTTCAAGTGATTTCCAGACTTAGATCTTTCAAGTTCCCAGAGGAAATAATAGGGCTGTGGAAACCCCAAGTTTATCCTCCTAACTGACCTTAAATTCAACAAAGCGTGCAGACAATATAAAGAATGCCGGATCACATGGAAACTGTTGGTTTCGGGACTTACGCACTCAGCTGGAGATACGTGAGCCCTGATCTTTAACCTCAGAGAAGACATCTGGGACATCAAAGCATTCCACTTTTTTTGAGCTGATCATAACTTAATTCAGGCAACAAGTATGGTCTCTCTCTCGAATCACCAAAGCTCATTCATCCCTAGAAACTTTCATCTTTTTAAGTTTTCATCACTTTCTAGAGGGAGTACTGAAAAACTGAGATCTGAAGGGGTAACTAATCCTCTAATGACTCAGCTAAAGCTGGGAAGATTCAGTGGGAGGAGGAGAGGATTGCTGTGGCATGGGGACGGCTTCAGCAAATGGAGCGGGCAGATTGGGACATAAGTAAGACAAAACAAGACTGAAATACCACCTCTTCCTTTGTTTTGGAATCATCAGCCAAAAATAAGAGATGCTCACCAAGGTTACATGTAGCCTGTTATCAACAACCTTGCTCTGGAAGTCCTCATAAATTTTCAAGCTGCAAAACAACTCTGTTTCTTTGCTCTTCAAAATAGATGCGAGACTGCAGGGAGGCATTTTACTGTCGCCTGCATCCTGTGTACGGGTCTAGTAGCTCCGGCTTCTCTCTGCCTATGCTTGCTTTTTCCTTACTTTAAAAAAAACCAAAAAACCTCTAGATGCCTGATCAAGAATCAAACAAAAAAGCACAGTCACTGGAAAGAAGCCTGAGGAAGTGTAGCTGCCTCCAGTAAGACTCAGCTACTCAGTTAAGAAAAGGTGGTGTAAGATGGTGTAGGTGGGACTCAAAGGCAACAGGGTAAGAACCATGCAAGTGTTAAGGAGCAGAAGGGGAGTGCTACATATGGAAGTCATAGGTAAAACAAAGTCCCACATTACTGGGATTACAAGTTCCATGACATTTTAAGCAGCAGACTGTCAACGCGTCTTTAAAAAGATGGTATAAAAAGGGGAATAAATTAAGGCATTTATGTATCTGTGCATTTTTGCTCCCATGTTTGTGTGTAAGCGTGGCTCTGAGCACAAACAAACATGCAGCTGGAAAACAGATCTGCTACAATGTGATTCATAAAGCGATTTACCTAGTTGCCTGGTGGGTAACCTGTGATATGCAGTTTGAAGATCAAGGGAACTAAGGGAACCCATGAACAAGAATGTAGAAAAGCTAGCCTGGTATCAAGCTTCATGTAAGAGAGACTCAGGGGAGTCTGTAGTTCTAAAAAAGGATGAAAACCAATGCTTTAGTGGAATTAATAATTCTTTTTTTCTTGGCTATGTATTAAAAGACAACTCTTCAGTTTCTCTTGCTAGATTTAGGTTAGCTTGAGAAGAAATTCATCTCTCTCTCCTTTAAAAAATAATAACTGCTTCAGAAGAAGAAATCCCAGATGTAGCATTAAACAGTAGTATGATTTTTCTGAAACATTATCTCTAGGAAATTTGAAATGAAATATATATGTTGTTGCAACATAGCAGTTTTAAACTATACAAAACCTTGTGTCTCTGTGACATGATTTCATCTTAAATACTCAAAAGTAAAAAAAAAAAAATCAAGAAGCAGTTATAACAGCATTAAGTCACGTATATTGAACTTGCAGTGTGGAATCCATTTCGCCGCCCCCCTGCAAAAACCGTGCAGCTCTTGCTGGAAAAAATGGACCTATGTGCAGTGAAATCTTTTTGTATTTATAATATTGTAAAGATTTCTAGTTAATCTTAATCAATTAAAGCAACTGCTGCAGATCAATTGTGTAAGCTCAGATCAGCAATGAAGAACCTCTTTATAAATAACTTCCATTATCCTGTCTCATAAATATAGTATTTAGTAGTAGCAAAGCTGTAGCAGTAGCATACCGTATCTAGGCGAAAAGCTGATGTAGCTGAATTTTATTACACGGAACATCCGTTTTCTTAAATGTCTGAAAACTTGCCTTGAGTGCGATCTCGCCTCTTATAAATTTTTCACTGCTGAAGTTTCGCTGCACCGGTGTGAGTCACGCTTGGGTTCATTAGTGTCATTTAAACATCCTATACCCTTGTGCACCAGGAAGGGCAGACAGACAGATTCACGCTTTATTAAAAAAAATGAGTGAATGACTTGGCTCAAAGTTTCCAGTAAAAATCCACCTGCTAGAATGAATCCTGATTACCCATGAAATAGTTTTATTGGCAAAGGTTTAGATCCTGATCCCATCAGTGTTTCTGTCAGGATGCTGCTGATTTCAATTTAAACAAGGTTACTTTTAGGACCAGGTGGCCCTTTGGGAGTTATTTGAATACCCGAGAGAATCCCATCCTTGATTATGTATCAATATTCCGAAGATTTTTATAACGCGTTTGCATTTTCTGACAGCCAGAAAGGGAACTGCGTGGTTCTGCTTGTAGGAACTCTTGCTGGTATGATGGTTTGGGTGGGAAAAGATGAGAGTAGCACTAAGACGCTCTTATTTCCATGTCACAGACGTTACCCCACCGTTGAAGTACGCGCTGAGTCCTTCAACGGCTCAACACACGTGCCTGTACCATCTGACAGCGCTTTTCTTAAAGCCTTGCTTTTTGAACTGAGGCTCATAGATGACCATATTTTTGTGGAGCATCGAGATACTTGTACTCGAATCAATCATTCGTCAGTATATTCAGTTCGCACTGAAGGTGGGGATCTCTGGCCTGTGCTCGCTTTTCAGAAGCGCGGTCTGATATATGCGTGTCTTCCACTGGTTGAGGAGACCTTGGAGCCACGGCCGCCCCTCCTCACTGTTTGTGGGCTCTCGCAAGGACTGGCTCTTTTGTTAGGCATTGCCGACTACATCTCTCCAAGTTGGAAAAATGAAGCTGAGATGACTGGAAAAATAGCCCAGCTTCGAAATTTGCTTATACAGGCCTGTCCGCTTGGCACCCCCTTAAACACAAACATACGCAGCTTGAACAGCTCGTTTGATGACATTCAGGAAATGCCTACAGATGAGAATCAACCAGCTTGGAGATCCAACACGTATAAAGGCAAACCTCAGGTTAACGTCTGTATCACTGAAAAAGTCAAGTGTATGCAGTACAACAAAAGAGATGTTGTAGACACGTGGCAAGTTTATGGAGCTGTAAATTGCAAGGTGAGAGCATTTTATATGTGCAAGTCCCAAAGTATTTTCCATGCAAGCACGCCAAGAAACTAAATACTCGTGGCATTCTTTACGTTGGTATGTGATCAGTGAATTTCTAATACCGTAATATTTCAAAGCGTAATGGACTATTACATATCAGGCTGCTGCATTAGCGATGTTTTTTATTTTGATCTTTACTATTTTTTTCCTGCATGCTTCGCACATTTTTTCAGTAGCTGTTTATGGGACTTAAATTTCCAGCAGTAGCTATGTTGCATGTATTTCCCCAAATTTTTCTTATTTGAAATGAAATAGGGAGAAATCATTCATAGTCTTTGCCTATAGAGACTAAGAAGTGGTAGTGCTAAGACCAAGTTTATTTCCAGCTATCTAAAAAGCAACGTGTTAATGATTAGAAACAAACTTTCTGAATGAGTCTTCTCCTAGTGCCTTTACGTGAGCATTTTTAATTCATTTTCCTACCAAATGAAAGTTTAATCTTCTGTCCTACTTTATTCTATTACAACAACATTTTCAATCCACAAATGCAGTTTGTTTGGCTAACATAAGAACTGTTGATATAGAACTTGGTGAAAGAAACTGGTTGTATCATTATTTTGAATGTTTTTGTATGTGACAATGGTTTTCATTGTTTAATACTAAAAATTGGGAATATTGACTACATAGATCAGTAACAATTATGAAATACACTAAAATTTGGGTTTTCTGTAGTTGATGGGTTTAACATTCTTTGTCCTGAATTATGTTGAGGAAGCACACTATATAATCATAGTACACTGTATTTCTAATGGCCAGTGTTTTAAGAGGAGAAAGACCTAATAAAGTGGGTCACGGTCATTTAATTATTTGCAAGAGTTGGGACACTCATCTCCAAAGGAAGCCAACCTAAGTGCTGCGCTTCTGAAGACTGGGTTATTTCCCACCAGCCATGCTGGTAGGGATTATGTGGGTGAACACTTCCTGCTCTCGGAGGGACAAGTTTCTAGATCATCTTGCAGAGTAGATGGCCTTACATAAGAAGAAAGCCCTGGTGTAATCGTGCACTGCAGAGCTGGCAGCCGGAGGGACGAGACAATGGATGCGCTGCACATGGTTGCCGTGAGAAACCTGACATGGAACCACAGCGGACATTAACAGCATGCTCGAATCCATTAAGCGGATGTTGTAAAAGTAACTGAATTAATTAGACTATCACCAAGTGTGTTTATGTAACACTGAAAATGATGTAGCTATATGGTAAGTCCTTGGCTTGCTTATCTGCTGTTTTCTTGCTAAAGAGTACTTGTCAATGAAGAGACGTTTAGCTGAGACTGCATCACTAGCCCTACTGTGGGAAAGGCTAGAGGAATGGGAAAGGGGCTTTGTTTTGAAACTATTTGTCAGTACTAACATTTGAAGCCAGCTGAAAATTTGTAGTTTGCCTCTTTTTAATGTTTGTGTTCAATTTTTTAACATCTCGTTCTGACTTGAGGGAGACATTTTAGAATAATCTTGACTTGATTTTTTTCAAGTGTGACATCGAGGGATCTGCACCAAACGTAACCCTCAGTTTGAATCTCCCAACTAATGGTCCTCCGCTCCAAGATATCGTGGTCCATCACTGTGTGACTTCTGTTGACCCAGCCATGCTGATGTCCAGCAGTGTCGAGCCACTGGATGATTCTGTGTATAACGGACCTTATAAATTTCCTTTCGTTCCTCCTTCAGATTCATTCAACTTGTGTTACTACACTTCCCAGGTAATAACATACCTGACCCTTGTTATTTTCCAGTCTTCAAACGGGAATAAAAATACCCATGTTGTTAAACGTGTCTGAATATACTGTTCAAAACCAGTCAGCAATTAATACATTTTTATTTTTTAAAGTACTTTAGCAATTACAACAGTATATAATTGATCTTATGATGATGGTGTTAATTTATCTTGAGAATGAATATAGTTTTTTCCAGGTTCCAGTTCCACCAATTCTGGGATGTTACCAACTCATTGAAGAGGGATCACAGTTTAAAATAACAGTTAATTTAAAGCTTCATGAAAGCATAAAGAATTCTTTTGAGTACTGTGAAGCCCGTATACCGTTTTTCAACAGGTAAGAATAAAGAAATCCTGAACGAATTTCTTCCATTTCTCTATGATCTTCCTGAAATGAACCTGTCAGCAGTCAGTATAACAGATTATGGTCCATCAAAGTACTACCAGTGGACACCGACCTTCCAAAGGTCAGGAGGTCCCCTTAGAATTCTTGTAATTTCCAGAATACAGAATTATACAATAATATTTGGCAACGTTCGGAATACTTCTGTTGCGCATCCTGTTTCCCTGTGGTATTTTTTCAGGTGAAACACTGCCTCAATCCTGCGGGTGGATTAAGCTCGAGATCACTTCCAACCCAGGGTTACCCGTTCCTTAAGACTGCTAATCCTAGCTACAGATCAGCTTATTAAAAATATAGTTATTTAAAATTAAAACAATAGTGTTCATTTAAGCCTGTCTGACAACTGCCATGACTACGCTGTCACATAATTATCATGAAAATTTAAAGATTAAATGATATAAAGTTGCTGATGCTGATCACAGTGATATAAAACACTATCAGTGAGCTAAAGACAGTAAAATATAAGCAGCTCTTTAATGATTACTAGGTTGAGACCACGGTGATTTCCTCCTGCTCTGTAATTTCATAAAGTAGCGGTGTGCTCAGAAGGTATCATTTGCTTGTATGCACATAAATAATGTCTTTCAGCCTTTTGTTGCTTTCTTTAATGAAATGGGTGTTAACAAATACTGAGTGATACTAATTCAAATGGTTTATTTCTCGTCTGTGTACTGTAGGGGCCCAATCGCTCAATTAGAGTACAAAGTTAGTTATGGCCAACTGGATTTGTCACGAGAGAAGAGCCTGCTGGTTTGGGTCATCGGTGAGCAGAATACCCCTGGGCACTTTTTCTTCCTCCCCCAGTCAGTTTTGTATAGTGTAGGCACAGCTGTATCGTTTCTTACAGATACCGTTTCTGGCTTTAGGACAGAAGTTCCCGAAATCCTTGGAAGTTTCTCTGACTGGAACAGTGTCTTTTGGCACCGCAAGCAAAGAACACCCAACTAATTATGTCTGCACTGGGAACACTGCTTATGTTAAAGTAAGTCACAGGCTTTTTGAAAAGAGGCCTTAGTAGTCATTTTTTTATTACCTTAAATGAGCTATGAAGATATGCTGATTTTAAATCAGACATAATGATTAGCCTCTTTGCTCTCAGCATGGAGTTTTCTGTTTTCTTGCTTACAGGATTGGACATCCTGTCATTTTGGAGTATGCTTGCCCACCAAGAGCATGTAACAGATTGCCACTATTTGCACAGCAAGCATGACAGTATGCATCTGATCATGTTTTCCTTCTCTTTTTATAGCTGTATTTTAGGATCCCAGACTTTACACTTACTGGATGTTACGTAGACCAGCATTCTATTCAGATCTTTGTACCAGGAAAACCCAAAATTACTGCATGTGAGTTGCTAAAAATGTAATTTATTTAACTGAAACTGCATATTGAAGTTATGAACTAGATGTCAACGACTAAAGTCATGTCGCTTGTGTTGGACAAAGCTTTCTCCTGGTTTGCTTTTTCGTTTTTTTGTTCTCTGGTACAGTTTTTTGGGTTTTGGTGATGCTTAAAGCGTTCCTGGAGTAGGGACTGGCATCTCCCTTTCAGACGAAAGCTCTTATTACTCAGTTACAAAGTCAGACTCTTCCCTGGGCTCTCTCCCCTTCGCCCTGTGATGTTCTACTGTGATCTGCATAATGGCAGAACTTTTACTGGTGGGGCAGAGAATGTCTCGCCGTAGCCTGGCCCCTTGTTTAGGACACTTTTGTCAGAGGCGAGATAACATGGGTTGGCAATACCCAGGTACAGAACTCAGCTCCTGTGTGCAAGGTGAGACCGTTGCTGTCAGCGTCATCATGCCAACGTCCCTTGGTGGATGTGGCTCCACATTGATTCTGTGAGCGGAAACCAAATCTGTGTATTCTTGAGTTAACACGTGACTATTTCCAAGTCTGCACCAAAAATACGCTAATTGGGAACACAGTAGGCACTCATTAAATCTGAGCCGTACTGCCTAATGGAGGCATTTTTATTTGTTGCTGTCTGTCTGTTGCAACTTCTGTCAGTCATGTTAGCAGAAGTCTGTAAACGCCTTTTGAAAACTGTGATCTACGCTGTTAATTTTGTGACAGGTCACAGTCAGTCCTAAACTGTAATACCAAAAAGCAACATTTCCATATAGTGTGTATATTCATGGAACAAAATCCAGACCATCCACCTGCTTTTGACTTAACCTCTGTTTGAATTTTAAGCTTATGACTGATACATTAGTAAAGGTGATTGAAGCTGAGACTTCAAATGTCTCATTATCAGAAACAGTTTTCAAATAATAGTTAAGAGTCTTACAGTTTAAAGATGCCATTATACCTTTTCTGTAAACTAGTAAGGATGGATTAGTAGTCTCTTAACTTGGGTGAAGGAATGTCTGATTGTAAGGCACCCTGTAATGCTTTTTTTTTTTCCTTGCCTGTTTTTTTTTTCTTTTTTTTAGCACGGGAGCTGATTTCTTCTGATTACTACCTCTGGAATTCCAAAGCACCAGCACCTATGGCGTACAGAACCTTATTTGACTGATTTGCGCGTGAATGATTTCTGTACTTAAACGAAACAAGGCAGCTAATGAGAGTAATGTCATTTTACAGTGAAAATAAATATTATCCAGCACTTGTACATTTGCTTAAAGATTTCTGTTGAAAAAAAAACAAAAGAAGCAGCTTCTTTTAAAAACATAAGTTGGTTTTAAATTGTTTAGTCCTGGATAACAGCTTAGAGACGACAATTTGAAACGTACTTGCTATTTTTACTGTCCCTTCTAACATTAACTGGTACAAAATAAGTACCTTCTGATACAGGCTGGTATGATCGGGCATCTTCCACCAGGACTCCCAGTTACTTCACTGGTTTTGTAAACGGGGACGAGAAAGCTTTCAGTGTCTTGTTGCTGTCATGAAGTCACAAGATTCTGATCAGACTCCAGATTAACAGGATGGTTAAAAGCAAGAGTTTATAAGAATTTTAAGAGGGAGAGTATGGCATGAGCAACACCTCTAAAATTGGAGATGATACAGGGGTCAGCAGAAGGGGTGAGTTCCCTTTCATACGTGCCTGTGAACTGCATTGCTCTGAAAGCTGATGTTAGTGAGGACCCAGAGGTGTGGGCCTGTTTTTTCAAATCACAAGACTAGCTCTGAGCAGGCAAAACCAGCTAACTTTGCTGGAGGTACCAAAAACATCACTGAGCCATTTTCTCTGGAAATATAGGTGTAAAAGAAAAGGGCTCAGTTTACAGAGGCAGACCTCTAATTTTGAGAAGAAAATTGGTATCTGCAGGAACACAGGAAATGGACTTTAAGAAAGTTATCAGGAAATGAGCAAATTCTGAAAGGCTGGTGAAAAACTGAGAGAACCTGGAGAGCAGCACAAAAGAAGAGAAGAATGCCGTCTAATAACCGAGCGTGCCGGCTGCTCCTGCCGTACCTCTTGTTTAACTGTACGCTGTGTGATAAATAAGATTAGTGATTATGTAAGGAGAAAAAATTTAAGCTATAATTTAAAAAATGCTTAGATTGAGATAGTAATCTAATTGGTTGGTTAAATGTTCTAAAGGGTGGATTAATTCATGTGAAACATGCCGTTCAGCTGAAACTGCTATGCAGACCTATAAACCAGAGCTATGCTGTGACCCCTTTCACACAGGCGATGTGTCCAGTTTGATTAGCAGGCAAAAGGTAATGATTTTGCCCAGAATCCAGCCCCTCCCTGTTACAGTCGTCCGCATGCCTGGACATCACAGTGCGAGTGGGGAGAGGGCGGCTCTCGGAAGGGTGTAGGTCATGCGCTGTACGCTGGGCGCCCACCACAGGATTTCAGTGTGGGGCGTTTGCTTTCCACCTACCCGCGAGAAAGATGGGAGCTGCCTATTCGGCACAGCAGCACCGTGGAGGAACGGCTTTCCTTCTTCTCAGCATTTCCCCAAGAAATGCTGTGAAACAGTGGGACTGTCAAAATTCACAGCATGTTAGAAGAGATCCCCTTGCACTTAACAGCAGGGGGTCCTTCCCAAATCATGTTCCTTTTTGTTTCCCTCTTGCCCATGCCTCTAACTGTCTCAAGGTTAGGAGAGCTGCAGTGCTCGGGAATGGAAGGCAGCTGCTTTAGAAGACGTTGCGCACGCCTATCAGTGCAGGTTTGGGGGAGGGAGGGGGTGGGTGATGTTTCTCTTCTAGCCCCGAGCAGTTTTCTACAACTTCATGCAAGAAGCCATCACCTGTTTTGATTTATGATAGGGGTTTGCTCCACAAACCTCTGAATTATAACTCTAGCACGCTCTTGCTGCAGTGCTCTGCCCCTGCTGAGGGGCAGCTTTTTAGTAAGAGAAGTGGGGAAAGGAGACTGCCTTTTAATAAAAGTGCAGCTGAAGTCTCTTCGGCAGGCTTGAGCATGCAGCATGCTCTGTTCTTTGGAAAGCATCCACGGACGAGTCAGACAGCAGAACAGACCTAGTTAAATCGGCACATGCTGTAATCCAACAGTCTTGTGCAACGACTGTGGGACACCCACACTGGTGGAGAAGGAGTCAGATGAAGCCTTTCTCCTGGCCTGATGGTTATGCTTGTCTTTTGGGAAGGGCCCATTCTCATGGATGATTCATAAATCTAGTAAACTAGTAAAGTTAACAGTAAGCTTAGGAAGCTAGTAAACTAGATGGCTGGCAACTCAGGTCTATCATGACGGTGGTTCCTTTAGGTATGACCTGCAGAACACAAGGCATGGAGAGAAACGAGTGATGTTTGCAGAGGTTTCACGTGCCTCCAGGGCTGGGCAGCAAATAGGGACACTGGGGAGATGACCCTGGCAGCCGAAGTTTAAGGAGTTGTAAATGCATAAACTCTTCTTTGCGTCTCTGTGTGTTCCCTGGTAGCTCTGCAGACAATTTCACTGTTTCTCTATATGCTCTGGCCATTTTTCCTGGTTTAAAAGGGAGAAAAACCACTTCAAAAACTAAATGAGGAAGGTACGATTGGGAGCTCACGTGGCCCCATGGCAGAGGCGGTTGCTGGCGGTAGTTCTGGTGGGCTCTAAAGGTGATTCAGCCCCGTGTCGGTGGTATTCCTTTAGCTCTTAAAAAAAACCCAAGTTTTTAATACAACAGTTTCTTTCAAAGTTCTCTGTGTCAAAGGGAAAAAAATAATTCTCTTTTGGTAGAGTGTGCTGTTTCTTCAAGAGTGCTTGCTGCTCGAAGTGTTTATAATTTCATTACAGGTATCGACTGTATGAGGTCTATGCAGATGGCTTTGCACAGAGGCTTTCAAGAGAGGTAACCAAGGAGTTCTCCAGACTTAGTACTGCATTTCAGCGGGCTAGAAGAAAACTAACATGCGAACCCTTGAAAAGAATAACAAGAAGGACTTAAATAAATACTGTCTTGTTGACCCAACATTTTTCCCAAACAAAATAAAGGGTATAAATAGGAAGTTAATATAGAACTCACTTCATTAATAAAATAAACTTGTTTTATTCCATTAAGATTTTCAGGTAATGTAGCTAATGCCAATTAATATGAATTTAAAGCAAATATCTACTGTCAAACAAACTTTACAGATGAGAATTGGTGTAACAGACCTCTAAGAAATTAAAACAATCCAAAGTCCATGTATAACCATTAAACAGTAAAAGCTGGCTGGTATTTCCAAATGCAGTGGCAATGGGGAACCATCATCAAACATGTTTTGGATCCCGACTGTGTTAGTTAACACTCTGTGGAAGGTGTGGAAGGAAATGGGGAATTTGCATTGAAGTTTGCAGTGGGTGCAATGGCCGAGAAGCAATAATTACTGAAGGTGCTGAAGCCCTCATTCAAACCCCGATGGTCTGAATGGCTTCGGTAAGGGAAAAAAGAAAAGGTAAAAAAAATAGATGTTCCAGCACAAGCAGGTACAAAGGTGTGGATCTGAGAAGAGATGCCATCGATACAGGGTGAGAGGAAAAGGGGGCCAAGGACTGCCAAAAAGACCTCGTACGTGGCTTAGGTGTGCATTGCTGTGGCCAGAAGGACCAGCATAAGCGCTGAACGCACAAGGAGCAAATGCAGGAGTAGCCAGCGCTGGTGCGACTCTCACCAACCCACGTGACCCCTATTCTAGAAAAATGTCCCAACTGGAGCTTCTGAGAGCTCCTGAGCTCCTTGCCAAGATCTCCCTTGCTCTTATCCCCCACCCCCTCGCCACCCTCAGCGTAGCCTGCCTCCCCCTCAAAGTGTTGTGTCCAGAGGGTTGTACTGAGATGCTGTGGTGAGGAGAGGGATCCCTCCAGGTGTCTTACATGCATTCCTCCCACTCCAAATCTTGAATTGTACCAGAAGCAAGACAGGACCAGTAAGCCCACCTTCCCTTGACTGGTAACCACTGCTGGAGCACAGCTTCCCAGGCCCCCTGGGGAACACCCTCCCACCACTGTCGCCTCAGCCGTATCTCCTGAGCTTGCCAGTCATGCTGGGAGACAGAGTCAAAGCATCACCAGTGTCCATGTGTGATACAGCAAGTTTCCCCCTTCCCCCCCCCGCCAAATTCACAGGGCCTGTTCCTCTCAACGCAGAAGGGAATTAGCCCACCTAACACGGTTCAGTGTTGTCAAATCTGTGCCGGCTGTTACTTATCACTACTGAGTAGTTTGGTGCTTTTCTAGTGCTCTGGAAGCGCTTTCCTCCCATCAGGGCCCCAGGTTATTTGGTGACAGCTCCGAGATGGTATATGCCATTTCCTCAAGTACTTTGGGGTAAATCCTGTTACTTCAGGTAATTTGTAAGCAACTTTTTCTACATAATTTAGCCCTTCTGTCCTCTGTCTTTCTATCCTGGTTTTACCAGTGTTAACTACTTTGGCCATTTGTTAACAAGTAAACATTGGAACAACGAGGCATCAAACATTCAACGGCAGTTTCTTCTATTTAGTCACGCTATCCTAGAAATGTTACACCGTGTCCTATTTGTACAAGCCCTGCTGAGTTTTAAGCCATAACAGAGCTTGCAGGTAAGCCCATGTTTGTCCTTCACTACTTTTGCTGTCTCCACCACCACCTTGTTCTCTCATCCTTTAGAGGATGGCAGCACATCAGAAAATACCCGTGCCCCTGGGCAGCCTTGTCTCTGACTTACTGCTCATAGGCTCCCACTTACCAACTTCACGAACACACTGGAATTTCATCCTATTCCCCCGCTTTCCCATGGCTGGAGTTCTCCGAGCTTTTTTACTGTCACCATCTCCCACATTGGCGCCCACTGTCCCATCATCCCTTGACTCCTCAGTCCTCAGACTGGGATATGAACCTGGACCACATTGTATCTGCAGCAAGAATTTATCAAATAGCATGGACAAAATACAAGGTATTACCAACAGCATCTTTTAGGGTGGAGAAAACCAAGGCCACCTGAAGCTGCGTCCAACCTGAGAGCACCACGGCAGGAAAACCCTGCATCCCTCATTCCCGAATGAGCTGTCAGATGAGCGTTTGGGAACTCCCAGTTTGGGAAGTGCAAGCTTCCTTGGAAGAGCTGCTATAGCACCATATGGCTGTCAGTGGGAAGCCACAGGGGCACCTTGGGGCTCTTCCTAAACTCCCACCATGCCACCCCAAGTTATTCAGGTGCAGGGAACAGCGAATAGAGTTTTAACTCTCAGTCTGACTCCCACTGACATCAATACTAAAAATTCCTTAGGCACAAACAGGATCCTGTATGGGCCCAGCATAGGCTACTTGGATAGATGCATCTCCTCAATTATCTAAAATTTTCCTTCATTATTTCCACAGATCTCTTTTTTGCCCTTCGATGCACCAATCTGCCAATTTTTGCAGGAATAAGATGATGATCCATGCAGGGGAGTGGGATCTGAGAGAAAACAGGCTCTGTTCTCCTAAAAATGTTATCCTAAAATTGCCTCTCTTGTGAGCAGACTGGCAATAAAGCCGCTGGCTGTCTCCACCCACACCCAGATCCAAAGCACCAAAGGTTCATTGCTTCCTGCAGCCCCTCCAGGAGACGGGACAACTAGTAGCATGTCCCCAAGAGTCTTTCAGAAGAAACCAGCATCCTTGAAACTTGAGTGCTGGTCCATAAGGAGCTGCTTCACGTGCAGGATGTCTGGAAGGACAGCAGTCCCATCAGGCCATCCCAAGTCAATGAGGCCAGAGAGGAGCTGGAAAACAGAGGAGGTGGGCTTCTCTCAGGGTAAGGGATGGCCCACCGTGCCCTGAACCTCACCTCTCTGCCCTCAAAGGGGCTGCAGGCTCTCCCAAAAGGCTTCTCAGTCAAGATGCCCCCATTCACACAGATACCTCGTCCTCAACAAATCAAGCCAAATGCTGATGGGGAGGTCTTAACCCTCATGGGTTTTTTCAGACACTCACAACCCACAATGCAACTAAAAACCGGATATTTTAAGGCAAAGGCCTGCCCCCTTTTCCCCTTCTTTCTTCCCCGGAGCCTCCTAGAAACCTGGTTGAGCTCTAGATAATATTTTGAAAGCCTGATGCCATCTGTAGCGACATGTAACAACAGAGAACTAAACCCAACCCATTTTTCTTCCCAATGAGATCAGCTGGTCGCTTTTGATTTTCTCTAGAAACCTATCTCTTCAGGATCTTTTTTCTTCTTTTTTTTTTTTTTAAGTCAAAGTCTGTTTCCCGTTTGGTAGGTGACCTGTTTAATGTTTTCCCTGTGTCTGGGAACTCCTTAGTGTAATTAGTGACCTTTGAACTCCACAACTAATCCTGAGCTATTTTGTATTCCTTACTCATCTTTAAGGCTGGACCTTTCTTTTCTTTTGAGTCCGCTGCCACAATTAAAGAAGAAACAGCTGCATTTCAAAGGGATTCCAATTCCAGAAGCTTAATCGTGATTGACATGTTCTTATTCTAAGCTATAAGAAACTCTAAGAGTCCTTTCTTGGGTTAAAACTTCAATCATTTTCTAAAAAATTATCTCAATATGGATTTTATTCATTTTCTTTGATAACCATTCTTTGCGATTTTTTTAACTTGAAAGATGCTTTGAGTTTGCAATGAATATGAACTGCGCCCACCGAAAGAATGAATGGTGTCAGGCGCAGGCTAGATGCAGAAGTGGCTAAATTCCATTTATTGTCAAAATCTGATTATGAACCCTGACGTTCGCCATGTAGCTTGACATCCTTCCATATGCCCAAAAGGTAGGAGAGGTGGAAGAGCTTGCAAATGAACCCCAGGAAGGCTGGGGAGGGAGATGGCAAGAAAGCATTCTCCAGAAATCTACATTTTTTTTAACCTGTTTTTCCCAATTCTTATAGTGCAGATTAAAAAGCCGTTGCCTTGCAGCCCTGGAAGACCCCTTCTTCTCTCTTTGAGAAATGAACTCTCCACAGTAAAAAGCAACTGCCATAAAACAGGGATAATTCGTATGCTTTAAAATCGTTGCCACAACTGCACAACAAACCCTGAAAAAGGCTGTGGTGCTTAAATCTCTTCCAAGGGCTGATCCTAGAAAATGATGGCAGCCTGTTGGGTCCTGTTATTTAATTATCTCCATCTCACTTACATTCGAATTCAGCATGACCTCCGAAAGACGGGCTTAAAAGGAAAGAAAGAAAAAGCCTGCAAATCTGTTTGCGTGCGTGTGTTTGCGCAGATCCACACGCGCGGTGGGCACACCGACCCGCGGGCATCGCTTGCAGCTGCCGGCAGAAACCTGTACGAAACGATCCCAAAGAGCCCCGGGTAAGGCAGCAGGCAAGAGCTGGTGTTTCTAAGACAAAGGTCAAATAAAAAAAGGATGTTAATAAACAGCCCTCTGGTTTAAAGGGACTTTTTTTTAAGGATTACATCTTAAATTCCAACAAATCAGATTTAGGAGTTACTGAAAGTGAAATTGATCCATCCCTCAGCCAAACTTTGCAATACTTTCCTGTTCTGACATCATTTAGATAGTTAGCTGTATTACCAGATTAAAAACCATTGTACAGGGCCGCTGAAAGGAAAAGGAGCCAAAAAGCTAAACACTGCCTGAATTCTGAACCTTTTAACCTGGCTGAAGTACGTTGGTCCCTGTTATGCAAATACCTTCAATCCTCTGCTAAGTTCAGTGGAAATAATTTTCTTGAATGACAGGTTTATTCAGCAAGGATTCAGTTGGCGATTAATCCCCCTTTGATCTAAGGTATTTCACTTAACTACCAGTTACCTCGTCCTGACAAAGTGCAACCGAGATTAGGGAGATCACTAGAACACGACCAGGGTGTGCGTTTATTCTCCCCAACTGTTCAAAGCGAAGGGCCAAGAATGCAATCTATTTTCAGTATTTGAAGATGGAAAGTCCTGTCTCCTAAGTTAGAAAGTCAATTGAATACCAAATAGTGTTTGGTCCTGACGGAACGGGACAAACGGCTGAGACATCGTCTTCAGAACCAAGATATTCCCACTAACTGTGATTTTTGCTATGACCTACCCCAGACCTTGCTTTGCAGCCGGGTTTTTCCTCGCTCTTACAAAGCCGCTGCTTTATTTCAGATTAGCGAATGGCGCGTGTAAAAGATCTCTGCTTTTGAAAAAGCAGATAAGGCATGACATTTTCCAGTTTTAATCTGTTCAATATTATTCCTTGGGATTCACCTTGCTTTTTGCTAAAAAGCCCTTTTCTACTTCTCCAGCGAATGCAGGCGTGGTGCAATATTTTTGTGCCAAAACCTGCTCATGAAGGAAAATACATCATGATGGATTACCGAAGTCATTCACTAAAATAAAAGATTTAAGGCAACTGATCTACGGCTGCCTGACATCCAAAATAATATATCTTTTTCTTTGCTTATTCATACACCAATATGTTGTCTTTTTGCTGAATTACGCCATCATTTTGTAGTATCACAACCTGCAAAAGTGCTGCAGCGACCCAGACGGCACCGCGGGAGCGCGGTCCTGATCCGGGGCTTAGCTGGGTCAGCCCGTGAGAAGCTGATTACGGGATTGGGCGTAAAGCTGTATTTTCTTATTGCAAGTGGAAAGGCGGAACAATATCATTTGCAGGATATATATTTTTTGTTGTTGTTGAAGTGGCTTCCAGGATTGTCACTTTAAACTCTCTGATTTTAGAGGGGTTTTTTGTAGGTAAATATGCCTGATAGAGGGGAGAAAAATTATTTTATTCCACCTTTAGGACTTCACTCATCCTGAGATATTAGGCAGTTGCTTAAACAAATTCCTTGTCTATAGGATCTGTTAAAATCAACCTCCTAAATCTAAACCGTGTACCATGTTTTTGCAGAATCAGGGCTGTATTTGGGCATTTCTACATTCCACAGGCAACCTTTAAACCATCCTTCAGATACATTGTTGGTTTTTTCATTCCCTTACGTAAAATACTTTGATTTTTTTAAAAAACTGCTCCACAGGGTGAGTACCTGCACGTGAAGGGGCTGTAGCCTGTGCTGGGGTCCCCCCACGTACTCCCATTTCCAATGAAAATTTCCGAAGCGTTTCCTTACGGGTCTCCTCGCCCGCAAGAGCTGCAGAATCCCCCCAAAGGCTCATTGCAGGCCCCCATCACACTTGATCAGGTCAATAATACACAAACTAAGAAGGATTTGCACTCGAGACAGTAACAGCTTCTTAAGAGCCATTACAGTGTAGTGGGTTTAAGAAAGAAATCCCTTTTAAGAAATGCCAAAATCTGGAGTAACGTGATAGTCTGTAAGGCTTTACGGTCTTTCTGGTAAATATAATGTTACATGTACTTATGATTCAGTAAAAATAAAAAGGGAAGATTTAAAAATATTTTCTATATTTACTATATTGACTATATGAACTCCACCACGAGCCAGTGAAGGAAATAAATTAATCTTTGAAAGTAAGCCCAAACTGTAGCCTGCCTAACGTTACAGCATAACAAATACGACACAGTGACCAGAAGCAATCAAAGCAAAGCCCCGCAAGCCCCACGCTGGTCTCCGTGCTGCCTCCTCGGTGATAGATAATTGATAATTGGACTTAGATAATGACTACATTAAATTATTTAGGAAGACTGGGTTGTATTTATATGAGATACAGAAAATGCCTCAACTGCATCACTTGCGTTTGAAGCAAACAGAAGAACGTGGAGGGGGTGGTTCTTTCTCTGCAGTGGTTGTGTGTGTCTGTTCATGTGTATGCAACATATGCATATATAGAGGGAGGCTAAATAAGAGGAGAAATATCTTAAGACAAAATATCTGAATGGCATTTGTCAGTTTCGTTGGCTGTTTTTCCCAAATTGAGTGATGACCAACTTTCATCAAATACAGAGTATAGGATGATATTTTATTCTGATTACAATAAAAGCTCTTTACTAATTAATCATAGTAATCTGCTGCTTAATTTCTTAAGAAATAGGGGTTTGTTCACAAAATGAAGGCGTCTCCAACACCCTTAGCATGTGCATAATTCCTCTTTTCAGCCCTCAGCAGCATTTCTAGAGGACAAATACCTTAAACCACTGTAAAGAGCTCTGTTTTAAATGTAATGTATAATAGGTCAACTTCCTAATTTCAATAAAGGGCAGGGATATATTAATAAAGGAAGAACTTTATTTACTTCAGCAACATTGCGGTTTTTATGGGAAAGGCTTGTAATCTTCAAAGGCCTTTTCTGCCCCCCGGTGGTGACACTAAACCAGCGCTTCAGCTGCAAACACCAGCCTTGCAGGAAGGGATGACCTCATATTCCTCATTTATTTATGGTGCTTATATACGTCGTGTGGGTTATCCAGCGGGTCACTGGTTCATGGCTGCAACAGGTTGGCTGCACCATTATATCATGTGAGCACTGCAAACTCCTTTGCTCTGCTGCCTTGGATTCAGCCATCCTGTCTTCACCCATTTTATTTTATTTTATTTTATTTTATTTTATTTTATTTTATTTTATTTTATTTTATTTTATTTTATTTTATTTTATTTTATTTTATTTTATTTTATTTTATTTTATTTTATTATTATTTCTCCTCTAGGTAGATGTTTCCTCAGAGTCTGGCTTAATTTGGGGGGTGGAAGAGGGTTGGGAATGACTTTGTTACCAAGGCTTGGCCCTTGCAATTGTTTAGGGTCATTCTCAGCTTCACGCCGCAGCAGCTCCCGTCCCCTCCGAGCCCAGAGCAGACCTGTCTTCAGCCAAGGCCACAGCGGCTCCCTGGGATGGGCCAGGGGAGCAGAGGTGCCTCATGCTGGGAAAGCCTCCGATGACTATGACAGACTGTGCAAAGCTCTGAAACAGACTCAGGATTATAATCTCAAATTGCTATGAAATCCCTTTGCCACTTGCAGGACTTCTCCAAGGTTTATGCTGGTTTCGAGATGCCACACCTGCAAGACTCGGGAGTGCAATTTTATGCACCCTTCACCTCTAAACCTCACTCAAAATGCAACATCCAGCATGAACTGTGATTTTCTTTCCATTTATCTACTTACTGGCAGAAAAAGCGTGTGCATACTTAACCCTGAGCTTAACTGAAGGCCAGTAGAAACAAGGCCAGACTCCAGTTGGTATCGTTGTGTTTACTGACACTGGTGGGTGAGCTGGGATTGCAGACTAAACAAGTAGAAAAATAAGGCTTTGCATTGCTAAAACAGACACATTTGGCCTCAAGTCACAGGGAGAACAAGCAGCATGAAATGACATCAATCCATTCCTGCAAAATCACTTTTCAAATCGCTGCATTCCCAATCCTTGCTCTAATGCATCGATTATGCTTCTCAGTCTCACCTGTGTTTGCCTAAGGAGCAGGCTGGAGAATACCCGGTGCCAGATGAAGGGAGTTTTATTGTCTGACAAATCTGAGAAGAGAATCAGGGGCTATCACCGGGGGAATAAGTCATCGCTAGACATTTCTTCACCTTCTCAACAGGTGCGCGTATCCGTTTCTGCAGCCGAAGGGAGCCGCTTTCCTACGTGAAACTGTAGATCCTCAGGCAAGCTCCTGGTGGCACTTCTAATTCAATTAACTTACTCACTGGAACTACCAGAGAAACTAAATATGACGAGAACAAGAGGAGAGGCTGGGCCAAATTAATAGGACGAGATCCTTTTACAGGCTGGCCAGCAATCCTGATCAGCAGCCCTGAAAAGCAAATTGGAACAAGCAAATTGCTGTTGAAAAATTCTTTCAGCACTCGGCTGTTGCTACTCAGCCGGTCATTGCTGGGAGTCAGAGGTTGAAAAATCCCGGGATGGTGCTGACAATGGAGGCATTATTATGACAAACATTTACATTTTATTTATTGAAGTGTTGGAGGTAGATTAGTCTCTCCTTCAACTGCTCTGGATGGACCACACCATTTTGAGGGAAGGCTAGCGGAAACAAGCATTTTAGTGGGGTGGGGCGGGGGGAATCATATCTCCTACTCACAGCCTAATGAAAGGAAACTCAGGTTTTGAAGAGTACACTCAGGAAAAGCTTTCGTCCCCCAGGACTCCTTCTTATTAGGAAAAATGCAGTACAGGGGATTTTTTCCTGATTCCAAATCAAGTTCTCTTGAAAATAATGTCATTTTATGCATATGGCTGACTTGACATGTGCTTTATGCAAAAGTCCTGCTGCTTTCCTTCATGGACACCAGGGTACACAACAAAAAATCTGTTCAAAGTGTCCAATAAAAGCTTTATACAGATGCAAACTAGCGTGTGGGTATTGTTTAAGTGGTTGTGTAATTGAATATAGTGATCACATATGCACGGGATATTCGTTAGCTTGTAAAAAGAATAATTGCATGTTCATAGCTGCAATTTCCACTGAACCTTTTGACTTTAAGTAAGTAGTGGAGAAGGAGAGGGAGGGGAAGCTGAGCTGGGGGAGCAGAGACAAGCAGCAAATTGAGCGCCCATCGTGAAGCATCCTTCTTTTGACTGACGTCCCAGATTTTATTTTATAGGTAATAAAGCACCAATGCACCTGTAGAATAAAATGTTGGGGGAAAGAAAAGGGAAACATACCCAGTTAGACCCCAAGTGAATGGTTACAAGTGGAAGAATAATTACAGCAATTAAGCGCATTAGTTCCCCTCTCTCGTGGCAGTGCTGGCTCCGATGCAGCGGGTCCCACGCCAGGGCTCGTGTTTCTGGGAAGGGCTCTGACCTCAAATGTCCAAGCAGGGGGCACCATCTCGGGGAGTCTGACCTAAAAAGCTTGGGGCCTGCTGCTATAGAGGAACAATACCCATTGCCACCCTCCTCCTTGGCTCTTGTGTGACGGGGCACACAGCAGAGAGCCGGTCTGGTGCTGATGTTTTTTGCAGTAATGACCTCAAATCCAGCTCTGTCCTTGTCAATTATTTGGGAAAGCTAAGCCCCAAATCCTTTTACTCTCTCCTGCCGCTCGTGCCTGCTGGCCCAGAGACAAGAGCCAAGGGAGCACTTGTTCACAGGAAGATTTTTAAATTTTTTCTGTGGTCCCTTTCTCTCCTCTTTGACATCTAGGGGCAGAGTGGAAGGAAAGATGAGAAGGGCAGCAGCCAGTCCATGATCCTTGGGTTCGGGGAGTGCTGGCCCCAGTCCCAGGCTCGGCACAGACCCCAGGGGTAGGATTTGTGTGTTGGGTGCCCTTGGCCAGCGAGGCTGCTGGTGACCTGCACGCCCAGGCCCTGCCTTTCTCTAGAAAGCTGTGAGCCTCCAGTGCTCTTCTTCCCCGACAGGAGAAGGCACACTTGTCCAGCCTGCCTTGGCGTGTGGACATGGTACCAGGCAGGCACTGTGGCAACACAGTCATAAAGGGCAAGAGCATTTTGGGGCTGATATTTTGCCTGTAGATCCCAAATGGGGGCACTCCATGGGCCATGACCTCTCTCCTGCCCCACACTCCAGAAGCAGCAGGAGAATAAATCCCAAAGCAACCCAACAAGGTGAGTCTTGCAGCAAACATATGCGTGTTCGCTCTGACTCTTCCTAGGCAGCAAAGGCTAGAACATGCCGTCACAGCTCCAACCTATGCTGGAGGTTTGATGCCGCATTCAGCCAGCCCAAAGATCTGGGATGATGGCCAAGGTCCATCTTGACCTCCAAAGCTGCACCAGATTGAATTGCAATGGGACAACGCTGGCCAGCTACCGCTGCAAGCCTTGCAGGCCTACAAGGAGGTGTTGCTTTGTTTTCCTTCTGATGGCCCAAACCTGGCATAAACCATCCTTCCTGTGACTGCCCTCCAGTGTTCCCTCTTGTGCAGCCCTGAAGCAAGGACCATCTTTGCTTTGTGTCTTGTACAATGATACCAGCAAGTTTCACAAAAGCGCAATCTAAAAAACTTGCTCAAGCAAAAATCCACAGGTGCTCCTCTCAGTGTCCAGCTAAATCGTATTCTGCAGTGAAACTTGGAGCATCATGCAGTAAGGAAGGATGGAGAGGAAAGGTGTCCGCTGGTTTTCTTTTGCAAAAGTGTGATCGTGTATGGAAGGAACTGATCCACCCATTTTAGATGACATTAGAAATAAATCTTTATTTATCCCCGGAGAATGGCTGTAGGATTCCTTTACACACCCTTGTAAGACCTAAGCGTCCCTAGCAGCATGAATAGTTGGACTACTGACCCCTGGTCCAAAGAGTAAGGTCACTGTATTAAAATCTTTTGCACCCTTTTAATTCCAGTGACTTTATTTAAAGCATTAAATATTTTCTATCATTTTTGTTTCAACTTATTTTTAGCCTTTTTTTCACTGTCAAATGTATTGAAGCTGACATAATTATCGCTCTGACTTCCCCAAAGGCATGTATTTACCTACTTGTTAAAAGGCTTTTTCCATGCTGCCATGCTGTTGCTGTGACAAGATGACTTTAAAGGCACAGTAGGTAAAATAATATTGTATATTGCACAGCAACCCCAACAACGAAATGTTAATTTAACCAATAAAGTAACCACATCGTAATTATAATAATCACTATTCCTTATCTCTTAACGGGGCTAAAAGTGGAATTCAGATTTGCCATGTAGTGCCTGTCAGCTCTGAAATTACTACACAAATCACTCAGAGCAGTGAAGTTTTTAGCCCCACTGCCTCTACCTCACAGAAAGCAAGGAAAGGATTCTCTGGAGGAGACCAATGTGGTCTCATAGCCACCATCTTCCTCCTCCGTCTCCCTCCTGCTCCAGCTTCCCATCTGCTATGATTTTCCTTGTCAATGAATGGGACATTTGGGTGGATATGTGAGATTTTTCCATCTTAGTATTTCTCCAAGTGCTGTTAATGCATCCCTCTGCTACATAATACCAGGAGTCAAGCAAAAAAGCCATCTCTAAAGCAACCAAATTCAAGGCATTAACCCCGAGGAGCAGGTGAAGGGCAACACCATCACCCACAGAGCAAGGGGACCTCCCAATCTGGCCAAGCCCAGCTGGTGTCACAGGTTGGACCTACACTTCCCCATGCTCTGTGCTCAGCTGTGCTAGGGCGTGGTCATCCACACCATCCAGACTGGGCCAAATTTGGGGAACACGTGACTCCTGTCTCTTTTACGTTTTCATCTTCCTTCCATCAAAATCGAGGTTCAAAAACGGCAGCACTCGGGCAAGTCTCACTCTAGTAGCAAGTCATCCAGGGGGTGTGCTGAGACATACTCTTTGATCAGGTAATTTGCAATCAGCCATAGTATTTAGCTATCACTCTTTTGTGCTTCTAAACCTCTCTGCTGGCTTTGAAAGTCCCATCCTGAAGCTCATTCCCAGTGTCACATAAATAAATGGATGCCAAGTTCTCTTTTAGACTCAGAAATGAGTTACCAAAAATATAGTAAATCTGTAGCGATGATGGACATTTAGGAAGGCAGAGAGCTTACAGTGGGAAAGAAAGGGAAAGAGAGAGATTGAGAGTCCCTTTGTGTTTGTAGGCATGGCAAAGAGATATGACAATGCTGCAAAAACCCCGCTTGCCCTTTTGCTGAGCAGCAAGTTAGAAAATTGTGGTTCAGTGTAGCTCGAGGGAGGACCATCTAAAGCTGTACAAGGGAATTAGCATGTCTTAATCCATGGCTGCTCCCCAAAATGGCAAGGCAGGAACCATCTCAGGGTGGTTATCTCAGCTCCAGCAAGGAAGAGTCTGGCACTGCAGATCTCACTGCTTGGACCAGCAGTGAAAGGGCAATTGGCCCCAGCCTGTGCCCAGGGTCCCACACATGGCATGAGACCCACAAGCAGATGCAGGACATCCAGGGACTGAGCTGTGCTTGGGACCCATGTCCAGCTCAAGAGAAAGGGGTTTCCCTTACAACCCCCTTCCACAGCAGAGACAGGACGGTCCAGCAAGCTGAGCACTAGCTCAGCCCTCAGCAAGGGCAAGCTCAAAAACCTGTTCTAGGGAAGTGCCACAAACCCTCCTGAGATGTGGGGCAAGACTTTTAGTGCAAACAGACCTACGCAGGCTGGACAGGAGGCAGCCGCAGGCAGAAGACCCCATAGACCTATCAACACAGTGCTAAGCCTGGACTGTTATCTGCTCCTGCTCCAGGACATGGCTTGTAGACCAAAGATGCCCAGGAACCTGCTGGAGCCTGTGGTCCAGGGGTGGCTGTTGCCCCCCTGAGGGGATGGATCTGTAGGTGATCCCAGGAAGGTCTCGACATCCTCTACAGAGGAGCTTTATGAGGATAATTATGTTGCAGGCTGAGAGGCGTTGAGATACTCTAGCACCACGAGCCTGTGTGAGGTCTGAAAACAGATTTTTCTCCTTTCTCACATTTTATGGGGTGTGGAAATAAAGCCAATCCACATCCCAGGCCAGATCCCCCAGCCAGATGCCAATCTGGCTCCTGATTGTGATCCTCAAGCTAATGTTAACTTGTCACAGAGGCAAGAGCAGAAATGAAAAATGCGAAGAGAGGGCCTGGGTGCACGCTAGCATAGGTTCTGAATTTTGCTTCAGAATTATTAACGTGAAAATTGATCTATGAGTTTGGAACATACCTTAGGAGTCACCATTAAAAATCAGCATACCTAACACTTGCTAAAGGCAGCTTTTCAAGATACCATAGTCTTTCCCTTGCCTTAAAAAGCCTTGAAAACATCAGTATTTCAGGTAGCACGGTGCAGTAAACCTTGGTAAATACTGGACCGTGGTCCTTAAATGGCACTGACCAAATCATCCCACAAGAAATTAAGCAGCTCTTGGTGAGGCCAGTGGATGCTGTAAACCGGGGCTCAAGCTATCCTTTTACACTGCTAGCCAATATGAATCCAGCAAGATATTTCCTATATTTCCCATTGCTACTTCCAAAGCTGATCTTTCTTCTTTCTTCTGCGGGGATATTGCAGGGGCTGGACACCAGAAAATTACCCACAGCGAATCCATCCTTTGCTCCAGCTAATGAGGAAATGTACCAGTAACTCTTCCCTCCGTGTTAAAAGAGAGGGGGTTTAAGCCATCTCCACATGCCTTCTCGTCACCCCAGTGCTCCCGAGAGCATTTAACACCAAATCCGCAACACGCATGGCATTTCCCAGGTCTCAGTGGTGAGAAACCTTCATTGTCACCGGCAAATGCCACATTGTACATACTGGGGACTAATGGTGAGAAAATGTAACCGTGCCTCTTTTTAATTTTCTCATCAGGTTAGAGGCATGTACATCGTAGGGGTTAATTGTCAGAAACTTTAATTGTTACCCTATGACTCCTGCTTCCCTTGTGTGTTAGTGGCATGCAGTCGGGGCTAATAGTGAGAAAATTTGACTGTAGCTCTACCACACTCTCTTCATTAGGCTAATGGAACATTTTCCTCTCATTTTCTCCCTAGGGTAGCTGTAGGAGTGCTACCTTATAATTGTTGCTCTTACTGTAATTGGCAGTAGTAGGAGGATGTATAATCTCATTGTCTTTCCTGTGCGGTGGTAGATTTATTTATGACCTATTGACAATTCCCAGCCAGCAGCTGTAGCGCAGTGAGTATTGCATTAGCCTTTCCCCCCAGCAAAGGGAAGACTACACAAAGGCTGTTATTAAATAGAAAGAACATGAACCCAAGATGTCCCATAGGACCAAATATTAACATCACTAACTGCAAACAAAGGCGCTGCTGACCCGAAGATACATTGGTATCTTATTCCCAGGAATAAGACCGACCTTTGTGGATTCGCCTGGTTTCTGGCATGCCTCATCTCACCGGTAAAACACAAGTGCTTAAATTAATCTCTGGAGTTGCTTCAGCAAATTAACGCCAAAGATGGACCAGGCTGTCTTCATGCAGATGCCACACTCCCTTGCACCATAGTTTGGTGAGAAATCGAGGTCTTGGTCCAGCAGAGCGTGTAATTGAGGGGGGATATTCCAGCCCTGCTCAGCAGAGCACATAAAGACGTGCTTAATTTTCAGTTCCTGTTTTGGGATTTTGCTGAACAGGAACCTAAACGGGTTTGGCATGAATAAACCTGATCCTTCTTCCCAAACATCACTGTGAGGATCCAGAAGCACCTCACAGGTCACAGCTCCTATTGCCACGTTGCTGAAAGGTGATTCCCTGTGGATGACACCCTGCAAGTGGCTATTTCCATCCAAGGCTGTCAGTGATCTTATTTATGTCCCTGTGTACTTCCTATCTGGGAGTCGCTGCTCCTCTTGTCCCCAGCTCCAGATGAAGGCCCTTTGTGTCTACTCACGGACAGAGTTTTCAAAGCAGCAGCCTCAGACCTTTAAAAAAGCTGGGCTCAGTGCAAGCCATGAAGCTCTCCAGGCTGAAGGAGCATCATCCTGCAACAGCCCATGGACAGGCCCTTATGCAACGGCCCCAGCAGCGCCAAGATCAGGCCCTGTGCAACTGTGTTATACTGTGTTATAGCAGCCACTGTGTTACACTGCTGCTCCAAGACCACCTAGGGCGGAGAAAATAAATAAAGTTAAGTAGTGGTGTAAATCAGAGCAGGACCAGAACCTGAAGGACGCTGATGCAGATCTGTTCCATTATCTGTTTTTCAGTAGGTGAAGTGATGCTCTTTTTTCACCTCTCATCCTGAAGGCTGAGGCAATCAAAGCAACATCTGGAAAATCCCTGTGTCTCCAAAATAGGGAGTATAGGAAAAGCAAATCTCTCTCCTCCATGCTACTAGTATTATTTATTTATTGTTCCATCTTCTCTCTGCTTTTCAAAAAAGAGAAGGAGAGAACAATTTTTTTAAAATAGAGAGAAGTAAAGGAAAAAATACTGGCCCAGAATCAGTGGCAAAGCAAAAACAAAAGAAAGAGGGAGGGAAAAAAGATGTTTGCACCTTGATTCTGCGTTCATGCTTACGTCAAGGGTCCTGCTCACCTTTGTGCTGCTCAGCCAGGTCTATCCGTGCTCCTGGCCCTTCCCAGCCTGGGAAAGCAGATTTAGAGCTGGTCAAGGGCATTTCTCAGCAGGCAGGGTTTTCTCTCATGGAGACATTTGCCAGCTACACCTGGGAATGTGACCCAGGTAATGAGCTCTGCCATTCGCCACGTCACGTGCGGGAGCTGTTTTGGGAGCCGAACCAGCTTTTCTCCGCTGCTGAAATTCTTCAAACTCTGAGGGGTTGTCTCAGGGATGCCTGTAATGATGAGAGCTGTAATACCCACCCTGACATATTTAGCACTGTTCATGGTGGAAGCTCTCCCAAGAAAGGCTGGGACTTTCAAAGGAGACCTGATATCTTTGGGTAGGATAGGAGAACCTGCCCATCCAAAGGCAGGGATGCAGGAGATGGGGTTACCCATGCTTGGATGGAGCCTTGTGTTAACGCGGTGGGAAATCAAAGCATGTAGATGCTCTGCAGGAGCGAGAGCCTGGGTTGTCCCACGGAAGCAGGAGCCACAGTGACCCTCGGGAGGTCTATCCTGAAAACAAAGTTTTCAAAGAGAAACAGGCCCATCCTGAAGGATATGGATGCAGAGCCTGTGGTCTTTGCAAACCCCCTCTTGAGCCTTGTGTGTCCCAACACAGGGACCACCCTGCCATATTTCTTAAACTCCACCACTGAGCCCACTCCTCACTCTTTGTCCATGCTCAGGCCCCGAAGCTTGCTGTTTGTCCTTCCCACCGCAGTAACCAGGTCCAGTCCTCCCAGTATGTGCCTCACTGGGTGCCATGGAAGTTCTGCTTGCATGAGAGGGAAAACCAGCCCTTATCAGCACAGGATCAGCCCCTACCAACGGCAGCACACAGGTATTGATAGACAGGATGGATTTTTGGTGTCAGAAGAGCGGTTTTGCTTATCTTTCACTGCACACAGATGAGCTTATTAAAGCCAAGTAGGTCAGGTACATGATAAAACAGTATGATCTATGTAAAAGGCACCGGGAAGTGCTCATTGTGCAGAGACACTCCACTCCTGACAGATTTATTCCTTTTCATAGGAAAAGACTTGACCAGAGTAAAATCTTCCCAACAAAGCCAGTAGCAAGCTCCCCACTAACTTCAGTGAGACCAAGATTTCAGCATTATTCACTGGTTTGTACAGGTAATATTTTAATGAGTCCACAAAAGTAATTACTCTTTCTGGAAAGTATGGAAAAAAGAAACAGATTTTTCTTTTTTAAAGTCTGTAAATAAAAGCTAGAGCTCACTGATGACTTCAGAAGGAGGATGCTGCAACAGTTCATGTAATCATTGAACAGAACCGCTGTTGCTCTACCAGACCCGGCCTAGCAAACCTGAGATGAGCCAGATGATCATGTGTTTTAGACTCACACAAGGGAAAACAAAAAACAACTATACTTTCATAGGCTCCTGAATCCCGGAAGAATTATTTTGCAGTATATGAGACTTCTCTGCATTGCGGCTGGGCCTCGTTCTTCCTGGCGCAGCTGCAAGGGCATGAGCAGCCACATCTGCCCCCTCATCCAGCTAAAAACTCACCAGGTTCATTCTCAGCTGCATCCTCTCCCTGACCTGGCTGGCCACAGCACAGATGCTGATACAAGCCTGCAGGCTGGATACGGCCCAGGACTTCATTTCACCTCCTAGACAGAAGGTTATTCCCATTTAGGTATTAGCTAACCCTGACTTCTCACTGGTGGGCGGCTGGAAGTGGTACCCCCTTCAACTGGTGATACACCCAGCGGAAGACATCTGCCTCCGGCCGGTGGAGATAATCTCTCTCTCTCGTGTGCTCCCCAGCGACACGCACCATCCAACGTTATCAAATCCAGCCGGTTTGCGTGACCGGCTCTTGCTCAATCAGCAGCTTATTTAGAAAAGTCAGTTTGCTAATTGAGAAAAGTTTAATGAATTTTTGGTGTATGAAAAAAAAAGTACGATTACTTTATATTACCAATGTGTTCATTTGAAAAATTCATTACATTTATGTATTGTGTTTTCATGTAAATACCTCTGCCAAAATGTATTAGCAAAGAATACAATATTATGGTTCATGGTTCATGTGGTATCTGAAAGGAATAATTGTATAACTAATCAGTGAAAACAAAGTAAATGTTCCTCTTGAGCTTGTACAATAAAAAACTGAATTAAAACTATTCAGGCTCAAAAATGCAAATATGCCATGTTTCCCATCAGCAAGAAAATAAAAAATTAATATTTAGAAACCTTATAGGAGATCCAGGGTCTCTGGGATTTTCTGACAGTATCATCGCAAGGCGCTGGACCAGTATTTGTTCAGACCACTTCCCCATGCCACCGTCCTACAGTCCCACCGAACAGTTCAGGGCTGGTTTGGGTAGTTTATTTTTGGGGGACGATTTTTAACTGCAACTTTGTCAAATGATCTCTCCAGTGTCAGGGCAGAACTGGAGCAAGGCGGTACAGGGAAACAACCCCCGGGGTCTCTCGGAGACCAACCTGCTGTTGAAGTGCACAATATATTCAAAGCCGATAACTAATGCTGACGTTTGTAATTCAGAGTCCATCCTAGGGCAGGAGAGCTGCGGGAGGACTCCAGACTGAGCCGAAGTCACCATGACCAGGTCTGAAATGGGGCAGAGCTAAGGGACCCCAAATTTGCCCTCTGCTCTGGGTGCCGCTGCCTTTCAGCCCTGCTCCGATGGCACCTCCCAGGAGCAGGGGGACTCGGTGACTCTCTCCTCTCCGTGTGACAGCAAGTCATCTCAGAAATGGTATGGCACCAGGGCAGGACAGTCTGTCCCGTTACCTGCACAAGTCCTCACCCCAGACCCAGGAGGGTGCGGGGAAGCAGAGGGAAGGGCTTGGGAAGGATTTAAACTCCCCGCTAAGAGCACAGCGGAGTCATGCCCAGCACTAAGCAGCCGGTGGCAACGGCCATTCACTGGGGAAGAGTCAGTGGAGCTCCCATCCAAACCCCCAGAGGTTATATGGGGTAAAATACAGGTAGGAAGCAACCAGCAGTACCTCTGGGTAGGAATATCAATGAATTAATTTCCCAGTTATTTCCCATTCATATATCTCTTTTCATGTATATATGTAGCTCAGACTGGAAGCATGAGACAGCTCTTCTCATTGATCTCACAGGGATCCCTGTCCTTACACAGGCTGCTTTGAAGAGGCACAGATCAGAGCTATACTAAGATGTTTTCTTTTGAAGCAGAGAGGCTGGATGAGCAGCACAGCCCATGTAATTGGTACAGCAGGGCCACAGCCTCTGTGTTTTCCAGATGGCAGGGAGATGTGGCAAGTAGGTCAGAAGAGGGAACAAATCAAGGGGAGTCCTCCTGACCCTGGGAACTCCCAGAAAGTAGGGGAAAAGGAAGTTTTGTTCAGACTACAGAGAACTTAGTGTGGTCACTGATGCTGTGTCTCTGATGGACCCCAGGACCTCAGACAAGGCACAGTGTGGAGCCTCCTGGTTGGGATCTGCGTGTCCTGACAGCAAACGAACAAACAAACAAAAAGCAAAGCATGAAGCAATGGAAAAGAAAAACCCCCTTTCAGCACAACTTTGGGACTTACTGATTTTCACAGCCAAGTGCCAACACCTCTTTCATCACTCAGGTACAAGCAGGGCTGAAGGGCTTCACCCAGGCTGCCAGGAAAGAGGCAGCCTCTTTCAGGAAAACCACAAAAAGCAGAGGCAGAGGAGATCCAGCACAGCCAGGCCAACTGCCAAGGCCACGGGATATGAGATGGACAGTATCCAAAACCACTCACCTGGGGAGGATGCGTAGGCAGAGCTGCTTGTTCCCAAGATAAAGTCATCGAGGATGCCCTGTGCCGGGTGACATGAATCCCATCCCTCTTAATCGAGCCAAACCCCCACCCCTCAGTCCAGCAGCTGGGGAGCCCCTTTCCCCAGAACCAGACTCATGCCTGCAGAAAGGTTAATAACTGCACTGCTAAATTATCAACAGCCTCAGGGCATGCACGGTGCTCTGAGCCAAAGCTGGGTAAAAGCACTCACACAGGTTTTTAAAGCATTTTTGGGGCTGCTGCAGTAGCCTCGATCATTGCGGATGCAGTGCCTGAAACGTATTAGCTGGTGCCTTCTCAGCGGGGTGAGTCCAGTGCCCGCTGCCAGCCTGTGCCCTGGGCAGGCAGGACAAGCAACCAGGCCACCTCGGCTCCTCCGGGCTCCTGTGTGCAGAAAGGGCCTCGTTCAAGTGTGCACTAGCTCTCTCTAACCACAAGAGTGTGCCTGGACCACAGTTTTGGGGAAATGTTAGCATTTTGCTAAAATGATGTTAAAACCTCTCCTCCTCATCTGCAAGAGAAGGGTCCTGGCTCTACCACACGAGATCCCCCAAAACATCACTGTCCTCTCTGGAAGCCACCCCACTCCTCCCAGCCCCCTCATCTTGCACCCACTCTGTCCCCAGCAAAACTGTGTTTTGCCTGAACCACTGAGACGAGGTCTAGGTATCTGGGAGTGTCTTGATCCTCCTTTCATCCAAGGACCAGCCATGATCCTCTGTAGGCTTGGAAAGAAGAACCAGGAGTTTGGAGCAGGCGCTGTCTTTTGTTACGTGTCTGGGTAGGGGTTTGCTGCCACAAGGACATTTTTATTTCCAGGCATATGGCACTGGGCATCAGTAATGTTCCTTAAAGTTGTAAACTCTGAAGATGAGTCCCTGCGTCTGCAGGGTAGGATTCTTCTCACCAGTCTTTAAGGGGTGTCATAGAATCATAGAATCATTAAGGTTGGAAAAGATCATCAAGTCCAACCACCCTAACTGCTAACTTCATCTGAGCTGGTTCCTCAGGTTCTTTATTATAAACAGGCGTTTCTAGGGCAAGACCCATCTGAACTGCTTCAGTCAGTGGCTGTAGGATGAGCATGGACTGCAGGATTAAAAAGCATGTTGTAGCCCACATGAAGGGAGCCAAGGGTGTCTAGTCCAGCTTTAGGTGTCAGCGCTTGTAGACACTGTGTTTGCCCAGCAAATCTCACCTACCCTGCCCGGATATGACACATGTTTGTATGGTACTTTGGGGTAAGGTATCACCTGGGGAATTATTTTAGGGGAAGCCAAACTGATCTGAAAATTCACTCCTGCTGTTTGAGACCTGCTCTCCACGCAGGACTGTTCATATCTGCGTATCACTCATTTAGCTGGGAATGACTACTCTGAGCATGGCTTGATCTCAGATCATTTGACCAACTCTGACCCCTTACGGCAAGAGCTCTGTTCTGCCAGTGTCCTCTGAATCATCCCGTGCTGGTTATTGCCAGAAATAGGAGGTGAGGGGGCAGTGAGTCAGTGCTGCATGGCTTCACCTTCTGCACAGATGGGCAGCCTTCTGTAGCCAACACCAGCTGCAAGGCCCAACACATAGGCAAGAGGCTTTTATCTGCAGGGGCTTCGGAGTAAAGCTCTGTGCCATTAAATTCACAGTGGCATATGTACCAGAGTGATAAAAGTGATTGCTGACCTGCACAGGCCTGAGGGTTTTCACAACACCCAGCTCCATAGGGTGGGCTCACACCAAGGATCTGAGGTCTGATTTGGAGCTGAACACTCCCCACATCCATGGGTATTTGGATGGAGCTGTATGGGAGCCACTGTAGAAATCAGGCCAAGCTGCCAAGTCTTGGGCTTGGTGTAAAGCTGCGCTCCCTCAAAGCAAAGGTGATGGGGAAAATGGATTTGGGTTGGCAATAGCTCCTTGTCATTTTCCATCTGCGAATGAAGACCAAACTCTGCCAGCCATTGCCATCTGTATCAGCCTACTTGGACACAGACATTTCTCTGCACAAGATCCAGGCAAAATAAGATGGCTGAGATAAACATTTGGTTCAAAGTGTGCTCACAGCCTACTAGGAGCAAAATGACATGTTACCCATCTGAAGGCCAGGGTTCCTCCTGGTTCACTGTCTAAGCTCTCTAAAATGGGGCTGGTGGCCGGCCCTATCTGTTCGTTGGTCTTGACATCACCCTTAATTAAGCATATAAGTGGGAGGGTTGAACATCGTATGCATGCTATGAAAACATTAGAGCAGAGAATGTTTTGGAAACTACCTGGCTACTTCACCAGCAGTGGTTCTGGCTCTCCACCTACATGGCTCCTCAAATAAGCTCATTTTGAACAGCTTGTGTTGTATTAATTCACAGAATCCCAGGATAGTAGGGGTTAGAAGGGACCTCTGGAGCCTACCCCGTCCCACCCCCTGCGTGAGCAGGCACACCCAGAGCAGGGGCACAGGGCCGCGTCCAGGCGGGGTGTGAATGTCTCCAGGGAAGGGACCCCACAGCCTCCCTGGGCAGCCTGTGCCCCTGCTCGGGCACCCGCACAGGGAAGGGGTTTGTCCTCATGTTCAGGAAATTCAGCAGAGTTGTTTCTGCGGGCCCGTTGTGGGGGGATGTTACTGATGCCCCATGTGTGCACTTAAATGTTTTCTCCCTCTACTTTGGGGTGCAGCAGAGTTGGGGTGCATGTTCTGACCTGGCCTCCCAGCTCTGATCTGCCTCTCCCAGCAAAAGATGGATTTGGAGAATTTTTCCATGTGTATTATTTGGTACTTATCAACACCAAATCTCCCTGGAGATTACCTTACAGTCACTAGGTATCGGGATCCATTCTCTTCCCTTGTCACAAATCTTTAGCTTTGACTATCCCACGTAATTGTGCACTACCAGCAAGCTGTGGCACCTCAGAAGTCCCTTTCTTTTCTGGCCGGCTCCAAATATTCTGAACAGTTTGAGTAGACCTTTAGGGGATCCTGCCTGATAACTTCTCTGTCGTGAAAAATGATCATCATTTCTATATTTTCTTTTCTCTCTTAAAAAAAAAAATTGTAATTCCTGACAGGGCTTCCAATGATAATGTAATTTCTTGAAGAACTCATTGTGATAAACCTGCTAAAAAGCTTTCTGTAGTGACTGATCTTCCCCAGTCTCCAATATTTCCAAGTATCCTAGTGTAAAATTAGATGGTACATCTTGCCAATTTGCCCGCTACAGAAACAAGACCTGCCGGTCTGTGGTTTCCAGAGTGTCCCTTTCACCACCCAGCATCATAACCACACTGAATCACACTGATCCAACCCACACTTGCCTCTTATCTTGTCTCCAGCACTGGCCAAAGTGAGCATCGAGGAAAAGTACTAGAACAGGATGAGCACAGAGTGTGTTTCCTCCGATACTATCTCAGCCTCCAACGATTTGCCTCTTGGGAACTTCCTGAGCCAAAGATGTTTGCAGATAGCAAGAAGCCCTCAGCCGATGCTTCTCTCTGGCCTCTTGAAGCCACATAAACTGTTGCCGTTCACAATTCCACTTTGACTATAGCCTTTTGCCACCCCCCTGTACACATATATATGTATATATATCCCCCTCTACATCCATAAAGCAACCAGAACTGAGGCACTCAAGATGGACCGAGTCATAGATTTACATCATGACAGGGCAACGTTAAAATCCGGTGTCATGTTTACCACTTTCCGTTCCTCTTGTATCACTGTGCTCATAAGGCTCTTTAGTTACATTTCTGATGCTTATTTTTTCTCTTTATAATATTCAAATTCAGGAAGTTTGACATTTTCTACCCCGAATATTTGAGAGAATGGTGGAAAACATCCAGTACTCATTTTATCACTTTACTTTTTGGCCAGATTTCAGTGTAGCCTTTTTTCTTTCATGCAGAATTAAAAGATCATACAACAGGTTAGTTTTTCATATGTTTTATTGTTTTAAATAATTAGTTTAATTTAAGCTCCGTTTCGGTTCTCTTTTCACAGACTTTGCAATCAACATGTTTACTAGCAACTGAAGACATCATGAATGTATGTGTGTATTAGCAGATAAATGCAGAAATTACATTTTGAATTCACTGACACGAGCATTCACCCCTCCAACACCATTTTGAGAGTTTAATCAAGAAACAAAAACTTGTGAGCCCAAACAAAACATCTTGACTTTCTCATTTCAATTGCTAAATACTCACCCAGGCTGCATATGAATGAACTACCGACCTGAAATTATGTGCATAAATTATTTGGCAAACAAGTCTGAGTAATGAACAAATGTGGGTGAATTGCTGTGTTGGGGAAAAGAAAGCAAGGCATGATTCATTCAATCACCTACTCATTATGGCTGATTCCCTAGGCTCAAATTAGGCAATAATCAAGGATCCTTCAGCACGACGGCTCGGGTGAGCTCAGATGGGCTGGGAGAGGGTTTGAGAGCTCCTGCGTAGCTGGGGCTGGTGCTGCCGGCATCCGATGCTCCTTCAGAGCGCTGAAGCACCTGGGCAGTTCTGACGCAGATGCTCGGACACCCCACACGCATCAGGAAGCTGAGATTCCTGATCTCGCTTCAAAATACTCTCAAGTGTCTCTGTAACAAACAGTAGTCAATATGTGGCCTAAGTCAGACCGACTGCTATCCTGCAGTGTAAGGAGGGTTATCACATAGGCACAGGTAAAACTTGAGTCATATCTGAGTTTCCATGCTTACACCGGATGCAGAACATGCGCTGAAGCCTTACAAGGATAGATCCTGCAAACTCCGCTTTTGGCAAATCCCACAGGATAAACCCCAATGAGGATTTGTGTGCAGGAAGCACTGTCCTCCAGCCTCGGACAGAAAGGGCCACTCTAAATATCCACCCGTAATACTCGTCCTCGCAGAGTGGCAGGGCAGAAGGAGGAAGGGCTCTCACTGCCGCTTGCAGGACGTCAGCCTGAACCCTCCTGAAGGCTCCCACCAGTCAACTCGGTGGCGAGTACTGGATCACACAGCTCAGCCAGTCCCACCACCCTGCCACCACACCTTTGCCTGCAAAGCTCTCTCCTCTGGTTTCCCAGTGGATCTAATGAGACTTTGACAATGGGCTTCCCAGTAAGCAGGTTATATTGCACAATAAGTTATCCCGTGTTCGGCTGTCTGCTGCGTGATGACTTCCTGCTATGCCGAGGAGCAAGAGGTACTGCTGTCCTTATGCACATCCACAGAGCAGAATAGCCGTTATCTGAATATGTGAAAATGACGCACAGACCAAACTGGATCCAAATCTATATTCCCAGTTGTAATTACAGAAGAGTTTTAAGAGTCATTTATGCGACATCTACTTCTTGATAAGGCTGTCTTCTAACCATTTCTTCAGAGGCACGTTCTTTTTCCATGCAGAATTATTGGACACTTGGATTTTGAGGTTTGCATGGGATTTCTGGAAACCTTGTTCTCGATGAAGGACCCTGACAAGCTTGTACAGAGCTTACACATTGAGCATGACCTCTAGCCAACAGCTGCTCTCCAGCCACCCATGCCCTCAGCCCCATCTCCTGTCCGCTGAGCCAATGCAGCACACAAAGTTCAGCTTCACATCTTTCCGGCTGACCTTCAGCACCCAGATTCATAGCACTGATGCTCTGGGGAGAAGCACTGCGCTAGCTGTGCTAGATGGTTAGTCTGTGCATGCACAAAACAGAGCCGGTATCAAGAGATCATCCAGGAAGCCAAGGATCAAGAAAACATCCTCTGTCCTGCTTTTTGGTGAAACGCCTCTCCAATCAGACTTTCGGCTACTTAGTCCTCTGCTGAATTACAGGACGCAATGCACTCTGCAGTGAAGATCAGTAGGTGGAGCGTTTTTATGCAAACACGGGGCTAGATAATTAGCATGGGCCAAAATGAGCTGTCTTCTCCTTTCATGTGTCCCCGTTACATTTCCAGGGTCTATGCCTGAAATGCCCACAGCTTTGGTTTTGGCTAGCAGTGCTCATTCAGTGCTTAGGCAGCATGGAATATATGTTCAAAATGCCTTGAAGAATGTAGAAGTTACTATCCTCATTTCAAAGGAGAGGAGAAATAAAAGCAGGAAAGAGATTAAAACCAGCAGTCACATAGTGGAGAAAGAGGTTTCCATGGTAGAAGACCACTGCCATGTTGACAGCTTTACTATTAAACATCGTCTGTTTGTTGCAAAGGCTATAGCAGCCAGTCTTATTTTTCTCCAATGCTCAAATTTTAGATCAAGACTGTAATTGTAACAGTTTTGTCCAGAGTTGTGACAGAGCATCAGTGAAAGAGCAGAGTAAAAGCATTCAGAGCATCAAGGGTCCCGTTATTCTCCTTTCCAGGAAAATACACAGTGAAACAAGATTGAAAATCCAGCTAAATCTGAATTTTGGTGCTGCAGACCATCAAAACAAGGGTAAAGGTGAGATTCCCCAGCAATTTTTACTCCAGCCATCCTCCTCCAGCCACTCCTGGTTTCCTGAGTATCAGTAGCAGGTGGTGCAGGAGACACTGCCAAGGCTTACTTAAAGAATATTTTTGAAAGTATTAAAAAAATTCCCTTGAAAGCACTCCAGGCAGCACTTTTCTGCCTCAGAAAGGAATGTGGAAACTTGTATTTCCTCACTAAAAGCAAAATACCACTACCTATCTCAGGCCCTGCATGAGCCAACGAAGCCGCAGTGTAGAATAGGCAGTATGAGTTGAATTCTTGCCCCAGGGAAATCAGAGCTGGGTTATTGTTCAGTGGCATCAGGATTTGATTCAGTGTGAATGGGAAAAAAATCAAGGCAAAACTATGAAATCCCAGCCAGCAATATACTTAAACCCACATCTAAGCTTAAGGTCATGAATAGTCCCAAATCAAATACTGGATGTACTGGTCTTAAGTGAATAAAAATGGGTTTATGCATGCACAGTAATAAATTCTAAGAAGGATGATGTTTTAAGTTGCCTAATTCCCGACAGCATTTTGGAGTTTCTGTTTCTGGTTATCTTAAATATCTACACCATGATGAAGAGAGAGTGACAAGATCAGTATTGCTGCACTGTGGTGTGGAGCAAGCGGGAGTTTCACTTCCCAGGCCTGCTAATTCTCCCTCTCTGCTCCCTGAGGGAGTCCCATTGAAGGGGAAATTTGCCCCTGTAGCATCAGACAAGAGAAGCAAGCAACAGTCTCGTATACTACTTCACACTGAAACATTTTTTTAATACCCAGTGTAATGTAACTTTTAATCTAATTAGATTAACAGTCACAAAATACTTTGCTAGTTTTGTGCCTTTCCAATGAAGTTAATATGAGTGATATGGCGTTGGCTTCTCGTTTGACACATGAGCCTGTGATATAAAATCCACTTTTGACAATAAAAGATTATTATATTGCTGAAATTTTAATAAAAGCAGAATATGAGAAGACCTCAAGAACCTTCTCTAATCTATTCCTGTGTAACAAGAAAGGATCAGCTGTATGTTTTTTGTTCTTAAAAGCTTTCCATGATAACCTTCTCCAGGAGCTTATTGCAAGACTTCACCACCCACACAGTGAACATATTTTTCATAATTCTCCTGGTCAGTACTTCTTGCCCCATCCGCCATGGAAATGAAGAAAAGATTACGGTGTCCCGTGTTAGTTGACTCATTCATAAGCTGAAGAACCCCAGCATGCTCACTTTTCAATCACAGCTCCTGGTTTCAAGCCCTCTGCTCATTGCTTCGTGCTACTCTGCATGCTTCTGACTTAGCCCCCACGGTTCTTGCAGAGAAAAGCCCAAAGCTGGGCTCCAGCTGGTGCTTCCTGATGGCTAAGGGGAGAGAAAGGGCTCCTCTTCATGCTTTTTTCCAAAGAACTCCAGCTGTTCTCCAGTTGTTCTCCAGCCTGCATTTGTGTAGCCGTTTGTTCCTTCCTAAGCCTAGCACCTTGTGCTCATCCTAATCAAAGTGTCCTGCCTTTTTCAGACTGTATTTATGATTTCTCAAAATCCTTTGCCACTCTGGCCCTGTCTCTGCAGTCCATCCTTGCATGGCTTTGCCTCCAAATGCAAAAAATATCCTTTCTAGTCCATAGAAAATATTGAATAATACACCAGCTCTCACAGTCTCTTACATTTTACTGGTGAACCACCGAGAATTACTCTCTGACACAATTTGCATTCAGCCATTTATGAGCCCATATATACCACGTTTCCTTGGCTCGCTTACGAGAATATCCTGTTAAAAGTCTAACTAGCGTCAAGACTTACAACTTGAACTGTTTCTCCTCTGTCTCAAAGCCTGTTACCCCGTCACGTAAGGAAATGAGATTGGTTTGACATGATTTGTTCCTGACAAGCCCATGTTGCTGTCACTAATCTCCTTGTTTTCTCTTAAATGCTTACAAATTGTTTGATTATTTGTTCTAGTTTTTTTTTCAGGAAACTGAAGATAAGCTGATGAGTCTGTAATTCCCTGACTCCTCCTTCCTGACTCCCCTTTTTCAGTAAGTTTCCATTCCCGTCTTCTTCATCCTCCACAGTTTTTAAAGGTACTTACTCCCCCTAAATATTTCATACCATAGGGAGTCTATCAGCAAAAGAAAAACAGCAACTGGCAGACAACCTTTAAAAAGATCATCATACTTTAATGACCACACACTAAATCAGATTTTAAACACTGAGGTAGATTTTTTCAAAAGACTGAAGTGTTGGTCTGTCTCTGTTCCTGCTGGAGTAAATAAGAGATTTCTCATTAGCTCCAATAGAAGCGGACAGATTTTGAAAATCTATTTCCCTAAGTCCAGAGACGTTCAATATACACTCATATCGTAAATGGTGAAGATGGTGTCTATTGTACAGCTTTCAGCAAGCTCACTTAAACCGACACACAGTCGCGTGATTTTCTTAATACACTGTAACTACATTCCCCTTTTTTCTTGACCCAACCAAAGTAGTCAAACTGAGTCTAAAACTGTTGATGGGTGTAATTGCAAGAAAGTACGCCTGAATTTCCTGCCAGTGTGCTCCTTTCACACAATGAAGTGGGATGGGTCAGAGCGTGTGGGTGAGCAGTTCATGCAAGAAGATCAACGTATGGACTTGCTCAAGTGAAAATATCTCCTTGTGCAATACTGGAATGATGGAACGAGCAACCAGCTGGATGAGAAGGCCAAACATGCGTAATTCTCACAGCACTTTCCCTTCTGTGCCAGGGACCATTTTCAGTGGAGCTGGGTCTATAAACACCAGCTGAGATCTTAGCTACCGCCTTAAGCTTTGCAGCCATACACCGAGCTTTCCTGTACATCACATTTGCAGCTTCCACCTGAACCCCTCCTTCTCCGCCCCTTTTCGATAAAGGGTTGGGCAAAGAAGAGCTGTCTCCAGCTCTTTGCAGTGCATCATTTTAAATTAATCATTCCCCATTAGCTTCACAGGCCAGATGCCAGGCATAGTGGAATCAATCCTTTTCTATGAAATCATCTCTAAATAAGGATCTCTGCTCTTAAGTACATTTCCACTGGGTTTCTAAGCACACATCAAGCCTGGGTTCAACAGAAAGGCAGGGAGATTCCCTCTGCTCCTTCTGTTGTTTTCCAAAACTAGTGAGGGCTGCTGTGGACCCATGAGACAAGGAGAACTGAGAGGAGTCTTGGCAAGGTAGCAAAGACAAAGAAACTTCCTGAAAAGCTCAAGAGCTCCTTATCAGAAGAAGAACTCTTAAATGAGGTTACCGACACACCTTTTACTCCTCTTGCTAAGCCATGATTCCTTCCTGTCAATGAGAGGAGGAATGGGTAATAGCTTAGTAACAGCTTCAGTTATCAAGAAGTCACTTGATTTCACCTATAGTAGGAAAAAAAAGTAGGACCAAGAAACGGAATAAATACTGTCATGATTGACTCATCCTTCACAGATCACTGCTTTTTTTTTTTAACCTCTCAAACCTATCTCATTGTCATTTCACACTTGGTTTCAACGTAGCTACAAAGGTGGAGACAGCAATTCTGTCACTGTATTGATCCTGACACTACAAGTCCTTGTCTCGCATGGAGAAAGATGTTATCCTCCCAGGGACTGCTGTCAGAAGAGATGCAGGTAGTGACTTCTGTACCTTCCTCTGGTAAAATTAACTTGGTTTACGGCACGGGGTCAGTGCTGTGGGAGTTGCAGAGGCTGGAGTGCTGTACAACACTACCCCCTTGTGATTTCCCTTGTTACAGCACTTTCTAAAATGCAGTTTTTCCACACTGACCATTTTACATGGAAGATGCCCTCTCTGAGCACGAATCCTACCATTAAACAGCCAGTTTCCTCAGTGGGAACTGAACAGCACTGCATATACATTTTGTTTTTACCGAATTTCTCTTTTCTTGTGCCAATAACCTTGTATAATTTTTATATGATTCTATATTTGCTGCTTCAGGAACTTGGACAGACCTGGTATTTCCACCTCTTCTGGCCCATGTTGCATTTCCTCTCTGAACATAAAGTTCAGTGCAGAAATTTCAGACTCGTATGTACATCTTTGCTATCATCTTGTATTTATTTAAGCTGCAGAGGACCAAAGCCAAGCTGCTTTAGTTGAATGACAGCATCTTTGCCCACAGAGTTCATGGCTGGGCTCTGAAGAGATCACAGCTCAGCTAGAGCCGCTGGTGCAGCACTGGGAAGGTGCTAGTTCAGCTCCTGCCCCAGTAGGGGTGCGTAAGTGCAGCAGCCAAAGTACTAAGGCTGCAGGCATTTAGCAGTAGTCCCGCTTCAGCTGGCTTCACGAATCTGAACAGCCTGCCAATTACTCACACCCTCTCTTTATCCTTAAAGCATCACAAGGAAGACAAGGAACTCAGCATGGGGATCCCTGCTCTCCATCACGAGGTGCAGGCATGCTCTTCCACCCAGCTGTTGGAGAACAGTGAAGTTGGACACTGCTCCAGAAGGGAAGGGGAGCTGGGGAGAGAGCGTGACAGCAAGGCGGGCTGGGTGGAAAAGGTGAGGACAGCGGGGTGACCTCACTGACAAAGGCACAGCCCAACAGTACCCAAGCAAAACAAGCAGAGACACTCTGGTGACAGTGGCCAGGTTCAGCTGAGAGTCCAGGGCACCAGACAAGTCCACGGCGATGGGGCACCTGCAGGGTGGAGCAAGCATGGCTGTGCTGCTCAGCCATCAACTGCACTACCTCAGAGCTGTCCCTGAGCCCAACTGGGCAAACCCCAGGAAGGGGGCCACAACACTGACAGGGCCCACGGAAAAACTTTTACATGCCTACCTGAAAAATCAGATTTCAAAATGTCTCATTTATTTCTGACTTGAACAAGTGGAAAGGAAAAAGAGACATAATTTTATTATTGCTTTGCTGCTGAACTCAGAGTTCAAGTAATATGGTCAGTGTTACATGCTGGATAAATTTTTTAAAGAATCATTGTTGGTAAGTGAAGAAAAATGGAGAACATTTTAGTTGGAAGGAATTCTACTGCCATGTCAAATGCTTATGTCAAACTACTACCCCTTTTTTGAGAAAAAAAAAAAAAAGAATGTTTCTTTGTTAAGCTTTGACCTGCTCCTATGGATTATTGCACAGATTTAAGTACAATTCTCTCTCCAGCCTCCTTATTTCTGGCACAGCTGGGATGTCACCTTTATTATGACAGAGAACGTGGCATGTTTAGATGTCCATTTTCCACCAAGGTTTCCTTGAGTTCAGCTCTAATGTAGAGCAACTGCGAAGCTAAATTGATGTGTAGGTACTTGCCTTAAATACTTAAGAGAAAAAGAGGAAGGCCATCAATAGCTCCCTTTCTTTTCATAGATAACAGGACTATACAGGAAGAGTTTCTGAAGCCTGTGCTGTTTTCTTAACAAATAAATTAGCCACAGAAACCCCCACGGTCACAGTTACTGAACAAAGAACTAGAAACAATGAGGCTTGTGTTCCAGCACCATCCCTACTTCAGAAGGTGTGGCTCGCAACAGCATGAGGGTGCTCAGGGCTGCTGGCGGTTCAAAAAGCAGCGAGAGGAAATCTAAGGAACAAAATGCACCTAAAGCTATTAAGAAAAACGTGCTACTTCTGGTTCAGAATATCCACTTAAAAAGCAGCTGTTGTCATAATAAAGACAAGAAATAAGACAACTAAGAGGCACAGTAGGCACTCAGACCTACTCAACAGCGGCCATAGGACAACTTCCACCTAACTTCAGAGAGTGACAGTGGGGGTATCCATCTGAGATACCATCCAAGATCTGTCTGACAAACAGGTCATGCCGAGTTTTTTCATCTTTTTTTCATGGTACTTTTTTTCATGGTAACCTCATTGCAGGTAACGCAGTATTTTCATAAGTTTGATCATCCTCACCCTCTCTAGCAACATTTGCTGGTGCTGGATCACCTTCTTCAGAAATCACCCTAACATGTGGCTCCGACGGTCTCGATTGCGCTGCTGCGACATGGCAAATGAGAACCGACTTTGGGCCATCCCTACCCTGATGTGACATTTGTTTGCTCTTTCTGTTTAAACTACCCCAGGACAGTGAACTTCACAGCACTACCAGGTGCCAGAGCAAGTCCAGTTAGGCCCACAAATGTCCTTTGGTGCCTGAAAGAACATGTGAAAACCCATTAAACCCTTGAACAAGTGAACACCTTTTTAGCTATAAGTGTCTAAAAACTCATCTGCACTGCAACTGCAGGGCACGTAAAGCCAACAAGAATAGAGATAATAGGCATTAATCTTTCTGAATGGAGTCTTGGAAAAGAAATATATCTAAAAGGAGAGACATTTTATTCTCAAAAAATAAGTATTTGTCATTAAGTACTTTGAAAAAAAGCCTTATAGCTCACTCACTTTCAAACAGGCATTTTACTCGTTTCATACTTTACCTCAGAACTCAGCAATTCATAAGCGGAAGCCTGTAACCCCACAGCCTATTTTCTTCCTAATTAAAGAACCCTGTTAGGACACGTAGAGAACTTGCTGCATTTTCCTTTTAAGTCCAGATCTGTCACTTCCTTGAAAAATAACTGTAGTGAATTGAAATGAGCAAGTCTTAAAACAGCCCTGCAAAGCTTTCATGTGAGAAAAGGAAGAACCCACTATTTCTCTGTATTTTGAAGGGCCATGCGTGTGTTTTAATAGAATCCTCACACCTAAAGGGCGCTTTTGTTGCTGTGGTGCCTTCTTAAAACAGGGATTATTTAATGCAAACAGCAGTGGAGAAACTGGATCGCTTGAGACTACTTCTTCCAGCTTCAGCTTTGCCGAGTTCCCACTGTTATCAGTTGCACAACGCAGCCCAAGGCCTGCCTTCGCCGATCCAGGCGAGGAATAACGTCCCTCACGCTGCTGTGGTCAGGAAGAGCAACAACTCCGGCGTTCCTCCCTGATCTGCAACGGAGTGTCACCAAAGCACCCACTGCTCGTGCCCGTCCCCCGACCCCAGACCCACCGCTGCGGGCTGTGCCTGTGCCCTGCCACGTTTGGGCTGATTGAAGGAAACGAAGCGCAAGCGCTAATGCGAGCGTCTCCTGGGGTGTGAGGGCGGGCAGGGAGGCGGCACAGGCAGGATTTTGAGGGCACTTCGCCAGAGAGTTCCCAGGCACTACCGCACACCAGCTCCGGCGCGCTGAGCGGGAGCACCGGCCTAGGCCGAGCGGGCCCCGAGGCCCTGCAAGGCCTGACCCCGCCGCACGGGCAGGCCGTGACCCGCACCGCGGGCTCGGGAGCGGGTTCCCCGAGCACCCCTGGCTGGCCAGCGGGGCCGGCAGGGCGGTGCGGGGCGAGGCGAGGCTGCCGGGGCCGGGCCGGTCAGGGTGAGGGCGGCGTGGCCCCGTCCCGCCCGGGGCCGCCCCGCCCGTCGCTAGGCCCTACCGCCAAGGGAGGAAGTGTCGTAACGGCTGACAGGAAACTTGGCCGCGGGTTACGGCAGCGGCGGCCGCGCTTGGCGGCCGGTGGATGAGCGGAGAGTGGGAGCCGCGGCGCTGAGGAGAAGCGGGGGTGAGTGGCCGCCGCGGCGGGCGGGGAGGCGGCGGGCGGCCGTCCGGGGACCGCGAGGGACCGGGGAAAGGCCCCGCCGGCGGCGGCGGGGGGAGCGGGATAGCAGGAGGAGGTGGCGGCGGGGCGGTGAGGCGGGGCCCGGGCGCCCGTCTCTGCCTTTGTTCGTGCCCCCCCCCCGCCCCGGCCGCGGCCCGTGAGGCCGCCGCCTCCACACACCCCCCCCCACTGCCCCCGTCTCGTCTGACGCCCTCCTCCTCGGTGGGTTTGTGTCGGTCTCTCCCGTAGGATATGGCCGAGGTACCGCCGGGGCCTAGCAGCGTCCTCTCCCCGCAGGGGGACACGCTCTCCCCTTTCCCCGGAGGAGGAGGAGGAGGGGGGGCTGCTTCCTCCTCCTCTTCCACCTCCTCTGCTGCCGCCGCCGCCTGCGCCGGGGCCCAGGACGAGGAGGCCGAAGAGGAGGAGGAAGAGGAGGGACCCGCAGGCGGACGGGAGCAGCAGCAGCGAGGAGGAGGAGGAGGCAGCAGCGACGGCGGCAAGGGGGGGCCGCAGCAGCAGCACCGCCTCCACCACCACCACCACCATCCCCCGCACCACAACCACCAGCTCAACGGCCTCATCAGCCCCGAGCTGCGGCATCTGCGGGCCTCCCTCAAGAGCAAGATCCTCAGCTCGGAGGCAGGGGCAGCCCCCGAGGGGCTGGAGAACAAGCGAGCCAGCAAAACAATGGGCTCTGGACAGCAGCAGCAGTCATCGCCCCCGACCACAGCACCGTGCTCATCCCCTCTTACCAACCACCTCCCTCCCCAGGGAAGGACTGCACCCTCTCCTCCTCCTTCTCCCCCAGCAGCAGCAGCAGCAGCAGCAACAGGGGACAGGAGCCAGCCTGCTGCCACAGCTACGACTGCTGCTAAGACTGCAGCCCGCAATGGACTGGCAGGAGGGACTGGCTTGGAGGAGGAAGAGCAGGAGGAGGGGGATGAAGGAGGGGAGGAGGAGGAGTCCCTGCTGCTACTCTCCAGGTCCTTAGCAGCAGCTTGCAGTTTGAAAGGCTCGGGAACGGACTCTCAGCCCGAGGAGGACCTAACGATACGATACGTCCGATATGAGTCAGAGCTGCAGATGCCCGATATCATGAGACTGATCACCAAAGATCTGTCTGAACCCTACTCCATTTACACATATAGGTATTTTATCCACAACTGGCCACAACTTTGCTTTTTGGTAAGTGCCGGAGGGAGCGAGGGAGGGCAGGAATTGGGAGTGGTTTGGGGCTGGGGAGGAGTGGATTAAAGGGTTGACATTTGCAGAAGTACATCTTGTAATCTTTTTGTGGATAAGGCCAAGCTTTTTTGGAAGTACCTGTCTTCCTAATGAAGTTCCCTTGTGACCTGTGCATGTCTAAGTAAAACATATGCCTGAAGTTCCTACATTTGTTAATATGTTTTAAGCGGTGGGGAAGTGGTTTGAGCACAGGCATAGGATCCAGGAATTCAAGGCTTTTAATCATGGTTTTGACATTGACTTTTGTGACCTTTGCTAGCTCATTTATCATTCGGTCTCAGTTCCTAGGTTTGTATTTAAAAAATAAAGTGCTTAGTCCACTAATGTCTTACAAGCACTTAGTAATTCTTACACAATGGTTTTAAAACAGGCTTCAGGGTGGCTAGCATATAAATGTTAAGTGACACTGTTAAAGATTTTGTAGACATTTTGACCTGCTAGCTTTGAAAAAGACAGGTACAACTGTATTGCTTCTTACAGACATGACAGCGTATGCAGCATGCAGAAGTTCTCATGCTGCTTAGATTGTCTTGCTGTACTAACCATGTATTTAGTTTTATGTCCTAACCATGTATTTAGTTTTATGTCCTTCTTGCTGCGCTATTGAAAAGATTGATTTAGCTGTCACCCTGTCTTTCTAGATGTTTAGCACTTCTCAGGGAAGAACTTGTGTCTCAGTTGACAAGTATGCCTTCAGGATGGTATTCTGTCCGCAGGTATATGAAACTGAGCCTAGGTTGGCCTGAGGGGTATATGTGTATAGTGGGAGCTTAGCTGTGTTTGATTTACTCATAGGAAAACTTGTCTGCAAAACAGAACATTTTTGGGAGTGCATGGCACTTCCTTGCTAAGGTAAATGATGAATTCTTATCTCTTGATCTTTTAATCAAGGCTGGACACCTCTCTGAAAGGTATGATTTAGCCAGAGCCCAGACACCCTTCAATTCAGGAGTATTTCTGTAAAATTTTAATAGGATACGAGTACAGGAGGTGAGGCTAATGGAATCCATCTGGCCTTAAACTTCCTGAATGTTCTTGGTTTAGGGTCTGGTATAATTTATTGTGGGATTTATATATGATTCATAGGAGGATTTTCAGAACCATGCCTCTTAAAACCCTGAAGAGGGAATACGGTAGGATTATAGGAAGTTGAGCAAAGCATTACCTTCTGGAACAAAATAGAAATACAAAAGTATCTGCAAACGTTGTTTGATGCAAAGTCATGTTTGCCATTATAAGGATGCTGATCAAAGCAGAATGGTATTTTTCAAGCACTGAGCTATGTGTGTGACTGATTTACCTCATACTGAAAACAAATGCTTGTGAACTACAAATGTCCATGCTTCCAGCATCAAGTGTATCTCTGTCAATGCCAAGGCAGTATTGGATACTGTTAGATCACAATGCATCCGTTTAGACTTTAAATATTTATGGTTTTTGTCAGGGAGCAACTTGAGAATTTTGTGACCAAAAAAGCAATGGCAAGTTGTTTGATGGACCACTAAAACCGATGAGTTCTAATATTTATTTTTAACAACTGCATTCTAAGACTTAAGATATCACTCAAGGAGAAGAAAGTGCCTTAAGCTTATTTTGTAGTGACAGCTTCTTTTTTTAATAGCTTTCAAGAATCAACAAAACTTTGCTTGAACTCTAAATCTACTCAATTTGCCTTTTTTTTTGAAGGGTGGAGGAACGTAAAGTACATAAAACTGCAGAGAAGAATATGTGGCTATGAATGTCTAAAGATGTTAGCAAATTGTTATCTACTTAATAGTTTGAAGTTCTTCCAGTATGTTGAGTCAAATTTGATGGGTGTTTTTGTGACCGACTTCAGTATTTTTAAGATTTATTTTTTAGGGGTTGTCTTGAAGACTTTCTGTTCTATAAAATTTAATTTGTTCCTGCAGTTAATGGATTCCTGAACTACTTCTATCTAGTAAGTCTCTTTAAAATATTTATCTTCAGTCAGGGACTGCATATTCCAATTAGCAAGAACAGCGTCAGGATGGTGAACAGAAGCATAGTGCCTGATCTCACAGAATCATTTGTCTTTAATGCCTTTTGGCCTCGCACCCTTCTGGTTTCAGGTTTTGGTTGGTCTTGGGGAGAGGGGTTAGACTGCAATTCAATTGTATTTTTAAAAATATCTGTAGGAGTTCAATCAATTCCTTTACTGAATTTCACCATTACTGTTTTTAAAAATCTCCCATCTACATTGCATTGTCACAGGCTCCTTTCCCTTCCTCAGCACGGGAGGGGAAAGTACTAACAACATTTAAACTTGAAGGTGGGATGTGTATTTTCTATAAATGGTTAGCAGTTGTTCCTTGCTGATATTTAGTCAGTAAACCATCTTAAATGCCATAATTTTGCTGTCTAGCGTTTCGATATCTGACAGTGCAGAGCTATTTTCTGGGAGCCTTATTAACATTATTCCCGTCATGGGTTTGAAACTTGCTGAGTTTTGGCTTGGTCTTCCCTTCCCAAGGTGCACTGTTGCTCTAATGGCTAGTGCAACCAAAAGGGCTGCTTGCTTTTCCTTTCTGTTCAACTAGCTCTTCCTGGCTTGTGCTTCTCTGATTCCTGGTGTTTCTCTGATTTGGGAAGCTAAACTATCCCTCTCACCACTACCAGATATTTATAAGTGTGTGTGTATGTGTATGTTTTAGGGTAAGGTTTCTGTTGGTTTAAGGCTCCAAACATATTCATAGTGGGATGTGACAGGCACCGGTGTCAGAGCAAGGGAAAAGGTGAGAATGCAGATCTGGAGGGAGGGTATAGGACCAGTCCTAACCAGTCACTAGTGTGGTTGTGCTGTATCAAACCAATTCCTAACTGTAGACTCAAAAAAAAAAAAGTAGTTCATACTCCACTTTAAAAGGACCTGGAGACACTAGGGATCTTCAGAACCTCTTCATTTTAATGTCAAATTCATCTGTGTAACTATCTTCCTGACTGTAGGGGTAACAAGTTGGTAATACTTGATGATCAGTTCTGAAGTGTTATGCTGCAGCATTATCTGACTGAGCTGTTGCAAGGTAATAACCTCCTTCTCCATAAACTGCAACTGTGTGCTTAAACTCAGCTGTCGCCTGTCTTTGGATGAGCAGGTTCGCACTGTGCACTAGGTGTGGAGGCCCTGTAAGTGCCTGATTCTTCCTTATTCCCAGGAGCTCTGTCAGCCCAGTTTCTCTTCAAGTGACCTATGATAACCACTCCTCTGTCAAAAACTGACAGAGGAAAGGGGTGTCTTTTGCTTCATGTGAAGCATTTTTAAGCATCGCTTCATCTTTGTCCACGTATGGATTGTAAATGCATTTTCAAAGTTGTTGCTTCATTTCAAACTGTTTCTGCAGCTTCTAGTTTTAGCAGTGTTAGAGTTCTAACGCTTCCATTTAGAACTGATACATTAAATATTACAGAAAATTGTTTTCAAAATACTTCAGCGTGGGAGAGGTGAGCTTAGGAAACCTTGCTCTCTGCCAAAGTTTGGATAAGACAGGATGTAATAAAAGCAGAGTTCTGGCTGAGTGTTGTAACCTCTCAGCACCATTCAGCTGCCTTTTACAAAAAATCTAGAAAATCTGCTTTTATTGGGTCTTAACTTTGCCGCTAGCTGTAGCAGCATTTATAATTTAAACTTTCACAAGTTTAAAAATAACCTATTAATTCCATGTAAGTGGTATTAGATGTGTTGTAAATCCTGAACGACTGCAGTTAAGGTCTTGTTTTATACTAATGCTTTGCCTTTTTGTTTTTTTAAATTGGATTTTATTCAAGAGTCTTAAGCGTACTTGATGTTGAAATTAAGACTTGTAAGACATCTTCCCTGTTTTTCTGTTCTGGAAAACCTGGGGCATAAAAGAAGAACCAGAAAAGTTAGGAAACTGTCTGGGAAGTCCTCCTAGCCTTATGGCAGATGTAGGAAGAAATTCTATAACATCCATTCCCAATTTGCAAACTCTCTCTGTATTCCAGTTTCCTCTTAGGAGTGATCGTAGTTTTAGATACAGGCTTGCTGAGCCGTTTCCCACTGTCAGCAGCTTTGTGAAAACTTCAGTCGTTGCAGCGTCTGAGTACTTAACAACAGCTAGTGTCGTTATTCTGGCAGTGCCCTTGCACAGGAGGGAATTGCTCGTGTCCAGTTTCATAGAGTGGAAACAGGGCGACTTAGCAATTTGCCCAGTATTGTGAAGAGCTCTGACTGAACTGCCAGACTTCAGGTTAAAACCATTAGCCTAAATGTATCCTCTAATGGCATTCAGTAACATGATTGCTAAATGTAAGCCAAAGGATTCATACAGAGCTGTTTCTGCAACACTTTTGGAGGGATTTTGGTGCATGTGCAAGATGGAAGCTGTATTGCAGTAGTGCAAGTTCTACTGCATTTGAATCGCAAAATATTTCTCTTCCAGGGGCTAGTTGGTTGTTTTAATCTTTAAATGGGAACAAATGTTCCAGGATCTGGGTATTAAATGCATACTCAGACTGTGGCTGACGGACTTGTTGCCATCTTTGCTAATGAAATTAATGCCAAGCGTTTAATTTTGTGAAAAGTCATGTTCTTGCCGATTTACAGACATTCCTGTGCTAACTCTTCTAGCAATGCATGGTTGCAATACGCAGATATTAGAATCTAGTTTGTTTTAAACATTTAAACTTATTCATAAGAACAAAGTTGATGCAAATATTGGATTTGAATTCATGTATGTTAATCCTGCTAATGACTTAAAATTGAAGTAAATCTTATAGTACTCTGTGGAGTTTATATTATGTAGTAGTAACGGGCTGAATTCTGTTTGCAGAAACTTTTATGTTTAGAAGTAGTCTTATACACCTGAAAAGAAAATTTGGCCCATGATTGTGTTTTCATAAATGTTACTGTGTGGGAACTACTTTTTCTCTGTCCTCCCCACTCTCCCTATTTCAGTCTGGTTTTTTTTATTTACACAGTTTAACCTTCTCCAGGAAATTAAATTACAAAGTTTTACATCACATTTTAGATTTGTTTCCAGCTTTAGATAAGGTTGGAGAGCAGGAGAAAGGAGAGGGAAGGCAACAAAAAAAAACTCAAATTGAGGTGGAAATGAAGCACTCCCTCTCTGAGTGGAACAACCGTAGATTAGCTGGCAGACTTACCTGCCTAAAGACAGAGAAATAGATTTGTGTGCTTGGGGAGCTGGTAACAAAGTCATGCTTTATTCAACTCTCTGGCAACAGTGGTAGAACCAGTGGGTATTTGCTGCTTTGATCACTGAAACAAAATTCTTTGCTGTTCATTTAGCATTTTAAATATACGATTCATGAACATAGCTTTTCTGAAAAGTGCCCTAAACAAGAAAGAACATGGATATGAAATGTCTAGAATGTCACTACTCTTGAAGTGTGTGAAAAATATATCTTAAAAATTCTCTGCATGACTGTTACGATCAACAATTTGCACGTGTTCACTTCAGGGCAAAGCGTAACTATAACATGCTAGTTTGTGGTGTGCTTTTTTTTTTTAGTGGGGTGTAAGATTACATCTAGGTACTCTGCATAATTATAGCAATGTTATGAACAGTCTGTCTGATGATACTCTCTATTTAACTCCCTGGTTTTCTCAGGTCTGAGCCGAGATACAAAACTTGCCTTGAGCTGACACTTTGCATACACGGTTTTAGTATAAGTACAGCTTTTCTCTTCTACGGAATAAACTGTTTTAGGACAAATGAAAGACTGCTTAGAGGCTGTGTATTTCAGTCCATTTAGATCATGCTACAGTTTTTGTTTTTAAAAAACAATTGTTTAGATTGTTCAGGATTTTTCTTGGATACTGCTAAAAAACATGTTTTCCTGCCAAATAAAAACTTAGCAATAATTATATTTGTCTGATGAGCTTAAACCATTTTAGAAATGGTATTAGGATCACGCTGTACCATAGGGCTTTGGAACTGCAGCTCATACATTTTGGGCTGCTTCATTTCACCTTTGATACAGCTCCTGGTTGACAGCTAACTTCATAAATAACCCACCATCCAGGTAGAGATGCTAGAAGATATTGTTATTCTTGGGGCAAAAAATCTGTGGGTCTGCGCCTGCAATATGATGTGCATGAGTGAATCTTCTGTCTGTAGAGTCTTAGCTTACAAGCTGTATACAGAAAGGTTCAGGTGGTTGGAGACTATGGAGTATATACCATGGACTTTGGAGAAGCGAGCATTGGGTTCACAGGTGGGCTGCGCTGGTGCCTGGCAATGCTGGCTCCGGCAAGTCCTTTTCATTTGACGTGTCTTACTGTTGTAAATTTGGATTATCCCGAAGTGCTTGTGCCAGCACATGCTTGTGCCAATCATGTGCTCTAGTCCTGGTTTAGTTGCTACGTTTGAGCCGAAGGCTAGTTCCCCCCATACAGATACAGGTCTGCCAAAGTCTGTGGGTCCATTTACACGTATACATACAATTATGAGTTTCTTTTTTATCTCTGTCAATCTTTCCTGAATGAGCAGTAATTCATTGTCCCTTTGGATGCTGTCCTGCTCTGCAGCATTGTTCAGTTTTACTGCTGCAGGTTATAATGCCCTTAGTCTCTCATGCTGCCTAATCCTGCAGTTAGCATATGACTTAGTTTTTCTTACACTCTTTCTATAATACATTTCATGGTAAAATTTTGGTGAACACAGTGGTCGTGCAAGTGGTTTGACAAGTATTTGGGGTGGAGTTGGTTTCTTTTCTTCTTGTGATTTTTTTTTCTTGATATTTCAGAATAACTACATCTCCTTGGCCATGCTTTTTCTGACAATACTGTTGTGTTTAACTGTCGGTGCAGAGCTCTTAACAAATGAAAACTCTGAACAGTTAAAATGTGTGAAATTAACTATGTGCTTTTTTGTTTGTTCTTTGGGTGTCCTATGACTGAAAATGACAGCTTCTAAAGATTAAACATTTTTCTGTGATCCATTGTGGCCTTGACATTTAAACCAGACAAAATTTAAGCTTGTTATCTACCACAGCCTTTGTACATGAAAATTCAGGTCATTATAAAACAGAGATGGACTTTTTTCCTCTGTGGCAGCCCATGTGAAAGGGTGATTTATGACTTAACCTGGTCTTTTTTTTTTTTTTTTTTTTTTTTTTACCCCCCCCCCTTTCTGCCATACGTGTTCTTGCCTGTAGGCTTCATGGAATAACACTGTGGTTACCTCCTGGATAATTCATTGGCTGTTTATTGACTGTAACTTTATTGGAATGTAATAAAGAAATAACAGTCCTTTAATCTTATTTACCGTTCTGGAGATGTTTTTAAAATTTATTTAGTTGGGGTTTTTTATGGCTTTATGCAAACATATTTGGTGTGGCTGTTTCACTTAAAATGAACTGGTTTACTACTTTTGGTAGCACTGTAGATCACAAACTGAGAATGCATACGTGTATGTTTGTCTTTAAGGCCATGGTAGGTGAGGAGTGTGTAGGTGCCATCGTCTGCAAGCTGGATATGCACAAAAAGATGTTCCGCAGAGGTTATATAGCCATGTTAGCAGTGGATTCCAAATACAGAAGAAAAGGAATTGGTAAGAATAGCCTTTTTTGTTATTTCTCCCTTAAATCCAGTAGTTGAGATAACTGTAGCTGTCGTAAAGATTTAAGCAGAAATGAACTTCTAGATGTGGTGGTTTGTCTGTCATTCCCGCCTTACTTGACCACACAAGCTCCCCAGTGTTTTGTGGTTTTTTTTTAATTTTTGTTAAAATAACCTGAAATGCCCTGTGAGATTTACATCTGGGGTACGATAAAGCTAAAAAGAAAGGCAGTCAGCAGCCTGCCTGCTCTGCCTGCTACCACTGTCAAATAACAACAGTGGGAATTGCTTTGTGTTTTCATATGTGCCCTCATCACTGTATTCCTATGTAATGTTTAGTCTATCTTTTCTCAGTGAACTTATCCCCTGGCTTCCCCTACCAGTTATGCTTATATCACCCATTGGGGAGAATGTATGTAGCTCATTGCTGTATTAATAAGTGAAGAAAAATAGTTGCATATCGCTACTTGAATGACTGAAACAGAGGTCTGTTTTGTCGGGAATTTATATGGTAAATAACTCTTGGCAGGGAGTTTGCCCTCCCTCAACGATCAGTTTTGCCCTGATGAAGGGGTTTTCATTCTACCACCAGTTATCCTAGCTGGCTTAATTAAAGATTTGTTCTGGTGGAACTTAATTTATTTGTGTTGGTTATTGTGAAATCACATTTTGTAACATTTTTAGCTTAAAACATAGACATCAGCTTTAAAGGCTAGAAATGTGCTTCACCACTCGTTCACACTGAACAGCTCATACTTTTGCGATTAAGGACAGAAAATTACTTGCAATGGAAAAATACAGTGATACATTGCAGAATGGTAACATTGTGCATGTTCTCTTAAAAAAAAAACCAAACTCCAACAAACTTGAAGCACTACGTATTATCATGACTATTCAAGCATGTGCAGACTCTTTTTCTTTTCTTCAGAGCAATTCTGAAGCCATTGTTGGGTTTCTATAGTGGAGCAGAGGGAAGAGGATACTGAGAAGTCACTGCCTCTCCTTTCCTTTTAGCTGAGTCATGAAGGAGCCTGCCATAATTTAATTGCAGGTGCTTGGATTCATAAGTAAATATGAACTAATGCTGTTGTTATGAAGATCTCTGCAAGATTTTTCCCTTGCTTTAGTCAGTTCGTATTTTAAAGTTATATAAATAGAATTTGTATTTAAAGCCTTGCTTACTTTAGCATTATGTATGTTGACTTTTTCCCACCTTGCCACCTTGCTGTTTCTCCAAGTATGCAGTTAATCTGAAAATTTGTTTTAAATGTAGTACAGTTTTGTCGTACGTTCAATGGAAATCTTAACTGATTAAAGTTTTGAGAATACTTTAAAACATTCTCTAGATTCCTTGGGGTTTTTTTTCCTTTTCCTTAGCCTTCTTATGGAAGTGAGATTTATGCAATTTCATTGAACAGCAGTTTTTTCCACTAATAACTTTGAAATCAACTTTCAATTTCACCCCAATTCTACAGACAGGTAGGGATATTACATTTGTAGAACTGTTGTGAAATAGATGAAAAATAATGATAAATAATTAAATTAATGCTTGACTGAGGGGAAGGGATGGGCTTCAACCATATTATTATATACTAGCCAATCCAAATGGGATTGAGCCACAAGAAAAGTGGTTTCATAAGTTCTGTTACTAATAGAATTATTTGTTTTAGTAAGAGGAAATTCCCTTGAAAGATTAATGTCCTTCAAGTACGTGCCAGCAGATTTTGACTTTAAATGCAACAAAGAGGAATGAATCACATCTTGGAAGGCTATATATAACACTACTTAAACATAGAAGCCTGTTTCTAATATCCTTGTTAGAAGAATCTTGTGGTCAAGCTGAGTCTCTGGATAACTTTTCAGATTATTTTTATGTTCAAACTTGAGACTGTAGCTTGACTGCAACTTCTTGTTTCTTTCTTTCTTTGCTCCCTACTTTCCCCAGGTGTCATGTCATGTAGGTAGCACATGTTAGTCATATATAAATTAGCATCTTTTGCATTGCAACTCTGACACTTACTGAAATCTATATTTCAGGTACAAACTTGGTTAAGAAAGCTATTTATGCTATGGTTGAAGGAGATTGTGATGAGGTAAGATTTTATAATCAAACACTTTCATAATGTAAATGGTTTGCATTCTCCTATATGTGGATTCATTTCACAGGTTTTTTTTCTACAGGACTTTTTTAGGTGGGGAGTGGGTTGGTAAGAAGCTATTCCTTTTATAATAAAAGGAAAAATAACCTCAGAAAAACATACGGCACAAATAAGAGAAGGATTTTCTAAATTTGTCATAAGGGCTCAAATTCAGCGTTGCAGGTTTTGTTTTACTTTGCGAAGCTGTTTCAGTGTTGGGTGGCAGGCACATTTTCTTCCAAAGACTCTAGTTTAAGGTGCTACTGACCAGCGTAACTGTGTAACTTGCATGTTGTGCGTAACACTTCCATCCTTTCAGAACACATAGAGATAACTGGAACAGTACGTGCTGTGGTATTGCAGAATATGGTTTTATCACAACAATTTGTCAGGCTGTTCTGACAGTGCATAGCTGTGTTATGCAGCACTGACAGAAATCTCAAGATTTAGCATGTCAGTGAAAACTTGGAAGGAAAGTGACTGAATCACTGTCAGACTTTCTCTGGCCTATGTGTTATCAGCCTTTCCTTTTACCAGATCACACTCCCTAATTTTTGTTTTATATATGTGTGTGTAATATATATATATGTAAAGCAGCTAACAACCTTTATGTGCCACATGTAACTTGTGAGGAATTCTCCCTCCACCTCCTCTCCTTAATCTGGTTATCTGTCCCTTTAACTTTCCTCTGCTTGGTACAATGCAATTGTTAGCTTGTTCCTGATATGTGAGCACTGTGTCATTTCAGTGTGTCATAGTTAAGGATCCTTTGATCTCTCTGTTATCTCCTTTCAGCTGCTCCCTCAATTGTCCTGCTGTGTGTGGTGAGGTTTCTTATGCAAAACTACAATTTGTGTTGCAGGACTTCTGGCACATACTCTTGTTTATTTTTCCACTTGTGTTACGCCTCTTGCAGCACCCTTGCATATGTTCTGACTTCATTCATTGTTTGAGATATTTATTCTTCCCTTCAGCTTCCTTCGTGCCTCTGCTTACTGGTGTCCTCCTTTTTTTTTTTTTGGTTTTTTTTTTTTTTTTTTTTTCCTTCCTTTTCCCCTCTGTAATTTACATTGTACTCAAGCAGTGTAGTGCAATCTGATAGTTCTGTAATTCTTTAAATTCCATGTTTTGGCTTGTTGCTTCTATCATCATATGTAATATGCTTTGCTCTAATCTTTTTTACTACTTGCTATGTTGAACTAATCAAGAATAGGGTTTTTGTTTGGTTTTTTTTCTATTGCTTTCCACTATGGTCTCAAATTCATTTGCTCTTGCTACTAGAGTATTCAAAAAGTAGAAAATAATTGAGGAATGTTATCGCACTGTTCACATTGCAGTTGGAGAACTGAGAGGCAGACAAGTGAAGTGAATTGCCTCCTGTTGTTAGTCAATAGTACAACTGGCTGTTTCTACTCAAGCTGCCACAGTTGCAATAATTACCACATGATTTATGCGTATGTACTACTTCTCATGTAACTTCATTTCTGAATTGGACTATCTAACAGGTATACACATAACAACCTCCTCTGTGTCTTTTTTTCTACTGCTGTAATATTAGTCCAAGAGTCCTTCTTAATGTTTTTAATCTTTGTAAAAATGAAATAAATGTGATAAGGGTTGCAGGCTAGTCTGCAGTGAGACCTCATTAAGCCTTAGTCACAGATTTTAATCTATGGTGCTGTATAAATGTTTGTACTAAGTGCAGAGGGCATTTTTCAGAGACTATTCCTAACCCTCCTTAATCGAACACGCTACAACTCAAGCTCCTGGAAGTGTGTGTGGGACAGGTGCAGGCATGTTTCAGTTCCAGTTTGGAAACTAACTGTGTTTGTGGGATGATGATTCTGAACTAATTATGCCCTGCTTCTTGGGGGCTTTTGCATCACCTGAGTCTTGTGCTGGCACAAAATTTTGAAACGGGAGCTTATTATGCCCGGGCGACGTGGAGCACAAGCCAAGTATGTTTCTGACTTTCTATGCAGAGGCATACCCACACCGATTTGATATATCTGTGTTGTTCCTTTTCATGTACCGATTATCTACAGCCAAATAGCCAATGCTTTCACGCTTTAGTCTTTGCCACCAAGTGTAGGTTTCTTCCAGACACACGTGGTACAAAATAATTATGTTGGTTACCTGTACCGCATGGTGGATTGCTGAGTTTTCAGTCATGACCAGAATTTGAAAAATCCAACTCGCCACCCATTAAAAGCTCTGTCTGACAGAGCCAAGGCACGTACCCTCACCAGTTTTTACAGCAGTTGTTGGGAGAATGGTTTCTGGCTGTCCAGTTGATGCCTAGAGCTGGTCAAACATGACATAGTGCATCAGAGTAATCTGTCTTCGTGAGGTGTGTAAATAGTTTAATCATCTCTGCTGCTCTTAAGGTATTTTTTCTACATCCCTGAATAAAATCAGAAGCACAATGAAAATAAAAAGATGCTGCTACTTCATATAAGAAGATCTGCAATTAAAAAAAAAAAAGCTATTTTCTGAGATTTGCTTGGAATAGGATTAAAAACATGAATATGCAGCTGTGGGTGTCATGAAAAATTTCCAAAGGCTGCTTGGAAACTCTTCCCTTCAATCTAATTATGGAATAGAAGAGTAAATGTACTTAACTTTAATAATTTGTGGCATATAATCTGATAAATGCTTCATTAAGTATGTTACTTTTCAAAGCACCGTAGATTGGACTTTTGAGGTATCAACATTGAGTCATGAAAAACACAGTATTTATACAACACCAGAGATGAAAATCTTGAAAAATTACTACTGATGTGCTGGCATTTCAAAATATGCTGCAATATTTTAGTGATTAAGGACATGTTTTTTTTTTTTCCTGCAAGCTCATTTAGTGGGAATAAACTAAGTCAGGCCTATGCAACAAGTGATTTACAGTGCAAGCTCTGTGGTCAGTCAGCCGTCTAAGAGGTGGTTTATGCTATATGCCATGCTTCAAAGCTGAAAGGTAATATCCTTCCAGCCAGGGGTTGTTTCCCAGCTCGAGGAAGCTGTGGAGTAAGTGAAGAAGTGAATTGGCTGGCATGGGATCTGTGTGGAGGGGAAGAGATGGCCACAAAACTGGCCATGGTCTGTATTAGAACAGAAACAAGGGAAGCAATCTGATGCTGGGGGTGGGTGGTTGAAACGGAAATAACCTTCAAGCCTGAAGAAAGTACTCAACAGCATACTTTGAGTTGGAGCACTTGGATATAACATTACAAAACTTGAGGGATCTTTGGTTTGGGTTTTGTTTGTTCTGTTTTTTTTTCTAGCCTTGGTGACTTTCTCAGGCATTTGATGTTAATGGCATTCTAGTATTTGGGGTAGTGAACTGAAGGTTTTCAATGTTATAATGGGCTGAGTTTCCAGTAGGTCACAAAAACTTAGAATACCTTATGGGCTGGTTGCGTAGAAAATGTGAACTATGGAAATAACTCCGGTGAAGGGGAATAGTTTTCCTCCTACCTCCAAAGTTTTGAAGATACTGTTCTTCCAGTGTAAAACGGAAAGTATGTGCTAACTTCAGCAAGTCAGACATCTGGCCGCTTTTTCTTCATTTGCTTCATTTTTACTGACAAGCAATTTTCAAAAATTGTAGTGCTTCAGACCTTCATGTGGAACTGCTACATCCCTTAATCGCAATTAAAAAGGAGGAGTTGTTCATTCATAAGTAGGTTTTACATCTGTAACAAATGACTAAGTAATCTGCATACGATTCATTTACTTCATATTACTGAAATATGTAACTGGTAACTAATCAAAATAAGGCTCTAGTAAGTGGGACTTTCAGGAGCTTTCTTTTAAGCAAAATGTAGACTGCAGAAAGGAGGTGCAACTTCTCATGAGAATTTCTGTTCAAACTTTAGGGTGATTTAAAGTGGGTCACCTGACCTTTGACCAAAAGTGGGTGATTCGGTACTACGCTTGTAAAAATTAAATGCCTATTTGTAAATAATCCTATTTGAAATTATCAAACTATTGACATCTTAGCTTTTTCTTAATCTACCACTCATCTAAGATATTGAGTGTTTTATTTTGGATACTACCTTTCTTTAAAAGTTAAGATGATTAAACTGATGAAGGGCACTGGACAATCACCCATAACTTGAGTCTGATGCTATGCCAGAGTTACAAGTAGGAATATCAACCTCTTCAGTGAGTGCTAAGAGATACTTTCTTCATTTGCTTATTTGGTTTGGCCGTATTCATTCTATGACTTGGTTTCTAAACTTAAGTTCATTCAGAGTTTGAAGTGAAGAAGCAAGAAAACTCGACCCCTCCATTTTTAATTCAGTTTAGGAATAAATTCTGGGTATGAAAACATAATAACAAGAAACATTTCACTCCACTCACTATAGACGATTTCTTGCTTCTAAACCCAGTTAAAATTAGAGAGTTGAGATAAAATGTTAGGTTTATGAAATTTAAGACATAAGAGAAGGTACGAGCCTTCAGAAAGTTGCAGCTTGTGCAGAAAATGCTGTTAAATCCAATCAGACCTCTGCGGGCCTCCAGGGGAGGATGTGATGGTGTTATTAGAGGATTTAACAGGCACATGTGTACAAGAAAATAGACCCTCTGAGACCAGAAATAAATATAATGATTGAGCATTTGGAGCTTGATTGAAAATCTCACACGGGAAGAGATGAATCCTTCACAAAACAATCCTAATTGAAATCTGGATAAAATATGACTGTGTTTCCTTTTTAGATAATAGAAACCCTTCAGCCCTTTGAGGTCAACGCAATCCATTGATTATTTTTCATTGTTCTGAGTCTTTCTTAGAAATACCAGAGCAAATCTCTTGCATTTGCTTTCAAGATGAGCATTCACGCAGGTAGCGGGATTCCAACAAACCTGAATTTCCACATTTAACCACTCCCTTAAATTCAGTGATCTGCAGTGTTGGAAGTCTTTTAGCATTGCAAGATGTGCAAGCTTGCAGTTGAATACAGACTTGTTGTATCACTCTGCCAGGTTACTAAACTTTTGTGAGAGCAAATGCCATTTGTAGCTAGAGTTCAAATAATAGTCTCCTGCACTGTGGATTTGCATGGGTCAGATTTCCTCTTAGGTGTAATGCTTTGTTTTAATTCGAATTAAGATGTACAATATGCATAACTGTGTAGAAAGTAGCACTCAGGAAAACTACTGCACTTCCTTATTTTGCTACAAATTAAGTTAGCCATTTTAATGGCTTAAGGATGTTAAGAGTACTCAGTCAAGTCACAAGACTTGCTAGTAGTATTTTATGTGGTACCAGCTAGAGAAATTAAATCTGTAGCTCTTGCCATAAGGCTAAGAATTGAATTAGGCTGTGTTAAGTGTGCAGGTACAACAGGCTGTCCTACTGTAATTTAAGAACTCTGACTATTAATATTTTAATGTGTCACTCTTAGTTCCTTTTCGGAAATCAAACTTCGAAGTCTTATGTTGTTCATTGGGTTGTTAGCCCCAGGTTTGCTGTTCTTTCAATGTTCTTGCACTGAGAAGCGCAAGGGGAATTATCCACTGGAGTGTAGTTAGAGTGGCTTGAAACTTGAGTAATGGTCAAATATATACATTAAATGGATTTTTAAATCCTATTGAAGGTGAGCGGTCTAACTGCCGGCTGCCTCCCTCATTTACATTGGCTTAGCCACTCCGCAGACTGCAGAAAACAAACCTGATGGAGAGAAAAAGGAAAGGCTTTCTACCAGGTTGCTTTTTGCAGTAGCTCAGCAACAAGCCTGGTGAGCTGGCAGGAGAGGTGAGGGGGAGTGGAGATACAAGCCTGAAGACAGTGTGGCTGCAGAGTCCACAAAGTAGATTGACTTAAACTGTTCTACACAATCAGACTAATATTTTGTTCCTGATTTTAAGGGGGCGGGGTGATGTTAACCAGTTTTACTGCTTTTTATTGGAGGAGAAGGGAGCCCTGGGTTTTGAGGTGGGGTAGATGACACTTGTTGGACTAAGGGAGCTTTATGTTTATGGTTCTAACTACACAGAGTGGGTATCAAATGCTGGTTTAGAAATAGCCATCAGTGCACATAACACCAGCAGTGATCACTGGTTTGCTGCAGAAATTGCTTAGGCTGTATTTTCATTATATGGTCTTTCTACAGTGTCTTGTTTAATATATGAATGTACATTGTCATGGGACTGTATATAGTCTAGTCAGCTTATTAGTGCAGCCTGTGTTTTCACGCAACCATGATCTGTCCTTAGTAGCAGAATCCTTAAGTAATTGAGTTGGGCAACAGTAAAGAGGCAAAACAAGTTTTTTCATTTGGAGCAGGTACACAGCTTACCAGCTGTGCCAGAGCTCCGCTCGGTGCGTTTGGGGAAAAGGGGGGAAACAATTCAGAGGGACATACTTCAGCGGTTTTGTATTTAACCTCTTGTTAACGCCAGTGTAGTTTTTTTGCCTGTATTTGAAACTTCTGGGATAATTTTTAGTCTTTGCTTAATTTGGACTACTCTTACACTTGGGTTTGGTCTGAGCAGTTTATGACAGGTCTTCCTGCAACTGGGATCTTACCAACACAGCGGGAAAAAGATGGAAGAAGCTGCCCTTTCTTTCTGGTGTGCACGCTGATTTGAGTTTGGGATACTTGTGTTGAGCACAGATGTTAGTTGCAAACATCGGGTCTGGCAGCTAGGCATAGAATGCCAAAGCCTGTATCTAGGTCTAAATCTATCGAATTTGGGGTCAAAGATATTAAATGACTAAACAAAACCTCATGTGCCAAATTTTCGTGATACGCAAAAGTTCAGTTGGTCATTGAAAATTCAAAGTATGTTTTGGACCCTAACCTGTTCTGTAGGTTGGTTTGGTTTTTTTGCCTTTTTGGAGGGGGTGGGGGGGTGGGGGAGAGGAATTTTGGGGGACGAGTCGTTTTGGGTTACCTAGCTGTTAGTAATGAGTTGAAATACTGTTTACAGCAAAGATCTAAAATCTTGTTATGAATGAAAGTTGTTTACAATTGCAGTTGCTGATTAACTGCCTTTTTTTTTTTTCTTTTGTAAAATGTGGGAATGAAGAGGGGTTGCTTGAATAAGTCAGGCCAAAAAAAAAAATAATTTCAGTCATTGCTAATAAGTATCTTAAAAAAAGTTTGAAATTGGTTCAGTAGTCATGTAATTGCAACTGCTTTCTAATACAATATGCTTTTTTCTTTTTTTTTTTTCCTTCCTTCCTTAAAGGTTGTATTGGAAACAGAAATCACAAATAAGTCCGCTTTGAAACTTTATGAAAACCTTGGTTTTGTGCGAGACAAGAGGCTGTTCAGATACTATTTAAATGGAGTTGATGCACTGCGTCTTAAACTATGGCTGCGTTAAAAGAAACCATCACATCAAGCAACCAACGTCCCAACAGCGCAGAGTTGTCCTTTGCATGCAATGCAATTTGTACAAAATTGCTTTGCAGGTGGACTTAGTAATTTCCATGCAGCTCTTAATCTGTCAGTGTCTCATTGAGTGTCGCGCACATTTGTTGCACTTTGGCATGGCGCATTTGTTCAGAATTAAAACCGATTGTTTCAAACTTCGAGTTCTTTTGGTACCAGCAAGATGTGCCAGTTGATAGCCAAGATATGTTAATTCATTTGCAAGTCTACTGACTGTATTCCATACACAGTGAACATTTTATCAAAGAACCTGTATGTGGAACGTGACTTTTGGTTCCAGAAAAAAGCCAATGTAGATTGTAAAATTCTATAAGTATACTAACATTTCATACAAAAAATTGCCATAGTTTTCTGGAAAAAGGCTTCAATTTTAGGTTTTATTTTTCAATATTGAATTTTCCATTCTTAAATATTGGTACCTCAGTGATTAGTGAATGAAAAAAATGTATTGTAGGGTGGGGTGTGTGTTACAATGAGTAACAGTAACAATTAAATTGCGTCTGCCAGTGCCTGTATAGATAAGTATATTTGTCTTCACCTCTAAGTTTGGAGTGCATGCTTTTCTTTTACTTTTTCAATTGTCTTTGCAAGAAAATTTCTGCTTTTATTTAAATTCTGGATTTGATAATAAATTATTTCAGATTTTTATAATTTGGATACTTCTCCCAAACGAGGGTTTGGAAGGCCCTTCTTTTCTTATAGCAAGAAGTGTAAGCTATTTTGAAAACCTTGAGTAGCTGCTAAAAGAGAACCTGATGTCACCAGTAAATCTCTGCTGGTTTTGGATGCACTTTTTTCATTAAAAGAGTGAGGGACTTTTAAAAGAAGATATAGAAAATTAATGTAAATTGGTATGATTTTATTTAATCAAAATTATTGCTAGAAGCTCTGAAAAAACAGCTATTTTAAGATAGTTGGAACAATTTTTTTTTTTTCCAGGTTCAGATTGCTTTGCTTCCGTGTTCTAAAATGCTTCAATCTTTGGTTCTTGGTCTTGGAAATAAATTTCAAGGTGTATTGTATGCATTTTTAGCTGCTCTCATTTTCTCTAAACTTATATGAGCTAAATTATTGGGGGATTTTCTCCCTGGAAAATCAAAGCAGCGGGGAAGGACTTCTCTCTCTCTCTCTCTCTCTCTCTCTCTCTCTCTCTCTCTCGCATTCACTCTTGCTCTGTTTTTCTCTTCTTCTTTCCTTCTTTCTTTAATTGGGCTGTTATAGGTTTTACCAATACCCATCAATTTTTTTCAGTAATTACAGTGTCTAGGCTTTCTTGTCCAGTGTGATTATATAGCCCAGTTGTATGAATCAGTTGGGGTTTTTTTCACTTTGACAAAAAAAGGTATTAGTTGACTTGTGGAAGCACCTATGTAATCTGTGAAAAGGATGAAGTCTCAGTGAATCCGCTCTGCTGTAGTTGAGCGTACTCTTCAGATTTGCCTTACTACACTCATTTTATTTTTTTTTAAGGGTTTGGTTTGAGTCATGGGTTTTTTTGCTAATTACTGTTCACTTAACAACAAAACCAACAAAACCCCTACCTCCAGTAACGTTTGGAAAAGAGCCCTGTGCAGGAAAACTGGATTTAAAGGAAAGCCTTATTTTGCACAGACCAATCGCACGTGGCGATGGACAATTCTTACCATGTACAAATTATGAGTTGTATTTGAAAATAAAGACTTTTAATGGAAATTGGCCCTTCTGAGTTTTCTGCTTATAGACACCATTTTGCTTTTGAGGGGGTTTGTTCCCCTCAGTAAAGAAAACTCATATTTAAAATGGTGCCCAAGACAAAGCTTTATAAACTGGAGTCTGTTATTCACAGAACATGTTGCCGTTCAGCGTAAAGGCTGGATGTTGCCACTGCTGCCCTGTGACAAAACCTTTTGTTCACTTTACCCTGATCCCTCAGGCTTGCCAGTTTTTCTGGGTGGCTTTTCAGGGGGTTCCATTCATAGTTAAGACTTAAATGTTGGTAATGTTAAGTCAATCGAAACGGACTTAACCGAGTTCCAGTGGTCCAGGACGCAGTGACTGCTCTGGCTTGCGTGAGCTAAGGAGGCTGATCAGGGAGGTTTCGTACCTTGTTAACAGCTGTTGGACTTGTATCGCAAATTGCAAACTAGGCTATCTTGTGTGTCTGCTGATGTTTAAAAAGTGAAAGTCCTGACAGGCAAGTTTTCTGTTGGTTAATATTTAAGCCGTGGGTGTCTTTAGATTCAAAAGCCGACTTAGAAGTTAGCCAAAATCCTTTTTTGTGAAGGCACTGCCAAAAATATCGCTTCTGAGCAAACTTCAAATACAATTCTGCTTGTTTATTGTGAGAAGGAATTGTTGCCACGCGTGTTTTGAAAATACTGTGCAAAATAGGTGCGCGTTTCTTTTAAAAGAGCACAGTGCCTGAAAGGTTCTGATATTGCTGCTGTGTAACACACAGTTCACTACGGAAGATGCTGAAGCTGTATGTGTTGGTTCGTATTAAAAGAAACAGATTTGTTCTCTGTGTTGCTTGGGATTCGGATATCAAGTGGGAAGTTCCAAATTTGCAAAGAGCTGAAAATAGGTTTTCAGAAGGAATATAGCAATGAAAAGTTGGTTATTTCTCATGTCTGTTGCTAAAACACAGTCCTCTCCCCCTCACCTTTTGCATTGACAAATCTAACTAAGGAGTTTTGATCGCTTATATCTTTAAATTTGCCCAAATGTTGCTGTTGGCTGACATGTCAGTATGGATGTTTGCATTATATTGTGGTTTGTTTTTTTTTTTTAAGAAACAATCAGGTTTGTCACCTTCAAGAAAAGTAGGCATAATCTAATTGGCGTCGCATAGTACATCACGTACTATTTTCAGGGCACTGCAAGACATTGCTAAAACTGAGTGCTATGCTGAAAAAGATTTCAGGTCTTGTATAAACATTGCAACCTATATTGGAGTTCAGGTATCAGGTGGGCACCTATGAAAGTATCAAGTGTATCTCAAAATACTGGACTGCTGTTTTGAGTGGATTATATTCTTCTGTCCCTTTATCATTTTTTGATGAGAACAAAAACAGTGGGGTTATGAAATGTATAAGCTGTCTAAATACAATGCAGTCAAATAAATGGTTAAGTTGTTTATCTATTTCCTTTTGAATGGAAATGTTCTAATGATTGTTTTGCTCTGTCTACAAAATATGAATACATGCTTATTCTTGAGAGAGAAATGGTGGAAAAATTTTTACAAGAGAATTGTTTATCGCTACTTGATTTTCATTTCCATGCCTCTGTTAGAAGCATCTTGAATAACATTTATGTGAACATCAGTGTCATCGCTGAACTAAAATGGATCCTTTTTTCATGTCTATGACGTTATGATTAATGTAGTCATTCTGGACTTTCCTGGGAGATAAGGGTGGGGGTTGTTTTATGGTTTCACGGTACAAGTAAGAGATGAGAACTGCTTGTAGCCCTTGCAAAGCCGAGAACAGTCTGTCGTAATAGCGTACAGGACAGCCTATGGATTTGGAAAATCCTTTGTGCTTTATTCCCTCTACAATTCCATTTAGACTCCTAAAACTTCCTACAAGTTTGCCAGCAAGTGTCGTGCGCGTTTGGCTGCCTGTCTGTTAAGAGGCGTGCAGATGACTGAGAGCTGTAACCAACTTCTGCTACAAATTGCTGGTGGCCTGAGAGCAGCTCCAAGTCTTCTGTTCTTCCAGCTTGTTTTCTGATTCCTTACAGCTAGGCTCTCTGGTGAATTAAGGCTTCACAGACATTTTACCAACTCTTACGCTTCTATTTATCCTTGTAGTAGGAACTGCTGTAGATAAATGGAAATCTCTTTCCAACTTCAGAAACTGGATGCTGGGTGTTGCATGTAACTTTTTATCTGGTCATAAACCAGTGGCAAACAGTCCTGCTGCTTTTTTTTACCCCTCCAATTCCTCCAAGTATTGAATTCTGTGCAAGATAAGGGTTAAATTATTTTTCTTTGTCTTGTACTGCAATGTATTTATAGCCCTAGTATGTCTAGTTAGTATGCACGGGCTAAAATAGATTTGGAGAGGCCTAACATTCCTTTTAATGTGAAATTATAAGAAGTCGCCTTCTCACAGATAGTCGAGACTATGCAAGACTGGTTAGGTAATATTTTTAGGAATGAGCATTTTGTGTTGCCCACCAATACACGCTTTAAAAATCTGTGATTTCTTTAAATATGCAGTGCGGAGGGATCCCGAGCTATGACTCGTACAAGGGAAAGAGAGATATTAGTAGGTCTGCAGAAAGGTTTTTGGTGAAGAAGCTGAGGCTTTTCTCCTTCCATTGCTCACTGACTCCCTGTGGGGAAGACGGGACTGTGACTGCACTGTATTCTTGATCGTTGCTCTTCATTGTAAGGCTCAAGGGTAAGATAAATAAGAATGAAATTCAAAAGAATTTAGAACAGATGAAGTATTGATCTTCTAAACTTGATGTCCTCCACAGGAGGTCAGTCCCCCTTCGATGAAGTCTGTGTGAACCCTCTTCAAAGGATACCTGCAGTTTCTGTAGGTTCAAGAAGAAACTGAGCAAATACTTGAAAGACGGATCTGTCGAGAGGTGCCAGGTAGACAAACTGAACGAGGCTCAGGAAGCTTCCAGAGCTGAAAAGCCTCAACAGCTGGGAGACCACTAGGCAAAGCATCGCCCGCTGTGTATACATGCCCCACCCTTCCTGTTCCCCAGACACTTCCTTGTGGCAGCTTTCCTGGATTCCCATTTTATGGCCCATACTTCAGGTTGGGGATGGGACCGGATGGACTCTTGGTCTGAGCCAGGGTGCCAGTGTAGGACAGAGCGATGCTACCACAGGGCAGGGAGCTGGCCAGCTCACGGGGACTGCTTTCCACCTTCGCGGGTATTACAGGCTGAAAAGGCCTCTGAGTTGTAGACACTGGATTTGTGCTCTGTAGGACAAGTGGTGCTTTTGCTCAGTAATACTCCTTTGCTTTAATACAGTGCCAGGAAAGCTGCCCTGAGAAGAATCAGATTTTCTATGTGTTTTCCTACCAGGCCATCTCTACAGTCAGAGAGATGAGTGCAATATCCCGTTACAAACTGAGTAGTGCTTTCTGACCTTGGATTTTTCCAAAATGTGCCTCATTGATCACTTCTTGCACCTCGCTAGGGTCACATTTGGTGTGACCCACTGCTGAAGTACAATTGTTTTCTTCCTTCACTGAACATCTGTTATTTAGAAAACACAGCTAAATGAAAGAAACGTCCCCTCTGTCTCACTGCCAGCAATCCCTATTGATCTTTCTTCAGCTGCATAAGATAGGAAAAAGGACAAATCCAATATATGATTTATGGTCTGCAGAGTCTTCTGCCAGAGCTCGAAGGCAGGTCGCTGCGTGCTTTTGTCCTGTGTATTTGTTTTATCCATACGCCTTAGGTTGGTGATTCCTTGATTTTAGGTGATTGAGTAGGAAATGAGAGATCTTCTTGGTTTTAAAAGACCTGAGTAGAAACAAGAACCTACTGAAAAGTTTTAATAAGACTTTTTCAGAAATTTTAAGGTCCCTGGGACAGACACACACACACGATCCTTCATTCAGAGTTTGTTAAATCTCAGTATTTTACTTCCTTTTAAGCAGGGATGGAGAACGATTCCCTGAATCTTTAGCCGTCGCTCTGCAGGTCACTGGAACATGTAATCTCCAGGTGGGAGACACAGCTTTAAATTCCACCTCTGCATCAAGCAGAAGTTTCATCCTAGATCTAAGAAATTCTCCAATAATCAAAACCCTGATCCCAAAGAGCAACAACAACAACAAAAATGTCCAAAATGATAGACCTTTTTCCTATTTTTTGCAACGTCCAATGCCTTCAGGTTTGGGGTTTTCTTCAAAGAAAGAAAAGCGGGAAGAATTTCTGCTGGAGTGAATGCTTCTTTCCAGGTGCTGGAGAGTGGAAGAAGCCAATAAAGAGGAGGTAGTGGCTAAATATCTAACACGGCAGCTTAATAGCAATTGGCTTCTACTTGTTTCTGTCTGTAATAAGATACAAACAAAAAAAGGAGGCAGCAGGTGGTAAAAAACCGGTAAGGGTGAAGGTTGAAAACGTAGGTGAGTGAGCAGCTTTGCTAAGGTAAGAGTTACGCAAAGCTCGAGTTATTACTGGTACAATAAAGCAGGGGACAAAACTGTTAGCCGTGCGGCCCCCTTCCAGATAGGACTTTGAAAATACATGTTCTGTCCACGTGAACAAACTCCTTTCCATGGGTAATTTAGAGCAGACAACTAATCCAACACTCTTGTGTTGCCGCGGCTTGCTCCTGAGGAATGGTTGCACTAGAAAAGGCTCTTAGTCTAAATCAAAATTAGTCTCTAATATTGGAAAGAACAAACAAATGAGCCCTCTGAGTTTGATGCATTTGATGGAAATGGTTGATGTGTCACTTCTGAATTGCGCTAAGTGTGCTTCAACCTCACTGACTCAAAGCGTAAGGGCTTGCTGGAGGAGCTAATTATATTAAGAAGAAAACCAGCTGCTCTTCAGCCAAATTAGGGATGTCCTTTCTCGTCTCCCTTCTCCACACAGCGGCATGCTCCTCTGAGGGTCCTGCAGATTTCTAGGGAATAAATGGAAGTTTCAGGTGATACAATTTGCCAGAAAATGTGATTTTTTTTTTTTTTTTTCTTTTCTCCACTTTTTGTACATAGATTACTTGATCCAGGAACCTTTAGGCTTTCTTAGGTCTGAAGTCTCTCTCGTGGCCGGCACAGAGGGCACTTTTGCAGCTCTGAAACGAGCTTGTTTGGGACGAGTTAGCTGGGCTGTCTGAAATGTAAACAGTCTCAAAAAAGTAAATAAACTGGGAAGTGGTTCAAGCCGCAAACGGCAGTCAGGGTCCTTTTCTGCGAATAGCAGAGATTTTTGTCTTGCTGTCTGAAAGTGACATTCAAAAAAATTGCTCTCTTGGGGCTGGAAAAGAAGTTCATCACTACGGAAAGCAGGGCTGGATATGATTAAAAGGAGAAAGTGTTCTCCTTGGGGTTTTTTGTTTTATTGAAGTGAAAATTGAAAAGCTGGCAATCTCTGGGCTCTCAATGAACCAACAATCACTCAAACAGCTTCATATATAAGCTGACGAAGGGGATATATAGAAGGCATCTACATGGGTGCTCCCTTGCGTTGGGCAAAGTTAAGAGACTGCTGTAGAGTCTCAGTACACTCGATGCTCTGTACCTTATTGAAATATGCCAAAAATACATTTATTGAAATGTAAAACTTCAATGTTTTGGCTTTGTCTATACAGAAACAGCTTTTCGATCTCTCGACAGAGATTCTGTAGTTCTCTGTGAGATTGTTTTGTGTACACTCTGCATTCCTGGGGAGTCCTTTGGAAGAAGTATGCTCTGAAAATGTTTCCAGCATCAAAATCCCAGGAACATTTTGAAACCTACAGAAAGAGCCCTTTTTCTTTCGCAGATCCTGGAATTAACTTCTCCTGGGTTGTTTGGTTTTTTTTTTTTTGCTCTTCAGCTGAAGAGCTTAGTAAGTACTTCCAAGCGTGGAAATAAAAAAGGTTTCAAAACACATTTCTTAAAAATCTTTTTAAAGATCTTTTGCCAGCTTCAGCCCTCTCCCGCTCCTGTTTGAGCTTTGCAAACTTTTTAATTTTCAACCTGTTCTAACATTGAAAGAAGGTATTACTGTGAGTAAGTTTTCTTTGGTAGTTTCCAGGGCGATTTAAACTTCTTTAAGCAGCAAATTTCTGATCCTTGAAATTCAAAGATAATTTTCTGAGGTTCCTTCCAATTGTGTCCAGCCCCAAACCTATCTCCTGTTGGTGTCTGTCGGAAATCGAGCAGTGCTGCTGGGGCTGTTTTGCGCTGAGTTGCTTCTAAAGCATTCCCTGTCACCTTACGGTGCTGCTGGAAGCGCTGCCCGATGCCGCGCCGGGCGGCGTTCCTGCAGGCGAGGCAGAGAGCCCCCGCGCCCCCGTGCGAAGAGCGTGGCGCAGTTGTGCGGTCGCTTGGGTGCAGCCAGCGTCGCACGAGGGTCGTGGGGCAGGTTAGGAAAGACCTGCGGTCCACAGACGGGGAGAGAAAGGAAACTGAGGCAGACGAGTCTGGGTGTGCCGGCATCCTTTGGATACACAAGCTCTGGAAATCAGAACTGCTGCTGCTGTGGTGGTGAGTGCTGTCAGCATACCTTGGAGCGTGTGGATTGTCTGAGTCTCGTACAGATGGGAGGCCTGGGATGCACCGTGGGTGTGTAACCTCAGGAAACCTGCAATTTTCATCCTCCGCGCTTTTCTTCTCTCTGCACAAGAAAGAATGACTTCAACTAGCATTAGCCTGCTTAAAGCAGCGGATCATACGTTGGTGGGGGAAATGCATGAAAAAACAGAAAGCAGGAATTTGGTTTGGGAGTTACCCTTTGTCGGTGCTTGGTTATTACAGGAGCCTGATCTCATGGACTTGCGCCAAAGCAGTTTTTGCTGGGGATTTTATGCAGCCACGGGATTAATCCTTAAAGCTGGTCCTGACACAGGGTGGGATCTCTTTGACTCCTGTGACTCAGATGAGGCTCGAGGGTTAGACCACCCCACAGAAACCAAATTTTTCTTTAAAATTAGGATTTTGGGGAAAAATTGTGAACTACAGTAAGTTATAGCTAAGAAAACAGTAATAAAGCATCCTTTAGTGGACACCTGAAATAGCAGCTACATCAGAAGCTGCCTCAGCCTGGGAAGCTGTCGGAAACCTTTCTGGAACAGGCAATAGGTTTAGTTAGTGCTTCTAAAGCACTGCTGCCCATCAGAGCCATCCTGGCTGTAACCCTGCCTTGGGCTGCTGCTCCCCGTTACCCACCACTGACAGCCAAGGGCCCCCTGGCCGTGAAACTACAGCCACAGTCCGACCCCCAGGTATTTTGGCCATTTTACCTGTTCCTTGCTGTTGTCCAGCAGACCTGGGTGGTGAAGGTGTTGAAGAAGGTACAGGGAAGAGGGTTGGTTTCAAAAGGCAGCATGAAAAAATCCGTGAAGGTGAGTAAAAAGAAGAGTTTGGTGGGATATTTTCACTGTCCACCTATCTGGTGTGGATAAACGTGCAGATCTGCTGAATGGGAAGTCAAATCTCCTTTAGAAATCTGCTAGTTTCCTAGTACATTTGACAAGCTGAATTTCATCCCCAAAATTTGCGTATCACGGTGCTTCCCTAACCTAGGCCAGCTCACCCCCATGCACACGTGGATTTAAGCAGTGAACGAATGCTAAAACTACCTTTCCTAAACCTCAGGCTATGCATGATTTAAATGGTGCTCACAGCCCACTTTTCCATAGACCGGCCCAACTTGCTTAGAAATGAATAGAAAAGTATTATTTTTTAATTCAGAGGCTAAGGGAAAGTTGGAGTTCTCAGACACAGCGCCGTGTGTTTGCTGCTCTCCGACTGCTTGCCTTACCGCAGATGTATGAGTGAATTTTCAAACAGTTCTTTATCGTGAGCTTGCCTTACATGTTTAATTTGGTTCATTTAGGCTTGTCTGACTTCTCCATCCACAAGCGCACCGGTTTGGGTGTAAATGTAAACACCTGGATACAGGGCTGGGGGGCTTCAGACTTTTCCATATTCTTTCTCTGAATTCATGGTGGTCACTCAAAAATCTCAGGGTATGGACCCCGTAGAAAGGATTTGTCCTTTCGCGAGAAACAGTTCATTCAGAGTAGCCAGTTTTTGCTCCATGTTAACATTTGGGCACATCTTAAAGACAAAATTTACTGCAGTTCAAGATTTTTCCCCTTGTGAAAGGCTCTGTAAAGCTTCCAACTGCTTTACAGTCTGCTGGCTCCTACAGCTGTGCCCCACACTGCTCTTTATCTAGTTTGACAAGTATTACCAGGCTGCTTTCCGAAGATCTGGAGTATGTACAGTGCGTCTGGATTCTGCTGGGAGTCTGCTCCACCACTGCCTACATGAGCCAGCTCGTATGTGTTAGGTGAATAATCTGCAGCAGCCGTGGTTTGGGCTTGCTGGCATGACTGGTAAGAAGTTTATGTAGAAATTAGGTTGGGATACATAGGTCTAATCTCTCTGCTTGGTTTTTTATAGGAAATAAGAGGAAAAGCAGGTAGGCAAGGCTGTGCTGATGGATAAAGCAGTACCACGGGGCAGAGGATGGAGAGGAAGGACACAAAAGTCCCATACTTTCATGTGCTTTACACACTAGGGGTAAACCAAACCTGGCTAAACAGATTCTTCCTTGACAGTAAGTGCTTGGTTACTCACCCCTCAAATTACCCTGCAGGGCTGGGGGAAAGGGATGGGGGCTGGTGAGTGATTAGGGGAGGAAGGCGGCAGTGATGGGAGTGGAGCAGATGAACTGTCTCCCATGTCTTCTGCATGCCTGGAGACAGGCGCTCTGGCTGGCTTGCAGTGGGGTTTGGCAGATAATCTGTGAGTGAAAAGCATGAAAACATGATGCCTGTTGCAGAGGGTTCAGGAGGTTCTGCACTGAAAGGGCAACACTTAACTCATCTGTGGGGCTGCGTGTGACCAGAAGGAGATACCAGAGCAGGTCGAGAGGTGAGATCAGGAAGACCAGCCAAAAAAACCTTCCACTCTGGTGCAGAATGGGCCACAGGACCCTATGGGAAAACGGAAATAGGGTGAAAAAGCAGTCCTGTTTGCAGACCAGGTATGTACCCTCCTGCAAGAAAACTATTCTTTGGCAAGGATATACATCTTGTGATGTATTTCTGCTGGGTTAGTGAGCTGAACCAGCCCCCGGAAAGGTTCAGCTAGCACAGGAAAGGCAGGGAGAGGTGAACCTCCATATATTGGCTGTGATAAACCGAGAGAGTGGCTTAGCTCAGCCATTGTAACTTCCCCCAGAGAGAGTTGAGGTCGCAGCTGAATGCTGGCACCGCTAGCTGTCCTCTCTGGGTGTGTTCCCATTGAGTAGCTCCCAACTCTTATAAAATAACCCAGATTTTAAACCCAGACTAAACCCTGCTCATGTGTGTGCATCTCCTCTAGGAAGAAAAATACCTGCCCTTGAGCCTCTGGGTTTCCAGCCCCTCTGATTAACCTTTCTTTCCCCAACACGTTGCAGCAGCAAGGACTCTCCCAGAGGAGCAGGAAAGCAGAGGGAGTTCTCAGGAAGTTGCCCCCAGGTTCTGGCCCCACCATGTCCCCTGCCCCAACGTGCCCATGGCCAGGGAAGGACCGCGTCCTTCTCGTACAGGCATGCTCTGGGTGCTCTGACCTGTTGCAGAGCTGAGCCTCCTCTGAGATTGTTTATGCAGGCAGATAAATTTTTTCATGTTTAAGAGCAGGGAATTAATCACACCTGCCAAATCCTTCTTGGTAAACAAGATTAAGCTTTACCAAGGAATCCTGAAATTATAAAACGTACTATTCCATTTGAAAACTCACTTGTTTCCTTTTAATAAAGCTTTTTCTTTCTTAAGAATGCTTTTGGAGTTATTGTCTGGTTCTGGCTAGTCACTGAAATGGAAAAAAAAAAATGAAAATTTGTGCAAGAACCCTTTCTCCTTCAGGTCGGAAGAGCCACTTTAGAAGGCTTTGGCTGCATCCCCCTGAGCCAGCTGCGTCGGCTTCGAAGCATCGCAGGAGATGGATGCTCAGGGCTCCCTGCTCAGAGCTTCACTTCATCTGCTTCGGTACCAAAATATCATCATGCTTGAATCCCTCAAGAGTCCCCTGAAGGGTACTTGAGCCCAAGTCCATGTACTTCTCTGAAAAACCACCATGAGGAGAAATACGTTGGCTATAAATGACTGAGGAGCTACAAGTCTTAAACCTTTAGGAAACGTATCGCTGCAGCAGAAGGTGTTGCAGGTCGGGCACATGGGCAGAAGCTGAACAGTGTCACATAGTGTCACCTCAGGGGATGGGGAAAAAGCCCGTGTGGCTCTTTCAAAGCAGGCTCTGCTCTCCTGATCTTCCAGCACATTTAACCCAAGCCATCTCTCTGAGAGAAAAGGCTGGGCTTCACATTAACAGGTTTTAACTGGGTGGGTAATGCGCTTGCTTCTCCAGGTGCTGGGTTACTGGCTGTCCTCTGAAAGCAAGGACGGTTCTCCTCGAGGTTAGGAGCTTCATGTGCCTTTATTTGTCTGCTCCCCGAAGTAACACCTTTCTTCTTGTGACAACAGGAAGGTGGTAGTGCTTTCTGTGCTGTGAAAAAAGCATCAGCAGAAAACCTGAGATGATTATATTCACGTGTTTGGGGGCGATTGTTTGTTTTATTTTGCTGTCTGGGATCTTTTTGTTTGTCTTTTACAAAAAAAAGACAATCATCTTTCTTGGGCTCTTTGAAATGCACCAAGTGGATGATTAAGTGCGGGAAGCATCCAGCCTCTGGGCGTGATTTGTATGCTAATCAATGAAACCAGCACCGCTGAATCTATTACACTTGGACATCAAAGCAGGTCGTTAGGGAATGGCTAGAAGATGATAGCCATGGCCAGGGGAGCTGGTGGTGCTGGAGGCATCCCTGGAAGGAGTGGAAGTCCTGGCGGAGAGCAGGGTAAGACTCGACTTTATACCTGACTCACCGGTGTTGTCTAGTAGGGGAATCTGCATATGGTTGGCAAAATCCACCACTGAAGGGAAGTAACTTCAGGGAAAACGTTGCCCTAAAAGCATTTCATTATTTTTCTTATGAAAGAAGCTGTCTGAATAGAAGCACTTTGGTACCTTGAGCCAAATTTTATAATGCCCTCCTCCTCAATTTTGTGAAACCTCTGCAGAAACACCACCGTTTCAAAAACAGCCCTTAATGACCATCAGTACAGTGAGCCCCAAAGGCAAAGGACTTCATTCTCTACAAACAAGCAAAGTAAATAGGTAGTGTTGCCATAGGTGGGTGTTATTTTGTTGGTACAGGGCCTGAATCCGAACACATCTGGGTTAAGAGTAATGATTTTCTTCAGAGGCTTTTGTTAGCACAGATTCACTCCCTGCTCCAAATCTCAGCGCCCCTCTCCAGTTCGTGGTGCGAGCACAAAGGCAGGTGTTATTGTGCTTAACTAGAACATCAGTTACAAAATCTGAGCTCTTGAAAGCTGGGAAACAAAGAGGTAAGACCTCATTCATGTTAACTATTCCCATATCGTAACCACTTAAAGACTTCTCTTCAATATAAACAAAAGCCTCTTCCACCTCTGCAGCTACCTCATTCTAACTCAGACAAATACTTAGCAGTCTTGTCAGGGTTTTTTTATAATAGATTTTTTTTTTCAATTTTTAGTGTTTTGTAATTATTTTTCTCCTTCTTACACAGATGAAGACCAGGCTCCTGTAACTAAAACACCTGCATCAGAAAACTCAGTGCATTGCATCAAAAGAGCGAAAACAGTGTCTAACCTTGTATTATGTGCAGCCGCACATCTATTTTGGCATGGTAAGCGAAGAAGCATCGCAGTGGCTGTGTCCCTTCAAGTTCCCTGTCCAGAAGTGACACCTTTCTGCAGAGGCCACAGTCCCACAGAGAGGAGACCAAACATCTGCTCCTACAGCTGCAAAATCATACTCTCTTCCGCTTGACTTGAAGGGAAGCCCTCTGCCACCTCCACGGACCACCACACCCATCAAGGACCACCACCAACCCCTAGAAGCCAGGTGCTCGCATGAAGCCGTAAAGCTCATTCCTGCTCTTGCACATCATTAGTGGCCTCCCGCCGACACAAGCTGGTGCACACGGTCACCCCAGCCTTTGCTGTACTGAGGTCTTTAAGAGGGATGGAAGTTGTGAGAAGGGAACTGATGAAACAGTACCTCAGTATCACTGTCGTGGAGTAAAACCACAAGATTACAGAACCAGACTGAAGCGTTTCCCCGAGATCTGCAGAGCCGCTCTCCTTTGCCTGTAGCCTAACTGTGGATTGGCTCTCCTGGCCATGCAGGAAAACCTCAAGCTTGATATGCCAAAGATGTGGGGCTCACAGAGGGGCTTTTGCCACAGGGTGGTAGAAAGGAAGAAAACGGGGCAGAGCTGGGAAAATAAGTCAGAGCAGTGAGTGCCTGGCTGGCAAAGCCCCATATGCCCTAATTTTTGAGCTGCAGCTGCCGGGCCCGTGGTGGCTTTACCTCCTCGTGGTGGCTTTACCTCCTCGTGGTGGCTTTACCTCCTCGTGGCACTCTTTCTCTAGGAGATGGCTTATTTTGTCCATGCCTGAAGCCATCCCTGTGTATTAGATATCGATGGGAAATCTGTTTGCTTAAGCATGGAGAAAGTGCTCTGCTAATTACAGTGCAGGAGTCGGTGCCGTGGTGTGAGAGGCTGCAAAGGCCCGGGCAGGACCGGTCCGTACGAGGAGGTCGGAGTGGGCTCCCGGGGCCAAGAGCAGCACATGGGTGTCACTGGGAGTCAGAAAGGGAGGAGCCCCTCATCCTTAGAAACTGTACAAGGCTGGCTGCCTTCAAAGCAATTTCTGAACATTAACTGAGCTGCACAAGATCCCTGGAGGTAGTTAATTAAGTATCATCTTCTTTTGAAGGATGGAAGGGAGGAAAAAAACCATAATAACTGAGGGCAGAGCAATGTAACATGCCCAAAGGATGAAGGAAGCAGTTATCAAAAGCCAGAGCAGCAAAGGGCTGTTCCCAGCTCCGCACCCTTGGCTTCAAAAGTGGGGCCGGGCAATTTGTTTTTAGCAGGTAATCCTTCAGCAAAAAAAGATTTAGGGTCTGCAGGAAGATTTGAATTTTTTTTTTGCTTTATGGCCACTTCCAGTCCTTCTGCTCACAAGCACAAAGTGGACCTGGAGAGCCTTGGCATGAGAAAATTCAAAATACAGGTTGGAAGCAAGGGTTACTGCAAAAGTTGGTTTTAAAGATCGAAGATCCTGTTTTCTGCCTTTTTGCCTGCTCTAGCTTTAGCACAATACTTTCTTCTACATTTTTGTGATTATTTTTAGTAACATTTAGCTAGATCGTTGTGACAAACTGCCTTTACCAAAATAGCGACAATAACTTCTTGTGGCTAAAAATTGGGCTTTCAATAAATGAAAAACAGAGAAAAACCCCAGACCAAAACCCTACCCTTAAGCTTGTTTTGGTTTTTTTTTTAGGAGGAGCCAATTCTTAAGGAAAAGTGCAATTTAAAAAATATTTTTTGCAAAGACATACAGACACATTTTTGAACAAAATTAATTTTGCTCAAAATAATATCTATTTCTTCAAGTATCAAGTTTGGAAAAACATCCAGAACCTTGGCAGCACTACGCTAATTCTCCACCTGAGCTCAAAAAAAGCTTTAAGCATGTTATTTTATCAGTCCCCATCACGCAGAAGCAGTAATGGGCTCACAGTCCCCGTATAGTGCAACATAGTGAAATGAAGCTTCAGTAGCTTTTTTCCAAGACAGAGGAGCCCTGTCAGAAGAATCAGCTCCAGCAAGTCTCACAAGGGAGGCTTTGTGTGGCAAAAAGCTGTATTTTTAGGTCAGCTCGGCTAAACTGAAGGAGGTGATTTGTGTGTTAAATAGAAGGACCGCCTGGCTTTTAAGCTCAGCCTTTTTCTGCGGTGCAGACGTAAGTCGTGAGCCGGAGCCATGCTGGCTGCTTTTGGATGGTGTTTGTAACCAGGATCACATGGCTACCAGCAAGAGGCAAGTTCTTCATCCTCAATGTTTAATGAAAGGTGTGTTTCTGCAAGGGGTGACTCCAAAACTGGTGCTTCCTTGCTCCTCTTTTCTCCCCAGACAGTTGTTACCTAGCATTTTAATTGAGTACCAAGTTAATAAAGTAATTTTGGATGTTAAATCATATGCTGCATAAAACCTAGTTTGATTAAACAGGTCATTTGCAGCCTGCCTGGACCACCAGCTAATGCCAGCACGGGTACCTGCTGTGTCTCGGCGTGACTTAGGAGGAACGGGGAAATTCGAGGCTGGATCGGCATCACAGCAGGGTTTTGCTCAAGCCCGTCACTGGGGGTGTGTGTTAGCAAAGCGCGCTGCTGACGGGAGGGAAGCAGAAGGAAAGCTGCATGGACCGAAACGAGAGAAGCTCTGAGAAGGTGAAGGATGCCCCAGCTGAGCTTCACTGAAACTCCACGAGGGTCCAAGAGCCATGTCAAAAGTGCTGCTGCAGAGGTGGCACCTCATTCAGCATCTGCTGCAGGAGACGTGAATAGACATGCTCAGCTCCCTTGCGGAGGCTGAAGTCCACTCTGAGCAATGAGTTAGCGCTATTAGCTTTGTGCATTGCTTAAGCCATCAAAACAGGATTTAAATGAAGCTTAAGCAGTGTGTGGGGTCCCACAGAGACCTTCTGTCCTCTGACCAGAAGCCCCCAGCAGAGCTAAGGAAGAAGGAAGGTCCCTTGGGTAAGGACAAAAGCCAGGCAGAGACTTTCAGGGGAGATGAAGGGAAAAAAAAAAAAAAAGAGACTAACCAGGGGGGAAGATAGAAGGGGAGGAAGCCAAGGCTTTGTTTTGCAAGTGAGATGCCTGATTTCTCCCATGCTCCTGCTCTCTGGAATGATGAAATGAGGTGCTCAAGGTATGGGGCAAGGAGGGAATTACACCAAGGGACAACCAATCAAATACGTGTTGCTCTCCTGTCGATGTGCCAAGCGCCGTATTTACTCTCGCTGTTGATTTTGCAGACCGCTCAGCGGGTGCTGGGCGCACTCTCAGCCAGAGCCAGCGCACGATTAAGCCTTTCTGCAGCAACTCACGGGATGAGCCGTTCCCACAACGTGTCAGTAGGTGGCAAAAAGCTACAACCCTTGTGCTAAGCAAGAAATAAATATTTTTCCTGCTCCTGCAAGAACCTGAGATCTCTGTGGGCAGCTCTCTCCCATCGGTGGAGACGGATCGTGCTCCCGCTGGGCCAGGGACCCCTGCACCAGCACTGCTGGGAGGGAGGGGACGTCCCAGAAAGGGCAACAACCCATATCGGGAGCAGGTAAAGAGGCTCAGAAGAGAAATAGGAGCTGCCTCCCTCCTCTTAATTCGTCAGGGGACCCTTGTGCCATCTCTTGACCTTGCTCAGGAATTATTTAAAGCAAGCTGGAAATCCAAGGGCTTAATTGCTCTTTCCAGCTTTGGAAAACGATAGGTTTAGGGCTGTGCTATCACAGCGCAGTCTGAGGATACCTAGTTAGACCAAACCAAAACGTTCCATGGCTGATACTTTTCAAGCTGATGATAATATTTTAATCTTCATGTACAGCCTGAAACAGAGCTGCTCAAGTCAACGTTCTCGGGCGCTTCTCTCTTGCGGCTTTGTGTAAGCAGATTGAAGCAATCCCAGTTACATACCACACGCCTTCCAGGGAGGCAGGGCAGATAAAGGGTTTAATAAGGTTAGTGGATATATGCCGGTGCCTTTGATGGTAGTGGGTTTTTTTCTGCTTTTGAACGTGTGCATGCGTTAGGGAAGGGAGGATGTCGTATGATGCTGAGAACTTGCATTCCTGAGGAGGTCAAATACTCTGAGCACCAGGAAGGTTAGAAAATCACAATAATCCAGATTACTTGATGGGATCCAATTACGGCGTGGCTTTATTCAACTTTATTTACCTAACATGTCTCTTTACTAAGTGTAAGTAAGTAATTTTTCTGCTCAGGAACAATAACAGAGATATTACAGCAACCCTGGCTGTAAAGTCTCTGAAATACCTTCCTGCTTTGTTAAATACAGAGGTAAGGTTCATTGACATTTCCTCTTACAAGTTGTACGTTTAATTGCTGATTATTTTGCCAGACATTAACCGCTGGTGCTGACTTTCCCCAGCTCGGGTGTCTGCTTCAGGCTGAGCATTATCATTTTGTTTTAACATTTCAGCAAAACCGGTTCAGCTAACCCTGAGCTGGAGGAACCTGGGTTGCTCTGGCCATGTTCATACCACCAGCAAAGACATCCTATAATCATTTCACTAGGAAGATTGAATATCCTTGTGCTTTGGGGCAGGGATCTATCGATCGCCATCTCCCCCTTCTTCAGGGCTGTGCCATGTGCGGATACCCATTAGCTGCATAAAACCTCCAGTCTTAGTCATTTTGGTGAAAAGTGACAACATGAATCCTCTGAAGGTGCTGCGCCTGGGCTGAGCAGCCTCTGCCTCGGCACAGCTCCTGTGGGGAGACACGTTTAACCTGCAGGATGGGTCCAGCCTTGCCTCAAAGCTGCGTGGCTGGTGTGAGATACAGAAACCCTTTTCGCCAGCAGGTAACTCACACCATCCCAGGATAGACGGGGAAACGTCACCCTCTCAAGATGCCCCTTGCTCCTCCTCTCGTGCTCTCAGCTATAAATAGAGCAGGTGGCTGTTTTATATCAGCTTCACAGCCCAGATTTACATCAGGCAAATCCCACCCTGCTTCCCTGCTCTGAGACCTTCCCTCTTGGCTCTTCCTCCTCTGACCTGCTCTGCACCACCAAAATCAAACCCCACGCAGGTTTCCTCATTGTTATCCTTTAAAACTCGTCCTGCCTCCGTGGCTGCCAGCCGGGATGCGGCGGTGCTCCAGGTTCTCCTCCCCAGGGAAGCACGCTGGGGTCAAGGCGAGGGGCTCTGCCGAAACACAGGCGCTGGTTTCTGCAGTGCGTGACTTGGACTGAAGCTGTGTGTGCCCAGTTACACTGAGTGGCAAGTTTCATCCTCTCCGTAGTTGGCTGTAATGACTCAGCCTTCAAATGATGAGCTAATATCGAGCATTTGGAATCGGCAGCTATTCAGAGAAAAACAGCTCTGTAAAGTCTTCCTTGCTGAGCTGTAGCACATGCATTGTGGGGGTTTATTCCGTCTTCTCTAATTTGTAGAAAAGTCAAAGTTTCACCTTCAGTAACAGAGAAAACATTTTCATTTCCAGCCTCTGGAAAGGATGTTAGAAAACATGAGAAGAGGATGAGGTTCCATCTGCCTCTCTACAGGTTATGATGAATTAATACAATTAAGAGCAATACGGTCAAACGATTTTGAGCACCAGATGTAGAAAGCGGGTGTGCTGGTCTTATCACCTCCATAAGAGCAAATTTTGCACCCTGCAAATTCATAAATTAATGCTCAGAATCTCTTCTCTGCACAGTCTGTGATATGGATCGACTGGTCCACACACCCTTCTCCGTGGGCAGCACTCTTCCCCAATGCTGGCAACATGATTATTGGAAAACTAAGCAGCTCTATCGGAGATAAATTGCATTTCCACCAATTATAGCTTAATTGTTGACAGATGGGAACACAGAAGGGAGATGTGTCACATCATTAAGAGGACAGGTGTATAGACAAGTGCCAGATGAATTGTTCCAGCCCATTAAATCATTGACCTTTTCAGCATACCCTCAACGTTGAATTCAAAGCTCTCACGATGTTTCCAGCTCATACACGATGACTGTGTTTATCAGCAAAGTTCTCAGGGGTGTTTTTAAAATGCACAGACTCCAGACATGGACTTATTAGCCACGAGCAGTTCTCCTTTCTCATTAAAATCAGTTCTCCTCTTCTTCCTTCTCTGTGTTGGGGTTTGGTTTCTTGGCTTTTCAGCAAAATCACGCATGGCGTGTGGGCTTTCTCCAAGGAGCAGTTTTCTCCATGAAGCATGTAGTCATGTTGTAATGGGTTATACGCTTAGGGATGTCAAAAAGAGAGAGAAAGGTGAAATCAGGAGAGAGATGCTCAGTGCTGGGCAGCCGTGCTGGAGGTTCCAGCTTTGATTTGGGGCTTTGGCTGTGATTTCCAGCTCCTGCTCTACCTGGGATTTTCAATAAAGCCTGCGAGAGACAAATAGCTAAATACCGCTGAAACTGAGTCAGCCATGGGTGTCTAATTCCCTTAAATATGTTTAAAAATGTGTCTCCTGCTCTTTTTCTGGCTATGCAATCCAGGAAACTGAGGATGCAGCGTGGACACAGCCAGAACAGCTTTGTGGGAGGTAGTGGAGGTTCAAGATAGTGAAGTGGGATGTGCTTCATCTGCCCTGAGCTACCCAACCCCTGTGCTGTCCTGGGTGTTTTAGAACTGACTCCAGATCTAGTTATTCTGAATGTCCTGCCTTGAAAAATGAGGATAAGATTTCCAACTGAAGGAAATGAAGGTTGCTGTGATGATAATCATACTTGTTACTCCTGGGGTCCCTGTCCTGTGCCAATGGGCTGATTTGAAGCTGTATTACCCTCTGGGAGGTTTTAGAAAGACCAAGTGGAAAGTGACCCAGGGACACAAGCAGGAGGTACGAGGAAGAGTCAATGCCCTTCATCAGCTCTGCAACTTCAAACAGAGGTAAAACCGGTGCTGGGAATCAGGCAGGTCTTCTTCCCAGGGCCAGGGCTGGTGACGGGCTCTCTCCCTCCCTTGTGTAGCACCAGCCCCCCACATATCCCGTTTTCACAATAACAATGTGTAACTGAAAGCCCAGGGAATCATTTTATATCTGTGCTTGAATGACTTACTGTGTTCCACAAGGATGATGCACCTTTACTGCAGTAGCCTTTACAGTCCTACAAAGACAACCAGATAGAGATAGGAGAACTGGGTGACGCTCTCTCTCAGATAACAAATAATTTCATAAGGAAAAGCAGATAATTTTATGAAAAAAAAATAAAGTTTAGGAGAGATGGAAACTGCATGGATCTCTTTGATAGATCTGGTACCCTTCATATAATCACCTTTTTCAATATACTTGGAAATGTCAGGTCGTAACAGGGCAATTTGTTCAAATTACTGGTGGGTGCAGCAGCCTCGACCAGCACCCCTGGGGTATGTGTCTGCAGGCCGTGCTGGAGAGCCCTCAGTTTCCACCACTCACTGTGCAGCGCTGAACCCTGGGCGGGGAAGGCAAGTGAACAAAAGCCAGCTTTTCCAGAAGATTATCCATAAAACTGGAAGTTGGTACTGAAAAAAGTACATGTATTTCTGTGTCTGGGGCAGGGAAGAAGACAAAATAATAATAAAAAACAAATGTCAAAAAAGAATTTTAGAAATACCAGAATATTTATTTTTAAAGATTTCCTAAATTAATCATTTCACTTCGTATTTTGAACTGGGTTTTTGTGGTTTACAAAAGACCATAAGGTTAAAAACAAGTTAAACAGAAAGGTTGAGTAACCCAAAGGCAAGCAAAACATTGCATTTCAGTTGGAACATAATATTTGGGGCTAACCCATAATATTTTCCAGCTTCTGCTTGTTTTTTTGCCAGCCTCCTCCTCCCTCTAACCCCACTTCACTGTTGCTAAGTCCAAGCCATTTTTTTCCCTAGATATTTTGATTCAGCCACAGTCATTACTCACTCCACATCAGTGATCTTATTTCCAGCTGTCCTTCCCACCGGCCCATACTCCCAGAAACGCCGCTTACTGCAAGCATCATGTCTCCACCCTCAGTCCCTCCAGCCGGGGGGGGGGGGGGGTTTCAGCCCCACCAGAGCTGGGCTTTGTTTCTTTCCCTCTGACCCCAAGCCATGCCACTAGAGATCCTTATCAAAGAAGTCATCAAAGAGAGAAACTCTCTCTGTCCTGGTTCTCACAAGCCTAGGCTTGTGGCAAATCTTCCTCTCTTCCCTTTCCCACTCGTCAGAGCCAGTGCTGGATGTGTCCCAGAACAGATCCCTCGTCCGTGACTCCCTGCAGAACCACAGGTCAACCTTCCTGCTCTTGCTTGGAGAAAGTTCAGACCCATCATGGTGCCTGGAGAGTCCTCTGCCCCATGTATTACCTTAGGGAGACAAAAAAATTCATAATTTTGCAGCACTGCAGACCCAGTCCCCTAGACTTTAGCTGGAAATGGCTATGGGCAGCTGGAGGCAGGTAAAAAAGAGCCTGAGAGACCCCTGTAAGACCAGACCCTGTGCTCAGGGCTGGGCAGGGTAAGGTATAATATACTCAGGATCATATCTGGTGAGATTATAGAGTCTGGCAAGAGGCAGTATGGTTTTATCCCCAACCAGAAGAGAGCTGAGGTGAAGAAACACGAGGGAATAGGAGCAGCAAAGTCTCCTCACCCTTTCTCCTGATGAAAGTTCACCGACAGACAAGTTTTTCACTGATTTAAGCGTTTTTATCCTGGGCAATACATTTCCAGCCTGTGCCAAAGGTTGCCATGTGCAAGCAAAGCGGAACTGGGCTCGTGACTCAGGGATGACCGTACGGAGTGGCAGCTGAGATTTGCTTCGGTTTCCCCTTCATTGGGGACAGTAGGGTCAACTTTGGTGCCCTGGCACCTCCAGAGCCCCAGCTGCTCCCCAGCTTGCATCAACCAGTGCCCCAAAGCTTAGGTCGGAGTCATGGCCGAATCCAAAGCCCTGCAGGTCGGCCCTCCAGAATTACGCTACGTCCATTCTTGCCGCTCACCCAACCTCAAGGCGCCCAGGGGAATGAAAAGCCCCTGCTCAGTGTTTGCTGGCATCGCTGGCACGCAGACCGTGCTGTGCTCCCTCCTGCGCTACAGCATGGGCTGCAGGAGGGACATGCCCAAGAGAGGCTGAGAGCTGTCGCTGTTAAATTAATTTCACCTGTTGCATTTTGACATCAGACATTGAAAGTAGCATGGAGCCATGGCTGGAAATCGTTTAACCGGGACCATCTCACCTTAATTACACATCACCCAGAGGGATGCAAAGCTGCAATGGAAATTGCCTTGCCCTGGGCAGTGGGAAGCAGTTTCCATACATCATATAAACCTAAACCTAAAAAGTGTGTAACCTCACTGACTGTAACGTTTACCCCATGGTCATTTACGGATGGCAGGAGCCCAGTGGTCACACCATCCATATGAATGCAACATATTGGTGGACAGTGCAATGATGAAGCCTGGAGCAAATCTCTGGCAGCTATCGCTCAAGCAGCTCATTCTCCATTTCTTTGCCCCGCTGAGCCCAGTTCCAGCTTCCCAGCATGCCCAAGGGTGCCCTGCCAGAGAAGACTTACTGCAAGCTTCAACACCCCAAAATGCTTGTGGGTGCCCTCCTTCAGTCCTTCATGCATGTCAAAGGGGAGAGACAAGGCTGACTGTTGTCCCAAAAAAAGTCTCACAAGGTCCCTGAAAATAACCAGTGATCTCAAATCATCCAGGTTTCCCTTTTGCTGCAAGGGAAAGTCATGCTTCCTTTCTCCAAAGCAGAAGAATTTGAGATGTAACCAACCTGGTGCAGTAGAAGAGCTCTTCTGAAGCCCACCCTGCTTGACCCCAGCTGAAGACTTGAGCTGGTTGTTTGCACCATGTGCCCTGGTATACTTTTTCAGGGAACCACGCAGTTGTGTACCCACCAATGGCGGCAGCTACCAGCGGGTCAGCCCTGCGCTCCCTCCAGGAGGGACCAGCTCCATGCCTGCACGGGGCAGTCGCCGGGTTAGTGCGGGGCTGGGGCTTGGCTTCGTCTCCCCAGCTGAGGATGGATGCATGTTGTGGCGGAGACTCTGCCAGAGTAACTCGTATCCTGTGCTTAAAGGAAAGCTGGCAGGGCACGTTTTAATGGGCAACTGCCAACCCTGCCAGAGTGACCACTGTGATATTGTCACAGCCTACGTCCACCTGAGCATGCCCCAGGCTTGGGCAGGAGGTGTCCAGTGCTGGGGCAGAGGGCAGGAGGCGAAACCTGGTGTAAGGGTTGGTCTTCAGGCAGTCGTTTTCAATTTTTTTTCTCCTTCACCCCTCTGGCCTTGAAGTTGGTGGAGGCTCAGAGGTTTCCCCCAGCCCACATATGTTCACCTATGCAGCGGTCTATATGCTCACCTCCTGGGATGTTCTTACCCAATGGACTCCCTGCCTTTCCGAGGGCATGGGACCCCAGGGACACCCTCTGTTCTTGCACTCAGTTTGCCATGCAGGGGACATGTGGGACAAGCTGAGACTCTTCTGCCGGTGGAAACCTGCTCCTGCAGGGGCCTGGCCCTGGGGTCTTTGCTCTTAAGCCCCTACAGCTGTTCCATAGCTCTTGATTCACATCTACTCAGGTCTGTTTGGATGCTGAGGGAAGCATCCCAGAGACCTGCATCCTGCTCCAAGGCATCCCAACGCTTTGCCTTATGACCACATCTCACTGCTTTCCCCCCTGCTCCAGTCTTTTGAACTTGCACCGTGTCACAGCAGGAGATAGAGCAGTGGAAGCAGCTTCCACAGGGAAACTTCTCTGATGACATTTAAGAGGCTGGTGAGTTTTACATCTCCTTAGAAAATTATTCTACTTACCATGGTTGTCTCCATGAAAACCCTGATTGTGCTCAGCAGGGACGAGGTCTCGGCTTTCATCACTGCCGCCACGCTGGAGAGTGTCAAGGACTTTCTTTGGGCTCAATTCCTTGATTTTTTGTTTATTGATATTTGCCTCCCTGTGGAGATTTCGCTTCAGCTCTGCCTGGGTTTGCAAACAAGTCATCAACACAAGCAGCAGAGGAGCGAACACATTTTAACAGCTCGACGCAGCATATCATTAGGGGGTTGGCACTGAAAATAATTACACAGTCAAGTAGTTTAACCAGGGCAAATGGTATTTGCCAAACTAGGCATGTGACAGAACATGACCTGGACAGATTTTTTGGTGCTCCATGGGACACAGCCAAATGAGGACAAAGTGTTGCAAAAATCAGAAGAAATTACTGATCATGGGGACCCCGGGGATGTCCCCCACCTTGCCTCTGTCTAAACCACCAGGAAAGCTTCATTTGCGCTTCCCAGCAGCAGGCTTTAAGCCTCTCAGTCCACAGGAGAGACACCCGGGATGGGCAGACCCCATCCAAGAGGGGAAGCCCCAGCCTCTCCCCAAATCCATCTTGGCGTTACCTCTCGGCGCCTGCGGGTCAAGTCCAGCATCTGCAGCTTGTGCAAGTGCTGCCGCCTGCCAGGGAGGTGTCTCAGGCTTTGCCCCCTCCTCTCCAGAGCCTACAAAGTATTTAAAAACATAAATAAATAAATACACCTGCATTTTCTGAAAGAGAAAGGAACAGCCACCAGCTCACAAATCCACGCCCGGCCCCTCGGGCGCTCCCTAGATAAAGGCAGCGAGTGTCTCCGTGCATAGCCAACTTGCAGAAATTTATCACAGATTCCCACTGTGCTTGCAGTTTGTCTCACAGCTCTGGGGCATGACAGAAAAAAATCTTCATTAAAATAATGTATAGATGCTTCTGCTCCCCCAAGGTGTTACCGCTCTGGATCAGCTGTCCAAAATAATCTCATGATCCAAAGGGAGGAAGCACTTTTGCGCATTTGGGGTGTCCAGGGTGTGTTTATGGCACCCAGCACTAGCAGCCCTCTCCCTACCAGCTGCAAGCAACGCGTGTTCAACTTGCTCAGCTGTTAAAAAAAGTGGTCCTCAAACCTTTAGCCTAAAAAATATTTAAGGTCCTGGCTCAGCAGGTCCTCCTCATCCAGGGAACTGTCATGTTTGAGACTCAAAAACTTTCCTCTTATTTTACACCCTTTCACCCACGCACCAGTGTTTCAGTGTGTTCCTGGGCTTATCCAGGGATGGGAGCACAGCTGGTGTAAAACATCAGCTGCTGCTCTTTGGCTCTTCAAGGTGCCCAAACCATGAGGGAAAGGAGCCTGCCGCCAGCAACGACCTATGCACAGGGCTCGAGTCATGCACTTACCTTCGTTTCTGGGCTCGCAGCCACTTCTTGCTGACTCCGGGGCTTTGCAGGAGCAATTGCTTGTGGAGGGACAGCAGGTTCAAGCCTCTACAAGTTTAATATTTATAATATTCAGCATTGCTTGTTCCATACAATCATAAAACCTGATATGAAACTACCTCGACATTTTTCCAGCTCCAATTCTGGCCCAGCTGCTTCGGATACAGGAAGCAGATTGGCATCTCCAGCAGATGCTTGGGGAGATGAACATCTCCTCAGGTGCTTCGGGAGTGGACAAAACTGGGGGAAGCTCCTGCATTAGAGTCAAAGCAGCAAAAATCCAGCTGGACATTAGTTTCATCCCTGTAGGTATTTTTCTTTGAGCCTCAACAGCACCCAAGGCTCCAGCCACGACAAGAGTGAAGACAAACCCCAGCCCAGATTGCTTCATGTTGAAACTGAAGCATCATTTAATACATAAAGTCTCCAAGCTGGTCATCCAAGGTCAGATCCCAGATACCTGTGACCCACAGCGCCATTCCCTCTGTCAAACGAGTCTCTTTTGTGTTGGCTTGAGTACGACCTTTCTCTGCAGGACTGTGCAGAGACTGCCCTGAGCATGGATTTTTATCTTAAGGACCTAAGTTGTGTCTTAAAATTGTGCCAAGCTACTAGATGACACTGGGTCATTTCACGGCTTGATACTGCCAGTGTCCCCTTCTAGGAAAGGAGCTCAGTCCAGCTTCCATAAAAATTAAGGGGAACATCACCAAGGACTTCATCAGGAGACCTGACTTACACTTTACGTGAGACATCCTTAACCTCTTGAATATGAACTAGCGTGCCCTCTAAATGGTGACGTGTCTCTGGGTGTCTGCACTGAACGCTGCCAAAGCCTGAGCCGTAATTTTGAAGCATCCTCGAAGTGAATGCAATAACGCAGGAGAAAAACATGTCAGCATCATCATGTAAAGGAGGCATCCCCATCAGTCCTGAACGCCAAGTTCACAAGTCTTTCGGCATCAAAAAACCCCACAAAACTGAATATGAAGCTTAAAAAAATGGCACTAGATGGCAGCATGTGACACCAGAAACTGTGGCCCGGGCTGTGCATCAGGCCTAGGTGCCACCAAGGCCACCAGCGCAGGGTGGCTGAAGGCAGATAAAGTCCCGCATCTGTCGGCTCGGCTCATCTCGCTGCGCCCGGCGGGGAAGCCAAGTTTCGGGCTTTTGGCTAAAGTCGTGTCACAGGCTGGAAAATTGATTCTTTTCTGTCGTCTCTGTGAACCTCATGGGATTTTCCCCTGGAAACGCTCCCGACCAAAATCCTGTAAAAGTCCTTGAGAAGGCCACGTCCTCCTGCTCCGCTGCCTTTGAAAATATTCCCGCAGGGAAAAGGGCTTTTGCTGGTGCTGTTTACACTCCAAAACAGCAACAGCAGAAGCACGGGGTAGGATTAACAGTGTTGTTGTGCAATGAGTATTATCAGTGTTTTAATAGTATGTAAATACAGCCGTAATGAGAATAAGATCAACGACTAAGAACTACATGCTGGTAGGAGATTTTTTTAAATGGGGCTGTGATTCCATGTGACAGTTCATCGGGCGTAGCTGGGCTCATTCCAGGTGCTGCTGCTGCTCATCCCCCCACCAAATCCAAGGACACATTATTCAATAGTTGGTGGCCACCTGAGCTCTCTGAACCCACCAGTCTTGGCCAGAGCCACAGCCTGGGTTTCAGCTGACCCCATCTGGTGGCTCCTCTGTTCTTTATTATATTAAAAAGACCTTAATCACAGCAAGGAAGGCTTGAGCAAAGCACCCCTGCTTCAGCAGGTTTGCTGCCGTGGGACACCTGCAAACGGTTTGTCACCAAATTTTGGGAGAGTGGAGATGCCCTCAGGGAGGAGCAGGGGGGTCTTGAAGCCACACAGGGAAGCGAGATGTTCACCCAAGGATTTTAATGGCAAGGGGTGATATAGGTGCCTGGGAAGGAAGATGCCCAGTGGTATCTGGTCCAAGCGGCACCCAGTGCTGGGATGACCCAGCACCTACAGGAGTGCTACAGAGAAGCACATGGCCAGTCGGGACAAATACATCTCTTTCATGGGTTAAACAGCCAAGAAGTGCATTTGCCTCTGTTTGTCCCCAACCACCGACTGCCGAGGACTCCCTCCAGCTGCCTAATTAAGCTGCTGATGTGCCTCGTGCAGCTGGGCTCTCTTCGAAGGGTCTCAGCAGCAGGTACCACATTGGCACTTAATTGCTAATTAAAAGTCCTGCCTAAATGAGAGCATGGGGTGGGGGTGTGTGGGGTAGTATTTCCAGCAGCTGGCTGCTTTTTAAAGCAGGATACCCTGCTGCATCCATGCTTGGAGGGGGCTGTTCAAGTTGTCCCCTTTCCCTGTCTTATTTTTACTCTTCAGAGCCCTGTTTGCTCTCAGTTTTGGAGTCCCCAGACCTGGACCAAGCAATAGAGAAGAAATGCAGCTGAAAGGAGAAGGATCTGAGGAGCTAAGTGAGGGAGCTGCGCTCTGGGAAATCCTGGTGTTCCCCAGCATCCCTTCCTGACCCCCTGTGGGCACGTAGGCAATGAGGGAGAACTCTGTCTCAGCCAAACACTGACAGCTTTGTGTCTTAAATAGCTAGCAGGTAAGAGGTGGGAAGCTGTAAGGTATTGCTGGCTGGTTTGGGAGGGTGTGGAGAAGCAATGAAAATGCAGGTGGAGGACAGAAAGCTCTGTGCTTCTCTGGGTTTGGGTTTTAAATAACTTGGTTCACAGCAAGAATTGTACAGGCCCGGTAACGCAGCTCCAGCTTAGCCTTGTGAGCATGTGATAGCCTGAGCCTCAGCCAGGTTTTTGTATTGTGTAAAAGCACCAGTGCATAAAAATATCGCCACAGAAAATGCATGTGGAGGGCTTCTTGTCTTTTTTTTTTAATTAAATAGCAACTGTAACCCTTGTGTGCCAAGCTATATTAGTGTTGTTTCCTTTCCTTCTTTGCAGTAAATTATAAGGTTATAAATATACCTTTGCAGCTTTAATTGTGTTGTGATAACACTTGTGTGGAGAAAAACCCCAATTGCCAGGTCAGGCAGAGTCATGGGTTTCAGGGTGAGGAGGGGAGGGGATCTGGGGAGTGCAGGAAGGGGAAAGGAAGGTCATGGAGGACTGAGCAAGGGTGTTGTATTTTTGGGGGGGGACATACAGGTGTGTGTGCGTGCACATGGATATACTGTGCTATTCGGGGGAGAAGGTGAAGGCACATGTAGGTACACAGCATGCATGGCAATTCTTAAAACCTAAATAACTTCTCTATACTCTCACTGGCCACTATTGCAAAGCACGTCCGTCTGCTTTACCTGTCTCTGTGCCCCTAAGCTGATGCCAGACCTTGATGGGATATTTGGCCTGAACAGCCAAAATGAGCCCCATGTGATGCAAGATGGATCCCCCCACAAAGGGCTCTGCCTTGGCCACATTAGCCCCGTGGGAGCACTAAGGTTTGGCAGCAGGTACACAGATACCACAAAGCAAAGCCGGTCGTTGCAGTAGAGGTGGCCTTGTGGCCAGCGCTGGGACATGTGTCCTTGTTGGGTGTCTCCGTAGCACACAAGGGCTGGCCAGCAAGACACAGACCCACAGAGGCAGGTGGATGGGCAAAGGCAGGGCCTTGCCGTGTCTTAGACTATGAAGACCTCTCCCTTGTGCTAATGAACCAAAAATAACCTCTGCCCCAGGTATCAAACTTGGTTTGGTGATAAAGTTCATCTAGGGATGATCATCTAGAGGTAGGATCTCCTACTTGCATTGCTGTAGGATATTTGTTTCCCCCACCATGTTGCTGTTGCATGTGCCCACATCTCCAAGAAAGCCCATGTCAATGGGTCAACCAGAGCCATTCCACAGGGAGTTTTTCAAACTTGTCTTACTTGAGGTCTTCGAGGCGGGTGCTGTTTAATGATGCTGGTTTCTCCCTTTTCCGGCACGGTGTTGAAAGAAAGGGGCCCTTAAAAATTAGAGAAGAAATGGATGAAGTTACTTTTGTGTGATCATCTACTGCTAGGCTGTGGTCAGCAACAGTTTTCTGCCCTATTTTTTGCTTGGCATGTCCTACTAATGGGTCTGAGTACCCCAGTAACACATGGTATAAATTACTCCATTAGCTGCAGAAATAAAGTGAGGACGTACCTGTGCCTGTGGTTTCTAACAAGTGCCTGCCACGTACCTCTCCTCCTTCCCCCCATAAGCTCTCGTGCATCCTGTATGTGACAATAACCATCCTCCGAGTCTCCTGTGGCCTCCCTGTGTGACCCAGGGTCCTCTTCTCCTTCAGTGGCCTGTGACCATCAGCTGGCCAAGAAACCTGCCTGCCCTTTTAAAGTGGGGAAGGGGCAGCAGTTTGGGTCTCTTCTTGCTGCACAATCCCTGAGATTTTATTATCTTTTTTGGTTGAATTGAGGAAATCTCTCTGATGTTTTTACTGACTGTGGCAGAGCTGGGCTACAGCCAGCCAGTGGGTTCAGAAGTTGGTTATGGACAGACAAGCAGTACAATCAGAGTGTCATCGTCTTTGGAAATCAGCCTGAAATAACGTGCTACACACAGGCGATTGCCTTCTAGTTATTAATGCAGTGCTTTTGCTGAGGCCTGGACTTCATCTGGGCTTGGGTCTGTTCTGTGCTGGTGCTCTTGGATGGACGATGCTGCCTTGTCTTTTCCTTGCACGAGTAAATACTTGCATGCACAGTAAGTATTTATTGTACAAAAGAGTTTCTCTGTTCCAACTGTTCTCCAAAAAAATTCTCTTGGTGCACTCAAATGCCATTTTATATGTGGAGCAAGCAAGGTGTTGCTGAGCAGCTCCTGCTTCCTTGTGGTGGGAGCCCCGAGGTGGCTGCAGGGGACGGCAGTTGGGGATAAAGTGGAGGAATTACATTGTAGTTGGTGCCAAATATAGAGTTATATTAAAAAGAAAAATTAGAACTTGGCGGCCACCTCATGGGGGACTTCAGCAGTCCCTTTAAATGAGCCCCATGGAAGATTGCCAAGGCAGGGCTGTTGGAGAGGAGAGAGAGAAGGTGATGGGGTATGGGACGAGGTGGTGACTGCATTGGATAAATGATTGCTGGGCTCTGCTGAGCACCGGCAATGATTAACAGCCGAGAAAAGCTGCGGCAGCTCTGCACATGCAGGAATGGGAGCGTGAAGTGAAAATTTCCAGCTCCAGAGACAGCCTTCAGCTGCTAGGGAGCACACGCTGAAACAGCAGCCTGTAATAGCGAAGGTGGGGTGGTGGTGGTGGTGGTGAAGTTATTGCTTCTCAATCTGCAGGACAAGCCAGTGCATAAAGAATTTCTAAAGGGGGAGTAAAATGTAAGGAGGTGGCTCACGGTGCTGGGAACGTGGGACCTGGCACAGGTTTGGGAGAGCCTCGTTCTGGCAAAGTGTATGGCTTTGGGAAGTTATTTCTTCCTTATGAGATTTTTTTTTTAAAAAAATATTTAAATTATTCCCTCTCATCCTATCAATGCGTGTGTCTTGTAGGAGGTTTGCCCTTATCCCCTACAGATACAGAACCGAGAGCCAAGTGCTCGCTGTCCCCAGACCTGCTCGTTCCCGGGGCAGGGACGGTCCCCGGCCCACCTGCGTGATGCTGGTGGGGACTGTTGTCCCACTGCGCAGCCACCGCCGAGGCAGCGTGGGGCCCAAGCTGAAGTCATCCTTGTGGCTTTTCTTTTTTAATACCCTGCACTTTAGTAGCAGCAGATCCTCTGCACTGGAGGAAGCGGGATTTAACACAAGCCAAGACGAACCCTCATAAACCAAGCAAAACCTGTTCTCTTGGAGGCTTTGCTTATTTAGACAGCAGCTCAAACTAATACATTGCTCAAGTGCTCTTGAGCATATGCTTTTTATTTCTGAAAACGAAAAGTAATAGAAAATGACATTTATTGAGGGGATTTTAAAGTATTTTTTATAAAAGTACACTCTTTCAAGCACTTGTTAAATACCCAGTGATGATAATTTCCCAGAACAGGAATATTTGGTTGTTCTTGCTGTCATGAAGTACTTGAAACCCCCTGTTGCACAGCCAGACCTGATCTGTATTCGCCCCACGACCTCCGGCTCCGGGAGCGTCACTGCTATCGTGCCAGAGGTTTATTTGCTTTCACCTTCTCCTGATGCCTCTCGGTGGATGATCCTGAAAGAAATATCCAGCCGCTGGTGAAGCAGCGGTGCTTAACGCTGCTCGGCGTGTGTAAGAAATTAACTTTTGGGAATGGAAAAGAGGGGAGGGGGGTGCTAGGGCTGCAGATCCTCCTTCCTCTGCATTGCCCTGCCTCGAACCACGTAGGTGTTCATGGCGGTTTCTCTCTACACTCGCCTACTGTGGCTGTGGGAGGCCATTCGTCACCGTCCGGCTTGTTGTACAGAGCTATGCAGCCACGTTCAGATGGGTGCAAACCTCCTCCTTTGCCTCTGGGAAAGGTTTGGGTATGGATGGAGTTTAAACCCTACTGTGAAAGGCTGCAGGACAGGCTGCACAATGCTACTTGTAGAAAAACACACAGAGCTACGCTGCCTTCCTCTGCTTCTTGGTTTATGAAATTAATCCTGTGTGAGACATGGCTATAATTTATCTTAATGCGGAATTTCACCTGCTGAGCACATTACCCACAATCTAGTTCAAATTAAGCTAATGATATGGGTATGCCCAGTGGCGGCAGGTGAGCAGAACGGGTGTGTAACCGGGAGTTACGGGGCTGCCGCACGAGGGCTTGCTCGGATGCGGGCTGGCGGCATTGCATGCCAGGCTGATGCTGGGGAGTGGGGTCATTCCCAGGGGGATGACGGGTGGGAGGAAGGAGTCTGGGATTGGGGCTCTGGTGACTGAGATGCTTTCCAAAACAGGCTGGGTGGCAGGGAAAGAGTTTTCCCAAAGCTAAATTGTCCTGGAAATGGCGCAAAGCTGCTGATGCAGCATGGCATGTGCACAGACCTACCCCCACCCTGCACTGCAGCAAGCAAACCCGCAGCCCCCGCTGATGTCCCGTGGGTCTCTGCCCTGTGCTTCGCAATAATTTGTTGACCCCCTTACCTGCAGAGGCTCTCCCATACCAGGTCTCCCGGAGAGGTGGAAGTTGCTGGTGAAACGTGGGTTTTCCCCACCCTGCCGTGGCTGGCGGGCGCAGGCTGGGCTCTCCTGGCACGCCGGGGAGCTGGTACGGGGCAGCGAGAGCGGGCAGGTCCTCCCCGGTGTGCATCGGTGCCACCTTGGTCACCTTGGGGTGTGCCTTGGAAGAGCTCAGGCCCATTTTGCAGAGCAGTGGCTTTGAAAGGAGAAGGAAAACCCCTCATGCACTGTCTTCCCTGCACACAGAGGGACCTTTGCAAGCGACCGCAGTTCCCAGGGAGCTCGTGGCCGAGGCCGGGGCTGGCTCCCACAGTCGTGCCCACATGTCCTTCCCTGCTCAGTTAAACATTGACCCAGCCCTGGCCATTCCCCCGCAGGGATAAAAGGTGGCTGCTGCTGACGGAGAAGGGGGAGGCAGCTCCTGGAGCCAGCACCAAGCCCTGGGGAAGCTTCCTTTTTACCTACAAGTAATTTTCAACAGGCGCACCACTCACCTGGCCATTGGCTGACCTGGAGGTATTTTTACAAGCAGTTCTTTTGCTAAATCTTTGGTTTTTGGAAGGAAATTCAATCCTCAGAGTACCAGAAGGGTTAAAGCATCTCCCACCTGCGTGGGAGAAGCAGCCTGGAGGGAGGGGCTGGCTGAGGCGCATCCTCTGCCGTTGCTCCTGCGGGCCAGTGGCACTGCTGGAAAAAATACAGCTCTAGCACAAACCCAGCTGAAAACATCAGCCAAAGTGAGCCATATTCTGCAGTCTTAGAGCTGCTGCAGGATTTGGGCCAAATGTAGCAGGATCGGTGCATAAGGGAAAGATGTGTGTGTCTCATTTTTTTCTTCCTTTCTATTCCCAAGGCATATGAGGGGGTTCAGAGGGCACAGGTTCCTTGGAGCTGTAGGGAGTCAGTCATTCATTTCCAAGGTGGAGCAGCTGGAAAAATATTTAGGGAGGATTATTTATGTAACAAGTTTACTATTGCAGGCTGGGTGTTTTTGGAAGGAATAGGGTTGTGGAGGAGGTCAGAGCACCTGTGTGCTCTGCTGTGAAACATGGAAACAGGCAAACACCCAGTGTGTGAGGGAGAGCCTAAAACAGTGTCAGAGCTGGGGTTCGTTTAGCAGAAGCTCATCCCACTGGGATTCCTGGAACAGTCCTGTACAGGTGTGGAGTGACTGGGCCCTCTTTTGGCATTTCTCTTGGGACAGGAGTGCTGAGAGGAGGGTTGCACAGGGAACCGAGGTTCATGGCAGAGTCAAGCATCCAGCACTCATTGCCAGTAGATGCACAGATAAACCACTTAGCTCCCCCTTGATGGAAATAGAGAGGTTTTGAGCTGCAAAAGGCTACTGGCCAGGGGTGGCACCTCCCAGAAGAAATTATTCGTCCCTGGAACAACCCAGCTTGTTCATGTTTTCAGCCCCAAAGCACCAACATCACTTATGACTTTACTTTACAACAGGTCACACAGGGCATGAGGGAGCAGAGTATCTTACTCGGTATTTTTTTTCTCCTTTTCAAATGAAAATATAAACTTAACACCCTGCTTCCCTCCGGAGTTTCCCAAAGCTAATATCTATTCCTCCCCACCACCACTCTTTCCCCTCCCCTTCCAAGAACAGGTAATTCCTGTTTAGCAGCTTGGGAAAAATGTGAATTAAATGTCATAATGGATGTGTCAGAGCTGTGGAAAATCCGCGGATGTTAAAGCTAGTGCCTGCCGTGCTGTATTTGGGTGTGGTGCTGTGGCCCTGACCCTGCTGAAGCCTTGCAGGGTCCCACTGCTCCCCATGCTGCTAAACGTGAAGGGCCAAACCCCTTCCCTGTGCGGGTGCCAGAGCAGGGGCACAGGCTGCCCAGGGAGGCTGTGGGGTCCCTTCCCTGGAGACATTCACCCCCCGCCTGGACGCGGCCCTGTGCCCCCTGCTCTGGATGTGCCTGCTCACGCAGGGGTGGGATGGGGTGAGCTCCAGAGGGCCCTGCCAACCCCTACTATGCTGGGATTCTGTGAAGCCCCTTCTCTTGGCCAGGTTTCTTTCGAAGCCGGATGGGTTTCCCTGCCCGCCGTGCAGGCTGGCACCACGGCCTGTCGCACAGTGATTGCAAAGGGGCAAACATACCCGAGGCTGATATTGCTCCAAGCACTTCATCCCGAGGAGCTCTAGGTGAAGAGGCGCTCCTCTTTTTGCATTTAAAAGTGATGCAGTGTTTTTTGGCTGGTTCATGGGTGCCAGGCCCATCTCCCCTGCTACGGTACAGCTCCGAGGTACGCGTGCCCACGGACGTCAGCCTGACAGCACTGCTCACAGCTTGATGCTGCGTCAGCTGATGACCAATATCTCCCAGAAAAACCTTAAAATATCAGTGTCTGTGTAATTTGGAGCCGTGCTTTGGTCTCCACATGCCTTCACTGTATAAAATAAAGAGGGCCAAGAGCAGCAGCTGTGGGTTTGGGGTGGGAGGAGGCAGGCAGGCTGCAAAAAGATGTCCTTCCTGCAGGTTGCTGGGGCAAACTGAGAGCAAGCTTGGGGTTGAGCTGGGTCCCAGAAGGGCCCGATGCTACTGGGAGAGGCTGCCAGATATTATCACTTGCAACTGCTGGGCCAAAATTACCCCTGGACTGAGGCTGTGCAGGGTGTCGGGTGGATGCTGCGGGGTTTGCCAGGTGAGCTGTGCACATGTGGTGGGGGAGATGGTGGTTAGTGGCATCACCTTGACCTGCTCGGCTCGAGAGTGAGCAGTGACAGTCCCTGCTACAGCACAAAGTAATCTGTGTCAACCCCCTTGCTTAAACCTGCTTTTAACACCAGGCGCTGGCGTCTGATGGGGGCAAGGATGCGTTGAGGTAAGCCTGAGCTTCAGGCTGGTGTCATCACTGCCCTCCTGGGGATGTGAAGCTTATCCTTTTCATTAATTGAGGGGTTATTTAATGCTGTTTTTTGCCTGTATTTAAGGTTCAGTTTGATACCCAAGTGCTCTGCTGTAGAAACATGGGGCTGGAAGGAGCTTTGGTCCTATACGTCGCTGTTAAGGACAGTGTGTGGGCCTTCCCAAGAGAGTTGAAAACTCTTTATACCTTTCTGCCACTTTATTTATTCCCTGAAACCCTCCGCCAAATTCAGCTGGAACCTATAAGTGATACTGATCTTGCCAGAATTGGATTTTCCAGAAGATTTATTGTAGTCAAAATGAAATCATTGACCCCTAAGTGCTCTGATGCCCTTGTTTTAAGGAAGATACAGGGAAAAGCCCGAGGGAAGGGCAGTGCCATGACTCTGGGCAGGGCATTTTCCCACAGAGGAGCAGTTTGTTACTCACCAGTGGGTGGAGCAAAGGTGAGCCAAGGGGAGGATTTGGCTCGGGACACCCACCTAATGTCCAGCCACAGCAACGGATTGCCTCTGCCTTGAAACTTCTCTTTGAAAACGAGTTTTAAATTACTGCTGCAGCTGCATGTGCGGCGTGTGTTGCTTTCCATGGTGTGCGTCTTGTGCCAAACCACAGGGAAAGCAGCTGCTTGTCAGAGCATCGCAGCTCATCACAGAGATTGAGGTGGGGGGAAGCTTAAGGTCCAAAAGAAAAACACTGGGCAAAAAAAAAAAACCCAAATGCTGAGAGGTACTTGTGTAAGTAGGACAAGAGGAAACGGCCTCAAGGTGCACCAGGGAGGTATAGACTGGATATTATGAAAAATTTCTTGACCGAAAGGGCTGTCAAGCATTGGGACAGGCTGCCCAGGGAAGTGGTCGAGTCACTGTGCCTGGAGGTATTTAAAAGGCGTGTAGATGTGGCACTTAGGGACATGGTTTGTAGTGGGCTCGGCAGTGTTGGGTTAACAGCTGGACATGATGACCTTAAAGGCCTTTTCCAACCTAAATGATTCTGTGATTCTAAGTGCATGGTCGGGTAGGTGTTTCCTATCCCCATTGTCTTTTACTGGCTGGGAGGGCAAGTGGAAGAGGTGAGTTGCAAGAACCCAGTGTGTTGCAGAGCCTGATGCAGATTTTGCCCTTGAATCCCAGGAAACACGGGCCCAGGAGGAGATGGAAAGTGGGCAACATGGATTTTTGCCAGAACAACGGCTGGACTTTGTGCAAATCTCCAGTGAGTAAAGCAGAAGGAACCATAATGATGTGAATAGGCTTGTTGTCATTTATTATGCTTGCAGCAGGTTTAGCTAGTGATAGTGTGAACAAACAGAGCAGTGAAGAGAGGAAAATAATCCAGCACTGCCTGGGATACAGACCGGTGCGACTAATAGATCCCATTATTACACATCTGTAAAGTCAAGAAATATGGCTCATTCCTCCCTCAGCTGCTTGTCGCTTATATTAATAGGGGATGTTCATCTTATCCCAGCCAGGGCTGAGGATACTTGTGGTGCCGAGATAACATTGTCCGTAGTGCCTGGTTGCTGAGCCCCCCGGAGAGGGCGTGCGCAGGCAGCGATGCTCGAGGCGGGTTATTCACAGCACGTTTTGTTTTCCTGCCAGAGAGCCGGGCCCTGGAGTGAAGGAGAATCTGATAACGCAGCTGCCAGATCAAAACTGGCGGTTTCCTTGGGGTGCAAACAAGATGGTGCAACTGAAATGAAACTCTCATGTTGCTGGAGACAATAAAAGGACTCATCAGAGACACCTGCAGCAGCAGAAGTAACCATCTGATCGGTCACTTGACAGGTGTGATTATTGGTTTGCGTCCCTCTGATGGGTTGTCAGTGCTGTAATGCAAAATAGCCTCCATTTATTGTCTGATTTCTTGGGTTTAATGGGTTTTCTCTGGCTGAAAGGCTGAGCTGTACTCTCGGGAAAACAATTACCTTCCTCGCTTAATAACGAAGATAAACTGCAGGTTGGGCAGCGGGTGAACGAGGGCGCCTTAATGAATTGCTGAGCAGGACGAGCACTGCTGGAAAGCATCTGAGCACGATGCAACTGAGGGATTAGGTACCTGCTTGCCTCTGGGGATCCGGGGCACTTGTAGCTACAGTGGTGGATGTTGCCTGGAGCTGATGGTGGGAAGGATGCAGGAGCAAGTCCCTCTTGCCCTCCCATAGCAGGGGAGCGAAGCGGTGGCAGAGAGGGGAAGGCCTTCCACAGCCCCTGTGCAACCCTCGGCACCATTCGCTGTACAGGCAGCAATGCGGGGGGTGCTTGCTCCTAGCAGAAAGCTTGGGCTGGGTTAGACATTGTCTGTTCATCCTGAGGTAAGGAGGAAGGTGACTGCTGGGCTCAGAGCTACGCCTTCCCTGCCTGCAGGAATGCGAAGGTGATCACAGGTCCCTGGGGATGGGACGTGCACAGGGGCTGCTTGTAGAGAGTGACAGGCTGGCACAGTAACACGCTGTGCCCCTGGCCATGAAACATCTCAAGTAGGGGAAAACTGACTCAAACGTGGAGATTTCACTTGATTTTCCCTGCTGAATACTCAATGAGGTTCCTTGAAGGACCCAGTCCTGGGCCTGAAGATGCTGCCATGAAGCTGCTTGCCAAAATGTACTCACCAATGCATGCTAAAAGGAAATGTTTGTTCTTCCCACACGTTCTGTTTGGCAGGAGCTAAAATTTCAGTAACCCACATCGCTAAAACTATTAGTGTAAAAGACTATATCAACTTGGTGGTACCCAAGCTGCCACGTGCTGTTTGCTCTCAGCCATATCGTCCCATCAGTATCTCCTATTAGATATAATTCACTTTTTCAGAATATTTTTAATGTCAAGCTCCTTTCAAAAGCAGCAGATGAGGAGCTTGAGCTCATCTTCTCAAATGCTAGAAGGGACTTTAAAAAGACGATCTGTACCCAAACTTATACCTCTGGCTTTAGTGCAAAGCGGGGCGGGGGGTGTCTGGGTTGGTTTCTATAGCCCTAATTCTGCAGTTCTGTGATGGAAGAGCCCAAGCTGGTATGTTTGGGGTTTTTTTGGGGGGGTTGTTTTTGTTTTCTTTTTTTAATATACACAAGTATATTGTTAGCTCTGATGGTTGCAAGGAACCGTTTAGACATGAATGTTAAAAGCTAAAAACCATCAACGAGAAGAGTCTCAAATAAAAAGGTGCTTTTGTTACTATTTGCATGAATTGCCCTGTGCAGCAGTACTAGGCTGTAAGGGCCGGGGGACACGGCGGCTGCCCACCACCCTGCAGCCCTACCACTGCCGCCTCAGCAGTGCGCTTCGCCGAGCCATGGGGCTGCCACGGGACCCCCCTCGTGCATCAGGACTCGCTGGCCGGGACGTGCTCGCAGAGAGGTGAGCCTGCAGTCAGCCCCAAAATTAATCATGGCTTCAGTGCTGGGCGTGCTCTTGCTGTTATTGTAATAAGAACCGCAGTCATTGCTATCATGTAGCTGGTATTGTTGATGACAAACACTTCCTTTCCCTAATGATTTTTTTTTTCCCTGGCAAAAAAATACCATCAAACAACCCCTACTAGCTGCTAATCAAGCCCACCAACCGGGGGCAGGCCAGTAGAGCTCAGCAAGCTGTGTTACTTTCCATTTGTTTCTGTTCGTCTTAAAAAGAGGAAGAAAAAAATGCTGCTGTCTGCACATCACCGCCCTCTCGCGTGGCTGAGCCTAGGACTGCTGTAACAGAAACCAGCCACACTAAATTACCCACTGACAGGCTTAGGGCAGGCGCTAGGTGGGCTGGTTGGTCTGTTTTGGCTTTTGAAAGCTTGCTTTTTTTTTCATGTTGGAGGTTAAGAAAAGTATTTGTTTGGCCCAAAGGAAAAGCTCTAGAAAACAGGAACGGACATTCCCCAGGGATGCTGGCGATCACGGGGGTGTTCAAGCGCTCACGAGAAGCTTGCTCAGTTGGGAGTACAGCTTTTCTGGGAGAAGAGGAGAGAACTAAAGCTATTTTTAGCTTTACTAGAGGTAATCAAGATCCAGCGCCACTGCTAGGAAAGCTGGTGTTGGAAAGCGGCACAGCTCAGCATGGCTCCGAGAGGGATGCGGGGCTAGCGCCGCAGCCTCGTGCCGTTCGGGGGGGCCGAAGCCACGGGTGGGTTCAGGTTTACAGGACGTTTGTGACTACCTGGTCACAGGCTGGAGCAGCCCATGGGTGTCACGAGCGGGGTTGGTTCTTTAGCAAAGGCTGGGCCAAGGCGTGAAGCCAGCTGAGGGTGCCGCAGCAGTCCTGGAGTCGAGGGTATGAGTGGCGTGGGTTAGGACGTGGGTGCTGAGCTGTGGATTTCTGCTGGCTACAGGTGCGGTTCGCAATGGAGAGGTGACAAGCTTGCAGCGCTGCGCCTCCAGGCTAGGCGCACAGACGCCTGCCCAGGTTATGTGCAAAGTAGCTTTCATCACATATTTCACAATAACATTAACTTAATGGAAAATTGATGTTTTGCATTTCAGAGAATAGTTATTCTGATAATGATTCCTAATACCAATGTGAACACTGGCTTCTTTGAGAAGTGAATTCTCAAAAATGCTGGGAGAGGTCTGGAATGGAAGGTTACTTTACTGAGAGTAAGTCGACATGTTCAGTTTTGAGATTTAGCTGGAAATATCCGAGATTTGTATCCCTGAGAATGGCTCTACTTTTGCCAGCAAAAGGAGATAAACGATGTAGACCCCATCCATATTTTAAACCCACCAGTTCAGTAAGACACAAGCTTAAATTGTTTTTATTATAAAACATTTTATTGTAGTTATTTACACCCGTTCCTTGATAAGTGTATAAATGTAAACATTTATTACAGATGTATTTCTCTTATCTTACAGCTCATCTCCAGTTCAGAGTAAATGTCATTTTTAAGCATACAAGTAGTGAGGAAATTTAAGCTATATTCACAGAATATACATCTGTGTGCAGTTGAAGTCCACCAGCCCTAAGCTAGTGGTATAGACACTGTCCCGTTAGCTCTACTTCTGCTTCTCGTGTGAATGCTGGTGTCTGTGATGTCGTCGGCATGATCCTCGCTTTTCTTCTCTTTCAAGCTGTTGATGAACCTCAGCGTTATTTCATCCCATTCCTCAGGGAGGAGCATCAGCAGAAAACCAACGCAAATGATGATGGTGGCTCCCAACCTCACTACACTGAAGATCATTTTGTGCTTCAACAGATCCACAGCTGTGAAGAAGAAACGACAATGCCATCAAAACTGCAGCAGGGTGATCTACAGCCCGGCACGTCTCTGTGACCTGCGTGCTGCACTCTGGCTGTGATATTGGCCCCATCGCTCTCGGTCCTCTAGAGTGACCAGCTCCTTGAGTTCAGAGGACAGCTTTGACCTGACAGCGTGGTACTGGAAGCGCCACATCTCCTCACTGCCTTCATGCAGGCTCTGAGGAAGCCTTGTAGGACCCGTCTAAGCCTCAAAGTTTCCATTTCTGCTCTGAGAGGGAAGGTACTTTACGGTAACGCTATCTACAGCAGGCTGCATCACCACGATGTTTCCTCGGGCTGCACGGACCAGTGATGGGGCGAGGGCAGCATGCAGGTCAGAAAGCTGGATTCGACGCCTCCAGGCCCAGCCGCCCAACTCCACAACAGCACATCTGAGCCCTTCAGCAGCCTCTTACAGGTACTGACTGTTTCACAGCTCTGACCTGCATTTCCCTAAAAATAGATGTTTCTTTGAAAATATGCTGAAATATCTGGAGTGGCGAGGCTAAGAGGGTGAAGGGAGGAGGAGGAGACAAGCTAGGACTCGGGAGTGAACTTCCACCTATAGCCCCTGCCCTGCTGCTGCACGGCAAGTCAGCAGCACCGTGCTGAGCCACAGCAGCAGCACGCTGACCCCGCCACGTCTCAGCAGCAACCAGCTTTGGGCTGCTGGCTGGGGATCAGCCTGCCCTCTCCTCTGCATCGTACAGATGCATCCCCTCACTCCCAGAGAAAGGAGGCAAGACAAAAAGAAAAGGCTTTTACCACCATCACCAGGAGCATCCGTAGAAGCTCAAGGAGACTGAACTGCTTTTGAAATACGTGACAACAGATTTTGACTGTTTAGACAATAAACCGCTTCCGCTGCCTGCATGCCCGTGTCCTTATTTTTCCACCAACAGCCATGGTACCTGTACCTGCATTTCCAGGGACGCTGAGCACTGTGCCGATAGAGATCAGAATGGGGTATGTAAGCACAACGCCGACATTAACCAGAATATTAAAAGCTAGGGAAAAACAGAGGAAAAAAACCCAACATGATTATGGGGAAAACACTAGAGTGAGGCTCTTCTCCACCTTGCCCCTACAGGTACGATATATCCTCGGTACGCACACCACAGTGATGTGGTTGTCACAAAGTGACTGATTTTTATTTTTTTATATATGTGTGAAATGAGGGGAAGTCGTGCATGGGGGAAGAGGGAGGGCTGTACGTCCTTTCACAAACTGCAATACCAGAGTTATCACACTTGTATTTCACAGCTTTGTCCCAGCTTCAGTCAGGTACCAAGAACCCAGTTTTGCTGCCATAAGCCATCGTTTTTCCTCCTACCAGAAGGCTGGTGATCCCAGCTTCCCCTCTCGGCTGAGGCTGTGTTGTCCTTGGCCTAGCAGGACATCTCACTGATGAAAGGCCAGACCACACACCAAAGGTGACAGCAGCAGGAACTCATACTCTAAAGGACACTAAATAAAATTAGCCGACCAAGTTAACTGCCAACTAAGCAGACTGGAGCGAGACCATGGTCTTTCTGCCATGTTGAAGGCAAAATGAAAGCTGGCAGAAGTACAAATGGTCAAAACCTTTAATTTATGGGTTGGGTTTTTTTACTGACAGTGTTCCCAGCCAGCTCCAATTTTGCTGAGAGATCAAAAGCAAAGACTTCCCTTTCACACCATTCCCTAGGGTGCTCTTCCAGCTCTCTCAGCCAAAGGACTGGTGCTGTGGTAGGACCCCAGGTCCCCCCGATCACCCACCACCCAGTCCTGCTGGTGAGTCCCGTACGTAAAAGGAGCAAGTTTTTTTGCCCTGCAAGGTTGTTCTGTCCTGGCTGGGATTATACATTTGGGTAGATCGCTGGGTGGTAAGTTGTCCCTACTTTTTGTCCCTCAGGTGCTCACAGAGCAGCTGCAATTCAGGTTAGAGCAGTTTCAAGGTGCTCACAGCACTGCAGCTGTCAGCCCGACCACGTCTCAGGACGGCTGTGTGGATGAGCAATGACATCCTCTTTGTTTCCATTTAATATACTTGCAGTGGAGACAAAACCCTCTTCAAGAGAGCCTTAACTAAAGGAAAGGATGTTGTTATATCTTGAAATTGAAATGCCCCTGGGCTGAATCCAACAGCTATTCTGCCTGGCTAGAGGACAGCAGTTGTGGCTCTGAAAGAGGAAGGGCTGTGGAAGAGCGGAGAGGAGGTGAAGACCGCAGGAGAAGAAACAGCACCAGCCTTTGCAGGCTAAGGCAAAGCTGCGCAAGCTCTGCGCAGAGCGCTGCAGCACCTGCAGAAAGTTGCCCCAGTGCTGTGGGTCCCTATGTCAGTGCACAGACCCCTCACAGAGCATGCCAAGAGCTACTGTGTACATGCAGCTCTCCGAAATTGGATTTATAGCAATCAAGCTGTGCCAGAGACAGGGAAAGACCAATGAAACTACAGTAGGTGTGCAAAGAAGTAAAGTGGGCATTTAGTATCTTGTTTATTCTCTGCTGTTAACATTAGTGTTAAGGCTTCCTGTGAAAAGTATGAATAATTTTGCAAGGCATACCAGTTTGCACTGGGATCAGATTTCATCTGAGAGAGATCCCTGATGCTTAAGGAGGGGTGATGCTTGTGTCTGAGGCTGATTTTGTATTGGGGTGGAAGAGAAAAAAAAGACTAAATTTTTTTAACACGTACCTAACCAGAGGCCGGCTACTCCACACAGGTAACCCCACGGCACAGCAGAGAAGGGGGACCAGTACTCCACTTTCGTAAAATACAGTATTATCGGGGTAACAGAGATGAAAATTAAATTGAAGAAGCCCAGAGTAGAAACAAAATGAGCTGCCTCCCCGAAGTTTGCACTGCCAAGGAACATTTTGAACAAAACCTGCAAAGGAGAGGAAAGAAAAAGGTTTTAGACTTCAAGCCTGTCATGGGAAGCAAAGTCTGCCTGCGCAGAGTCCTCTGCTCCCTTGGGGAGAGTGGGGCACGGGGACAGCCCTGACCAGGACAGCGTGCCACAACTCAGCCCTTTCCTGCAGAAGAGTTTTAGTCCAATTTCTGCCCTTTCCTGTGTTTTAGCACAGAAGGGGATACCGTGTTATTACAGTGGGGATCGTTGAGTCTGTACAACAAAACTTAACACAGTGCAACAAGGAGCAAGTGTAACTAAGAACCCAAGGACACCACCATTCATGCAACGAAAAGTTACAGGATTTGGGCTTTGCTTGGCACCGTTAGGATTTGTGAGGGGACTCCAGTGACCTCCACAGCATGACCCTGCTGTGAGAGGAAAGCCTAGCCTGGAGGGACTCACTTCAGCTTCACAGGCAGCACAAGCCTCCCAGAGGATTTGTTCTACACAAGCTTAAATGAATGCACTTGAGTTACTTGTAAATGGACACAACCAATTTATCAGCGAGACAACCAAAGTATAAAGCTGGGAGGCAACTTCTCATTCCACTACAACCAACGCCAAACTTCTCCATCTCTTTCACACACTTCACCCTCCCCGAGCTGACAATAAATACAGCCACCTTTAGCCCAACCTCTTTCTAACTCAGACACATCCCTGCCCTCTTCATCCCTCATCTTCAAGAGCAGCCACTACTTTCGAGCAGGGTGCAAAGCCCTGCACGTCTCTAACGCATGGCCCGAACCAGGAACACAGAGGGGCTCCGAGCCCAGCACGAGCGCAGAATACGCAAGAGAGCTGCAGTGCAGATCGGGGATGAGCCGTCCGCCCCTGCTCAGGGAAAGCAGCGCTACCTGCATTCAGGCTCTCCTCCCTGCTGCATTTGGCAAGCTCCTTCGAAATAGTGTCGATAAACTGCGGTGGCAGGAAATGATTAAAACATGATCCTAAACTCCTTGCAGCATAGCAATGGAGGTTTCATTAAAGGCTCGTAAAGCAAAGTCATTCTGAATATTTGGCAGCTAACAACTAATTACCCTCATAGTAGATTTCCTGACATTGTGACATCGCCTGGTCACAATCTGAATGAGCAGGAGGGATGAATAAAATAAAGCATTTATTTTATAGTGATTCACTTTGTACTCATGCAGTTTTAACACCCAATGTTAAAGAATATATGGATACTAATAAAGAGTCATGACCTACCTTATACAATGCAGATGTAGAGGCTGATCCAACAGCATATGCTACCCCGATAATTGAATCACCCTGGAAACCATCTGCATATGCCATCATTACGATTCCTGTGATTGCCATTATTGCTGCAACTATCTGCACAGACAAAGCAAAGCAATGTAAAGCTCAGTGCAATTTCATTACATGGAAAGAGATTACCACTGCATGGGGTTTTAATGAGTGTCACTAGCTACTTTCTCTGACTTGAAGCTTTCTTGTTTTCCTTTAAATAGGGAAAATTATGTATGGTTGGGAGAGATGTAAAACATAATGAAAGTGTATGCGCAGCCAGTGATAAGGATCTATAGTGCTGCAGATTTTCCTGGTACCTACTGACAGAACATCCATCATGAAGTATTTTACAAGCTAAATATCCACTTTGGAAATATGACTCCAAGATCAAGAAATTTTAAGACATTATGCTGTACTATACAACAAAAGAAATACTTAGCAATGCCACTGATTTGGCTCGAAATGCAAACATTTAGACAGACAACCTTCCTGGACATGAGTCCAGGAGAATGACCCCTGCATTATGGAACACCAATGTACCACTGGGAGCTCTTCCAGGCTGCTCCGGCTGTGCATGGTATTTCCTAACAGCCCTGCCAGCTTTCTTGGACAGACACAACCAAGTTTCTTTATGAAGCCTTTACCTTTGTGCTTAGGTTTTTGGCCTCATTTGAAAATCCCAGAGGGAGCTTCTAAGGAGCTTCAAAGAAAAACAACAAAATAATTAACTACACCATATCAAAAATCCTGGGTCTTGACTCCGAGGACCTTAAGGAAGTGGTAGGGATCCTGACATGTTTTGTTCTTTGAAAAACTCCCTCTCTCTACCTAACTGCCCTCAGCAGGTAAATATGGAATCTGATTTGCAAAGGCACTGAATGCCTATCTTCCATGGACTACAAAGGAAAATGTATTTCTTCAGACCTGTGGAAAATCACAGCCCCATTTCTGATGGGGGGGTTTATAGATTTTATTTTTTTTTGTAATTAGTATTACATTAAACATCTTACCATTATAAAAATGCTGTTCATGTACTAGAGCTGGGTGTAGAGCAAAAGATGCACAAATGCAGATACCCAAAGCTGGCTGTTACAGAACCAGCAGCAACATTTAAGGTTCAGACCCTGTTTCTATTCCCAGATATCCTTTAAACCACACAACTCCCTGGTGGATAGGTAAGGCAGGCTCTCCCTATTCATACAAAGGAAGAAACTAATGTGGTTCACCTCAACAGCATTAGCCTCTGCAAGCACTTCCACACTAAATGGCTCCTGAACTCAACTGCTGAGCCAGGCAGGGCTTTATACCTTCTTGATCCTGCAGCCCTGGTACAACTCCTGAGCCAAGACCAACATAAGATGGACACTTGTTTCCTGGAAAAACTCATTAAACTTCATTTAAGAAATATTTACTACTAGACAAGCCTAAGCTTCTCATGCTTCACACCACAGACTTTAAAGGCATCTTGATCAAATCATGTGCCCTTTTGCAGAGAAGCCTGACTTCCAGATCTCACACAGTTTTACCAGGAGTCCCAGAAAACCCACTGATACTCATACCAAGCAGATGTGAGTCAGACTGAGGCAATAAGCACAAAAAACCCACAAAACAATTTCAACAGAGCCAGTTAGTAAAGCAAAACCATGTTTCAAGGAACACACAGGGCAGTGACTCATGCCTGACTCAGGTAAAGGTGTCCACACACGGAAGACAGTGGGGAACCAAGGATCATCTCCCAGGGTGGAGGCAATCTCTGAGACTACAGGTAAAAATGTTAGTGCTTCTAAATCCCATTGGTACCTGGACCAACATCTTCACTGGGAACTAACCTCCTGGGTGCAGCTTTAAGTCCTTCCCTCGCTCCATCAGCCCTATTTTACCAGGAACTGAGGCACTCAGGTACTCTCCTCGCATTGCAGTCTCAATGCTGAAGGCAGAGTCACAAACCACAGTGCATGCCTATATCCCACCTTATTTCTGCTTAAAACATCCAAGCTCCAAGCAACAAAGCTGCCTAGCTGTCACCTAAACCTGAAGATACCACTGATAACTCCAAATTCACCATGAAATGGCACTTGAAATCCTGGTCCCCCAACTTAGTGACATGGACTGGAGTCACATACGTACTTGTGGTCTCCCAGGTGTCATGCAATGGTTTGATGAGATCTGGAAGGGCCTTAGCAAGAGGGGACCAGGGGAGTTTTCCCTCCCCTCCTTCCCAGAATAACACATCCCAGCAGCCAGGTCACCCCAGGCAGGGGGCTTGAGTCCTGTCATCCAGAGGAGGAACATGGATCCAAGGCTGCCATCTCTGGACTCAGGGCTCTCACCAGCAAGCTGCTGAGGAGGAGAGGGGAGCATCTTGCATTTTCCAGTACCTAAATGGGAATCTGGCCGTCACTCCTTAAGTGAGCTGGGGTGCTGGAAGACATCACCCTGCTGAGAAGTCAGGGCACATCTGGCACAGTGACCATCACCCAAGATGCAGCAATGCTTATTTTGATCCCTGAGCTCACATCTACCCAAGGACCTGTGTGCAAAGCAAAGTTAAGTCTCTTAGAAGAATGAGTTTCAGTCCCATGCAGCAGGGACAGTCCCTGCAGAGCTCCTCCCTCCTATCTTTGGTTGAGTGAGTAGTTCGTTAGTAACATGATTGTGTAATACTGCTGTTCTCCTTACAGCTTATCCTGGGACACAAATACCACAAAAGTACAGTCTTGAAGCAATGCAGAATTACACTCAGGACCTCTCAGACATCAGCAGGGCCCCTTCTATCAGTCTCAAGAAGCCCCTCCCTTGCCCTGCTACACTGCCTGGCTGGTTTCATCCCAGGCTGCACTATACATCTTGCCTTGCACATAAATTCAGATGTAGCATTTCAGCTGTCAGCTGGAATATTTCAGCTGTAATATTTCAAGCAATGTCTCCCACAAGGCAAAACAGAGAAGTCCAATGTAGTTATCCCCTTCTTCAAAGGGAAAGGATCAAGATTTAACTCTTAGTGCACTCACTGCTCAGACCCAGCAAGTAAGTCCTTTCCCTGAATTAGTCGAAATGAATAGATCCATCAGCCCCAGTAGGGGATTCTTCCTGTTGGGAAAAATATCTTCCCAGTCTGACTACACCACATTCAGAGAGCCAGTTTCCTCATTTAGTCAAATATTTAGAAAGCCAAGCACTTTTTTTCCCCCCCCCCGTAACGACTGGAATGATGGACATGTAAGAAGCACCATCTCATGAGACATTAGATAAATAAGAGCTGACACTGGAAAACAGTGAGAACATTATTTAAGTTTCAAGTTCAACCCCCTTCTTGCAAATTATACACCACTGCGTTAGCACAGTTGACCTCTGCCTAGCAATTGTCGTGTGTTTGCTTTAGAAACCTGAGAGCACATGCTGCAGGGTTCTGTAGGCTGACAAGCAGCAGCAAGGCCACAGTAAAGCAAAGCTGGTTGTTGCAGCTGACAGCTCGTTAAACAAGGATTTTAATTAACAGAACAGGGTAGTAACTTTGTTTTGGAGACTCCTAGGTAAGGAATGAAATTAGGCTGCCTATTCCCCCTGCCCTGGGGAAGAGATTGAGGCCAACCACCATTTTACTCCAGAGCATTCTTTTTCCACGTGGACCACAGCAGTAAATCACAGAATCCCAGAATCCCAGGTTGGAAGGGACCTCAGGGACCATCTAGTACAGCCCTTCTAGGAAGACCACAGCCTAGACAAAATGGCCCAGCACCCTGTCCAGACGACTCTTGAAGGTGTCCAATGTGGCCAAGCCAACCCCTTCCCTGGGGAGATTATTCCAATGGTGACTGTCCTCATTGAAAAATTTCCCTCTGGTGTCCAACTGGAATCTCCCCAAGAGCAACTTGTGTCCATCCCCCTTGTCCTCTCCATGGGACTCCTTGTAAAAAGGGAGTCTGAGTCTCCATCTTCTTTGTAACTACCCCTTAAGTACTGGTACATGGTGATGAGATCCCCCCTGAGCCTCCTTTTCTCAAGGCTGAACAAAACCAGCTCTCCCAGCCTATCCTCATATGGCAGCTTCCCAGTCCTTTGGAGGATGCTGTAGTAGAGAGGTGCTGTAGCAGAGAGACCTGCCTCCAGACTGCAGCCAACCTTTTGGGGAGTGAAAAATGTCCTCAGACCACTCTGTACCTACCGAATAAGCGTTAGTTCAACTTCACAGATGAAACACAACCAAGGGCTCAAACATGAAAACATTTAAGCACATGGCTAAATCTAAGCAACACAAACCAACAGAACAACTCAAATACACAAAGTCTTTTAAATATTTGTGCTTGCTCTGAGCCAAAGCTGTCTGGACTTCCAGGAGTCCCAGTGTCACACAGATACATTATTATTTTGTGAGATGTTCAGAAATGTCTACAGAAAGAAGATTATGGTGCAGGCAGGGATTGTGCTATGTTTCCTTGCGCAGGGCAGTAGATACTCAAGGTACCTAAGGTCTACCTGCACTACTTTTATCGGTAAATAGCCATATAGTGATTACAGTATATGTCCTTCTCATAGGAATACTCTTTCTCCAGCTGGTGCTTTTGCCTCTTGGGTTGGGTGCAAGCTCCTTCCCACGCTCCAGCATCACTGCTGCGGGCGCACAGCTCTCACTGCACGACACACACTCCGGGTAGCTCAGACGCAGCCAGGGCAGCGAGACCTCTGCATGGAGTCCCCAGCAGCACTTCTACAGCTAGTCAACACTTCCACGTTATTATGCCATACCACAAGGTGGCCATCAAGACAAGTTTGTCTTTAGACAGTCCATCTGAAAATCCCGCCCCCCCAGCCTGGCCAGCAGGTGCTTTCCGAGGTGTGCGGGAGCGCTGTGCTGGCACGCAGCTGGGGGATCGGAGAGCCGTCAGGCAGCTGGCTGCTTAGAGACAGCTTGGAGACTGCCTGCAGCAACACCGGGCGGGCAGGGAGCTGGTGATGCTGGAAATCTGCCGCGGAGCCGCTGAGCCTTGACGGCTGCTGGTTCTCAAGCCCAGGTGGATGAAAGCTGTCTTGGGTACACAGGCGCCGCTGCATCCCCACCTCCGATGCGCCGCAGAGGTGCCTGACGGCTCCGAAGCTCTGAAACAGCTGTTAGGAGCTGAGCTCCTTTGAAAAACTGGGTGTGCTCCTGGGTGCTGAGTGCTTCTGCACAAACACTGGCTCAGAGTATATGATTAAGCCCTTACTTCTTTTCATCCCCTTACTGTCCAAATAACCTAATTACACTTGCTCTCTGAGAGGCTGGGGGGTGAAAGCAGTAGAGGAATTCAAAGCACAAAAGGCTGGGTCCGCACTGCTTTGTCGTATTTTAATTCTCACTCTCCTGCGTGGTTATTAACATCATTAAGTATTATTCCAGCAGGAGAGCTGCTGGAAAATGCTGCTAATTACCTTTCCAGCACCATGAATCCAGAATCTGCCAGTTCGCAGCAAAAGCAGTGTCTTTTATGTAAAGGATTTGCTGTTCACTTCTTCTGCCAGGTTTTTCTTGTGCAAATCTCACGGTGTTTACAGCATTAATACTAATGTGTATTTATAGCAATATTTTATTTAGTCAGTGAAAAATAAGTGAAAATAGCTTTAATATTTTTCATCTAGGTTTCTTTAAGAGGTAGGCTGGAAAATATAGCTATGCTGCTGCTTCTAGAAAGAGGTTGATTTCAGACAAAAATTACCTTAAAGGGTACAACATTTCCTATTTTTCAGCTAGAACCTGAGATGATCAAGAGGCAGAGGAGGGAACTACAGCCTCCAAAGTTACCATTCCTGTTAATTTCTGTAGAAAAGAACCAAGGATTTCAAACCCTGATTATTCTTTGAGTAGTCATCAGCAGGCTGAGGGCAGGTCACATCCACCTGATGCTTCCATATTTTAGCTTGTATACGAAATAGGTATACAGATGTCTGGCGTTAGCACTGCAAGACGCAATGTCTGTGCCCTTACCTTCAAGGGCACCATGGCTGAGGTCTGTGAAACAGTGGTTCACCTCCTCAACTTTGCCTGGTCTGGACAGAACCTCCACTGAGCCAGTCCAGCAAACCCTCCTGGCAGATCCCTACCCAAGAGGTCACTTGCGTGATGGCACACGCCTTGAGGTGCTCAGGCCCTGTGCTGTTACTAACCGCCCAGCCAGCCCCGGGTCACCAGGGTTGCAGGGGAGCTGTTCTGCTTCAAACGATTTCCTCTCCCATTCCCAAGCCACAGGCACAGAGCTCTGTTCCGTGTGCTGGTGGCTGCTTCTAGAGCTAGACCAGATGCCTGTAAAACAGGACACCTTTGCCTTTCATTTCTGAGCCTTCCTAACACACTATTAATTGAAAAAAGCTGCTGTGTTCATTTTTTAAAAAAAAACCAAACTCACTTGGATGAGTGTCCTGATCAATCCTGCTTTCCATGGAACATAAATGCAGTTGCTGGTGGCCCCTTCTGGTTGCAGGCATCACATCTGGCCCCAGCCAGTCCCTGATGAAGTTCAAGGCCCTTGATAGTTCAGTCAGAATTGTACCCAACATGACCATTAGGCCTCGAGCCATTTCAACAGGGGAATCTGCATCAGCAGACCTGGCAGAAGGCCTAGCTAGTCCTCAGCCAAGGTATAAAGTCAACAGTTTAAACTGCTGCATATTAGGAGATTTGTGTATGTAAAATTACAGAAAACATGCTTGCTAGATCCAGACGCACATAATTTTGCTCAAGTTCTTTTCTTTTGTTTTTGTCTTTTTGCAGGGTCCGTATTACCACCAGTGAGTCCTGTAACACTTTAGTGCAAAATACACCTTCATGCAAAACGGTTACTGTCCCTTTTAAATTACATTAGGCACATGCACATGTGTATTTGTTTATGTGAATGTAAAAAGTAAGAGGGTGGCATAAGAAAAAATACATTACATACTGAAAACAGTTATCTACCCAAAAAAGGAATAAAACTGCTTTAGTTAGAACCTAAACATTTATCACCAAGTTTAAAATCAAATTAATTGACTGCACTTCAGCAGCACTGTAACCCAAGACAGAATAAGTTTATGAGAAACTGCAAGTCCTGCTATTCTAAATCATCCAATTACACTTAGCTGTAATAGCTTCTTGAAATTCCCACATTATATTACCTCTGGAGTCTGAGATCTCTAACTGATCTTCAGGCTTCTGTTTGCATCATAAAATTAAATAAGAAATGGTTTCATGGTATATACATACCATAATGCAGCAGTACTATGGCAGCACAATAGCTTATGGATTTAAGGGCATTTATGAAAACAGGAGAGAGTTGGAAATCAGGCATGTCATTACCCTTGCTCCCATGAACCTGTCTTTCAGCACAATCCAAGAAAGCAAGAAGACAAAAGCTTTGTTACAACAGAATAGGGCAGAGACGTCTGTGGCTGTCAGCTTCTTTAAAGCCAGTAAATACAGGTAGTTAGTCAAAGTCCACAGAATAGAAAAGGGAGCAGTCCTTTTAAGAAAGATTTTCAGCGTCAGACCATCTTCACCAAAAATCCGACTGCATTCCCTAAGAAAAGAAAAGAGTTTAAAACTCAGCTAGGATTTTCCTTCTCATTCACTCCAGCACAACAAACATTCATTAGACTTTTATCGCATTCAGTTAAGTGCTTTTCCTAACTACTCTGCACACCCAAAAGAATCTATTGTTTAATTCACAGAGAGAAAACAACCTACAATCTTCTTAAAACAACAATTTTGCAAATAGAAAAGGAGTAACTTACCTGGAATAATCACACTCTATGCAACAATAATCCCAGGGACTCACACACAGAAAGGTAGGTTATCTGTAACGTTCTCTGACTCTGACTTCGAGGCCATGAACAGAGGGGTTATAACTGCAATTTTTTTTTCTCTGTAGCTTGACAATATTTTCTTGCTTTGCTCCAAAGCCTGTTTTTCTTCATATTGAAGTATATTCTAAGGGCAAGTAAGCTTTAAGAATCACCTAAAAATACTAAAAATTACTGCCAGACACATCAAGAAAGAGCCGTTGGCCAGTGAGACTGAGCCAGTCAAGCAAGAGCGTAAGGAAAGAAAGGAAAGGGGGAGGGTATTTAACAGCTGTATTTTATTACAGTGAAAAGTTGTGTTCGCTTAGAGATGCTTCTTTGCGGACTAAATTGCAAAGAAAATCTCTAGCTTCCCAAACAGTGTCACACACAATTTAAGTGAACTGTTTGCTTCTGAGGATTTCATGAAATGGAAGGGTCAGCTCAGAAGACACTGCTTTCAGGGACAGCACTCCTGTGCAAAGTGGTACCTGCATGGACTAAGAGGAGGCTAAGCACACAGCGCCACTAAAGGCCCATCGCTGCACCCCTCCTGAAACATCCCTACCTTTCCCAAACAGGGAAGGAAGCTTTTTAGCAACTCCACTGTCTGTGTTCTTGGGATTCCTCATGATATTCCTGGTATGCTTCATTTCGTGACACGGCAGGCTCTCTGACCCCTCTATTTAAAACACAAGAGGTCCCACAAGTGAATGCTTCACACAAGCGAAACACCAATGGAGTGAACCAAGGTACCATCAAAATGCAACGCACCCTTAACATGGCAACATTAAGGGACTAATCAAAGTGCCACGAGGCCTCGGGGTCCCAAAGTATTCACAGCCAAACATGGCTGTGTTTGGAAGATTGCTAAAACACTAATTATGTAGAACTAAGTACTAACTTCAAAGAAGGCACTGCAATGTGAAGTCAAAAAACCCTGTTATTTGGTCACTGTTGTTGTTGGTGTAATCATTAAAGGCAAAGCCAAATCAGGGTAAAGACAGAATCATTTTTAGGTCTCCTAAACCACTCTTAGTAATTCAGAGGAATTCTGCTGTTAAAAATATTGCATTTTTTTTTTTACCATTAAGAATGGAAACCACCACTTCTAGTTTTGAGGAAAGTAGAATTATAACATCTATGTAATACATAAGATCAGCTATGTCTTACTTAATAACCATTCATTCCCTGCTGCCACTAAAATGACCTGGGGTACAAAGCAGTAATTTCTGGCAATAATAAATTCCTTTCTCAAACTCTGCAAGGGTGTCCAATAAGTTAACGCTTAGACAGGCGGATCCACTAATTACCTCCTTCACTCTGGTTGACCTAGACGTTCTCAGAAATCGGCTTTTCTCCAAAGATCAGTACAGAACTATTACACATAGAAAGAAAATAGCTTGTATCATTTATCTGAGATGCAAAGCAAATACTCAGTGAAGCAAATAAATTAATGCTTAAGTTTGACTGTAGGCTTTTGTATCACTGATTTCAACAGGAGTTAGGGGTGACGAGTTTCCTTGTCTGAGAATGGACTCACTGGTCGCACAGACTTGAATGCTTGTTTACATGCAGATATAGCAGTTTATGTTTAAAAGATGTTTTTCTCCCCCTGAGACTTCGGTGGATGGAGAGGGCGATTCTGAGCTCAGACTATATCTCACTTCAATACAGGTGGCCTCTGACCTGGATGCACCGTGGCTGTGTTGCCATTACAAGACACCAGAGCCCGACACCCCATCTCCTGGCAAGAACAGATCTGCATTGTGAACTACAGACCTCTACAGAGCCTGATCTCTCCTACCCAGTGGTATCTGCCATCGGTTTTGATGCACGATTGGATTGTTAGATGATTGTAAATCCAACCTGCCTCAGAAGCTGTCAGGATCTGTCTTAGAGGAAACAAGCTTGAACTGTGTTAAAACAAGAGAGAAGGGTGCTCAGGCTGCTTACAGTAATGCAGGGCATAGTTAAGTACCCCAGTGCTATGCTAATAGCGTACAAAGGCAACAGCAAAACCATCCAAGCACATCACTCTGGTCGAGGCTGCAAGGCAGCAGGAAAAGCTCTTCTACGAATGTGTTATGGGAAATTATACCCCTGGCATCCATATCATGTCCCCCCCCCCACTGCCAGGGAGATGCTGGGAATAAGCCCAGCGCTTCTGCTCTTCTCTCCACGGGGAGGGTGGGTGGCTTCCAAAGCCAAAAAGGTCAGGTTTTGTTGTCCTGCAGATCTCTGGGATGTTTGCACACAAATTCAGAGCAGAGTCAGGAGGATGGAGTCTGAAGTGCCCTGACTGTGACTCCTCAGAAGGAGGAAGCGTCAGTGTTTATTATATTATTCTGGATTGGACTCTGCGGGCTGGTCAACTATTTGGGAGCAGCAGTTGTGGTAATGCTGCAAATGCCAGTTATCTCCCAGTTCCCAGAAGCAGTGGGAGGGACCAGCAGATTAACAGCTAGCAAAAGAAGTTTGGAAACACTCACTTCATAGGCCCCAGGCAATGGACTGATTAAGCAGGTGGAAGAGCCTCCGTCACACACAGCAGTGTACAATGACCAGACAAAACAGGGGCCAGCGGTTCCTCTCCTCTCAATTAAAAATAAACAGCAAACACTTGTGACAGGGTTGGGCTGAGCGAGACGGAGACATGACAAATTCACCTCTGTGCTTAGGAGAACTCTGTGAATAATGCTCAGCAAGTAAGGAGTTAGGAAGAATACTTTATTTTCCCAGTCATGGCTACAGTGGATTGCCTCGGGCTTTGTGAGGGCTGGTCACTCAGTGGTTAACTCAGCCTCTTTGGCATGCAACTAAAATTAAACTTGCAGGAGTCATCACATGGCAGTGATTAAAACCCTGGGCTCAAGAGAGATGGCTCCATGGATGCCTCCCCATACAGATAATATCCGTAGGCTGTCGACTTAAAGGCAGAGACATATCTAAGGGCAGCTGACCCTGAAACCATGACACAAACTATTTCCAAATGCACAAGAAGTCTATTTAAAACCTGCCCTCTAACATAAATAGCTCTTTTTGCTTGCAGGTAGCCCTCAGCCATCAGCTCTGGGCAGCGTGCCATGCTCTCAGGAATTACAGCACCTCAGGCAGTCATGTAGCTTTGCCCCTGGCACCCACTAAATAGCTTGCGTGCCTCTTAGATATGCTGATGCCAGCCCCCATAGAAGAATGGGTTTATTCACCCCTGACGTACAGCAGCCTCTGGAGTGTAATGCAGCAGCTGGTTTTAAAACAGCTTACAGAAAAAACAGAGCTAACAGACATTACCTGGGGTAATGTGAATACAGCGAATGTAATTACATCACCCGAATTAAAACTTGGCAAGGCCACCAGTGACATTATGGCAGCAAGAAGCACTGCGGGACCTTTTGTGCGCACAAGTTCTTACTATGTCGTTTTGTGCTTCTATCTAAATGATGGCATCTGCTGCAATAAAATATCTTCCAGCTCCATTTCAGGAGACAGATACCAAACAGAGTAATGGTGGTTAAGCAACTGGTGAATTGTTTTCCAAGACTGACAGTGTCTGAATGTTAAGAAAGAGCCTGACCAGCTGTATTTGTCTGCTCAGGAGCTGGAGTAAAAGTAACCCTTTTACTTTTGTGCGTGAACCTCTCACATAAGCAGTGGCTGGCTTGCGGGGCGGCACCACAGGAGTGCTGTCTCCCAAAAGGAATGGTCCAAAGGAAGCCCTGGTTCTGTGCTGCTGTTCTTCCTCCCTACTGTTAAGCCATTTGGGGTTTGATCAGCTTCAGGCAACAGAGATCCTCATCTCTCCTCTGAAAAGCCCTTTGCAGTGAAGATCTAGATTTGCAATGCTGTTCCATATGGGGCTGAGAGGAAGCTGGACCGAGCTACTGCTGCAACATAAGTGGAGAGATTTCTGGGTGACAAACTTGCAGATGACAAATGATAGCAAATATCAGCTACTTATGGCTGTTTTTACTTCAAGTAATGCTCACAACTTGTTACCCTTCTTCCTAGAAAACCAACTCTTCCCAAAACATTCATATTTATTAAACCTGCACCTTCCAATACTCTTCCTAGCCACTGCATCAAGGCTGCATAGCGCCTGTAGGACTAACCTCAGCTATTACATCGGGGAGATATTCTGGCAGAAAGCTGCTGAACATCACAGCGTTTGTCCTTGAGAAGCCCAGACGGCGGATAGGGAGGCAAAATTTATTGACATTGAAAATATCATCCGCCTATTCCAAATCATAACTCTATTAGGCTCCTACGTCAAAGTCTGTGGAGTGTCTTCTGCTGGGGTGAATACCAGCAGGGTTAGCTTTCCTATTGCTGAGCTTACTGAGCTTCAGATCATTTTATTCACCTCTAATGCAAGCAGTTTCAAGCTCTTTATGTGGGACATATCTTTTATCTACAACAGTGAGGGGATACCAAGAGCTGTGGCTTCTGCCTCAATACAACCAAGACACTTTACTGAAATGCAGCAGGGAGGTAAAAACCGTGAGTTAGTTTCTAAGACCACAAAATTTAATCTCTAAGGTAAATTGTGGAAGGTAAGAAATACACAATTTACAATCTCAAAGATTAGAAACCTTTCAGAAAGCCGATCAGAAGTTGAAGATTGAGACTTTTATCCTTCCAAGGGGGAGTTATTGAAGTAACAGTGGCTCTATACAGCTTTGCCAGCCTGGGGCAGCACTCTGCAAGTCCCTCGCGTGATCACTGATATCTGCCAAGATATCAAAGAAGCTGTTTGTTCTGATCCACTAGGAATATCTGCTGGACAAAATGTCATGTCTTTAAAGCTCCTAGTGAGTAACTACATCCTCCAGAAATAAAGACAAATCACCTCTGGACTCCGAGGCAGGCCTGGAATTGCTACAGGACAAGGTTTATTGACAAGAATTAGCTACTCCACAGAAATAAAACCAGCAAATGAAGCAACAAAAAAATATCTTACAAAATGTAATAAAAAGCCTTGTAGCAGGAACAATATCCAGAACACAAACCAATCAATTATACAAGCAATTGATCTAGCTTTGAAAATAACCCTGTTCTGGGCAGAAGGCTGGGTTAAATGACCTCCAAAGATCCTTTCCAAACTAAATCTGTCTATAACTCTCTGAATTTAAAAACTACAAATGATGCTTTTCAATTCTTTAAGACATCAGAAAATCAAGTACTCATCGTGAAGAGATGTCAATTCCCATACCCAAACTGAAAGAGTTTGACTTGTCAAGTTATAACACGACGCAGACCAAGCAGTTGGTGCTCATCCTGAAGTCAGTGTTTGCCAGCAGTTACCTCCTCCCTGGGATGTGAGTTCCCGATATATTTGGAGTAGGAAATACCCTGGGGAGATGCCTTTCCACTGGCCCATCAGCTCTGACACCAGTCTCCTGCTTCCACACATTCACAAAACTACTTCACATCTCCTGTGTGCCGAAATTCCTCCGGGCATGTAAGCATGTGTCCTCAACTTTAACAGCGTGGGAAACGTATCAGTTATTTAAGCATACTTTTATTATGCATTGCCACAAATGTTTTGCCCAAAATTTTGCTCTGATGGATATATAACTGACCAACCAAGTGCAGAGGATCTATCTGCAGGGATATTTGTTCTCACCTTCTTCCTTGTCTTCTGTGCATTTGTTATTACTTTACCCCATACCCAGACGCCAAGCTGACACTGTTAATGTTCTTACAAATACTCCAGCAAGAATCTGAATGAAGGCGTCATTAACGCACAGAGTACCAGGGTTTTCAGAGAAGCAGTTAATTAAGTGCAACTGTTCAATTTCAGTCACGCTGATTTGACAGAAATGATAATTTAGGGCTAAATTACATCCCAGATCCTGGCAAAAGCAGATGAGGGAAGAATTTGGCCCTGCTACACTCCAGCCTGACAGTCACAAATTGAATTCCCTGTGTGCTCAATGACAGCTGTGCTGAACCTTCTGTCAGCGGGAGCAAGGTATGGGCCACATGCTGGTTAATAACGTTGCAAAACAGACAATTCTGCTGAAGTCAGTGAGAGAGTTTTCAAAGCAAGTCTGCACTGGAGTAACAGAATTGGGTCCCAGCTCAAAATTATTCTGTGAATTTCTTCCCTCCATGGGCAAGGTGTGTTATCTCTTGGCAAGCTGAATTTAGCTCTATCCTTTAAAGCAGCTTCTACTTCACTGTCAGATTGGTGCAGTAATGGAAGTAGAGGAGGAACTGTGGAAAAAATTGTCCCAGAAGGTGGTGGCACTTCCGAGCCCTGAGGACAGGTTAGACACAGCTATCTTAAGAAATGGCTAGAAGCTAAGCCAGCTTGGTCCTGCTGCAGTGCTGGTAGTTGGACCAGATGATCTCTTTGGGTTCCCCTCCAACCTTGTATTTCTATGATTTCACAGTGGCTACTGAAGAGGGGTTTATAAATTACCTCCTCTGCAGACCAATGCTATAGTTAGTGCTATGGAATCCTCTGCACTTGAGGTTGACAGTTCAGCTACAACATGCAGCCACGTGGTGTAAGGAAAGGCTGAGGTCAGAGAGATGTTTTCCCCTGGCTTTCACAATACACAGCAAGAAGTATTTCCATATGGAGCCTCAAAGTAGATGGGACAAAGCCTTCACATAATTTCCTCAGGATGGCAGCCACTCAGCTGTGCCAACTTAACCCTCAGAGCTATAGGGGGAGGACAGCCAAGAGTCTGCAACCTGCTTTAATTCCTACCACACGTAGAAGGGAGCAGAGAAGGCTACTGGGATGCCCTTCCTCCATGCTATGATCTGGCAGGAGGAGGAAAGGGCATGTTTTATCCTGCTATACTTGCTGAGCATAGAGAGCAAGCCACGGTCTTCCTCATGGAAACCATCTCCTCAGCTTTGAGCACCTTCTCAACTTATGAGTTGTTTTGGTTGGACTTCGTACTACCATTCTACCATAAATAGACCAGAACAGATTAAATAATGGCCAGTGGAAGCCTGATCCAGACATGAACACAAAATACAGAGATACTAGGTAATATAATAGCAAGATTGTAAGTAAATTGATCTTCCCATATCAGCAAAAAAAACACTCTAACAATCAATTATCCATTTATTCAAGCATATATCACTCAATTGTTAGCCTTCTGTAACCTATTTATGAATGAGATTTTCTGCAGCATGACCTTTATTTGGCCTTCTGACACCATGGGTCAAACTGAGAAGAACAGTGATGTCAGTCCACAGAAATCAGGTTGTTTAAAGCGATATTGCGACAATAAAGCTTACCTGATTTTTTTGATTGGAGACTGCTTTTCCTGTGCAGTTGCAAGGTGCCCAGAATAATAAATGGGAAAAACCATAATGTTCCAGTTTGTTGAGAACCAAGTCATGAAAAAAGGACAGTCAAAGGTCTCATAAGTGATTTTGACAAACTGCGTGGTCCCAACCCAGGAGGAAGAGACGGACAAAATGATCAGAAATCTCCAGATAAGCTTGAGAAATGTGGATGTGCAAGACTGGCATCGTGCCTGTCCTTCAGCTTCTTGGCTGCTGCTCTCTGTGTGCGTTTGTGTTCCTTCTTCTCCTGGAAAAAAAGGAAAAAAAAAAAAAAGAAAAAAGGGAGGAGTTGTACACAAAATGAAAGCATTCAGAACAGTTCTTGCTTTCTCCCTGTAATTCCTTTATGCCCCACAAACACTGAAATCCTGCTCAGAAATACTTCAGTAATACCACCTCTGTCCTTTCAAGGGGATAGGAACAAAATGCAAACACAATACAGAGGCCTGAGCTAAGAGCGTTATGGTTGAGCTGTTGCCACTTTTTGCTTTATCAGCCCTTCTTTCCTTCTGTCAGCCAAACATCTAGGATAGAGCTACACCCCTTGGAACCAGCTACATTATAAAGTCAATTACTGTTCATGTGTGCAACATAAAAGCTATCTGAGCCTGTACATCTGAAGCCAGGAACACATTCTTGTTATTCAAGATTCTAACTCAAGAATAACTTTTTTATTTGCAAGCTGGGAGGGGAAAAAGAAACAGTTCGATGGTTTTATATACCCAACCAGAGAAAGGCTTTTTCAGACAAGTTAGTGTATTTACATTTCTGAAGTTTAAAATTAAACTGGGCAATACTGAAGCTTGGCATGCCTAGAAATAAAACTCTACACATAAGCAAGGAGGAATCAGAAAGTTGTCATTTCCCGTTTTAGTAATTTTCAGACCTAATCTGCACACTGCCGCCGATTTCCTATCAGAAGTGCAGACTGTTCAGAGAATTTAACCTTACTGACTGATGACTTGCTTTCCAGACACATCTTCCAGAGATGCAACCCATGAACTTGGTTTTGATTTCACAGATCCCAGCTGAAAACAACTTATCGAACTGCATTGGATACTGAGAAGCACTAATACTGCTGCCCCACGAACTCATGTGGCAGCACTGAGCTCCAACCATTTACCCCAGTAGACCATATCCAAAAATCTTGACCTGCAGCTATTCTTAACAATTACTATCAATTATCAGTCGCATCAACACATGATGTGATATATATAAGAAACAATATACTCGTTGATGTTAAGAAGTGCTATAGATCCACTGCAGTGAGAGCATATGCTGTCCTACATTCAACTGAAATGTGAAAAAGATACCCTTTCAGACTCAGGTTTACTTTCCTTTTATATTACTGTTTCTGCTATGCCATAAAGAAATGTCCAACTGAGGTTCAAAGTTATTACATTAGCCCAACATTACATCTAAAAAATGATTCACATAGCAGGGAACGCATTTGCAATCAACAATTCTCCTAACCAGGACATGAAGCTGTTTGTAATTGTAATTGTATGCTGTATTTTTTTTCTAAAAATAATCAGTATTCAGTGGCTCCATTGTTTAGTGGTGAATCAAGAATTTAAATAAAATTACAGGTTTATTAAAAACATGCAGAGGATAATCAGACACAGCTCTGAAAAGGCAAGCATCGTTTTATCATTTGCTTTGGCTGCTGAGAGAATAGATATTTTTATGGTACTAATAATGACTGACATCTTCTATTACGGGGTAAATTACAGTTATTTGCAAGGCAGAATGGCTTAAAAATAATGTATTATGTAACATCCACTTGCAGGTTTTCCTGCTAAGCAAAACTACCATGCAATTAGCCCTTCTTCAGCTAACAGTTAAAATAATCATACAATGATAGAAGACTAAAGCAACTTTATCCATGCTTTCTGTTTTCCAATTACCAAGTAACTATGTAATTGCTGTTACCTTGCATGACACTACCATCAGCATTTGACTTGGATTTTACAGTCCCAGGTATGAGTATTAAGGAAAGGCACAGAAATATACAATTCTTGTAAGTCCTACCTTGAATTAAAAGACCTATGGAAGTTTTAGCCTGAGTTGGCTAAAGTGGAGTTTTCGTTAAGTGGTTAATGGGTAGGATTCAGCCCATGTAATGTAGTTAGCAAATAATTGTGCATCCAGACTAAACATGTTGTCTAGGGCCCCTTTATATTTAATGATAATGGACAGGCATGGTGAGAAGGTAGCTGATTTCATCCTTTTTTACCTAACCCCACTGGAGGTCCTTATCTCTCCCTAGACTGGATATTTACATTTAAGAAAAACTGAGATGGATCCCTGGCCAAAGTGACATAGTAGCCTGTTGCTTTCAAAAACCATGGGTTGTTCACACCTAAATCTTGGCCAAAGAATCAAAAGGACAAGATAAGAAATATCTTTTAAAATAATCACCGGGCTTGAACTCAAATACACATGGCAAGCAGGCACACAATTCATACTAAACAGATTTAAGGATTTCCGAGTCATGAAGCTGGGGCTGGACTGAGCTAGAAAGTAGCACTTGTGTTCAGATACCAAATGATATGCTAATGAGGAGAAAACAAATCAATCAGCCAAAGTGGTTGGTAGATAGCACTGTACAATTAGCAAGGTGGGAGAAACCCTCGGGGTTTGCATTTAGTTCGGTCTGAAGCAAACCTTACCCTGTCAAGAGCACAGGAACAATCTAAGAACTCAACAAGAATGAAACAACAGGGAAAGAAAGCAGATGACACTGCAGGTGACACATGGAGATGACAGTGGTCAGTGGCAAACTGTGTTGAAAGTCAGCTAGCAGAAATACCCCTGCACGGTCCTCTGGTCTGTAATACAATTCTTGCTTGTGATGTCTCTGTGACAAGATGGTCGCAAAAGCGCCTTTTTCTTTTTGTTTTTCAGAAGAGTGAGATGAGGAAAATCAAAACCTACAGCTTTTCTTCTGAACTCTTTTGACTATTTGGCATCTACATCCCAGAAAATATTTTTTATATTTGTTTACCTACCTGTCAGGTCAGTCCTACTTAGACCTCACTGCTGAGGAAGAGAAGATCAGGATAAAAAGGTAAATTGAAAAATGCAAAATAAATGTTTAGAAGAGTATGATGTCAAGGCACTACTCTTTTCTCAACGGGACTAAGGTCCTTTCTTAGAGAAGATGGATTCTGATTTTGGATGTACTCTAGTGCCAGCATGCATAGTTATTTCAGCCTGATATCTGCAAAAAAGAGGATAAATTGGTTTTCTGGTATCTTAGGTATGATTTTTACTGCAAAAATCATTCACTCCTTGCAGCAATAATCACCTCCAATATTTTTCTGAGGGTTTCCATCAAGAGATTACTCCTGGAGTATGAGATCCTGCCATTTTCCAACACAAGAAGAAAATGGCTGACTCTTGCTGCCATCAGTGGTGAAGTGACAAGAGGAAGGTTCATCTCCCTCGGTTCCAGTGTGCAATGGAGATCCAACCTGTTCTTCCTCTCCTTTTTGCTCACAGTATCTATACAGACAGTCTTCCAAAGAACCTGGACAGTTAAATTATTTCAGTCATTTAACGGCTGTCTCCTCCTGAACAGTACAGTTCAGCAGACTCAAAGGCTTGTGGTTGCGTATTGTAATTGCTCTCGTCCCATCCCTGCTGGTGACGGATGGATGCCATGGTGAAGAAGTCAGTGTTCACCACACCTACAGGCTCATTTGAGCTAAACTTCTGCAGTAAAGTGGGCGACACATTCCTGATGGAAGCCCTGATGTGCAGCTGATCGATGATCTGAACTGTGATGGTCTTCCCTGGATAGTCTTCCACCTGTTGCTCCTTCTCTTTCTCTTCATCAGACCGTCCATGGTATGAGCTTGAGATTGACATTGTCTTTGAGAAGGAACATGGCTGGCTCTTAAGGGTCCTGGTTTGCGGCCAGGCTGAAGCTGACGAAGCATAAACACTTTGTAAAAACTAACTTGTGTGCTAACATTAATCATCCTTTCAAGGTCTTCTGTGGCTACTGACCTTACGATTTCTCAGATATCTAACACTTTACATGCTCCTCCTGAGGCCCGGGCCTTTTCCTCCCATCCTTGCTTCCTTCCCGCCTAACCCCAGTTTGCACACAGGTACAGGAAGGACTTTCATGTGGATTTTCTGTTTGCAGCACCGTAAACGAATGTCAACATGCTCAGACTCTGCACCATCTCTCAAAAGACAGACGAAAGAGGTCTTTCGCAGGCATGCTGTGACGCCGGGAATGCGGCTGTTATGCCTACCTGATCTGCTCTGCCTCTCGACTCTGCTGTGCCGACAGATTCCCGAGGGACTTCGATTCTGCAGCTCAAGAATGGGAGCAGCAGAATCTTCAGCAACAGATAGAGGGGAGAGCTGCCTAGTCATGCCTCTGTGTCTGCTGGGGCAGTTGCCTCCTGGCTTGCATTGGATGACAGATGATCGTGAGGCACCTGAGAAGAAAGAGTTTGCATCAGTTTGGCTGTAAACTCCCTGGAGGAAAGCGGGACTTTCAAACACTCTGTCAGCGAAATGCATACAAATGATTCAGCGGGAGAAAGGAAGCACACTGCAAAAATCAAGGTTTCAGCTCTGGTCAGAATAAAGTAAATAAGTAAGTAAATAAATACTTAACTCTCTCCCCCCTTATAGAAAAAAAAGGTGCTGTATGAAAACCAGTCTTTCCCCCTGAAGAAATGAGCGCCCTATGCTGCTGTATATTCTTAGCCCCATGGCTCCATCCATAGGGTCTGAACAGTCAAAGGCGTTTGTACTCACGTGGGCCCCTTCCTGAGCACTAACACTGAATCAGGCAAAAGGAGAGGTCACCATTCTCCCTTAGGGTGGGAAGGAGGGCTGAGGTACCACTGCCTCCCGGGGTCAGTGGTGACATTCTCTCCAGAGGAGAGCTTCCCCTTTCCATCCTCCACAATGATCCTTGAGACTTTTGTATGGAATGAAGCCACGGCCAGTGACAGGTCTTTTGGATGAAGGCTTCTGCTAAACCATTGAAGATGCCAGTTTTAAGCCTTTACATGCACCAAATCAGAATCTCCACATCTTCAGAGAAGTTGCTTTTTCCTCTTCTGCTAGGTGCAGACAACACCAAGATGCTGCATTTCACACAGACGCTGTATAGAGGCACAAGGCAGCAGACAAGACCCAGGTCCCAGAAATACCAGATGAAATGTTTTCCAATGAGAAGGACACCACAATTTACAAGAGCTTGAAGGACAGGATTAAGAACCAGCAAATGACAAAAAAAAGAGTGCGGTGCTGGAATGTGGCAGAGTGAGCCTTGTGGTCTTGCACATACTCCTGAACTTATTGAAGGCATCTGCGTAAGAGGTCAACACGAGCAGCACAAGAGAGTCCTCTTCTCAGAAAGTCAAGATGACAGGCCATCTTGGTAAGTATAAATGTGTGTTCATGGTCAGTTGAGATCACCCACAGCTTGTTTTGCAGCCGCTACTTCAACTGGTGACCATCTTGCCTAAACTTACATATACCCAGAGCAGCCACTGACCTTGCTATGACTTGGAAAGATTGAATTTGACAATCACACCTATTTCACATTGTAAAGAACACAAAAAGAGACACAAACTCATCTGTAAGGTGCCAAATGTGCAACAAATGTGGCAGATATCTCACAGGGCAACACTGTTCCTCGCAACAGGAGCCCTTCAAGTACACTCCAACTGGCAAATAACTCCATGCCAAGCAACAGCATACAAGTAGACTCCAAAGCAAGGTCTGTTCAAGATTCAAGAGACTGCATGAGTCAACACTCTTTTGCCAGATGAAGTTCAGAGGGTTCATATAAACTTCAATGAGCTTAAAGCTATCTTTGATTCACCAGGTCTAATTACAAAGATTGCAAAGGAAGACAGGTATAGAAAATGGTATTATACAGAAAAATCCTCTCTCAGCCTATTTAGAGCCTCCAAAGTCAGTTTTTACCGACCACGTAGACAAGCAACTGAACCAGTAGCTAACCCCCTAGAGGTGGATCTCTCAAAGATGTTCTTCCGTTTCTCCTCTGTCCAAGTATGAGGGAACTCTGACACAAGAGGGATGCCCAAGTCCAGGTCCCACCTTGCCACATAGCTCTACAGATTCAAACAGTGCAGTTTCAAGCCACAGTCTATGACAGTAGACCCACAAAAGTAAACTTTGAAGACTTAAGACCTATATGATGTCTAAGCACTGTTATCATCTCTTCATTTTTTTTGAAGAACATTACTCTCTACAGAGCTCTTTAGAGCTTACTGGATATTTTCAGACCTTTAAAAAAACGTTCATCTTCATATATTTTCTTTTTAATGGAGAAAATTCTCTAACAGCCACACAACTCCACCCATGACTTTGTTCTACTCGTTTTGTAACTCCAAGTCTTACTCCTCCCACTTGTAACAAACAAGGATAACATTACCTACTTTGTAAACATCTTGCAGGTCACCCTGAGGTTGAATAGTACATTAGAAATGGCAGCCCTGGGCTATTCACCCCACCAGAAGCAGCATAACACCTTTATTTGACAGCTGAAAGTTAGTTCCAGCCTCCATGAGATTGAGACAATCAGTACTTTTTGGGCTAAATATTCAAACAGGCACTTGAGAATTTTCAGGACCCCACTTGAAGAAGTTTTATTTTCAGAAAGTGTTTTCTGACTGCCTGTCCTCAGAGAATCAGCCACCAAGGTGCCTCGACCCAAATCACTACTCACTTTGATATGTATCATCTAAGGAGATTTCATTAAGTTGAAAGACACATGCTACATCTCAATTCAGATATAATTTAGAACAAGATCAAGATTCACATTACACTCAGCAGAAGTCTAGCAGATGATCTGCAACCAAAATTTCAAGGAAACCTATTTCTCCTCACATGCAAAAAGAACTCTGAGTTATTTATATCTGGTACAACAAAGCAGCATCAATCTTTTCCTGTACATTGAGAAACTCAGCAGTTGAGACCTAAACTGCAATTCAAGAGACTGCATTTAATTGAAAGTCACTGCTTGATTTATTGAATTCTTCTTCCCTTACGCTTGAAAGTAATCAGATAGCATGGCAATTTATCAATATTTCATTGTTACAGCTAGAAAGCCCGGGCCATCTAACACTACTGAATTTGAACATATTTTAAGGATATACTTGGACAGGGAAGGTGAACAGATACATGCTGGGCTAACTTAGCCAAACCTGGTATCAGCACCAAGGACAACAAATCACCGTTTACGCAGTACAGCAATGAAACCTCACACGTGTGCAGTTACCCCACATGAGAGGAACGGAAGGCAGAACTCATGTAACTCTGGTTCTTCGTCTCACACAGCAATTACCAGCTATCAAGCAGGAATCCACTAAGACCCTCCAAATTTAGGGGGATCAAGAGCAGCATTTTCCATTGAACTTCCCTATACCTTCATAAATCCCACTTGCTTATTGAGACCTCAGGTCTTAGGCAGCAAAATCATGCCCTTGCCAGAGAGGACAACAGCAGGGCGCTGCCACAACTTGCCACATGCAAATGGAGAAGCGATTATGTACTAAAGAGGTACCATAATACATCTCCAAAGGAGGATTGACACTGCTTGGGTTGGATTCATTTGGCTTATTTTAGATGTCAGCCTTAGGATGAGAAAAATAGTGCCCTGGAACTATCTGCATCTCCCTATGACCATACAGAGAATAACCGAATCATAGAATGGTTTGGGTTGGAAGGGACCTTTAAAGGCCATCTAGTCCAACCCCCTGCCATGAGCAGGGACATCTTCAACTAGATCAGGATGTTCAGAGCCCTGTCCAACCTGGCCCTGGACATCCATCCTGAGCAGAGATGTTTACACTGGGTGGGACTTTTTATCTGACTACTTTGCCTGACCTCCTTTTAACTGACTACTCAATGTAAGAGATTGCAACAGACATCTGTAACTCACTGTGTACAGAAGCCTCATCCAGTTTCTGTAGACTAGTAGTGTCAATGCGGAGCGTGAACACAGTTCATGGCTTTAGCAGAGAAGAATCACAGGCTGATAATTAATCTACATTTTGGGCATCATTTGATATTTTAAGGGAATGTTACACAAAGAGATTGGAAAAAAACTAACAAATAGGAAAAACCTTGCCAGACTGCCAGATCTTGCTGCTACAAGGGTTCCTTCATTACTTGGAGGTTATAATCAAGTGTCAAAGCAACACTCAGCCCAGGGATTGACAAAGGAGGGAAGGGAGAACTGGAAGGGACCACACATGATTGTATACAGCACATCTTAATGAGTCAAATCCATCTGGATGACTTTTCATTATCAGATAAAACCAAAACCCTGCTCTTTCCAATTTTTTAAGATTATTTTTAGTTTATTATTATTCCCGTTCAACAAATCTTTTTCCTTGCCCTGCAACTGCAGATGCTTTATAGCATAAGAAGTAAAGCAATTTCTCTGCACATGGAAACCAAAGGGACACCAGCAAGGGGAACCTCTGGCTTTCCACATGCTTCTAACAAAGTCTCTCCTTATCTTGCATTAATTATTACCTACTTATTCCAGTGTACTTCAATTTAGCAAGGTAATGATACTTGTGACTAACCTAAACCACATGATTAGTATCATTGAAGTCTGTGCCTTTTCATGTTCTTGTACACCATTCTCAGTCCCGGCTGCAGGAGGAGGTGACCACCATGCGCTGCTGCTGCTGCTGCCATGCCCATGCAAACCATGAGCCAGCAGCACGTGCCTTGTCCTGACAGCCATTTTCACCATCCATCTGTAAACTCTGTACAGCTCCCTTGCCCCTTGACCCTCTGAGAGATGCGACACGTGACTCATGGCTTTTTGTTTGTCTACAAATATGAATATGCAGCTCACACAGTGAGAAAAGATGTCCTCACCTTGGCTAGAAAAATCACTTTTTTATTTTGCAGGGGGCTTGGAGAGTAGGGATTGTGCTTTGAGGTTCAAAAACACTTCTTTTTTGGATTATCTTCATGTATAGGACATATTTAGCATGTGACAGCAGTGCTGTCCATCCTTATGCCATGTCATTTATGACAACTCTTCTGGTCTCAAAATTATTACTAAAACTGGATCAAATGGACTGCCAGTAAAATAATCAACACAACATAAAAATGCAACCCTAGAAGTAACTTTTATGGCCAGGTCATCCCAGAATTGATCCTTTCTTTTTTAACCAACTGCCTTGATGTAAATAAAGAACGTCTCAAACAGGTAACTGAATTCCCTTCTGAAATCCACCTGTGAATTCACAACACTGGATCACTGGCACAAAGTGTTGCCTTATTTAGAGACAGCAACATCTGGCTTGCTGATATGTGCCAAAATACTTACTCTTTTTCTGATTACACAATGAAACCAATGGTTAAATAGGTGATGTCAATAAGCTGGACAGTTTCTTTGTATTATGATCCCAAAGCCCTGCAGAGCAGTGGTCACCTGCGGCTACCACTGTAGTCAGGAGAGAGACCAGCTTTCCCAAAAAGTCAGTCAAGGCACCTACAATCTACCTTTTTACTTATTCAGTATTAAAATATGCTTATTTTACCATGTCCTCAAAATCTCAGCTCCTAATATGTCATTGTTTTTGCACTGACAAAATGATGTCTTCCTACCGCTGCTGCGGACACAATTGCTGGGTTTTGACAGATGGATGGAGGTAGAAGCCAGTCTGGTGTTATGTGGAAAGTACGTCAATTGAATGTTCCTGCTAAATTGGGCACCGGTGAAAGAATTGACAACATTTCCTTTACACTGCAACGTTACCTGTTAGAGCGAGCATCCGCGGTGATGACGGACCTGCTCACACATCACAAGCCTATTGTTTCCAGCAGCCTGTACACAAGCTCGCGGTGGTAACAGTTCATGACCGTGAGGGCTGGAGACTTTTGCAATGAAATTCTGGTCTTAATGCCACGCAGTAAGGAGATGTCGACGTGAATTTTGTGGTCAGGGAAATAACAGATGCACATGGCCCTACAGGAAAGGGGACTGAGTTGCACTGCTATTGGTAGAGGTGAAGAGAGCTTATTCTGTTTATTTTACAATAAAACCTCATTAGGTTGGATTAGCCATGACTTTAATTGGATCGTTTGCTACTGTTAGCACTCCAACACCACCAGGCCAACGGCAAGTTAGGTCCATAGGTAATTTTATTTCAGCCAAAGGGACTGTCTGTAAAATCAAACCCTGCCCTTCATTACACTGGCATAAACCGACAGCAACTCAGTACAATCAGCCAAAGCTGCCTGGGCGTACGCTGACGTACCTGAAGGTAATGGCTGACCTGGGAAGTTAAAATTGAAGGGCAAACTCTCCCCAACTTCTGATGAGTTCAGAACTAGCAGTTTGGCTCAGGACATGAAGCAGTGATTACATTTACTAAACCCAAGGAAACAAACAGGGAGGGTGTTTTTGCAGACAGAGTGCCACACAGGTTTGAGGAATAAGCAGCTCTTGTTCAGTGAAGGAAAACCATTTCACCATGTCTCGGATGTTTGAAGACAATGTTCTCCATTTAAACACATCCTTCCGAGACGCTGCAATGGTCTCTGTGTATCAGTTATGCACATATGTCTGTTCAGAGTAATGTCCTGTTCATTCGCTATTTGCTTGTTCTGGAAGTTTTTATGTTTGAAGGGGATGAGAAGGTTACAACAATTTCTTTTTTGTCCTACGGGAAAGAAAGATTTTCAGATTTTAATGAAAAACAAATGACTCAGTGATGGTGTACAGCATTTGCCTTGTACTATGATTAACTATTGTCAAGAGCAGAAAGCAAAAAAGCAGATATTTCTGTTGTAGTTTAATAGTGACAACCCATCAGCAATTTCTGCCAATTATCCCTTCAGTGTCTGTACACAGCCGTTCACTTCAAATCAGCAACTCCACTTACAATTAGAAACCTCAACAACTTCCACATGCCCTCCTATCCTTGCAATAAAGTGAACAAAGAGGCAGCAGATGGAGTAAATAACTTCAGTTTCACATCTTATAACTAACTTAGTGCCTGATCAAGGGATACATCACCCTACACCCTTGCACCTATTTACCCTTCCAGATGAGCAGTTCCAGCCTAATTGTCAGGTGAGGAAATCGTAAGTCAGACATAAAAAAATCCCCCCACCCTTTATACAGCAGTCCTGTCTTGTGCTTAGGTACCAAATCTCACCCACACGGCTTCCCACCTCCCACTCCTCTGACCACCAACGCACTGCGCTCCAGATCAGAACAGACACTGTGACGGCAGAGCTCGGTCCCTCCCTGTTACACCATCCACCATCCAACGACAGGCCAAGGGGCAATGGGCACAAGTTGGAACACAAGAATTTCCAGCTAAACATGAGAAAAAAATTCTCCTGTGCGGGTGCCAGAGCAGTGTCACAGGCTGCCCAGGGAGGCTGTGGGGTCCCTTCCCTGGAGACATTCAAACCCCACCTGGACGCGGTCCTGTGCCCCCTGCTCTGGGGGTGCCTGCTCACGCAGGGGGGTTGGACAAGATGATCTCCAGAGGTCTCTTCCAACCCCCACCATTCTGTGATTCTGTGATCTGGGGAAACACCACCCTCAGATCACACATGGGGAGAAGGAAAGCTCTGACCACAGTGACCGTTAAGTGCCTCAGAAATGGTCTCACTGCAGAGACAAGTGACAGAGATATCTGTCAGGGATGGTCAAGGTGTATCTGACTCTGCCTCAGAGGAGGGGTGACACAGGTAACTTCTTGAAGTCACCTTCCAGCCCTGCGTCTCCTTGGCTTTATGATGGTAACAGGTTGGGACCTAGTCCCAAGGTGGCAGCTGCTCCTGATTTAAGACCCAGACTGCTGAACAGTAAGGCTGTGGACCTTGATTTCACTTACAACTAAGATCTGGAAAAGAAGCATAACAGTCTAAACCAATATATAAACAGCAAGAAAACCTTTCAATAACTGGATAGACTGAGGATGCGCCATTAAATCAGAAAGAAAAGGTGTGCCCAACTCGGGCAACTGCAATACCATAAGTCAGTTTTGAGCAAAAGAAATGTAAAGAGCTAATGAGGAGGCGGTGAGTGCATCTGCATCTACAGCTATGAGATCTGGCAACTTAAGGAATTCAGAATTAAATTTAAAAAACCGGAATGGGGCAGGACCATCTGTGCATGACCCACGTCAGTTGTGAAAACCCGGGATTCCACTTGGTGCTGGCACCTGCAGCATGTATTTGCTCCCAGCTTCTTTGGTTGCCACACAGAAGATGGTTTTGGACTGCACTGCCAACATGGCAGCTACATCATGCTACTGCCCCAGTGCCTGATATGATCTGCTAGATGAAATCTGCAGTCAGAGCATCAGCGACACCTGCTCACATAAACTTCAAGGTCTGTGAAAGTGCCCAGCAAGACAAGGTGTAGCATTTGCACGCACCGGCTGTGCTTGGAATGGAAAGATGGCGAGATCTGTACACAAAAGACATGCAAATGCACCATGTTACGGTTAGAAGTAGTAGCAGTAATAATGCTGAGATTTAACACACATATATTGAAGAGGCAATACAGCCAGGTCATATGGGTGGAGATATATATATGATTAATCACCTTTTGCAAAAAAGGAAAGTGGGAAATACTAAATAAGTTGCACAAAGGCATCTACTCATGCAATGTTTGATTCTCACCTCTCCAAATCCTCACAGCTGGCTGCTGATCACTGAGACAGGGGTTCCCATATTAATTGCTATATGCTTGATGCCTGGCTTCTGCATGCAAACCTGATACACACTTGCAAATCTGTAAATCCATCTTTCTGCACATCAGCTACACATTCTTCTTATGAAGGACCTGCTCTGAGATGGATGCTTTCTGGGCAAACCAGGGAATATGATGTGCATGGTCTGCATCCAATGCTGTGTCCTAAAATCTCCAGCTGGGCACTGCAGCACAAAATGAATCCAGGCTGCAACATCCGTTATGTTGAACGGCTGCAACCATTACAAAATGGCAAAAAAAAAAAAAAAGACCTTTGCAGGAAGCATATAAAGGCTTTGCTGGCTGTAAGCAACCTGCAGACTGCCTTTTCAGGAGCCCTGATGCACGACCGTAATGGCCAGGAATCTCTGGAGGACTTCTCAACTTTTTCCTTACTGAAGCAAATGGCTCCTCTTTGTATTGCTCTGGATCCAGACCCTTCCGCAAAACTCATAAAGACAATTATTAAAACCCCCAAATCTTTCTTCAAATCTTTGTTCCACTTGTTCATCCATCTACACTTTACTGAAAGTATAGTTAAAAGCAAGGAAATACTTTTTCCTGGCTTTTTTTTTTTCTCCTTACTCACTTTAAGCCAAGACAACTTTTTCCCCCCATTCTCATTTCAGCATTACTCAAACAAATTTATCACTGCCTCTGTTTAAGCATTGACAAGGAATTCCATTGATTTGACACCAAAAATAATACACCAGCACCAGATTCAATACAGATCTTGGAAAAAAGTTCATTTGAGAACATCTGTAATGAAACTGGCAGCTGGAGTATGTGTTTTGAAACATACTGCCTACATATATTTTAAAGTTACTGGGTGTGACATGACATATTTGGAGTTTGAAGGAATGTAGAAGTGCTGCAAATGAAGAATGATTTTTGCATGTTGAAATCAAAACTTCTACGCCTTCTACACAAAATGATCTACACCGATCTACAAAAAAATTATTTAAAACATCCATTTGGAGTGGAATATTTCTGACTGAATTCTGCTGTCAGAAAACGTTGCTGGCATCTCCATCCACCTTGAAAAACAAACGCCGTATCAAAATCTCACACTTGGCTGTGACAACACTGACCTCCAGTAAAGGTATGAGCATCTCCTCCTTCAGCACAGACTTCTCCCGTGCAAAGAGCAGCTATTTATTGCTCCTTCCTTACCTGTCTGGACTCTGACTCCAGAATGAAGCCTGGGAAGGGCAGGACCAGACACACAAATATGCTCCCTCCACTACCTACGCAACTCGCAAAGAAGTCGCGTGAAAGATTGTAAGACTCCTCCACACCATGAACGTCTCGGAGGGCAAATTTCTGGGTAAGTGCTGCTGGGGGCACCAAGCCAAGGTGCCCCGGTGCTGCAGAGGAAGAAGAGGGCAGTGTAGAGGCATGCAGAAGTATGTCTGCACCCCAGTATCCAGCCAAGCTAAGCCCATGCCAGCAAACAGCTCCAGATCACAGGGACTGATCCAATCCCTGATGCAGTTCCTGGGAAGACCAACTGATTTTAGTGAGCTTTGGCTCAGCCTACAAGGAGGACGACCCACCCCGGACTGCTCTGTGAGGAGGAGGGAGCTGGACCATCAGATATTTTTATTCAGGTGAAACCACACATACCTGTCTGAGGGAACAGCCCCCAAGGACTTACAAGCTTTTGTCCCCTTATTGCAGCTCTGGAGCAAGGACTTTATTTTAAGCTTTTGCTTACACAAACAGTCCATATGAGACCACCTCAATAACAACTTCTGAATGAGTCCCTTGAACGCACATTTAAAGGGATATCCATCGCTGCAACAGACGTCCGGGACTTCCTTTTCCCCAGATATGCTTGACCCGTCACCAGCTCAAGCCAATTGCAAGATTCACTGGCCTGGGATCAGACCAGCTCTTCAACACTTCAGCACTGACTGGTAATCACAAATCATTTGATTCAAAGCCACACACCATCCCATTAAAGAAAACCTGTTACCTCTGTTACAAAATTTGTAATAAATTATACCAGATGTGCCTCCAATAGTTTCACAATTTATACACTTTACTCCAAAATAAAAGGTTATGAATCTCTATAAAACAATCTTTTGAAAATTAATCTTGTCACTGCTAAAATTCAGTGACATTTCCAAAAAGAAACAGACATTCCGAGTTAAACTCTCATTTTTACTTTCACTGCAGTAAATCAAGAGTAGCTTCAATGAAAGCCATGAGGCTGCTTTGACATAAAGTTGTTGTGAAAGGAGTTTAGACCCAGGACACTCCAGAAATCACTTATATGCATCTCATTATTAAATAATTATGATATAGCTTCTACTTTCAAGAAACACTGCAATAAATCCAGGCTGGTTCACGGATCTCCTAAGATCTGAGTGTAAAAGCAGTCAGCACACTGACACACAACATCAAATTGCTTGTATTTATCTCCTACACAAACTATTGCCTCTCCTGTTTGATGGGTGCCCCCAGAGAGTGATTCATTCTCGCTCCCTTAGATACCAATCTTAGGAGATGAATCACCTCTCAGAGGTGTCCAGCTCTCCTGCTGACTCCAGGCAGCTCAGACAACTTTCTTCGTACTTACCAGGGCTTACATTTTGATGCATCTGGATGAGTCCAAACCTGACCATCCCAGGCTCAGCCCATGGCAGCACTGTGGTACACGCAATAAACACATGCTGTAATCTCCTTGCTTGACTTAGAGCCTAATTAAGCATATTTGAGGAAGGGTGTGTTAAAACAACATTTTACAGGTAAGCAGCTGGGGCAGAAGTATTTATCACTGTATTGCTGCATTTTGTAACCCCAGGAGACACTTCTGACTGTTTTCTTCACTGTCCTTGGAGCAACAGCTCTGACAGGTCTCCCCCCGCCCTTCCACGATGGCACATTTGGGACAAGGCTCCTCCACGCAGTCTCCATACAACCCACCTCACGTACATACCGTCCTCTCGCTGTAGCTGATGCCATGCTGGGGAGCGAGGCCTGGCCAGACTGAGATGAAGACACGTTCTCAAAAGTATTTGGTGGCCGTGGTCTCAGCCTGATACACACCCCACATCCTCTAGAACTACTTAGCCCTCATACCAACCCTTCTCGGCAGCTGTCTCTGCTCTGTTTCTTCCCACACGAGCAGTGTTTTCTGAGCTGGGTGCCTCTTTACTACCGAAGGAGCCTTTTTACCTGGATTTCACTCCACTATCCAGGAGTCAGCAGTCTCTGTGGTTCTACCAGAAGATATCTAGGAAGCCACAAACCTCAACTGTTTTTAAAACGGCCAATATAGAGTGCACTGCTTCCCTGCTCTCCTCCCAGCATACAGGCCCAGAGCCCAGGTTGCTGCAGCATCTCTTCCACGTGCCCTCCCCAGGCATGGGAAGGAACTGGGGACAGGCACAGTGGTCTTGGGAAGCCGGCTGCCCTACCCCATTAGGATTCTTTGGGAATCCCTGCTAAAATCTTTGCTGATCTGTAAAACTGGCTGCCAACACTCACATTTAATGTATGGGTCCAATATTAGTTCAGCTCGGCCAGCTTCATTCCTAGCAAGAACCTTTCCATTTTCAGCCTGTCGGATCTGACAGGTGCTGTCAGGTCGTCACTTCCAGTCTATTGCCCTTTCTTCCTACGACGACTGGATTTTCCCTCTCTGAGGAAACGGGCAGTGCAATATTTGACACTGTTGCAGCCCAGCATGGGGAGAAGGTTAAGACCGGACTGAACAGAGGCGCCTACAGCAGTTGGACTGGTTAAGTTGGCGGCAACCACAGCTTGTGAGTTGTCTTCAACCCTATCGGGTAGGGACAGTCTTTAATCCTCTGCATTCACTGCCTGGCGTGACATAAGCCCAGTCGGTGCTAGGAGCTCTCAGGGAGTAAAAAGCAGCAAATCACCCCGTTAACCAGCACAGCAAGCCAGCTCACCCAGCCGTAACGCTGCTCCTTTAAAAGTAGGTGAGCGTACAAATTACAATTTCACACGTCCTAAAACCTGGCGTGGTGCAACAGCAATGGCCCAACATCAGCAGCCAGGTCTATGAGCGCCTTCAGCAAAGCCAGCAGAATTCTCAGTATCACATGTATACTCCTAAGAAAAATGACACAAACTATTGCCTGCTTTATCAAAACCCAGCCCTGTTTGTAATTTAAGCCAGTGCAACCCAGGTGGATTGAAGAACTGGAAGTCACGCTCTGCTGGCAAGCACTGGACCGTGACTCTTGCTTTGTTTTTATCCTGGATGTAGCGCTGAATTTAACTCACAAAAAGGAATCACATTTTCATTGCTGGCCGGCATAACAAAGCTCAAACCAGAGACAGCAGACACCTTGCAATTTTACAGCTTGAGTGCTCTTAACAACGTACCACACCTGGTGGGAAAAGAGTTCATTTCTGGCAGAACAAGCAACTTCAGAAAGCACCACTCAGCTCTTCAAAACATCTGACACCGAATATAATAAACTTGCAACACTGCAGTTAAAGCCCAGGATTTCTACAGACGCTTAAAATAAAAGCTTGAACTTAAACATCAGGAATATTTTTAGAAAGCTTGCCTTTCGACCTTTGATTTATACAGCACGTATACCCGCTGTATTTTTTCTACCTGCCGAGCTTTCTGTCTGCATCACAGCTATCAGCGCAGTCATATCTCATGCTGGACAACACCACCACATTTCCAGTTGACACAAAAGTGTGATGTGAAGTTGGTTTGCACTCTGCAAGGAACGAGGCTGTTATGTCTGATCGAGAGCACACAACAGATTTCACGATTTCTATCTTGTGGTTTTTGTATTAAGGAATTACTTCAGAGCTGACACTTCTGAAAATAAGGTGGGGGGGGAAGTAGTCTAAGCTATCTCTAGCTGAGGGACAGCAAGCAGAAAAAAGTTCACGTCTCTGTCTTTGAAGTGAAAAAGATAAATCTAGACCACAATATTAAAATATGACAGAAAATTAGTTAACATTATATGGACCTAACTTCACATCATTTTAAAAGCCAGAATTGAAGTACAACTTCTTTATCAGTTGTTCACATTTCAGCGTTAGTTTCTTCATCAGAAATAATTCACACAGCAGTTGAACACAAGCAACAGAAACCTAACTACACTTATCCCAGATGATATTAAAGTGCTAAAAATACTACCCAAACATTAGTTACTTTAAAAATACACAAACACACACACACACACACACATATTCACATCACTTTGCATGGAACAGATCAGGAAGAGCATGCAAAGTAAATTCCTGCCTAGGGTTAGATATACAGGAAAAAAAAAACATTTACCGTCTGGCACAGGTGAATTTAATTCTGAAACATTGTAAGACGGTAATGGTGCCACTCTTGCTGAATGTTTCTTCATCCTTTGAAATTGCTTTCCCACTCACACGCTCACTTCGTCTTTAGTCTGCATCGCTTCGGGTCCTGAGTACTATAGTAAACACTCAGCTATGGCTGGTGGCTAGATGTTGTTCTGGAGATGCTGCAGTAGGCTACGAGTACTGATTTGCTGTTTCCCTGGGAAACCATTTGCAACACATTCAAACAATGCTTGACCTCTGCTAACACTTTTCTTTCATTCAATTGTTAAGCGCAGCAGATAAAATATAAATATATTAGCTATCGCGCTTCATAAACTTGAAAGCGTGGCAGCCCCTTTGCATTAAAGCAAGGATTTCACATCAAATATCCGTGCTGTGTTACCAAAGCAGATGGGAGATTTCTCAGACAACTGCAAGGGAATTATGCAATGCAATTTTACGGTTCCTTACACTGTGACAATATACGAATGATTGCAGTAATTATTTTAAATAAACTTTGAATAATGTAACTCCTATAGAGCCCCTAAATCAGGGATGCCTTGGGCAACAGAGCCAGTAACATCCAGCTCTGTATCTGGTAACGAAGCAATGACATTGCAGGAGTCTCTTCTCTTTTAATGCCCTACAAAAATTGTCACAACCAGGAGATATATATAGGCCATGGCTAGTCTACATTCCTTCCTCGCTTCCCTTGAGGCAGCCAGGACATTTTTTCCCTCTTTCCCCGACATCTTCTCTCTCTTCTACACCCTTTTTATTATCGCTATTTATATTATTGGAAGTTGTTCACTTGGAGCAATGAGAAAGTTTCATTGAGCAAACAGTGACAGCCTGTACAATTTTTGCAATTCTTAGAAAACACTGCTCACTTGTGTAACCTGGCACCGTGCTGGGAGCTTTCTTTGCCAGGAGGTGGTTACCAACATCTCTTAAGGGCCCTGGCTTCAGAGCTCTTCCCAAGAGAAATACTATCAAGTCTTATCCAAGAATTTGTAGGTAGAAAGTTTTACCATTGATACTCAAGGTATCTTCTATAGGAACTATGGGAAACACAAAGGAAAAGGACAGAAAAGTAGCTTAGCTCTACTGGAATCTGCTAGCAAAGCTGTCAAACGTTTAAGGGCCACAAGTAGATACCTTTCACCTATAGTTTTTGTGCCTTTGATGGCAACTGAGAGCGGGGATTTCTGGCCTGGGGCTTGGTCCTCCATCCACTGCTATACCACCAAACAGGGTGAAGTTATCGGCTGTAAGGAAGGCCATAAAATTATCTGCAAAGGATCAAGAATCACCGACCTAGAATGTCACGTGCTGGGCTTCCTAAAGCAGCCTGCAGCGATCTCAAGTGTTTTACAAGTAACAAGCACCATGATGGGGTATGTGTGCAAGGACTGTTCCCTTCACTCCCCTGTAAGGAGCCAGGACATATCGGGGAGCAGAGGGAAGGATGTAGAGTCCCCGGCCAGATCATCCTTCGGATGCAGCCACAGAAGAGCCTGGCACATGTGGAGAAGTGAGCTATGGCATCCTAACTGATGAGGCCGCCCATGATGCCATTGTACCCAGAGGGGTAGGGGGAAGTGACCCTTAGGTCTTTGGGGCAACCAAGCCAGCAGTGTAAGACATCATCTGAAGTGCACAATCTTGCCCTGCACATCCCTTTAATCCTGCTTCCTTACTTCTCTTTGGGAGACAGTGGCCTGCACTCTATTATTAGGGTGCGGCGACACAGTAAGGAAGAGACAGTGGTCTGTGGAAGTGCAGGAGAAAGGCAAGAGTACCTCACCACCCCATCTCCCAAGGCCATCCTGCCCCAGCATTGAGTACCTGGACTCACTATGGAAAAAGTACAGGGAAAAAATGTGATTACAGCTGCCTGGTGTTCCACCTAGCATGTCCTCTCCTGGAAGGCTTGGAGCTCTCCTTTAGGATCTTCTTTATATCCCCTGTGACTGATAAGGCTCTCCACCGTGACAGTCTTTTCCAAAGCATCACACTGCATTGCACAAAGCTAACCAGCTTTTACTGCTTATCTGCATGCAGAGGATTTCCAGCTCTCTGTAACAACCACTCTTCCAAAGAAAATTATCTTCCCAATTTGCAGAAGGAATTTTATTCTCCCCTCCAAAGTACTGAGAGTCAGCAGACTTCGTGATAGAATAATCACTAGTCAAGTAATTGCTGGCTCCACAGTCACAAGGCTATCTATTAATACACATCTAGTCTTTGAGCATTTATATAATATGAACAACATAATAATATAACACAGAGATTGTTTTTAGAAAACCATTTCTGCAAATAGAAGCTTATAATGGAATCATTAATGAACCTTAACAATGGTGAGGATGAAACACATGAGACAATGTCAAGCAATTCGAGACGTTTCTTTCAGACAATTTCAACATTAATGGCAGAACGCGATTGCATCTAAAAGTTGCTGCTTCTTTTTTCAAAGAAAGATCAGTCATCGTTTTAACACTATAACCCAGAAGCCATACTCAAACCCACAAAGCCCTCTTTCAAATAACTACCCCAGCTATCTCTGCTTTGTACAGCAGCTGCAAGAGAAAAGCAGCAGATACAAAACTGTTTTAAAAATATGTGTGATTGGTACCTATAACTCCCATCAAAGACTGCAACTTGAAAAGCATCAGCTTCTCTGGCTACACAAGCAAGAGCTTTGGCCATCTGTTTCTGCTCCTACTATGAATAGCTGATTGCATTTCTGTATGAGATGTTATTCATATAGGTCCTCTGATCCTTCCTATGTACTCTCTTTCTCAGCTCTAAGTGTGCTGAAGAATAAAATAATATGGAGTGGAAGTGAGAGAAGCAAACTCTGTCCCTCTCTTCAGAGGTAAATCAGACACAAATCCATCCACAAGTGGAATGTGATGTCCAGATTTACCAGGATGGCACAATAGTTTCTCCACAGACTGCAAAAGTCAGCGTGAAATCTGCAGTCTTTTGCCATCGTCCTCACCTAATGTTTATGCAAGGTACCACAGTGGGAAAATACAGGGTTTTCTCCCCAAAATTCAACAGTAAACTAGTTTCCAGGTACCTTTAAAACAGATCTTCATGCATTGTTGCTTGACTCAAGTTCCACACTTCCAGTCTGCAACATGTTAAAAGTTTTCTTATTTGCAGGGCGTGCAAGCTGTGTGACACCTGGAAATCTGGCTCGTGGTTTCCCTGACCGTGAGACCCAGATCACCGCCAGCCCCTGCCGAGCATGCTGGCTCAGCAGTCTCGCATTAACAAAGCCCAACACAATCCAATGCTCCACATAATCAGCCTACATCTCCGATTATTTTCACTCAGGGAGTCTCTATTTGTCAAGGATACATGACATATGAATTATAGCAGTGTAAATTATACAGTGTGGAACTCTACAGTGGAAATGATAACCCATGCTGCAGGGTTGCAGCATCTTTTCCTAGTTAAGGCAAACACTGTTAAGACACTAACCAAAGCTCTTGAGCCAGATGAAGTAGCCACTCCCTTGCACCGGTTTTACCATAAAACATAATCACTGAATAAGGTGTGTCTCAGGAGAGATTCCTCATCCCCAGCCAAGAGTCCCAGCGGCTGGAGGCCTCTGAACCACATCCAGATTGCTTCCTACCGTCCTCCTTGTGCAGGCACGGTGCACGCCGCCTGCAGCACACTCTGTCCCCTGGCTCAGTAAATATTAATCCAGATGAGAGCATGGGGAAGCTGCAAGTGTTGCTGACTCATCAACCAGACAGCAACCCAATGCTGGAAGCGGAGTCAGAATTAGAGTGTGCTGAATCACATCCACTAACAAGTACTCCACGCTCACAGCAGAAAGGGGCTGATGCTGTCAAAACACACACTGCGCTCTTGGCTTACATCTCTGCAGTAGTTAGTCATACATATTTAAGGGACCTACTGCAAAAGTAAAGGCAATTTACTCTTCTTCAATGAAGTTGCAACCCACATCAAAAGCTGTAGTCGAACTCCAGGTAACCACCGGTTTATCTTGTCAGCCCCACACAGATGGATGTTTGCTTGCAACGAACTGCACTCCAGCCACAGATGTACTCAGTGTCCGCTGACAAAGCCGGCAAGAGAGAGTAAAATCATTTGGAGGTTTACCTTGTGGTAAGATATAATGGATAAGGTCCCCATGAAGGACACTACATCTCACTTCGCTAGCTGGTTATGGTGTCTGTAGTCCTAATCAATGAACAAACTGAGCTATGTCAGGTTCAGTCGGGGGAGCTTTTTTCCCTATGGGAAACAATTAATAACCAAAATTACAATATTAATATAATCCTGACAGGAAGTGACAGAATATCTGATCCAGATAAGATGACATGTGTGCTACAGCCCCAGGGAGACAGAATCATCTCAGCTAAAGGAAAACAGCTGCACAAGTACATGAAACACCACAATTCCACACTGATAACGGGATTCATCTCACTTGACTTTGGACACCAAAGTCTGAACCATCTCTACTGAAATCTTTTTAAGGCGAGTGGTGGGAAACTGATAACTCTAGAAGACAACTTGCCTGGTCTCTCTTAGATGTCTCTTGGAAAGTGAGATCAGCAGCTCTCTGAAGGCACACACTTCTTCCCACTGACTATGACTGTGGAGAAGTGACTTGCTTACATCTAGCTTTTAGACACCTTAGTTAGGGCAGATGTTCCCAGTAGGAAAGACTCTGTGTGAATGCCTGATAAAGACATGAAAGGACTTTCTTTGACTCTAATCAATTTTGGAACAGTATTCAGATCCAAAACAGCAGTCTTTGTTTTGAACACCACTTAGCTACAAGACCTATATGAAATCCACTTTGCATACGTCCCTGCAGCTGACAGGTCTGTCCGTTCCCAATCACTAGACTATAGGATTCTCATAAACATGACTTTCATTTGCTCTTCCAGGCTGAGCATGTGTTTTAAGATGACAAGCTAAAAGGCCATTATCAAGTTCATTTTATCCTGTTGGAATATAAATTAGATACAAGGCACAGAAGAGACAAACAGTCAAACTGAGATGAAAACAGATGCATCCTACAAAAGGGATTTTTATGTATAGCAAAGTCAAGGCTTTAGTTTGAACTTTTAACTTGCTTCTAGCAAAATCAGAAGCATACAGCAAATGCTACTTGAGTCAAACAACAAACTCAATCTAAAACAACTTCCAAGGCTCTCAGAAAAAAGAACCGTACATCTTACTGCTGCACCCAGTCATGCCATATGGGTTTTGAAGAATCAAATCCTGAATTCCTTACTGTCTTAACTCTCATTGACCCCTGCTCAGCAACCAGAATATCAGTTCTGTTCTGCTAAACATCCCATTAGCATCTACCAGGCAGGTCACAGTCCTTCAGCCCCACCAGCGCATACTCACACATCATGTGGTGCGGACAAGACTGTGCACCCCTTTTCTCTCTGTGCTGTCTGCAGGAGCAGCAACTGTCTCTGCACACATCCAGTGGCTACGTGACCAAACACGACTCCCCCACAGAGAATCGGCAATGGCAATTAATCATTCCCCAAGTGTAAGTTAATCAGCGCCCACAAGCCCCTACTCAGGTGGTGAACACCAGATTCACACACCTGCAGGCGAGGCAGGGCTGCGTGGTGCACGGCAGCCCCAACTCAGAGTATTCAAGTGCTTAGAGGGTCCCACTCACTTGTTTAAAGCAATGGTGTTCTCCATCACCTAACTGAAGGATGGCATAAGAATCACCACTCCAGAAATAATGGGTTCCTGCCTTTCTTCTCCACATCTTCCGTCCAAAGAGCTGGAGCCAGGTGTGTGATCCTGCAATGGCATTTCAGCCTGGGAGCCACCGCTCCCGGCCATCACTTGATTTGTGGTAGAAACATTTCACTTCAACTTCCCTAATAAACCATTATGATTTGTTTGACAATATTCATGTTGAAGGCACGCTAAAGTCTCACATGTTTTGTTCACTGGGGCAGAAACTGAACTCTACCCAGATTTCCTGGTATTCTGCAAATACCAAGAAGCAGAGTACCCATTGCCTGCTAAAATATCACCCAATAACTGCTAGAAATACCTAATAAATCTGATGAGATTTTAATTCCCCTGGGGGCTGGATGTTTATATACTGATCTCCCATCCACATTAACGTGAGTTGCTATTTTCAGTAAATCAGCCCAGGAATTCACTCCTTAATGCTCACCCCGGTTTTTCTAACAGAAAAATGCAATGCAATCTATTTTTAGGCTTCCCAAGCAGACTATTTCCAGAAATAAGATTAACACTACCAGCTAAACATCCACTGAAAGATGATGATGTGAAGATTTGCAGTGGTACTCAGCTGTCGCCCAGGACAGGAAAGCTCCTCCCTGCTGCCACATGTAAAAGCCTTTCAGTCTGCCATGTCCCGCCGGACCCCAAGGAGCTGCTGGTGCTAACCAGCTGGCAGCTTGACTGCAGCCGGCTCCCGCAGCACTGCGAAACCAGTGCAAAACCACGCAGATCACTGACAGCCAGCTGTATCTTGGCTACCAAAGGCCAGATCCCGTACGTACCTCAAAAGCTCCTAATAGTTTTGATGCTACCAAATGGGCAAGATGTTACACATCATCACAACGATACATTGCTTACTAACAAACCCGAAGTCTCTGGTGATTCCCCACCCCAATATCAGCACCACCTCCCCAAGAAGTACTCAGCTGGCTTGAAAGTACTAACATTTTCTACCCCAGTGCTTTTGGAAAGCTTTTTATTGCTACGTGATTTTATAGATATGACAACTAGTGCTTTTGTGGGAAGCACAGGGATGAAAATTTCAATTAAAATAAACCTCAGATTTTCCTTCATCATGTGACTTTTGAAACATAAGCCGCCCACCTGCAATGATCGGGATATTCAGGCTAATGTCTCCAGAGCTGGCAATACAGCTCCTTAGATTTATTTTAATTCTGTTGTAACACGAAAATATCATATAGTAAGAAATATTAAAATTCTAATTCAATTAAAGGTACAAGGAAAAAATATGAATTGTGGGCATGGCGAGCCGTTCTTCAATTTTAATTAACGTTATGCAGCGTTTCATGGAAACAGCAAATATATCAACTTCGATGCATCTCCAACGTTTTGACGTTAAAAGAAACAAGACATGGATTTCAGGTTGCCAAAAATATTAAAAGTTACCTCCAACATTAGAAACTCATATTTACAGAAGAATCAGAAGAATAAAAAAACCTGCTCAATGAAAAACCAAAAAGGCTTCAAGAGGAGCTTGATTTCAGCTGCACAGTGCATACGGTGTCACTGGCCTCAGAGCCTTTGCCAGGTCAAATGGATCCTGCTGTCTTAATCCTGAATCAACACGACAAAATGTGTTTAGTACTCCATCATAAATTTCAGCTTAGGGGCTTTACTGACAGCCAGGCATGGTGAAGAGCAAGAACCTTATGGGGAACGTACAGAAATCTCATCTGTGGCATGCACAGACCTCATTTGTGAGAGCAGAGCTCACCAGACTCCCTACAATAGGGCCTACCTGTGTGAGCTGGGAGGATCTGCTCATCAGAGAAGCAGTGCTGGCAAAACAGTAAGGCTATGAGATCATTGGGTGGGCTCTGAGCAACCTGATCTAGTTGAAGATGTCCCTGCTCATGGCAGGGGGATTGGACTAGATGGCCTCTAAAGGTCCCTTCCAACCCAAACCATTCTATGATTCTATGGTCATACCACGAGCTTCTGAAAAACTACCTGGGTAGCCTTCAGCTACCCAGAGTCTGGGCACCCCCCATCAAAAGTCACCTGAATTTCAAACGTTTTCCAAGTTTAAGAGATTAAGAGGAAGGTTCCTTCTTCAGCCTGGCCACTCCAAACTCCCTGGCAGTAAAACACATCACAAGTAAACAACCAATGCACAGTCTGCTCGGCAACAAAGAATATATTGGCTATCAATTTCAAATATCCAATACAGGCTTTCCAGACAGAATAATAAAATCAGACACCCAGCACTTTCATTGGGTTGTTTTTTTTTCCCTGAGGAAAACAGCTTAGATGTAATTGCATGCCAGATAATTATTTGCCTTCCCAATGTTTTATTAACAAAGCTGCCACAAGTGAAATAAGCTGTCTCCATTTTCTGGTTCTGCAGTTATAAAGTGCCTCTTTACTGCGAGAGAGCATTTGAGTTGAGAAAACTTCCATTTTGTGTTTCTCATCGTGACTGTAGAGCATGTCAGTGAGACAGTAAATCACTTCTTATATTTGCTATCTTTTGGGTAGCCAGCAGTTAATTAGATGGCTTCAGGCTTTTTTCAATACTGTAATCAGAATAGGAAAGCAGGCTAGAAATCCGGGGCTGGTTAGTCCCAAAATGTACCCATCAGTGTGTTCCTGCCTAGGCAGGTTCTGCAGTAGGAGTAGGAGCTTGCACCATGCATCACTGCAACCCCTACCACCCCAGATGGCACCACAAAGCTCCTTGGATGAAGAAACGTAACCAATTTTTAGGACAGATTACAGCACGAGATAATGTTTGTTGTCATGTTAGTGGTGCTGCATTACATTTCACAGCCCCTCTAATTTTAAACGTTGCGTGCAGAATTTACAGACCTCTGGAAGCAAGATCTGAAGCTTCAGAAAAGGTCTGAAAAAGGCCTAGAGAGATCAGAGGCCTAAAAAAAACCAACACACCCCATAGTCTGTAGGGTCAAACAACTTAAAGAAGACAAAGAGGAGACAGCAAAGTCAACTCCATGTGGGTAAAAGGTTCCTGCACAAATGAAAGGATTAAATATGCACGTCTGTGCTGACAGGGCCAGGAGCATTAATGACTTTAGCTGCGTTAATGGAAAGTTCAGTGGGAAGACAGGCCACTGGAGAACAAGAACAGTGAACCACTAAATGAGATGATGCCAGGTGGAACATTCCCATTGCAGGAGGGTTTTCAGATCAAGCCGTGGATGAAGTGGATGTTGACTGCCTCAGAGCATGAAGACAGAGCAGGTCCACTTTGTATCATAAAGTGATTGTGATAAATAATTTTACCTCCCAATGAAGACCAAACTTCCAGAAGGTGATAAACATATTCAGAAATAGCAATCCTTCAACGTGACTACATGTGGGTACCTATGCCCTCCTGAAAGTAAAGGCCTTGCACTTCATATAGCTTGTCCCATTCATTCACTCAACCTATATTCATCGAGCAACACTGAGCTAACAATAAAAAGGTGCTAATAATAAAAACTAGCTATTATTAGCTGAGCTAATAATAAAAACTAGGGTGAAGGAAACATACTGTGAGCTCAGAATGGGTGTCAGAAGTAGGATGCTCTGCAGAATTCCCCAGTAAGTATCCCATCACTGCAAGTGGTGTTTTCCAACCTGCACACCACAGGCAACTCGGGACCACTGTTAAGGACAAGCAGGAAATGTTAGAAAGAAAAGCAAGCCTGCTGCCAGCAAATACTGCTTATTATTAGGGCTTCTCTGCCTTCTTTGGAAGGTATTTAGATCTCTAAAAGTTAAAATAGTTTGACACCCACTAGCATCAGACACTGGATTTTAGAAGATTCCTGAGGCATGTGTGAAGCTTTGTGAAAAACTCCTATGGCAGAGTGTCAGGGTTTCACAGGGAACAAACCTGAACAAGCCACTCTGTGTCCCAGCTTGGCTTCAGGAGCTGACGCTGAACAGTGTTGTAGCTTTTGAAAGACAACAAAGTGACCGAGTCCTGATTCAATGTGTGGTTCTGGTCTAGGCCCTAAAGTAAGATTAATTTCCAGTAGCTCTGATGGTTAGTCATAAAATCTACTACACCCCTTTGTTTCTGCTATTTTATTTAAAGGCATTTCTATTTTCCATTTTAAGTGCTCATCTGACGCCAGGGTGGCTTTGCCTCTGCATAATTACAGCTCTATTTATTTACTGATGATGAAATAACAGCACAATACTTCAGCTGCAAGACACCAGCCTTAACACACCACAGCCAGTCCTTGGAGTTAGCAGTTCGGTAACTGTGATTGTAAAGGCTCAGCACAAAACGTCTTCCAGCACCCACAGAGCTCCTCTGAAATTAGTGATCTCTGCTGAGCGTCAAAGTCCATCTGCACTCGTCAGCAGGGGTACCACAGAGGATGCTGATGCGTATCAGCAGAAGAAGGGTCCCACATGAGTTTAATTCCCTCTCTTACTCCCCCATATTTTGGGCCAATGTAAAAAAAAAAAACCAAAAAAAAAACAAAAAAAACACCCAGATGACAAATTCAGCTAGTACTAGTCTGAAAAATAACCAGTGCTGAAGCGCAAGAGAATTCTTTTGAACAGTAGCAACTTTTTGAATTTTCTAGCAGAAATTCTCTACAAATTCTTTGAAAAAGAAGGTAAAATCCTTGCACTATAGAAATTAAAAATTTTGGTACTAAGAAATCTCCAACCTTTTGTGAGTACTTCTTGTCTAATCTTCATATAATCCTCCCTAATACCTCTCAGTGTAAATCTCTTATGTGCAACATCTTATTAGCAAGACAATGAAGATAACACAAGAAAAGTCTACTGAGCAGCATTAGGGGATTAAGGATGGATTAAACAGTCGTGACACAATGAAAACGTTGAAGCTGTGTGTTCACCATAATTAGTCTGGTTTCTAATACTCTCCCTGGGTCAGTTACAGAAGTCCCTGGCCTGTCCCGCGGGACTGTGCTTGGTGTGACAAGTGGTGGCAGGACCCAGCCATCGTCTCATGACTGGGGACAGTTTTCCACCGTAAGAAGATGGATACGGACGCTGTTCTCAACATATATGAAAAGCTGAGTGCATCTGCACCAGAATATGGACAGCAAAAGCAAAACAGACTCTTCCTAGAGAACTGCTTTACATTTCTTCAGGATGATGATACCCTTTTAGTAAAGTGGTTTTATGGTTACCAGAAGGGTCTCTTTTCCAGAGAGGAACTGGCAGCCCCATGCACAATGAACCTCTTTCAGGGATGCTTTGACAGCTCACCCTCCCCACACACATCCCTGTCTTGGGCCAGGGAACCAGATGCATCACCACAGGACGTGTTCTCGACCCAGTCCCATGCAAACCCACTTTACCTGGTGGAAATGGGAGTTATTTTTATGAGTAGTCTCCTCAGGTCCTCACTCCACTTACAGAACTGACCAGTGGCTCACAATAAGCTGGCTCAAAGTGCAATTACTCCAAACAAGAGTAACCCTGAGATCTCTGCCACCTTCCAGTTCCCAGCAAAGAGACGTACCCCTGCTTCCACCAGCTCCCCAATCAAGGCTTTGCAGGAGCAGAGATCTGGACCAGCGGTGGCCAGCAGCCATCCACAGACTTGATCTGCTCCTTACCTGAAAGACCAGCGTGCTCTATCCTTTAAAAACCAGATCTTAATCTGAAATAAAGTCTTACTCAATATTTAAAGTCAAGCCTATTTACTGCAACAGAGCACGGTATTGATCTGGTGCTGGTTTAACTTGTCAGAGGTAAATCAGAGTCTGCAGCAGGATTCTATTAAGTTATTGGAGAGCTCATCTTCTCATTAGAGAACGCGCTGTGCTATCAGCACTCAGTGCCCAAAACAATTAATCTGGCACCCAAGCGTTCCCTTGTGTCCCCTGCTGGTTAGGGGCATCTTGAAGCCTGAGATAACCCTCTGCCTACAATAACTGTGTGTCAGCACGGCTCATTAACAGAGAGGAACTGGTTGGTTTGGTCAGAACAGGTCAAGTGTGCAGTCCTCGAGAGACTCAGCAGAGAGCAGCACAGCTTGCCACAGCCTGTGGGGCACAGTAACTCACTCAGAGGCTTATTTCTAACACCTCAGCATTCATTTCAAGTATCTGAAGCAGGGTTCCCCCACTTTTCCAAAATCTTTCAGTGCCTGGGATCCATGTTAATTAAAAGATAGGTGTTTTTTAGACTTTTCTCCCTGATGACGCTCTTACAAAAGTTTTGTCCCATCCATGCAACAAATCACAGCACAACAGCTGATTTCCGGCATTTCTGACTAGGCACCACATCCTGCCCACTGTACCAATGTACAAAAGGTCTACTCCCAGTAAGTGCTGTCCAGGGGACAGAGGGACCATGATTAATCCCGGCGCTTAAACTTTCACCATAAGGTTCCCAGTGCCACGTGGACCACATACAGCAAGCCCTAGCCACCCGATGGCCTCAACACACAGCTGGTGTGTTCAGCCTCTCATAAAGTGAGTGTATTTGCTGGCACTCATGGGTGCTGTGGGCTCACCTCCCTGGCACATCCCACTGGCTCTCCTGGGCTCGGCTTCCAGCACAGACAGCAGCCTGGGCATCTGCGAACTGGCACTATAAAACAAGGCTGGTCCAGCACACCTGTGACTAAACTGGTAACTTTGGGGGATTAAAAATGCAAAAGTCCAAAATCAGGCAGCAGTGTATCAGTGAGGAAACATGACTATACCACCCTTCTCAGCAGGAGATTAAAGAGGCCACAAAACTGAGGTACACCATAGGATGCTTTGTGGCAAGCATCCCAAGCTTCAGGTTACGGATGAACAGATGTAGATAACGGCAAGGAAAGAACAAAAAAACCCACTGCTGGGTGTGGTGCGCTTCCCTCAGGTGTGCCAGATATTGGGGAAGGAGCGGCCCCTGCGATGCAGCAGTACCAACGCCGCTGGCTTCTCCACAGGGGTCCTTTTGTAGCTGGATGTTGGGATCTGGCAGAAGGGGACCTCTGGGAGCAGCGCTGCAGGGGTAATGGGAATGCAGTGGAAGAGTGCAGAGGCTCTGGCAGAGTGCACAGACTCTTTGGCTTCTTACAGATGCATCTTAGAAGCAAAAAACCTTTGCATTAGTTTTTTTAAGCACAAAAAATGCCTGTAGGCCTCAATCTGCAAGAGCTTAGTACAAATGCAGTTTCCTGGGAGAGCTCAGTCGGACTAACAACCTGTTTTCCTCTCTCCACCAAAACATCAAGAGTCTGAAGAAGAAAAAAAAGAAGAAAAAACAGATTTCCATGTGTCATGCCCACCCAAGCCTCTCCAGGTTCACACCGCTGTGGCTTACCCAGCAATTCAGATTTGCGTTTAATATGCACACAAACTGCTCTAATGATGCAAAGTATCCCATGAACTTACCTGGGGAACCACGTGTCCCCCTGTATTGCTTGAGCACCGTTACAAGAGCGCTGGACCTCTCTTGCACCACGCTCTCGTTTGCACAGCAGTTTTTCCCTCAGGGATTGTCCCACAAGCGGTATTTTGAACCAGTTTTACTCTGCAGTACGCCCTCCGGAATGGCTTTCCCTGCTCTGAGGAACCCTATTTCAGGAGAGCTTCTCCAGCTATTATCTCCTGGGGTTTGTAACAGAAGAAAAACTCAGCATTAACCTAACTAATTACTTCAAAAGGAGGTTGCAGAGGGTTTTATCTCTGCTTTCTCTTTTAGATAGGTTCCCCTGCCCCCTGCTCTTTCCATGGCAGGATTCTGGGTGTTTAATATGATTCTCTCCTGAATGCCAAAAGCAATCAGGAAGGTGTAAAAGAAAAGAGGCACAGGACAGCCCACCTGAGACAGGGATTTTATGCACATGAGCAAGTTGGTCTTTAAAGCAATGCAGAGTAGCACTCCAGCTAATGAGGGTTTGGCCTCATTTTCTTTGGCCTGTGAGCACGTCTGTGCCATTGTGTGTCTATAAAGGGTATGTGTATAGCCATATATAGATACACACACACATGTACACATACATGTTGGCTCTGTGCCGTCACTGCAGCACTGTGAGGGCAGCTGGCATGCAAGGACACCAACCAGCAGCCCAGGCCAGCCATCCCCTGCCATTGCTGGAGCGACACAGCATCTCTCCCTCAGGCAGCCAGGGTATGTACTGGCTCACACAACCGCTCTGCCTGCCGTACAGCAAGGAACAGGCACAGGGCTCAAGCCCAGCCTGCTCAGGCAGCAGTGCCAGGCAGCCCCGGGGCCTGGCTTATGCTGTAGGTAACAGCCAAGTGTTGCTGGCCTGAGCCTGGGCAGCTGAGATTTCCCTGCCTGGCCCAAGTATCCCCAGAGCTGTGGAATGGTGCTGAGCTGGGCTCCAACGTGGGCAAAAGAAAAGTTAGTTTTAACCTGGTCCCCAAATGACCTCGTGATGGTTTTACTGGAGTAAGTGGGGAGCTGAAAAAAGAGGCGGGAACAAGTAGCTAAGCATACACGGGCCAGGTAGGGCACTAGACCAGCCCTTTAGCATCACGGCCTGAGTTAGTTAACTGATCTTGAAACTTAGTCCTCTTCCGGGCTCAGGAGCTCCTAGTCCCCACCAGACCAGGTACCACCATGAAGGACCCCTGGGAGGATGCAGCAGTAGGGGGCTGGCAACAGAGGAAGCGGTGCAGCACAGAGGCAGCTCGGGGTGACAGACGGGAGGCAGCTCTGGGAAGGCGCTGGGCACAGGGAGGAGTGAGAAGACAGCTATGGAGATCAAGGCAAAAAGCAGGACAGAGGGCAGCAGCCCAGGAGGAGAAGCAAGGAGGCAATGAGGAGGGAGGATGGCAGACTGTGAGCAAGCTTGAAGCCACACTGGTGCTCTCTTGGAGACCAGCTCTCCAAGATAAAACTTTAGGAAGTCACGTAAGTCAAATTCAGCTTCAACCTCTCCTTCCTATAATCCCTGCTTGTTTAAAATAGCTATTTAAACACTCTTTCCAAAGAGGGAAAAGCTGTTTTGGGAGAGGGCATGGAAAATGTAGACTGAAGCAGCTGCTCTTCCTCCAGCAAAGCTCCAAGCGGTGGAACAGGATGCCAAGTACTCATCTTGGCGTACGAGCACGCAGGAGGCTTTGGAGGGAGAAGTTGGAGGCTCTCGAGGTAACAAATAAAACCTCTTTTGGATGCTCTGCATGCAAACATCTTTCTCCTTGATACTCTCTGTCTGTTTTGGTTTTGTAGAGCAGAGGCCTGGGTTACATGGCTGTAGAAATGAGAAATCCAGCAACCACATCCACTGAAGCTTTCATCATCTTCTACCTGTGCTTTCCTAACCAGAGGCTCAATTTAATTATAAAAGCTGTGCTAAGCACAGCTGCCAAAAACACAGAAGCCCAAAACTAACTTCCTGGTGGCATGTGAAGCAACTCTCTCTCTTTGCAGTGTCAACAAGCATCCATCAAACTAGCGTCTCTTCTGTCATCCCTTCCCTTTGTCACTCCAGCTGCATCTCCCTCTTACTTGGCTTGCAGGCGAACACTGTTGGGTTTTTTTCTAAACCTCAAAGCAAATTAAAAGACAAAAATGATGCCTGTGCTTCAATGAGATTTGGCCATTTCTCCCACTTGTGGAGCCCCTGTTTTCCAGGCCAACTCTCTCAACTTGTCCCAGAACAAGGAGAGCCTGCAAGGAGACTCTTCAGAGCCACGAGGACCAGGCACCCATCCAGCAGGTCCAGCCACAGCACCAGGAGCCTCCAGCGTAACAAATGCATCATCTCCCTTGACGATGCTGTCTTGCATGAGCTTCTGTGGCATGTGTAAAGTAGCCACAGGGTCCACTTCCTTTACAGTCTTCCTACAGAGTTTATAGATCTTCATAAACTAGGAAAGATGAATTGTTTCTCTGCCCATTTTCTAACACCTGCCCAGGTCAGTGGGCCTTGCAAGCATGAAGGCTAGGGCAGGCTGCAGAACCGCTGCACAATACATCCTTCGGTTCTCAGTGGCACATGCCGAGTGCATAGCAAAGCTGAAAGAGGCTGAAAAGCACCGGGCACAGGCCCCAGCATCTACTCAATCTGTCCCGTCTCTAACGTGTGGCAGCTGTGCTGGCCATAGGGGCAGCCCCGGAGCCAGAGCGCAGCACAGGCACGTGCAGGCTCCCTCTGCCCCCAACCAGGGCAGCAGCAGCAGCAGTTTAGTCAGTGAATGCCTCCAGCCTGGGAAAGAAAGATATATAGGTGCTATTTTCCCCAGCAGTACCAGCTGCATTTTGGTTGTTTCACAGCAGGCTACCAGCTCCTTGATACAGGAAGCAATCCATATGATAATCTGCACCTCAAAAGGATTTTCCTTCGCATTAGTGGGATACTGGCTGGAAACTCTGATCTCAAATAGCTCATCACTGGGATAATGTCAGTGTTACACTCCCTTAACCTGAAACACAAACGGCGTTATTCAGCGAGCAGCACCCCAACAGAGTGCATTTCCACAGGCACAACCTGCCGTCCCCGTTCTGATTTTCATCAGTTCTTTGAGTGTCAAAAATCAAAGATCAGGAAATCTACCTGCGGGCATTTCTAGTTGTGCTCATTAGTGTGGTAACTCAGTCCTATACACTCAGCTGGGTAATCTAATGGGATCTGAAGACTAACCCGAGAGCTTCCATGAGATACTCACAGTTGTATTCTTCCATGTGCCTAAATTCCTGATTTTATTTTCTTATAAAGAAATTCTCGCTCATTGACCTGACTGAACCCTTTTGTACTCCCACAGACAGCAACACTTCCAGTGAGTCTAAGAGAGCTGGCACCACGTTAGGATAATGACAAAGGGACAGAGTTCTGCGGTTAACCTCCAGCCATAACTCACCAGCAACATTCCCGCAGCGGATCTGCGGACAAACCCCTTTCAGCAACATTCAGATCAGGGGAATGGTTCCAGCTTTTGACAAATGCCTCCAACCACATTTCACGAAAGCCAAAGTGAAACAATGGATGTGAATTCAAGGACTTGCAATTTTTCACCACGGGGATGTGAGTCTATGGTCACTCATTGACAGTCTCATATTATCTCATATATGGAAGGGGCCTTCCTCCCCCAGATCCCTGCTTCACTCTGCTGCTAGGTAAGGGACTGCCCTGGGGCAAGCTTCCAACCCTTCCATGACTTAGTCTCTCCACTGATAACACAGTGGTGGAGATCAGACTCTTCTATCCAGGCTCAGGCCCCAAATATAAAAGTGACCCGATTTCCAGGACTCCCAAGCATCACAAATTCCCATTGAAATCAAGGATAACAACAAGATTCAGCACCTCAGAAAACGAGGACATGTACACTCTGAGGTGGCTAGGGACAGATTTAGAAGCGCGTTTGAAAATCTGGCCTGCCAATTTTACTTTCCAACAAACTGTTCCTTATTTATAGCTCAGACTGTATCAAGTATAGCACGTAGTATCCACCCAGGAACTGGGGTGAAAGGCAAGAACGAGGACAAAAATGCAAGAGGTGTTTAAAGAGCTTTAAAGGAAAAAGGGGGAGGGAAAACAGTAATTTTTTTTTTATTATTATTATTTTTTTTTTAGCAAAAAATACACTGGTTATTTGAGAAGAGGCACAGCCCAACACACAGGACAGGGAATGGACCCAATGGTCAAGGGATGCTGACGGTGCTCAGAGCTACACAGCTGATAACCTGAGCAATGCCATCATCTATAAGGCGAGGTTGAGCCAGGCAATGTGAAAATTGGATATCTGCAGTTCTTTGCCCATCCATAATCAGATACTAAAAAGTCTACAAAGTCCAGCAGAATTACCTGGGGTTTTTTTTCCAAAATCAGGACTTAAAAAGGAAGAAAAATTAAATACAGATTAAGTAGGTATCCTCATAATGCCCAAAGTCTCACAACCGGAGTGGTCAGCTTGGAGGAAGCCATTGAGACACTGACTCTTACATCTTGGGAAGTGCTCTAACCGCTACGCTGCAATGCTCATATGTACACTGCTTCTCCACCCTGGCATGATTTTGAAGCAAAGCGTTGTGCTGTGTGTAAAGCACGCTGCTGTGAGATGAGCGAGCATGTCCCTTCCCACTCTGAAGATGATGGCTGGCCCTACACGAGAGACCACAGAATACCAAGCAGTGGCGATAGCCCTGGACTCACCCAGCAGCTGATCTGAAGCCTCTAGTAAGCTCTGCTGATGAGCTGGTGCTTACAGAACTAGGCAAGGGTTTGGAGGAATCCCTTCCCAAGTCTCACATCCTAAATTCTCCCTAAATCTCATTTCCAGGTTGAGGCCTGAGCCACATATCTCTGCAGCTCACTGCATTTGCCCCATGGGCCATCCTTTCCTTTGTAAGGCAAAGGTAGGAAAAACACTTCACGCAAAGCAAATTTAAAAAGCATTGACCATTTAGCAGATGGAATTACAATCAGGTGTAATTTAAACACTGGAACAGGCTTCCTAAAGAGGTAATCGATGCTCCGAGCCTGTCAGAGTTTAAGAGGCATTTGGACAATGCCCTTAACAACATGCTTTAACTTTTGGTCAGTCCTGAAGGAGTCAGGCAGTTGGACTAGATGACTGTTGTAGGTCCTCTCCAACTGAAATAATTTTACTCTATTCTAAAATAAATAGGTACTGAATATGCAATGGAGCTTAACCTTCAGACAGCAACTCTAATTCCTTGCATCCCTCTCACATGTCCACACAGTACCAGATTCAGGAACAACCACCTCTTATTTTTTATCTGTATTCCCCAAAGAAGTAGTCTTCCCTTCCAGCTTCCTCTCCAGATCATTTAGGGTTAACTAGTCGTAAAGTAACCCTAAAGTACAAGCACAACAGATGTCTGGTCTGTCTTTCCAGAGGCTGCTGTACTCCAAGATTTCTTCTCCTGCCGATTAACATGTGCCTTTTATGCCTGGGTGAACCCTGCTGTATCTCAGGAGAGCCCATAGCTCCCTCTTGTGTCACTAAAGCATTGCTGGTACTTGCACCTGTGAACCCACAGGCCACACTTTGCATCTGGACACCTCTCACCTCCAGGCACAAACTCATCCCACCTGCATCATAAATTCACTGGAAACCTGCAAGTCAAGCCGCAGTCTCCTATTTTTCATGCCTCCTTCTTGCACACGACACTTTCCAGGCTGCAAGGTCATAGATCAATATCTCAAGGCAGTGTCAAATCGAGGTGGGCAAGTGGATGAAGTCAGCATCCCACAGCACGCTCTGGGGCAGACATGGTATCTGGATATATTTGCAGGAAGAAAAGAAAAGTCTGCAGTGACATACTGCTGTAATTCTGCACCTGATGAAGTGGTTGGGTTTGAGGTTTCAAGTACATTTGAAGCCAATCTGGGAGAATAGTGTTTCTTGTATTTTATGTGACGAAATTATTAATTATTCCAAAGAAAAGGAAAATTTAAAGAAAAAATAAGGGTTAGGAACAAATTCAGAGAGAAAAATCAAACACACAAAAATGCCCCAAAACACCCTTATTTAAAGGGAAATGTGTTAAGCATCCTGCTTTTTGCAGTAGAGAGCTGTCAGATTGCCTGACAGCAGCTACATTAACACAGTGTATTTTCACTGGCACTTTCCTGATGAGGCTTTTCACACACTGTCCCTTTCTAATATTCCTCTTCGGATTCAGAGGAAGTTAAGGACCAGCTGAATCAGAGCCAAGATGCATTTGTATCCATTTTTGCCCGTTTGCTCTCAGTTTATATCACCAGTTAAGTATTACTATTATGTATTAAATGGAATTAGCTTGTTGAAAGGTGGCGACAGAAGGAAAGGAGATTTATACGCTGCGCTGCTCTCCACTAACCAGCTTGACTCTGATGGATGTTACCAGGTATTAGTCACCATTAAACAAACCTAACTGAATCACGTGGCCACGCAGGTAGTGAACCCTGCAGGAGGAACTACTTTATAAGGTGACCCCATCACAGAACAAGGAGGGATCACCATGCCAAATACATTCAAAGGAATCAGTAGCTGGGCAAGCCAACAGTGAGTTTCTGCCTTTGATCTCTGCTGCATCAGGAGCCAGTCACTGCTAGGATTGCTGTGCCTGCAAAGCCAGAGAAGGAAGACAGAAAGGTGCGGGGCAAGAACAGCCACGTTGCTGCTTCCATCAACCCTCTACAAATGGTTGTCCTCACCTCAGGAGGTGCTCTGCAGCATGTCAGGGAGGCAGCAACGAGTGGAAGCAGGAATAGCCTCCTTGCGGTATCACCAGATCAAGCTGGGATGCCAGGTCTCGCAGCAGGGACACCATGCCTCCATGTGGTCCAATGGTCACCACAAAGCTGCTAACAGAGAGCATGCCTGGGATGACAGAGCAGGGCCTGCCGTAGGAGCACGGGTGTAGGAAACTTCATTCGCTGATACCCCCTCATTGCCCACAGCCTGGCTGTGGTCTTCTTTCCATGTCTGCTTTATTGCCTGTCTCTTGCCACCTATTCCTCAACCCCCTCTCCAACCCACGAGATGCCTCCCAGTATAACCCAGGCACTGTCTGGCCTAGGCTAGCTGCTCATTCAGGCACAAGTCCTGAGTGGCAACCTACCAGGTGGCCCCAGACACCTCAGGCCAAGTGGGGAGAGAAGCTAACAACGAAACCCTGCCTCCTCCAAGGCAGACCCTACGCGGGGCTCAGCACCCTGGCAGCTGTAGGGGAGTCAGCGGATGAACACACAGGGCACAGGTACCTACCCCACCTCATCCCCAGTGCTAAGACGGGGAACTCCTGAAAGAAGGTTTGAGTCCATGGGGAAAATAACCCTTGGGTGCATCTCCTGCCTCCACAGGCAAGTCTTCACTCTTCCCCCTGTGCAGAGATGAGCCAGTCTCTAGCTGAAAAAAATGGCTTCACTAATGAGGCTAGACTTTCAACGGATATAAAGTGACTTTATTTTGTTCCATCCCCTCGAAGCTCTTCTCAAACAGGGATTATTCTTGTCAACTCTTTATTACCATAAGCTGTTTGTTATAGTTCTGGAGCATTTTGAAGTTTCATCCAGTTTCTAGGGGTTTATCACCTTCCAAAACTGCTCCCTTCCAAGCCAATATTTCTCACACTGGCTTTCAGCCTGGAGGTGAATTTCTTTAGAGAGTCTAAGTATAATCTGTTCAGTATTTTCTTTATGATAATCAGCATACATAGCAGTACAATCTTCTGATGACATATTTAATCCAAAACTGTGCTCTTTGTTTTGCTTTAAAAGGAAATCTGTCACAGAAGACAAGGCTTTCAGTGAAAGCAAAATCAGGACCTTGAATTGTACAACATCGCGAGACAGAGATGTAAAGCCTGCAGTACCACTCTGGCTCTCCCTCTTCGAGCGCAAGTATTTCATCCCTACACAGTAGCACAGAGGCGAAGTGATGTACGCTCAGAAAAATACTATGGAATGGGAAAACATGGTTACTCCTTCAGACAAACTAGATGTGACTTCCAGCTTTTATACTATATTTTACCTTTTGAACTGCACTTCCCTCAGAACTTTCTGGATACACAGGCCGTATTTTGGGTTACTACCTTTAAAACGTATAATCATGAAAGGAGATGAGTGTAACCAGGGAGACACAGCTACAGTTTTCTCTGGGAATCTTAACTGAATTACCCAATTTTGCTGCAATTAAAAATCTTAAATTGACTTAGAGGGAGGCCAGGTTTTTTTCTCAGTCATTTCAATGGAAGATTCTGACTTTACCAGAATCTCCGGAGGTTAGGTAATTATTTACCTTTCCTTTTCCCTTTAGGAAATTTTGAAGAGTGATTTTTTAATTTTACTTTCTTTGCATAGTGTTTCATCTTAGTCAGAGAACCGCTGTAAACTGATAGCTAGTGTTAGTTATTCACACCCCACATTAAAATTCCTTTGAGTGTTTAGCAGACATTGAAAATTAAAGTGAAAGTCCAGTTATTCCCAGATTTAGTACTTTTTCCTGGTCACTTACCCACTGAAAATACTGCATGGAAACCACCTGGCTCTGGGCCTATACACAGATGCACACAACGTGATCTGGAGCATGCAAGCAACACTGGATTTGCACCCGAAGGGTAGAGCACCAACACTACAACTCACTTAGACCAGCTTTGCTGAAGGCTGAGAGCCAGCCTTCGGAAGTGTGTAGTGCGATGGTTTGAGCAAATCTATACGGCAGTTAAATTTGCACCACGGAGTTTGGATGTTTGGCCAAAACTCCAAAGTAAATGAGTATAATCTCCCTAATATGAAATTTTCCAATAGTGATATTAGTTTGACAGACATCACAATTCATGCTTCAGAGTCAAACTCAGCTCTTACAAATCACCATAAAATATGAAACACATTTTACCTCGCCTCTGCTTTCTGCCAGCTCTCCAAGACATATGTAGTGGTGGCCACCGTTGCTGAGAGGCTAAGGAGCTAAACAGCTTGGCAGCTGAACCACCCTCACAATTTCTTCTTTCTTACAATCCTACTGAAACCCAGAGCCAGACCAAGGCCATAAGGAACCTTAAGGACAATGCCTGCAGTATAAATTTCATGCAATTGCCAAAAAAAGTTATTCTTCAAGGCTACAACTTTGAATCACATGTAACAGGGCTAAGACGACACCTCCAGATGTCACTCGATCCATTTCTCTGGCACAGTGAAGGATTCACTCAGCCTTGCAGGATGATGTGTGCCCAACCTGCTATTTAAACCCTCCAGTAATGACTCCACAATCTGCTCGAGAGCTTCACTGCCTTGAACAAATAACCTAACTCTGCCTGACCGCAGCTGAAGCCTATTACTTCTCATCCTGTTCCCAGTGGCCGGCTACATCCAACGCAAGTTGACCACCTCAATCTGGGAAAGTGCAAGCTTTTCAAGCTTTACTGTCTGCTCCAACATCTTTCCATGCTCTGAGCTACTGAGTGTGCATCATATTAGAGCTATAGTAGTTCTCTCATGCATGGCCATGGGCAGGCTATAGCTGTTCCCCTGACAGCGCTGCCAGTAGCATTGAAACATGTGTGCAATGGTCATGCCGCTGGTTTTGAGTTTTGAGGGAAACTGCTGCCCTTATGTAAGCAAATACGCTATCAAAGCTTGACAAATGTAGCTCAGCTCATCCTAAAAGGTATTTCCCTGCAAATTAATTGATGAGGGAGGGACACATACTGAGCAAGGTTTATACAACCTGAAGATGGATTGTCCCACACAGAAGACAGCCCTACAGGTGGTGCTTAGTCTGCTCTGGTTAGAAACAGCAAGGCCCGTTAGTATTTGAAGGAAGGAAGAAGGGTTGCAAGGTTTCCCAGTAATTCTCTTTGCCATCTGGCTATGCCCATCCAAGCGCCTCTGGACAGTCCCATTGAGGTCGCCTGCGGAAAGCGCGGTAGAGCCATGTCACTCCCTCCATCCCAGCACAGGGCAGCTCACACCATCCCGCTGAGGCACCCTCTCTTTGCTGGTCATGGAAGGAGACAGGTTCCTCTAGACAACCCCTTCGGGATCAGGTCTGGAAGGGAATCCTGCCCTTCCTCATTTTTGTGCATGTGATTAAAAGCATAAAGACTCCCCTTTCCATGAGCAGCCAGCTCCCAGAGACACCGTATTTCCTTGCCAGCAAGATTCTCACAAAGCTGTTACACTATCCTAACATTCTCCGATATCCCCCCTCCCCAACCCCATGCTAATATATGTGTGTTTAGCAAATAAATCCCATGAGGCAACGCAACTTCCCATTTGACTTCAAGGAAAACATCAAAGTGCTGTGCTCTGCTTATTACCGGAGGGTGCGGCTTCACTCTGCCTTTCGTCATCAGGATTCGAAGGGACCTCGCGATGTTGCTGCACTGACACGGATACCTGATTATGGGAAGACTCCATCCGATGGGATTCAGCAGCAGAGAGCTCACTGCGCAGCAAGGATTGAGCTGAGCTCAGCTGTTGAAGGCACTGACTGCTCCTCTCTCCACATAGGAAACCAGAACCCTGGGTAATAAATGGTTCAAACTACTCACTGTCTTAAGCACAGACACTCTGATAGTTACATTACCTAAATTAGGTGTCTGTCAGAAGCAGCCTACATGAGACCTCAAGTTCATGCCTGTGAATTGGGATGGTTCAGCTGGCAGATGTGCATGTGGTATTTATCTGCCTCACATGGGTGTAGGAAAAAAAATCCGACAACAAATTCCTGAGAACTGCTCTGAGATCCACCCGCAGAGAAAGTCAGAAAAACAGTCCAGCATCATCACAGCTCAGTCCCTTGGGAAAAAAACTAAATGTCGGCAGGTTTAAGAAGATTAAGGTACTAATAAAATTATAAAGTATCACAGACCTGATCCTTGAAAATACAGCTACTGCATGATGTTAACCACATTCATCAACCAATTAATAAGCATACAGGCCCACTACTTACCACTGCTCTAAGCAACCTTAACAGAAGTCAGCATGAACACTTTCTTGCCGACTCTGCTGGCATTTGGGGAACTGAAGCCTGTACCGTTTTCCTTCCAGTTTTCCAAAGTAAGAAGCACCAGTGCTTGCAAACCCTCTAAAAGCCATCTCCTCTGGCAGTCCTGACCTTCTCTGCCCCAGGGGCCTGGCTCAAAAGCATTTCAGCTTCTGGATTCATTTGTTTCACTTACCTCTATGCAAAGTGTGCATCAGAAGCATATGAAACAGTGCCAGGTTAGGAAAGCGTAATGATTCAAAATGCTTTTTGAACACGTGTCACAAACAGCAGCTACCAGAGAATGGAGAACACGACTCCAGTCCAGGCTATTTTTAGTCATTTAGGGTTTGTTCCCATGCAAAAAAAAAAAAAAACAAAACATAAAATTCTGCCCCACTGAAATCGATGGCAGCTCTAGTATTCCCCTTGCTGGGTTTAGAACCTGACCCCAGATACCCTATTTTCTGCCAGTCAATGTATGGCAGCAGGCAGTATGATCCCAGACAAAACAACTCATCTTTAGATTCTGTTTTTCAGGAAACTCTGGGAGTGGGAGGGAATACAGAAGTGCCTCACTAGAATTTACACACCAGTTAGAACGACAGCCGAGCTTTCCTGGAGCTCTCACAACATGAGAGAGGACACTACGAGGGCTTTGTGTCCAAGGTACCTGTTCTGAAGAAACCTCAGAAGGTAACCCAGGCAGCACAACCCAGCACCGCGAGCCCAACTGAGCAGAGCGACCCTTGGCTTGCACGCCTTCAGTACAGGCAGTACCATTAAGACTTGAACCCGCTGTCTCTTTTCTGTTTTTCCTAGAAATCATACCAGCCACCATGCTTTAGGGCAACATATGTCAAGGCCAAATCTTTGTCAACAGAAGAGCCATGAAGCTCCCTTCACTTCTGCTTGTATAACAGGAGCCAACCCTGACTGTAGTTGGCACTGCAATTACACCAAGCAGAGCCGGTTCCTGGCCTGAAGAGGCTGCGTGCAAAGAGATACAAGAGAAATACTTCAGATGGAAAAGAAAAGAAGCATTATATAATAAGGAGGTATAAAATAGAAAAGAAAGGAGATTATATATTTATAAAATAACTGTTTTCATGCACCCCCAAAGATACCCATGCACTTTATTCTCATCAGCTAAGGTACAAAGTACGGTTGCAGATCAGAGTCCATGCATCCTTTTCAAGGATGAAGACAGGTCAAACCCAGAACTGAACTGAGACCTCAGCTACTGCCCAGTAACTTCACTACAAGCCTGTCGTCTTCTTCCTCCTGCTCCAATAGCTGAAATTAAAAAAAAAAAAAAAAACAAAACAAAAACAACAAATCACACAAAAAAAACCCCATACTAGTCAGTCCCAAAAAGATATTTTAAGTTTCACGCTGACCTTTAAACTGTAAATTGCCAGAAGAACAAGACAACCACAGCAACGGACAACTAAACCCTGTAAAGGCCTGAAGGAAAACCAACCTGACCCCCAGCACTGCTCTCTAGCGTGCTTCATTGCAGGGAAGAGCGAGAAACTGCCCCTCCCTTATCCATATACCCTTTGGTATAGTAAGAGGGAGCACATGCTCCCTAGAAGACTCTAGAAGCTCTAATCACAACATCCAATTCCAAAGAAAATCCAAATACAAACACCATGTATTAGGAAAAAATAAGATAAAATCCTTTATACTGGAGGCATCATTGAAATAATGTGATGACGCTACTTAGGAGCACATCAGTAGATAGTTTTGCAGGCAAGACTCTTAGAAATGTCTCAAGGGACATTTCCCAAGCCAGGCTTTGTTAAAAAACACAGCTAATTTGGGGTCTTTGTATCGTGAAAGCTGCAATGGGCCTGATTTTCAGAAGATAATTGGGCTTCATCTCTGAAAAAGGAATAGCCTTTAAAGCGCAACACCCCAAAATCACCAGGCAGATTGAGAACTATTGCCCACAACCCCTGCTCTCTACAAAGCCGTAACAAGCACATTCCACTCCCGTGACCACGGGGAACAGGACCCATCTGTGCCCCAGCCCCACAAACCAACTGCAGAGAGCTGCTAAGGGCGGCCACCCATCCATCCCCTCCAGAGACCTACAGCAGCAGGCACCACAGCCAGGGCAGGAAGAAGCAGCACGAACCGCTGGGAGCTGTTCCTTTGTACCACCCCAGGCCCCAGCCTGCCAGATGCCTACAGCCAGAACTGGATGCATTTTTAAATCCACTTACCCAGTGCTCAACTCAAAACCTCATGGATCAGTGCTTCAGTGAGAAAAATCACTGCAATTTGCAGGGGTGTATATTCAATCCTTCTTGTTTATTCATTTCAGTGCTTAACTCAGTAACAGCTAGTACCTTCTGCATCGATCCAACGGGCTGAGCAGCCTCACTGCACATCACATACACATCGTTTTGACTCTTCGTGCCAGGGAGCAGGGACTGTGGATGCTAACCAAAAGGGAAGGCTTCATTTTTTTTGCTATTTACAGATATTGCAAGTTGACATGAACAACAACTGACAGGGAAGTGCATGAGGAATTAGGGTTTCAACTGCTTTGAGGGAGGAGGGACAGAGCCAGGAGGGTCAGCTGGTTGGAAGCGTTTGGGAAAGGGATGGAGCCGGGCGGCTCAGCTTGGCAGGTCAGGGAGAGGTGATTGGCAGGAGCAGAGCCAAAGGAGTCCCATGATAGCCACGTCCAGGCCACGCTCGCCTCTGCAGAGTCAGAGCTCGCTTCCCAGTCCTCCTCCTCTTTTCCCCCCTCCCCTTCTGCTTCATTTTTCAAAGTTTTCTCCCCCAGCAGAATTTGACACCAAGGTTTTAAAAACCTGTGTTTCCTCAAGTTAGATACCTCAAACCATGTTCTGCCAGCAATCTGATTGCACCTACCAGAGCCATTTGCAAGAGTAAAATACTAACAGATTCTGACTGCTTTGACTTCAGTGCCTATTTACCAGTTCCAGAGACTCAAATAAGGTATCTGAGCTAACAAACATGGGATATTTCAAGTCCTATTGATACTCCCCCCCTCCTTTTTATACCTGTGGAAGCCCAACCAAGTATATCCTAAGCAGGCTGACATGTCACAGCATCAGCTGCTGCTCCTCTCCCTGCTACGTGCTCTACCACACGATTTACAGGTAAAATAAGGAAAAAGATTTTAGGGTGATGATCCTGGAAACAAGTCACATGCTCAGTACCTTGTACACAGTGGTGATCCAGCTGCAGAGACACATAAGCTTGTGTTTAGCAAGGCTTAGACCTGTGTTAGCTCCACTTGGGTGTAACTGTGTTGTACATGAATTGGTGTTGCACATCCAGTGAGGAAAGTCTGCAGCTTCACTTTGAGAACAGAGATGCCATCTCAAGGAGAACAAGCCTCTCTGGTCCATTAAGAAAGCTGTTGTGGGTTTTCTTTTTTTGGGGGGGGGTTTGGTCTTTGGGTTTTGTTGTTGTTATTTTTGGGGGATTGTCGCCTTTTTTTTTTTTTTTGGGGGGGGGGGGGGGGGGGGGGCGCGCGTGGTGTGGTGTGGGGGTGGGTGTGAGGATGTCCTTATGGCCATGAATCCTATTTGGGTCTGTACATACCATTACAACTGACCAAAACTACCAGGTCTCTGCTTCAACATCTTTCACATATAGTATGGTTCAACAGCATCCCAGGACAGGATTTTTGTCCTGTTCTGGATGCACTCCAAATTCCAAAGCAAGGGCAGTTTAGACAGACTGTATGCCTGCATATTCGTCTGTCTGAGAAGCCAGCACCCCTCTGTGGTAGCCATGGTCAAAAAAAAAACCCCGAACCCTAACTGAAAACACTTTCTCCTTCTGATTCAAAGCATTTTGCAAGGGAGCAAGAGTATTTCATAGCAAGGTTTCCCCAGGGTGCCTGATGAAAAGCAGGAGTTTCAGGTCACTTCTGCTGACATAGAGAGAAAGTGTTCAGGAAAACTGACTCTTAACACAACTGCTTGCTGTGGTAGTCACCCACCTTAGGGCTTCTGTTCCCACAGGCAGTAAGAACAGAGACACAAAGCAGAGCATCTGGTCAGTGCCCAGACACAGTCCCATGAGTTTGCCTTTGGGCATTAGGTGATGGGCTACAGGACTCGCTCTGGAGGTTCAGAGGCACACCAGGAGATGAGATTCTTAAGCAGAGATCTGAGGAACAAGCAGAAAGGATGTGGCTGCTTAGACGATGCTTCCCCTCACGCAAAGGGCAGCAGAGGTGAAAGCATGAGGGTACTTTTTGAGAAGTTGTCTTCAACAGGCAATGAAGAGCTGATCTGCAAAGGCAACCAGGAGATCACAGACAGGACATGGATAGGTCAGCAGAGCCCTTACAAAGGCAGGCACATCTGAGCCACAGAAGACAGCAATGGCACAATAGCAGCTGCTGCAACTGGATTTTTTATTTCATACAGTTTCCCCCTTTCTCGCTCCGCTTGCAGAGCTATAACAGTGATGGATTTCAGCTCTAAGTACTTCATTCGTGACCAAAGTTAACCGTGTTCTGTACTGTTATTTTTTTTCTTCCTGTGTGCTGTTTGCATTGGCAGAACATGGCCTTTCTGCACCGTAGTATTATACTCCTTCACGTGTATTCCCTAGTTTGCCGTGTCTTATTTGTTCATGATGGACAAAATACTAACGTATCTGGCATCTGGTGACTAGTTTTCACATCTTTTTTCTCTGACAAATCTGAAGCTGAACCCAGCTGAAGACAAATCGCAGGTCTGATCTCACACGCCTGCTTGCCCATACAGCAGTTAAAGCTTGTTCTGTTTTCCGACTGCAACCCTGAAGAGATAAATAGCGACAACTCCTAAACTGCAGTGCAGAGCCCCTACGCAGACTCTGACCCTGGCTCTGGCTGCTTGGTGCATCTCTGCTGCCACAAAACAGCCACGGAGCGGCAGACGAGGTATCCTGAGAGCACATCAATACACCCTCAGGCAGCTGACAGCCTCACAGCAACTGCCCGCAGCACAAATCTCCCTGCCCTCAGCGCAAGGAGCCCAAGCAAGGAGTCAGCAGCGTCCCTGCCTTGCTGTGCTCCCCAGAGCTAGGAATGATCAGCAGCAGCCCTGGGACAACTCTAGATTTTGCAAAAAGCACTGCCTGGCTGGCCAGCTAGCTTTGTACAATCCTGCCCTATAGACGATAACATTCGACCACCCCATACTTAACTTTGTAAAGCCTACACAAAACAACTCCACTGTAATTAAACAGCAATGAATCACCACAGGGAGGCCAGTGTTGCAGGTAGCACACCCCAAGCTTCCATTTAGCTGAGATCCAGCAACTATGTTCTCCAGAGAGCAAAAGACAAGGTGGTCTCCAAACAGGGCTCAAAAGCAAGGGTCAGCAGCTCCCCAAAGGCTCATTGCTCCCCACCACACTACAGGATAGTGTTGGGCTGGCATTGCTGTTGTGGCCCTGATCAATGGTGCCTTATCTCCTCTTTCAGCCCATAGGACCTCCTTCAGCATAGATCCACTGCCAGCGGCACACAGATAAGCCATTTGTATTGCACTTAAGCCACATGTGGATCAAAAGCCACAGGTTAGCTATGCCAACTGCAGGATTCAGCCTCACATAAAATCCAGAGCAGAACTGGGCCCCTTTTCCCTATTACACTGAAGGTGGTTCACACATATAAGCCCGTAACCCAAATACCCTGGCTTTCCACCTGGAGTCAGCAGAAAGAGCTGGCTTCAAATAAAAGCCACATTATCTTCTGGGAAATATCTGTGCCATGATTTGCATGAGCCAGAAATAGATGCTTCAGTAGAAGAGAAACTGCCTCCGGTACCAGCCAGCCATCGTCAGTCCCCCGCTCTGCCTCTACTGCAGTTCTCTGCTTACTCGCTAGTGCTTCCCTCCTTGGCCATCCCACAGTAATAGGGACAGGCTGGAATGTGTTTCTCACCCAAACTTGATTACTTTATGTGGTTTAAATCACTGAACTATAAATATTAGGAAAGATGAATGAAATCTTACCTAGGTCACATTTCAGTGCTTGTTTCTCAATGGAAATTTAACAGATGCCCAACCTTCTCTTTTCAAGTCACCTAAACAGAATGAGAGAATGCAGGCTGCTCCTTTCGACACAACCACCAGAAAAACACTAGCAAAGAGCCAGATTGCAAATGTCAGAACAAGTGATTGGTTTTGAAATATGGGAAAAAGTTCATTCTAATGATCCTAGCAGCTTACATCCTTACATAACAAAAAAAAAAAAAAGCAAGCAACAACCGCATTCTCCAACTTCCCTTCATTTGGTGGGGTGACGGCAGACATGGTGTGCCTACAAAATGCACCCCTGCAGTCCAGCCCGATGAGGCGGCAGCCTGCTTACAAAAGGTACCACGGTCTGCAGTGGAAGGGAGCTTGTGAGGATTTTATTTTTTTTTAATATCTTCTCTGCTACAGACACCCTCGTGACTTTGTCTGAATACATTCACATCTCTGCAGCTTCCTTATCCACTTGTACTGGATGCTTTTGGGGCAGGATCTGTCTCAAATTCAAGTGTATGAACAGTGCTTCAGCACAATACGCTTCACGTTTCAGAGACAGCCTCTCAGGTGCTACCAAAACAGAAAGAATAATAAATATTTTCTGTAATTCTTCAGTACTGTGGGATTTAAGACTGTCAGATACTGATGCAAAAGCAGGTCAAAAAAACCTGGAAACCCCACAGGCCACTCAGCTGATAGGCCCCTAAATTTGGTCTGTCTCTGTGGGAAGCCATTGAGTTGGCACCTCCAAAAGGTGTTTAAACCTACAGGTGGCCCTGGCAACTGAAACGTCGCTGGCAGCAGCAGTGGGCCATGCAGGGGACCCCAGAGGCCAGAGCTGGGTTTGGTTCAGGAGCTGGGTATGAGGTCTGCAGAGCTAAACTGGGAGTTGACCGGTGCTTCCAGTGGGAAGGTCCTGGCTCCTGCTGAAGGGTCACACCATACTGCTGCCACAGGAAAATCATGCTGGAAAACCAGCCTGTCCCTGGTCAGCCACATGCCAAGGAAGAAGAAACTAACCTGAGTGCCAGAGAGAGCAGAGGGACTTCAGGATAACACAAATCCTGGGATCTGAGAAGTGACTCAGTGACCGCTGAAGACAAGGTCACTCATACTTGGGACCACATAATCCCCAGATGGCCGAGGCCACCCCTTGCACAGCTCATTTTTTGAGGTCTGGGTCTTACTCAAGGTAGGTGATGAACCTGAGGGCCCTGAAACCAAGGCCAAGAAGATCAATAAACTCGTAAGCCCAAGCAGGACAGGGGGAGATTTGAAAAACTGATATCTTGTCTACTCTGGGTCAGTTAAGAGGGTCCCCAGTTGCATACCACAGCAGAGGCACAAGACAGGAGGAAGGGAGAAGATCACAGATCAAGAACGGGACTTACTGTACCGGGTAAAATTCCACCACATTTTTCATTGTTTCTGGTGAGCCTAGTAGCTCCTCAAATTAGGAATTGGTCTGGGCTCATATGGCTCTGCAGAAATAATGATTAATTTCCAAAATTATTTAAACTGATGGGAAGTTGTTTATTCTTCTTTTTACACATTTTTACTTAATTCAGTCACTTTTCACCCAAGCAGTACATTGCTTTTTAAAACAGGACTTCAGAATGTATTTATTGCATTGATTAATAACAGAGTAAATTAGTCTTTACTTACTTTTTTGCTTAATGACCTAGTAAAGGCCTTGGAATTTGGCTTAACAGTGCTGCAAGATACTTCAATTGATGAATTATGGCATAATAATTAACATCCTTGCAGTTGTCAGGCACAACGCCCAGTGATGTACAAAGCCTCTGCATACACAGGCTATAAATTATTCCAGTAGTCCACGGTTTGATGTGTTTATTGCTGTGATATCATAGCTGATACAGGATATTTTACAGATATGTCATAAGAATACTCTTTCTTTCAGCTAAAGAAGCTGTAAACATATTTAAACTCCAGAACATCAACAATATATGTATTACAACTGTTAGGAAACAAGCCCTCACCTAGACATTTTTGTCTCAAGAACCCATTAAAAATATTAAGTCAAATTTTGCTTCCAGAAGAATCTTCTTCGCATAAATCAGGGAGCTGTTCTCAGCTTCACAATTCTCTAATCATAGTTGATCTCAGCCTGATCTAAGCCAGTGCAATTTACAGCAGTTAAATGGCTGCTCTAATTTATGTGACCTGGCGTGGCTTTTTAGAGAGTACCCACCAGCTCAATATACATGTCCACCCCCTGCAGGTCCTAACCAAGCAGCACACTGTGCAGTGTTTCATCTCTTCTAGCTCTTATACAAGCAGCTTACGATAGTGTGGAAAACTTAAATTTTCAAAACAGAAGAATAATTCAATTGGGAAAGAGGGAAATACAGGATGCTGGGTGGCATCAAAAAGGGCATCACCAGCAGAGATAAAGAAGCCATTATCCCACTCTACTCAGCGCTTGTCAGGCCACACCTGGAGTGCTGTGTACAGTTCTGGTCCCCGCTATACAAAAAGGATGTGGACAGGCTGGAAGGGGTCCAGAGAAGGGCCACCAGGATGATCCAAGGACTGGGAAGCTGCCGTACGAGGGTAGGCTGGGAGAGCTGGGTTTGTTCAACCTTGAGAAAAGGAGGCTCAGAGGGGATCTCATCACCTTGTACCAGTACTTAAGGGGCAGCTACAAAGAAGATGGAGACTCCCTTTTTACACGGAGTCCCATGGAGAGGACAAGGGAGATGGACACAAGTTGCTCTTGGGGAGATTCCAACTGGACACAAGAAGGGAATTTTTCACACTGAGGACAGTCACCATTGGTATAATCTCCCCAGGGAAGGGGTTGACTCAGCCACGTTGGACACCTTCAAGAGTCGTCTGGACAGGGTGCTGGGCCATTTTGTCTAGGCTGTGGTCTTCCTAGAAAGGCTGGACTAGATCCCTGAGGTCCCTTCCATCCTAGGATTCTGTGATTCTGTGTAATATAGCCCACTTGGACAAAGCCACCTGAGAACACAGCCTGGAATCTAATTGTCCACACATGGCATGAGCAAACTGTGAAAGGAGAAGGCGAGCTACTGACATCCCTGAGCATTAGTATATAACAGGGCAGGAGATTCAGGTAACTCCAAGTACTCCAGCACTCGGATGCTGCTTTGCAAGAAATACGCTTGGGAGCTGTGGGCAGCTGATGATGCCCAGAGCTGTAACTGACCTGTCAAAGCAAAGGACTTCCCTGCCCAGCTTCCCCGTTCTAGCTGTGATGAGGCCTGTAGGGAAGTCCAACGGGACCAGAGGTCCTCAACTCGCACAGCAAAGACTCACCTGGGGTGTTTCTGTCCTTCCACTAAACAGCCCAAGTAAAGCCAAAGATGGCCCAACTTCCACTTAAATTGATAAAGACCACAAAACCTATTCAGTCAATAAGAAAAACTAGCACAGCAACATCAATGCAGCCTAAGTTGCCTGGACACAGCCACAAATATTAGAGCAGGAACTTCTCCAAAGCCCTTCAGTGTGAAACAGGCACTTTTCACTCAGAAGCTGACATGACAATCAGATCTGTTTGAAAATCTTCCCCTAAACAATAGAATGTGTCCATCTTCAAAAAAAGAGCAGCTTATAAAAATCATCTCAGCTCATTTAGCTATAAGGCAATCATGCAGTTGACTGGGCTGCTTCATCAGAAGTTGTACAGCTTGAAGCCTCTGAAACTCTCCTCTGAGGAGGAGACAAAGGCCAAGGGACTTTTTGCAGGGGCTGTGCAAATTGCCTGAGGTCTTCTGATCACACTCATCTGTCTTCTCTGAGGAAAAGAGCCTGTGAAACTGTATGTGAGGTGGGGGAATCTAGAGCAAATGCTATACCAAGGAGACATTGAAATCCATCTGTTTTAACAAAAGCAGGAAAAAAAAATAATGAAGAAGGCAATAACACACTTCCTAGAAACTGGTTCTGTTATAGTGTTAAGATACTAGTCAAAGTTTCAAGACAAGGCTAAAAAAAGTGAAGGCTTGAGCTGTGACTTTAAAACATATTTTTCTGACCAGGTAGGTTTAGCAGTTTCAGTCATCGGGTTCAAAGAGTTACTCCATTGACATTGATTCAATTGCCCACCTTGACTTGACAGAGCGGTACCCATCCCCATCGGCAGCAGTGACTGCGATTGCCTGCACCTGCATCCACCATTGCCTGAAGAAACATTTAAATTCAGGAGTGCAATTTCTGTAAAAACAATTAAAATGGAAGCTTTGCAGCAGCTCAAGCTGCCGGGGAAGTTGTCAGCCCTCATGACACCCAAGTACAAGTGATTTCTCCAACTGCCAGGCTGTCTAGCCAACGTAGAAACAACTGCTGAATTCTTGCTTCACTTACAAATAGAACTAGATTGGCATCAGCAGGAATCACAAACTTTCAAGGGCAGAGCACAAACTTGCTGCGCAGGCTCCGCCACTTCGGTTTAGCCACTATTAAATTTATGCGTACTGGATAGCAAGTGATTCTTTCATGAAAAGGATCAAGTTTGGCAAAATTCAGCCAATTTTGAATGCTCAAGACTGAGCTTAAATAGGCCCTCCGATTTCTTAAAAGAAGTCTTAGGAATGGAAAGGGTGTTTTAGCAGAGATGATCCAGTTTCGGTAGCACTTGCTTCACTGAGCACACTTAAGCAGAACATTTAATCAATCCATTTAACATAAAGTGACTGTTTGCCTGCACATGCAGAATGGAAAGCACTTTATTTTTAGGCTCGAGTGGTAGAACTTCAACCTGACAATGAAAATCACCACAGTGATTTAATGACCACATCATTTTGGCCAACCCAGCAGTTTGATGACATTCTGTCTGTAAAGGCAAAGCTGATGCTCCTAGGCTTTCTTTTAATGATTTTTAAAACCAGAGATTTTAAACGTACCACATGGCAGACTTCAGGCCCAAGACTGACTTTAAAGAAAAGCCAGCTTTACAAGCCACACCTCAGTGACTGTGGACGTGGTCAGGAAACGATGGTGAAAGCTAGCACAAAGGTCCTAGTACTTGGTCAGGAAAGAAGGAGATACTGGAAGATACAAGGGAAAAGCAGAGATACCAGAAAAATTCACTACAAGGTAGGTGAGACAGCGGAAATTGGCATGGAAGAAGAATACAGAATAAAAATGAGGAAACTGGAAAGAAGGAAAAACGCTGAGGAGAATTAGCTTGAAGCGCAAGAGCTCAGCAGAGATTGTGCATTTGTGCAGAAGCTTTGCCTGTGAAGAAGATCAGAGTCAAAACATCTAAGAGAGATCGGGGCAAGAAAGTTTTTTGAGACGAGTTACTACCATACCTGTATGGTCTTCAAAGCCACCCAGCAAAGCAAACAGCAATCCTGTCAAGCCTCAAAACGCTGATCTGCCACTGCCCTGTATATGATGCAATACATCCCTTCCAGGGTGACACTGCAGGCAGCGTTTGTACACCCCAAAGATGTCAGAGATCCTTCAGGAAGAAGATTTGCTACAACAGTACACTGCACCGTACAGATTTCACAATGGCCCTGAAGCCACCATTCCTTCAAAGATGTAAAGAAAGCCTCCCTCCTCTGTAAGGGCAGTAAGTTCTGAGAAAGGGTTTGCTGGGTCTGGTGCACTCTAGAAGGTGCCAACAATCTTGTGACCCAGCATCTTTCTGATAAAAATCAAGGAGCTTTTTGCAAGTCTCTTGCTCTCTTCTCATCCCTCCTGATCCCGGCCCACATTCCACTGCCAGCACTGCTCCACATTACAAAGCATCACACAACAGCCAGAGATCACCTCCCTTGCAGAGCACAAAACGCTCTTGCACCAGAGCTAGCTGGCACAAAGTTTAGCCAGATCTCTCCCAGTCTATGACAGGACAGCTTGAGATGTCTCCCACCACTCCACCTATTTGGCTGGACGATGTCTCCTGATGAAAGCCACATCATGCCCTGGAGGACAGTCAGCTGAAACTCAGCTTCAGCTCTCATGAAAGGTGTGAAGAAGTGTGGACAAAGGAGTTTGTCCTGACAATACCTTGTGCTCTGAGGCTACCCTGGTTCAGGTGTTCGCAGCAGACCGAAGAGCTCTCTGCAGATCTGCCAGGAGGGAAAGGCAGGACAGAAAGATGAATGACAGCTAGCAGGGACCCTCTTGCTGCTAGGATACAGGGCCAAGCCCTAAGTCCATAGGGGAAGATCTTTGCATCTTCTAATGAGGTCTCAGGAGATTAGCCATGACTGTCTTTTGGAAAATACATGAGATTATTCCGCAAGTGGCAGACTGGCAGAAATGCCACAGTTTGAAGGCTTTTGAGAGCTCTAAGACTTCAAGTGGCTTTGGACTAAGGGGCCCAGTGTCTTTTAAGAGAATTATTTTGGCAGGAAGCTTTGTAAGAAGGGACAAATTGAAGACCCAAAGGCACATCCCAGAGAACTGACTGGTGATCAAACACCTCACAAGTCTATCAGGTACACTGCAAGAAGTCCATGGGGAATACTGTGACTGTAAAGTTCCCGTAACCTCTAGCAACAACTGTGGCTCAGGTGCATGTTGGGTTCAAAGTAGAAATAATCACCAAGCTGCAGACACTTAGAGTCAAACTCTTGAGAGAAAATTGCAAAATGCCTTCATGCTGCAGCACAACAAATGACAGGACTCATTTTTCAAGGAGAAAATGCTACTTTGCTGACAGCAGACTTATCACGTGCAATTGAGAATAAAAATTAGTGTAAGGTGGGCTGCTAACATCACAAATCCTTCCTCTGAGATATGCTGTAGTATAATAGAATTTCTCAAACCCAAGATAGGAAGAGCAGGCAGTCCCCTTTGCATGAAGATTAGCTAAAACGATAGCTTAATCTTTCTTTTGGACTGCTAAATCCATGTTTCTCTTCAAGAATCTGGAAGGCAAAGTGAAATGCAGATAAGGTCACTGTCAGCATAGGCAGGACCAGGGGAAAAAAGCCACAAAAGTGCCTCTTGAAACCACTTTTTGAGACCTTGAAAGTGTCTCAGTTACAAATCACTGAAAAGTGTTCAGCCAGTTAAGGTGGTGCAGATTATAGCTGGCACAGAGAAGCAGCAGAGACACCCTTCCTGGCTGCCAGAGTTGTTTTTCACATTGAAAACTTACAGAAAGGGAGAAGCTGGGGCCTCTTGGCCATGACCAGCCTGAACCAGAGAGGTTTAGCAGCCCTCCCGCCTTCCCACCTTAACCAGTAGGAGTAGGTAGCAGCAGGCTCAAAGAGCAGCTCCAGTCATCGAAGGATGAGACACCATCATCACACCAAAACTGAGAAAGATTCAAGTCCATCAGGAACAAAAGGCTTAAGTTGAACATGGTCATAAACAGAGACTCCCAGCCCATAACTGCTCCCCATCTAAATGAGTGCGGCACATAAAAAGGACACATGTTGCCTAAACCTTACAGAAAGCTTAAGAATATTCCCAAGGTCATACGAGGAGCTTGTGGAACAGCAGATAAATAAAACCAGACCTCAGACCCATTTCCAGTTTTAACCCCCAAATAATCCTTTGCCTCCTCTGCAAAGGCTCAGCTGAGCAGACCCAAGATCATTCTCAAGCACTATTTAGAGTATAGAGAATGGAAAATAACTTTCAGCACTGACCATATTGTCCCTATTTAGCTAACAAGTATTGATTTTTTTTTACCTCAGCCACTTGAATGCAGACAAAAGCAACACAGATTTGGTTCTTTTGTTTAATTCCCTGAATCCAATCAGTGCTACTGACGCTATCACCAGACTGAGGACTGATTACCTACATGCTATTTAAAGTCAGAAAGGTGCTTACAGTTCATTTTATTTGGGACCAGTGGGAATTGTAGGTTATGTAGGAATTTTTAACTTTTTTTTTTTGTTACTTTTTTGTTGTTGACAAAGCTCTCCCATGTGAAGGGACAGATCTCTGAAAAAACAAGCTGTTCTCAGAGCAAGAGAACAGATGATGCCTTGCTCTCCTACAGATTTATCCCTTTTCTGCACAAGTGCAGAAACCCTGCTTCCACTTTTGCCACAGTTCCAAATCTCCATGAAATTTTGGAAAAACTATTCTCTTCCCTGAATCACCTTATAAAGCTCTTTCCCTGACATTTCAAGCTGAAAGACCTCAATGGTCATACACAAGCTACAGCTGAAGTTTTCTACCTGTGGCTGAGAAAAACAGAAAGCAGCTGGGGAACAATTAGCCTATATATATACCACTTATTCCTTCTCTGTACATAGAACTTCCCTCTCTTAATTTAGATGCAATGAGCACACAAGCACTTGCCTGCAGTCTCACCAGTTGTCCACAGCTGTTATAAAGATGAACCATCTTGACCGAGATGACAAATAAAGATGGTAAGCAAGATGCCCCAGAGTTTGCAGGCAGGAGGGTCACAAGGCATCACTCCAAGCCTCAGAGCTGTATAGCTGAAGGCAGGAGCAAACTGGAGATTTTTACCGTCTTTGCAATTCTTTGCTTTTAAAGCCAACCCATTGGAGAACAGGTTCTGCCTGCTCACACAAAGCAGAACCTCTTTCGGGGCTTTCTGCTTTAGTTCAGCTTCGTTTTTATCTTGCCAAATTGAAGACATTTAGTCTTGATGTTAAGGTTGCAGGTGATAGACGATTACAAACCCGGCAGGTATGTCTGTATGCCTGCAACATACACATCCACCTGGTATACCCCATATCCTATGGAGGCTTAGGCACCAGCTGCATTCACTGTCTCTCTGCAAAAGGCTTCTCCAAGATCAGGTACAGTAGTATATGTATCTCTTGAAATGGCTGCTAGTCCGTTTCTCACTTTCAGTCAAGGGTATAAATCACAGACAGGGTCATCGTATAAGTAAATACATTAAGCCCCCAGAGACAACTATCACTGCTGCTGCAGCAGCACCAGTGCGTTTCTACAACATCCTTAAGAAACACAAATATGAAGCAGAGCAGCAGCGGAGAGCCATCTAAATTCTATGCCCGTCGCCACTCTTTCCCACAGTTGTAAATCTATTATCAAACATACTCTCAGACACAGTCTAGGACACGTGCCTGACACACATGGTATCAGGCTATAAATAGTCAGATACAGACAATCATACTAGATATACTGAAGATTATTTGATTAAGCTGGGACTCTGCCTTGCTAAACAGCCCGTGATCAGTAGAGACACCTTGTAGAAGCTGGCTCGGATCAGCACACCCATCTCTCAGGAGCAGAGAAATGCTGAAAGACTGCAGCTACACCCTGTGCCCTTGTAGTCTTATGTTATTTTTAGCTCACATGACCAAGGTATTTCTAGTAAGTGGAAAATTTCTGTAAGCAATAATCAAGGAGTGTAGAGTCGGCTGAAAAGCCCAGTAAAGCCTATATGAATTTTCAGCAGTGTTTTTACTGGTCCCTGCTGGTTTTATTTGGGGATTCAGGAGTAAGCAGACACTCACCGATTCATTCAAGAAGTACTTGGCTGGCAAGCACCAGTGGGGCCTATTTGAGCATTTGTAGCTGGACTTCAAGGAAGGAAGGCAGGCAGCAGCAGCAGGTCTAACTACTCTAAAAACACGTTATTTTCACCTTATCCAATATCTCTGCACAACCTACAGATACTGCAAAATGTTTAGCATTGGGAAGCTGTATTACACTTAAAGCTGCCACATCTCATACACTGGGCATGAAATCGGTTCACATTCCCACAGCAAGAAGGCAATGGGTCCTGCGTTGCTGAAGTGGCATGCAAGGTATTCCAGGCCACATGAGTCCCAGCCTCACCAGGGCAGCAGAAAACAGGAGAGCAAACACTGAACTACATGTTTAAATGCAGACAAATCTGAGCAGTGCACTGAACCCACTCCTGTGTATCACACCTGTGTGCCCATCTTCTAAGAAACACTGAAAGACAGCAGGCTGGATTCTCTAGCACTGTGCTTAGCATTGTCACCCACACCCTTACAAACCAGCATTGCACTTTTTTTTTCAGATTAGATTCTGCAGAGCACTTTAAGCCTACTTTGTTCCCATGGGACAAGTTTGGCGAACCACAAGTAACAGGCAGACCCAAAGACTCAAGAAACTAGTTTGAATTCAGGGCAGAAGAGGAGCATTCAAAACCCATGTTTAAAGTCCAGAATGAAATTCCCAGCACAGAGCCGTTCCCTGCTGCAGCTGACAGGGCAGCAAGCTCCCTGCCTGCAAACAAGATAAATTATATATAAACCAAACTGCCTGCTGTGAACACGCCAGAGCTGCTGTGACTGGTGCTACCACAGCCACTGTTGGGTTGCTTAGCTCAGCTGAGCTGTTGGTTTGCCGCAGTGGTGACCACACTGGGACAGTCAAGACAAGCCATGGCAGCTTGTGGATCTGTTTTCCACATCCAGCCCAGCCAGGCTGCAGAGATCTGACTCATGCTGGAGGGACAGTTTGACAAGGTTCTGGTTTTGGCAGAAAAGCCAGGTTTGAGTGTTTCCATCCCCTCCCTTTCTTTCCTGTACATTTATTCGTGCCATGCTCTCCCTTCCAACCACTTCCTCCCTTCAGCTGCACCATGCTTGTGGGCCTGTTTCATTAACTGGATCACTGAAGTGACCAGGTTTAAAACAGTGCCAAGCCCAAGCAGAGAGCTGTTTCTGAGGGATGAGGTCAGATGGCCCCTCCAAAGGGATGGAGCAGCAGAGGCAACACCACAAAAAGCCCAGGGAGGTTTGAGTGTGCAGTTTCCTCCATTTAAGTTAGCCAGGTCACCAAAAAGTCATCTCTGAGGCACTAAGTGGTGTTTACACCACATGATGGGGATACTGCGTACTCTCTGGCCAAGGCAGAAGTACCACCTCTTGCAGCCCAGCTGGAAGGAGACCTATTTTGAGCACATCTCCTACATGAACCCTCAGTCAGCCCAGTGACCCAACACTCCCATTTGAACTGCTCTGCAATGCAACGCTGATGAGGCCCAGCCCACAGCAATCCAAGGCCAAACCATTTTCTGGTTCACAAACAGGTCTTTGAAAGCTACTTGCATCCAGCTGGCCACATGCACCCTTGAAAGTGTAAAACATAGCTGAAGAGGAAAAAAAATTAAAAAAAAAGCTTGATCCACATATGGATCTTATCTGTTACAAAGGAGGGGACAAAAGCATTGCTAACTGATTAAAATTCCTTGAAGACACACAGTCCCCATGAGGCAAGATTCCTCTGGAGTCACAGGGCCTCCTTACAAATAGAACACTGTAGACAGTGACCGGACATTACCATAATTCCTGGTAAAGCCAAAGGTATAGGGAAAAATATAGCTATGCTATAGACAGAATGAAGAAATGCATTGCTAAAGGCACTGGCCTTGTGAAATGGGCTGTGCAGGAAGCAGATCCCTGCCTATTGGAAGTTTTCCCATTCTGCACCAGGATCAGCAGAAAACCATTCAACATGAGAAAATAAAAGAACAGCCAGTCACCATGAGGTCAGAGTATCTGCTAAGACCAGCATCCAACTCCATGTATAAGGGAGTGGTATGTATTTGCTGGGAACACCAACCGGATGGAAAACCAAACATCTGTTCACAGAAAATACTTCCATTTCTAGGGATAAACCCTTCCCAAAAGAAAAAACTCTGTCAGGACATGTCCTACGGCATCTCCAGAATCTAACAGGTCTTCAGAGCTCAAATAAAAGGTGAAAAAAATCATACGGACGGCCTGTAAAAATTATCCTCCTGTACTGGGTTTGTGTGACAAGGTTTTGGTAGCGGTGGGGCTACGCGGGTGGCTTCTGTGAGAAGATGCCAGAAGTTTCCCCCATGTCTGACAGAGCCAATGCCAGGTGGCTCCAAGATGGACCCGCTGCTGGCCGAGGCTGAGTCCACCAGCGACAGTGGGATGACATATTTAAGAAGGGGGGGGGGGAAATCCCTGCACAGCAGCAACTTCAGCCTGAGAGAGGAATGAGAATATATGTGAGAGGACCAACTCTGCAGACACCAAGGTCACTGAAGGAGGAGGTGGAGGAGGTGCTCCAGGCACTGGAGCAGATTCCTCTGCAGCCTGTGGTGAAGACTACGGCGAGGCAGGCTGTCCCCCTGCAGCCCATGGAGGTCCACGGTGGAGCAGAGATCCACCTGCAGCCCGTGCAGGGCCCCACGCCAGAGCAGGTGGATGTGCCTGATGGAGGCTGTGACCCCGTGGAGAGCCCGCACTGGAGCGGGCTGCTGGCAGGACCTGCCCTGGGGGCACCCACGCTGGAGCGGTCTGCTCCTGAAGGAGTGCCCTGTGGAAGGGACCCACGCTGGAGCAGTTCATAAAGAACTGTGGGCCATGGGAGGGGCCCCACGCTGGAGCAGGGGAAGAGTGTGAGGAGTCCTCCCCCTGAGGAGGAAGCAGCAGCAGAGACAGCGTGTGATGAACTGATTACAACCCCCATTCCCCGTCCCACTGCGCTGCTTGGGGGGAGAACGTAGAGAAAATTGGGAGTGAAGTGGAGCCTGGGAAGAAGTGAGGGGTGGGAGGAAGGGGTTTTAAGATTTAGTTTTTATCTCCTCATTATCCTACTCCAATTTCATTGGTGATAAATTAAACTAGCTTCCCCACATCAAGCCTGCTTTGCCTGTGATGGTAATTACTGAGTGATATCCCTGTCCTTATCTTGACCCACAGCCTTTCATTATATTTTCTCTCCCCAGTCCAGCTGAACAGGGGGACGAGAGAGCTGCTTGGTGGGCACCTGACATGCCCAAGTCAAGCCACCACACCTCCCAGCACAAAACTACTTCTAGCCATTACCACTTCTGTTTAGCCTATTGTATGGTATCACTAAATGCATCTAGCAAACAATAACATGCACTGAACAAAGTGGCAATTAAAACTCCAAAACATTTAAAACTGTCCACTTGGGGAAGTGAAAGTTAACATAAAACCAATCCTGCCATGTCAGACTAAAGGTCCGTCGAGGCAGGAATCCCATCTCCAACAAGGGCCAACAGTGATGTCCAGCAGAAAGCTTAAGACTGGACGTAAGCACAGTGAAATATTCTCCCAGTTTTGTTGTTCAGTGGCTCAGTGGGTTCCTGGTGGATTTCCAGCAATAGCTTTAAACATTAGATCCCAACCTGCATTCAGTCCTTCCTTATTGCTACAACAGAAATGTAAAACAGAACTGAAGGTGGAATTGTTAAGTCCTGCGTCAAGAACGCAGAGAGGACCCTGTACCACCTTCTCACCAAGGAAGAGGAGTAAAAGGGGGCCCACAGGCACCACAATGTACTGGAATAACTTAAACCCACCTAAAGGCTTCCCTGAAAGCAGATCCCAGGTACCGCATGTGAGCGTGCGGGGGGAAACCACCTACCTCTAAGCACAGCTTTGGGATGCAGCTCTGTGTCATGAATCAGAACTTAAATTACTGTCTGACTTGGACCATTCAAAAGCAGCACAGCCTCATTGTGATATGGTTCCCTTGTCTTTTTCCAAGCTCTGCTAAATAACTAATTCCTCAGCAGAACACCAGAGATGAAGAACGCAAATACATGGCACAAAACAGCCCAAATCGCTTCTCCCACCACAGCATTCAACTTGCTCCTCAGATAGCAAATGGAGCTCCCAGTTTTATTTAACCCCACACAAAGCAGCACGAGCTGTGCAACAGCATGGCTGCCCAGATGTCCTGCTGCATCTTTAGCGGCCCCACCATCCCCATTAATCACACTTACCAGTGAAATCCTGACTCAGGTAGTGAATCCGAAAGCCAGCAACTATCCCTTCTTCAGAGCAGGTAATTTTCAGGGCTTTCAGGATACCCGAGAAACTCTTGAAAACAGGATGCCATCATTTGGAAGGAGGAACACCACACCCCAAACTGGTGCAGTTAGGTTAATCCTAGCTAAATATTAAAGTAAATGACCTTAAAAGATAAAATGACAGATTCCTCCTCTGGCTGCAATTTTACTCAACATCGCTCATTATCTGCCCCCACCTTCACCTCTGCTTGAGAGAAGTGGTCACAGGCAAAGCAATGAGATGTCCATGACAACCTGGTGAGTCACTGTCATTAAGGATCATGCCACGGCCATCACCCTCGTGCAATAACCATCTGACGATGAAAGCACCTCTCTCCTCAAGCCGATATGGCTCTGCTGACCACGTGTGCACGCAGGCTGGGTTCAAGTCAGAGACAATATCCCTAATCAAATCCAGGTCAGCTCTGTGGCAAAGAAAACTCACTTCTCTGAAAAAACATTTTAAAACATTATTCTCACTGCTCTGGACTGCTACAGTGGGGCTCAACAAGCCCCGATACGAACAAGGAAAGCACCATCCCTTTTCCCTGGGCTTACACAGACACTGCTGCAACACAAGACCTGTTCCTGCATCCACAGGGATGGGATCAATCTTTGCGCTATAATCATTCAGAAACTTCAGGAACAACAGGATCCTCGCTCTTCTTCCTGGAGAGAAATATGACCCACCTGCTTTTCCCTAACATTGCTATTTCTTCACTACACGTGGCACACAACCCACAAAAAGCTTAGGCACATTAACAGGGAAATAACTGTGACAGAGTAAAACAAACAATTTGGGAAAACCAGAAGTGGTTTTCCAATAGAAATCCTAGTCTGTTGCAGTTTTGCCTCCTACCATTATTTAGCTTTGGTATCCAAGAAGATGTGAACTAAGACTGAAGAATTTCTTGTCATTAGAAAGTAGATAAGAGCTACCTGTTTGTTGTTCCTCTGATGCCTAATAAGGGTTGAGCTCACACTTTCCCAGAGTGAGGTGCAGAGGGCTCCTCTCCTTACCCTGCCTGCTGTGTGCGCAGGGCTAGCAAAAAGACAACCTCTTTGAATTTGAATTCAACTGAGATCCCAAGAAATTCAAAATTCTGAAGACAGGCCGAGCACCACACACATGCAGTGACAGTAACACTACTTCCTCAGATCCTGAGAAAATGAGGTTGAAAGAAGCATTATTGCAACTAGCATCTGAAATATGTGAATGAACAGCCAGAAGCGTACAGAACAAGATTCCCAAGAAATTCAGTATGAAAGGGTTAGTAAAGGCCAAACCAGCACCTATTAACAACAAAATGAACTTCTGCAAACCAACATCAGGTGGCTTGCACCATCCCTAAACCTTGGAGGCATGAGTGAGAATTTGCCTCCATCTTCCTATCATCTGGCAGCAGTGAAACAAGAGGAGGGAAAGGGACCAGCACTACTGATGCAACATTACTGGTCTTGTAGTAAAAATATTTATTAGTCTCAAGACAGAAGTTGAAGCTGGCAAGTAAACTAGGATTTCCTGTCCCCTGGAGAACTCCAAAGCAGCGAGAAATATCAAACTCATTCGGCAACTTTCGTCATTTGAGATAGGTCTGTTTTTTTGATAAGTTGCAAATGTGCAAGCAAAGCTTGCTTTTAGGGAGGGGTATTGTCTTTCATCAGCCAAACTGATATATCGTCATTAAACCTGGCACTTGAAGACTCCCAGCTACTAAGGGCCAGGGCCATTTTTAAAAAAGTAGCATTAACCAGAAGTTGTTTCTCCAGCAATCCACGAATGTCTTCAGGTAAAGTGGCTCACTGCAAAGAACAAATCCAGCTGGAGAAGTTTCTGTGTTTCAGAGTCTTAGCTTTCTTTAGTGATTAGATTATTAAAGGCTTAGTGAAATTTTATTTTTTCAATTGCAAGCAAAGAATCTTCTGGCTTTGTGTTCATAATATGTTTGTGCAGCTCAGCAAAGCCTATGTCCCGCTCCCTAAATTAATAGGTTCTATGCTTTCTTTCTAAGGACAACAAATTGAATCAAACTGTCTGGGGAGCTGTATTCTCTTAAGAATTCTCATTGGAGATTTAATTTGAAATACTGATTTTTTGCAAGTAGCTCTCAATGCTTTTGTTAGAAGTTGGAGAGAGAAGCTACATTCTGGAGATAGAAATTCATCTGCAGAGAGTCACAGGCTAATTAGAGTACAATTCTGAAAACCAAGCCTTTTTTAAAAAATTAAGAAAAAGGTCTAGTTCAAAAACTTGCTAGGGGAGGCTCCCTTATACAGAATTGCCTGGTCTTGGTTATGTTAGTCAGCTTAGGTGATGTCTACCTCAGTTTAATATCTCCAGGACAGATCAACTCTTATTAGGAGCAGCTGAGGGAACCGGGGCTGTTGAGCCTGGAGAAGAGGAGGCTGAGGGGAATCCTTATCACACTCTACAGCTACCTGAAAGGTGGTTGTAGTGAGGTGGGTGTTGATCTCTTCTCCCAGGTAACAAGTCATAGAACAAGAAGCAGCAGCCTCAAGTTGTGCCAGGGGAGGTTTAGACTGGATGTTAGGAAACATTTCTTCATCGAAAGGGTTGTCAAGCACTGGAACAGGCTGCCCAGGGAAGTGACCATCCCCAGGGGTATTTAAAAAACATGTAGATATGTGACTCAGGGACATGGTTTAGTGGTGAGCTTGGCAGTGCTGGGTTAACGGTTGGACCCGATGATCTTAAAGGTGTTTTCCAACCTAAATGATTCTATGATCATTACTAGTGTTAGTTTCTACTGTACGAAAATTATTAATAAGCAAATAACTGCTATAAGAATCTGGGAATTCCTCCACAATGAAGATGACAGCAAGTGTTGGGACTGTGACAAGCAGAGTATTTTTAACAGAACATCATTCTGCCCTTTATTTGTACAGCACCTAGCGCACAGGTCCTCCCTACCCAGGGGCTAGCTTGGTCCATTAAACAATTAATAATCTGACTGCTGCCCCTTTGCCAAGGGGGAACTGAAGCCCAAAGGTTTTTCGTTGATGCTTCCCACCAGAGGAGAGATGAAGACCCCTGACAGTCCCTGAAGTTTCCATATGCTGCCTCAAGTGATATGATTAACAGCATGAAGGACCCTTTCTTCTACCAGACACTGCGTCCCAGTGCCCAGCACCTGCTCTTGAGAACTAATTGCAGTTAGAAACTAAGTCAAAGGAGAAATAACAGCCTATATTACAAGGGAGGAGAGAAACCAGAATCTCCAGCGTTACATGGTCACAGTCCTTAAACAATACCAGTGCTGTACAATCACCACAGACATTTCCTTTGCAGTTGCTTTGCCTGTGCTCCACTAATCCAGAACTGGCCTCTTTAGCAGCTGGCAGTAAAAAGAAAGTGCCAAGTCATCTATTTCCACATTTGGGGATGATGAAAAGCACTTGAAAATGCTCAGCACTTCTGCAATACTTATAACAAGCACAGTACTTGTTTTGGGAAAGTATAATGTATTCTGGTGAGCAGGATCACATCGAAGAGGAAGCTTTCAGACACTTCAAGGGGCAGAATATGAAGACATAGAGAGAGGGATATAATTATCACCACAGTCACAAGTCCCTCTTAGGCAAGGATCACAGGAAGGAGAAGCAGATGACTGAAGCGTAGTGGACATATAGCTGAGGCTGTAAAAGTTGGCGTAAGATAAGTTCTCATTGCCTGGATAAGGTGCAAGCTGGGCTGGTACTGCAGCAGTGCCGCTCACTTTGCGTGATTTTTGTACCTGAGGATGAGCTATAGCTGTTCAAGAAAACCTCAATCTTTCTCTTGGGATGCTGCTCTAGAGCTGTCTGCTTCCTCTAAAGGGCTCAAAGCTGGTCAGCAACTCCAACACAACTAATCACAGCCTTTTCAAAGGCCTCTCTGCAAATCCCTGTTTCCTCCCTGCAACTTTCATTTTGCCATACCCAGCTGTTCAGGCATCTGTGCAGGTCTGTCTGAAAGATGCTCCCGTATCCATTAGGTGATGGGGTGGAGGCATCTAAGATAAGTCATATCTGCAGTTTGCCTCCATCTTTAGCCCCAGGCTGACCCACTGCAAGGGAAAGGTGCCTGAGATCAGTAGAAAAATTACAGGGATTCAGCTAATATAGCTGCTGGCTAAGCCACATTTGGGAAGTTTGGCCAAGTCTCTGTTGTTCAGTTGGCAACCAAACTGGGGACTTAGTTTAATCAGTATAGCCTCATCATCAACAACTGCTCAGAAATCTCACACGAAGTAACAAGCAGCCTGTCCTAGTCACAGATGCAAGGTAGATTTACATGAAAAATTACTTTTCCTTCAGTGCTGGCAGAATCGAAGAAATAGGAGGATATAACCTCATTTGGAGGTAGGGGGAAGCAAAAATCTGGTGCACCTGGAGAAAAAAAACCTCAAAACTAAAAGACATTTGAAAACCTGCCTTGATTCTTTTTTTTTTTGCCCTATGACTTCCAGTCATTGCTGGATGTGCTCAAGTCCCCTTGGCTCCATCTAGGATGGAAATAAGCAAATCCAGAACACCAAAGCCAGCAAAGCCTGGCTCTTCGGGATTTCCCACTCCACACTGGCCTTTTGCATCAATTCTGACTTACAATACCAACTAATTACTCATGGATTTATAGGACCTTAATAGTAACCATCAATTGTTATTCTAGTAAGAATATTTTGTAAGATAAAACAACCAAGATCCGCACCTAGCTTGCTTCAAATTCGGCAACGTGTTCTTACTTAGTAACTTTTGAGCCAAGAACCACAACAACACGCCATCTCAACTGCCTCCCAAGAAATCATGCTAAAATGTAAGGAAAGAAATTCTCACAACATTTTTCATGCACCTGAAAGCAGGATTTATTGAAAGCAGTTTCTCAGATGCATTTTCTCTGCACAGTTCATACAGTAACCTGTTATTTTCAGTGACAAAGATTAAGAACTGAGGTGGTTTGCTGAACCCTGAGGATGGCAGCTTTATCTTGTTAGTCAGCCACAGAAGTCCATTACCTGACAGGGTGCAGGTATGCGAGTACCAAAAATATGCAGATGAGCTGGGGCAGTATTATCTTATTTGAAGAGGAGGAAGGGGAAGACGAGCACAGAATACCTACTTGCACATTTCCATAGACAAAAAGCTCAACCCACCCCCAACCCCTTTCCCCAGATACTCAAATGGTTTCTTTACGGTTTTTTATTCAAGGATTTTAAATTTTTTTTTTTTTTTTGCCATAAAACCTCAGCCATAGAGAGGCTGAGATGATGATGGCACTGTCCCAAGCTGAGTCCTGAACATGTTCCTCTTTCCTGTCCAACCGTCAGCTCTGCTGTTGCCAAAGGATTTACGGCAAGGCAGTCTGTGACCAGCTCCAAGATGAATCACGCCTCCCACCCTCACCTAATGGCTCTCCAAAGAACAGGAAGGCAAACCCCGCTCCCCAGACTGCTGCTAGCACTCTTCATTAAAATTTTGCGACCTTCCTTTTTCTGGAAGCCTAGGATGCTAATGCAACGTTCTTGTGAGACCCCCCTGCTTCACTTGTGCAGTCAGAGGTGTATTTTGCACTGTGACTATTAGGAAGAGTCTCTCTGTGCCCACTATGCGTCCCTTCTCTTCCTTCCACAGTGATCCTGGTTTTGCCTCCAGCCACCCAAGCTCAGCTCTCCCCTGCACAACTCACGGTGTTTAAGATTGCTAGCTGAGAAGGGTGAAAGGCAGAAAAAGAATATTCATGCTTCTTTCCCCCCCCATTTGCTTTTTGCCACTTTAGTGAGTCAAATCAGCACAGCACTAAGACACACCCAGAGCCTGTGCAAAGTAAAGTGGGAGTGCGTAGCTCAGTTTCTGCAATCCAACCTGCAGTGTTTCAGTGCTACAGGCTAGTAATGCAGCCTAAGTAACCTCAGACTCAGGATTTTTGATTTATTTTTTTCCCCACAAGAACCTGCTGAGGATGAGAACCATCCTCTTAAGCCTAGGTATTGTGCCTCAGGGACTCTTTAAGCACCATGTGGACAAGAAGAGGTGTGGCTGCAAGCTGGATCCCCCCCAGATCCCTTAAAATTTGCCTCAAGACTGCACTGCCAGCTCCATCCCATCATTCAAAAGCCCTTTGGCCCTCAACAGCAAGCAAAGCCCATCCTGGTTGGTAACATGTGCAGCATACCATTCATTCCCCATCCTTCTCTACCTTCCACTAGAGCCGCAGAGACCCTAGAGCAGGAATAGTTCTTTACATTAGAAATGAACATCCATCCCATAGCAGGAGCAGGGGTGAGAAAGGGCAGAGGAGGAAGGAGGAGTTTGAACCTGCACACAGAAAATAAAAGAAAGCCGTATGATTTCTGAAGCAGCAATTTCTCCTTCATCTTACTATTCGCCATGGGAAGATCAGTAGCACCTTCTGGATCCCCTGAAACAATCCTCCTCCACAGCCTCTTCTGCTCCTAAAGCCACCTTCCTCAGCAAAGCCAGAAATCACAGAAGACAGTGCCAGAAGGAACCTCAGGAGCCCTTTATCCTTTGCCCAGCCTTAAGGCAGGCTCCGCTGTACTAACCATTGCTGACAAACCACCATCCACCCTGATTACAAAAAAAAAGTCACCAGCAGCAGGTACTCCACAGTCATCTTCAGTCAGTCCCACCATTTCATACATTTTTTTCCCCTACCGAATCTTGGAAAAGTCTTTCCTGATAAAAAGCCCAATTCCTTTGCATCATCTTAAGCCAAATCATTTCTTGTCCTACCAACAACAGTCCTGGAGAGTGGTTTGCTCCTTTCTGTCTTTCGCAAATTTGAAAGCTCATGTGTTCCTCAGTGCTGTCTCACCTGGACTCAAAGATCCTATAGGCTGTGTTCATCAGCCCTCTGAACTGGTGAATCCCTTAATACTCCTGGACAATGTGCCAAAAAGTGAGCCTGATGCTCCCCAAAGCCTTCACAGAGCTCCCCCAGTATACAAGGATTACACCACACAGCCACCATGAGATGCTCTGTCTGCACAGCAGAGCACGAGACAGCTTTGCTCACAACAGCCACGAACCACATGGATCCATGATGTGCAGTGATCTCTCTGGTGGGTGTCACGTCTTTCAGAGCCCACACAGGCAGACAGACCAGCCCTGTACTAATCCCCTAGTGCTGCACAGACTCAGAAAGCTCTTCATTGCATAGATATGCCAGTTTAACCTAGTGGGAGGTGTCTGTAAGGGTGACACATGGAAGAGGAATAAGTTCAGTCAGCCAATACTCCACAGACAGTGCGCAAGCTATTACCGAGGATGATGCCGCCTTCTCCAGCCTGCTACTACCGCTTTGCTGAATGCTCACAGGAAGCCACAAAAACTGAGGAATGGGTCTTTTTCAAACCTGCTACAGAAGATGAACAGGGAGCAGTTGCTTGGAGGATAACAGGGAGCACTCAGCCTTGCACATGGAAGTGTGTTAGGGTATCAAACAAAGCAAGGCCGTAATATCCACAGCACTGCCGTACTGACTGTTGGTTTGTAAGTCTGTTCTCTTCTTTTGTGCCCCAGTGGAGGGGCATGGGAAGGCTGCTGCTGGTCACTGTGTCACCAGCCTAAGGACAAACTGCAGGGGTGTGACCTGCTGGGGCAAGGATGCTGAAACAGCCTGGGGTCACCAGGCTGAGACAGTGTCAAGAAGACCGAAGACAGAGCCTGACTCTGAATGGCAGCACACAGAGACCAGGACTAGGAAAAACATGTGGCTGGTCCTGTGATCACCAACATACCAGGCCTGCTTGTATTTGCTGGGGTGGGGGGGGATGGGACCCAAAAGGGGGAAGCAGAGAGTGGCGACCTTCAGCTATGCTGAAACTCCTTCATCAAGTAACCCAAACATACAATTTAAAATGACTACATGATAGCGCCACCTCCCACCTCAAAGGACAGAAAGTACAAGAATCACTTTTCCTGCATGAATTCTTATTTTTCAGTCATAGCAGACACCACCAGCGGAAGGAAGAATGATCCAAAAGGTGTCAAGAGATGAGTTTGAATCCCTGCCCTGCCCCAGATTGCCTGGGTAACCTTGGGCAAATTACTTCATCCATCTGAGGTGCAGTTCCACATCTGTAAGGTCAGGACGACAGAGATTGCTCCATGGCGTATCCTCAGAACATCCCAGAAGGACAGTGAGTCACTGAGGTAGCAGAGGCCAGTTTTGGTAGATGGTATCTCCACAGCATCAAAACAGCCACAATGACTACTGGTATCATCACACTCCTAAGATAAACAAGGACCTAATCAGAGAAGATAAATGACCACTTCAATGGTAAGCCAACTCTTCTAGGAGGAAAAGCAAATCAAGATTTTTTCACTTCCTCACCTCAGCCATCCATCAATAAATAAGTCTTCTAATTGGGAAGCAGCAGAAGCAGCTGCCTTTGACCTGGTGCCATAAATTGGCTTTCAAATCAACCAAGCAACAATATTCCCTTCCAAAGCAGAAAATTTCTCAGTGTTTCTCTGCCTCATACTTGTAATGGCTTAGTCATCAAAACAGGCCTCGGGTAAAGCCACGTACTTCATTAGCATTACAGAAACAGCTGGATGACTGACAGAAGGAGCTGTTCATTGGCAATGCCTTTTCTGGGCCTGTCACCAGCAGAGACGCTGTCCCTCTGTGGAACCACCAGCACCTTCCTCCAGATGCTAGTGAGATCCAAGGAGTACATTTCTCATAAGGACACACATCTGGAGTAAGTCCAGACCAGCTGGAGCATCTGCTTTGTATTTGCATCACTTCACAGGATCTTTCCACTGGCTTCTTTGCTGCAGAGATGCAAGAAATTAAATAACCTCAAGCTCATGTCTGTGGTTCTACCTGTCTTATCTTGGCTTTCTGATTATCATTGAAACAATCACAACAAAAATTGGAACAGAGACCTAAACTCTGCTCTCAGTGAAATCATCTGCCGGCTCAGAATAAACTATGGGCTTAAGAGCTTTGCTGTACCAAGCCCTAAATAATGGAGGTGGGAAGGGAAGAGTCTGCAGCTAGTACAGCACCGTGAAAACTAAGCGAGACCTTGCATGAACAACTCAGGTAAGACAGAGAATCCAAACATAACTGCCTTGACACATTCTTAATCAAATCATAAAAAACACTGCAGAGCATGACAGCACTGTAGCAATACAGGCAAGAGCACAGGAACGAGAGTGCTGTGAGTGCAGCACACCAACCCTGCCAACCTATTTCCACCTAAGCAATCACTGTCATAAAAGCACCCTGAAAGAGACCCTCTTTCTGCTCATTAAGAAGCAAGAAGGAAGAGAACAAGTGAAAGAAGCCAGACATTTTCTAGTCTCGGGTCACAATCCTGTTGATATGTTTATCAACTATGCAGGGGGGGAAAAGAGAGAACAAGTTGCTCATTTTAGTCTCTCTTTCTGACCATATCCTGGATGACAAAGTAACAAGTTAAAAAAATTAGGACAGCTACATTTTTGCTCTTAAAGAAAGGCAGAACCAAAGCATCTCTTTTCCTGCCGTCATTCTTCAAGAGCTTCCAAGATACTTCCAGCCCACACAAGTCCTGTTTCCCATCCACCACTGACCAGCAGCTGGTCTGCTCCTCCAGTGCAAAGCACGTCACCAGAGGCTCCTGAGGCACTTCAGATCTGGGGATTGCTCACCCACGCCTCATGCTTCTGAGGCAAAGCAAGGCAGGCACATGTGGCGGGCCATGGTAAAGGTGACTGTAAGATGCAAAGCCAAAAACTTACACAGATGAAACTACAAGAGGGCCTTCGAGCCAGCAGGCTGTAACTATCTAGCAAGGACTATTATGTGGCACAAGGACTTCAGAGGTGACTTTTGTAACCATTCAGATGAAAATTAAATCACCTGGGGCAGTCATGGGACAGGAAAACAAATTCTGCTGAATCATCAGCACCCTTGAGGGACACCTCTTTACCAGATCCTCTGGTGGAACGACTTGCTCTGGGACCAAAAGTCAGGACGCCTTCAAGGCTACAGCATTTCCAAACGTGAACGCTTGTGGCGGGGTTTTCAAAGCAGCACTGGGCCAGAATTTCAATAGGGGTTCAAAGACAGCCTAGCAGAGATTTGCCAGGCTTGAACATCAATTTGCAGTGAAGACAGATGGCTCCTGTCTCTGAGGACACCTTACTGAGCCATGCCCTGACATCACCTGGGCCAAGGCTGCCATGTACAAACTTCCCCAGCATGTGTAAAGAAGGCATCTCAGTAAATGAGCATGAGGCTCAGTTCGTCTGAAGAGATGAGAATAAGGAAAAATGGAAATAAATTCTAAAGGGGAACATCCCCACCCCTCCTCCCCCAAAAACCCCAAACCCAAAACCCCAGAAACTTCTTCCCAGCTAGCAAAACAGCATGTCCAAAATACTGTAGCAATATTTCCTCAACGAGGCACATGCAACAATAAATTCAACACATACAATCCCCTGAGCAAAGAGGCTACAAGAACAGAGATCGTTAGTGGCAAGCATACACACATTAGGTGCAACTCAATTTCTCAGTTGAGAAACAGAGTCCTGCTTTGATACGAGCCTTGCACATTACAAGGGACACCAGCACAACGGCAAGTGGCCAAGTAACTTCAGCCTTTCCCCGTTAGATCTAGAAGGGGGAGCTAATTAACTGAGGGTGGAGGGTGGTCAGGGCACAGAGCGGTGGCCGGGGATTCAGCTCTGCTGCTGGCTGGCCTGCACAGGGGAGGCAAAGCCCTTCATGTCCTTGTGCCTCCCTGCCTCTTCCCACCTGGTACAGAGGTCAAAGAGCTCCCCTCTTTCCTACAGGAAGAGTTGAAGCCATGTCCTCACACTCTGTAATAGCAAAGAACTAGCCAAGTAAAATTATAAAACATCAACACCTAAATGTAAGGAAAGCTGAGCTGGGAAAACACCTTCCTCCAGCCCCACCACTTAAAAACCCACATCAGTACAAAGCTGTTACGAAGCATTTAAAAGAATAAACACCCTGGCGGGCTGAGAGCAGGAAGAAGAAATGTCGTCTCCACAGGTAATTTTTTACTAAGTTATGCGCAGGCAGAACCATGACTTTGAATGAAAGAGCCAACTCAGCTTCCGCTGGAGCTCCAGTACTGCCGTGCCAGCATAAATTTTAATAAAACAGCAATATAAATGTAGTCTTTTTACCCCTTGAAATGTTGCTGTATATAGAATGAGACTTGCAGGCCTTTAAATAACAGTCTATTCAAGCATTACAATGAGCTACTTTGCCCGCCTAAGCAGGTACTCTATTCGAGCAACCCAGCAGCTATTCAGAGAGCTGCCTTTCCCTATCCTGAGCCATAAAGCCACTCCACATACTGACAAATGGATTTGTCAGGTCTACCACTACAATTTTTTTCAGCCTGTTAGTCCATGCCCTCATCACCAAACAACTCAAAGTCAAAGAGCAATTATTTTTTTAAAGGAACAGCCTCTTTCTTGTCTGTCACAGCACTGATTTAAAGCGAGATCAATGTGAGAGATCAAAACCAGTGTAAATATATGATGTTCCTTGTAGATGCTGATGCCCCGTAATGCCACCCAGCCTCTAACCAGCAGGGGAGGCTGAGAGAAATCTTATTCCTTTGAGGTAGCAATTATTGTGGTGTTTCTTGCATACTGCTTTGACAAATCCAGTTGTGGCCACTTCCAGACACACGAGGCTGGGCTGGAAGGCTTGACTGACCGGAGCAGTTGTCACGTTCTTTCATACACAATGCATGCACATGGTGAATTCAGGTGCAGACCAGAGTCAAAGAGGCTCTATAAAGATCCTTCATAGCCTGTTACAGCTGTAAGCCAGGTCTATTCTACGCAGATCCATCTTTATAAACCTATTTAATTTTGTTACCTTTAAATTATGGAACAGCCACACTGTTTTCATGGTTAGGGTAGAGACTAACATTAATATTTGTAAGATTTTTTTTCTAACTTGCCCCAAAAGGCTGCTTTTTTTCATGAATTTTCACTGCGTGCCTTTCTAATACAAGTAGAACTTGGTTTGCAAAGTCTACCATAAATCAGGCATAGCAAAATAGAGGTGAGATTCCCTTTTGCACAAACGCTACCCTCCGAGTGCTGTACCTCAAAGAGGTCAGCCTAGAAAACACAGAGCTGATTTATTTACGACTCCTCTGTGAAGGCCAGTATTTGAGAATTTGAAGTCTTGGGGGTTAAAGGAAGAGTAGCACAGTTTCCAAACAAATGTATCAGCTGGTTTTGCTTCCTGCTGACTTATTTTATGAGATTTACATGTTAGATTACTGCAGTGAAATGGTGCCAAGTGACACAAGATAAGTCAGCATCACCCCCATTGGGAATGTGCTGAAAACACAGGGTAAAGGAAAGGAGAAGAGAGCATCACTGAGCAGAACCTCTCCCCCTCAGATCAGGCACACCAGCGATCTCCACCCAGAATGATAAAGTGAAATACATTACATAAAAGTGTGTGGTTTTATATCCTATCTCATTTTTCTCAGCATCCCTTGGGCTTCTTACAGTACCAGCATCGACTGCAACAGAATCAGGAAAAAAGTTTACCCTGACTTTACCCCAAACATGGTGGGGAGGTGACACAAAGGCAAACACCACTGCAGGGAAAGAAATTATTAGAAAGGAAACTCCTCAGGCAGGAAACCAAAATGATTCAAGCAACGCTGCAACTGGAGTCCATCAGCAGGGCCTTCTAGCTACAACATCGCGTGGGTCAACCACTGCCCAGGGCAGACAATGAACATACCCAGCTTGAATATCGCTATGGCAGAAAGCAGCCCTGGCACCTTCGCTTTCTGTGAAGCGGCAGATTGATTTCAGGACAGAGCTGGCTTTTGTGCCAACACTGCAAATCCACTACAGAGACCTGAAGCGGAACAGATTGCTCTCCCGTTCATGTTTTTCACAACCGTGCAGCCTCTGGAGCTGTCAAGCGGTCTTGTGATCGATGGCCTTGTGCCCAGCACAGCCTTTCTGGAGGACAGCAGGAGCCATGCTGTTTTCACCTGGACAGCTGCAAACCTGGAGAAGGGATGATACTGAAGGGGCGGTTGTGGCCGTGCCACCTGCCCACTTCCACCTTATGCTTCTTGCCATAAAGGCAGGGGGACTCAAACATCCCTCTCTAACTTCTTTATGCCTCTGAAACAAGGAGTCTTTCAAGCAGGTGAATCAGCTCCATGGCTTTTAAGGAAGACAACCGATGTGTAGTAGTAGCAGCATAGTAGTCAGTGCCCTAAACGTATTCTGCCCCAACATATGTAAAACAACCAATAAAATCATAGAAATGTGGCTGGGTCTCACTTGATCCTCTCTTGGTCCAAGACACGACCAAACATAGCCAGAGGTTTGTCTGGAAAAACACCACTCAGATCTATCCCTGAACCTCCACATGCTGACCCATCGTTCCTAAAGTCTAAGCTAAACATATCTCGTTTTAGTCTCAAACCAAATACTTCTTGTCCTTGCCTTCAGGGAACATGGAGAACAGCTCATTCCCTTCCTTTTAATGTTTTGAAGACAGATACGTACGTGACCTGTCTTCTCTGTCCTGCAGTGAACAATCCCGCACGTTCAGTTTGAGGAAATACCACATACTTCACACAGCCACAGATGTCATCACCCATCTGCTTTCAGAAAGGCACTGGAGTGACCTTGACAGGACACAGAAATTATGATACTGGATCTAAATGACCGCCCCAAACAGTTTAAATTTTACCCTCCAACAGCTGGAATGCAATTCTCATTTGCTGAACAAGCAACGGATCACAGCTTTTGTTGAAGACAAGCCTTGCCAAAGGCTGCCAAGCTGGGAGGTACACTCCACCTCCTCTAAAACACTACATTTTCCCACAGCAAAACACCTAATGGAAGGATTTCTTCCTATTCCAGGCCCAGTGTGAGCACCAACTTTATTCCCATTGATTTGCAGAATGTCTCAGAGCAGCATACACCTTTATGATGAGGCTCCTCCCTTCCCCTACAAGGGTCCTACAAGCTGTCCAGGTGATGTCTGCATGGCACAGAGAGCACACAGTTCACCAGGCAAGGACTCACAGTCACGTTTTTCCTCTAGGCACAAGCCATCTGCATGCCCAGGGCCCATGATTATCAGTTCACCATCCTTCCCTACCCAACAGCCCAGGTCTCTCCTCTCCTCCATATCCAAGGCTGATGTCAGAGCCTACAGGGCATCCTGGAAACACAAGAGCTGCCCAGAAAACAGACATTAAGATTTTCACATTAAATGTTTTTCCACAGATGGAGAAAGCTGAGACCCTACAACATTTATTATGACAAATCTGAGAGGCACCCTGCTCTTTTGGAGCAGGGAGCCCATCCTGCACTCCAGCAGCCCAGAGAAGGGCCCCATCTCTTCCTTGACAGGCTGTTCAACCACTAGAGTAGAAAAGCAGGCTCTGCCTGCTCCAACAGGAGCGAAACAGCCTCGCCCTACAACAGCCATCACCCCAAAGCTGGGAGCACTCAGCAGGATTTGGGAGACCAATATTTAAACTACAATGACAGAGTAACTGAGGTTGGAGGGGCTTCCATTTCCTTGTCCAATCTTCTGCTCAGGCCAGGACCCCACATCAGTTAGGTCAGGTTGCCCAGGGGCTCATCCAGTCAAGTTTTGAATGCCTCCAAAGATAGAGACTCACCAACTGACCCCTATTTCAGTGCTGACCTGCTCTCATGGCGAATTTTCCCCCCATTATCCAAATGGATTTTCCATGTTGCAACACACATCCATTGCTTCTTGGACTTCTGCTGTGCAGCTCTGAAAAGAGTCTGGCTCCATCTTCTATAACACCTCTTTAACTAACTGGAGAGAGCAACTACATGCTGTGCACTGGCCTCCTTGGCCACCTCTACTGCATTTTCTCCTGTCCAGTAACCTCTCTCAAACCAGGGGCAGGGGGTGCAAAACACAGCAGTCCAGGTGTGACCTCACCAATGCTGAGACAAGGAAATTAATCACTTTCCTCAGCTTGCCGGTTACACTCTAGCTGATGCATCCCAGTATACTATTAGCCTTCAACACCACAAGAGCACACATTGACTCAAGTTCAACATGTTGCTCCCCGGGAACCCCAGGTCTTGCCCTGAAGAGCTACTGCTTACCCAGCCTGCACTGATGCATTAGGTTGCTCCACCCCAGAGGCAGGATTTTGCATTTGTCCTTCTTGAAAATTCCTGCAAATGGCAAGTTTTGAGCCCCACGCCCCAGCAGCACAGCCCTAGCACTGGTGTACTGGTTACTCCCTTTGATCAGAATTTCTTCTTTCACCTGAAAGGTATTCCTCATTTGTCAGGTCGGATGAAGCACTCCCACAAGAATGCCATCCCTCCAACAAATTGCCACCTTCTAGCATCTGTCAGCTGGAAAATTCCCACCTGGGTGTTATGTGATAAAGGCACCGCTCAGATCCAATATCTGTCCTGCCTCAGTTGGCCGCTCTTCACACTGCGCTGCTTGCTGCCCAGAACATATTGATAAAAATGCATGTCTGATACGGGCTGGAAAAGGAGGCCAAATAGTAGCATTCAGTCAACAATACAGACACCTTCCAGTGGCAAACCAATGCCTCTAAATAGTGATAGACAGTAATCAAGTAGAGCCAGCGCAAGAGCAATCAGAAACTGACTAACCAGTAACAAAAGAAAAAAGTAATAATTTGAACTTGGCTCAGGCTGTGCGCTCTTTCTTATGTGAACACTCAGGCAAAAAAAAAAAAAGACATTAAGAAAAGTTGGGAGTGCACATCAATAAGTTAAGGTTAAAGTAAAGGACAGCCAAGTTTTAACATTTTTGTCACCCAAAAATAGGATGCAATCACTATGAACAGCTAATCTAAAACATATTCCTCAGTTTCAGGGCAATATTCACTATAGACTCATATTCGTTGCAGGATCAGACACAAAGCAGGCGTAGGAACTTCTAAGTTAAGACTGCAAATCCAAACCTGTAATGGAGATGCAGTTCTGTGCGCCAGCATAACCTTACCTCTATGCTGCCAATCATACCGAGCAAAAGCCATAGGAGCAGAATGAGAATACTTCGGCGATGTGACAGCAGAATAAAATAAATTGGGAAGTTGGGTTTAGACTGGCATAGTTCTGACTCCTCTCCACGACCTCCTGCCTGTCCTAGTGTGATCCAGTGCGAATATCCTTATTCTGCACAGCAACAACAGGTGCTGTAATCCTGTGGCTGATATGTTAAGTTTTCCAAACACAGCAAAATACCCAAAACCTGTAATTGAAGTATTTCATTCACACGATCAGCTGAAGAGTTTTGAAATGTTTAGATGGTTTAGGAATGAGAAGCCTAGAAAAAGCACAACTGTTCCTAAATTCCCTTGGGCTGACTCTGCTTAAGTACTTAAATAATTAAGCAGCACAGACAGATGCCAAATCCCTCCCACAGACAGAACTGTGGTATTTGGGCAAATCTACCACACAGCACTCAGGATTGCCATAGGTGGAGGATGCACTGGCTCCGCTCGCAGGGAACCTTTGGAGAGAAGCATCAAGCTCCATTTCACCCCAAGGAGTCAGACACTGCACTGTCCTACTCAAGCAGGATAAATGTGACCCAGCAAGTGCAAAGCTAGGTGCAAGCTTGATAGCTTGTCCTGCACCTGATGAAGAGTCTTCATCAGATTGCACCTGCTTTTTCAGTAGCCTTTAGCACTTGTGCTATTTCACTAGACTAGCTTCAGAGTATGGAAGCCTCCTCTAAAAAGACTGAGCAAGCCAAACAAGAGAAGCAAGATTATTCGCACAGTGGATTTAGTTTACCAAGGCCATACCCTCTGCAGAGCTGGCAGGTAGCCTGCACAACGCAGACAAATGAAGGAGTGATGGAGAGCTGTCCTGAGCAACACCGAGTACCAAACAGCAGCAACAAAAAGCCACAGGGGGCTAAAAACTGCACGGAGAATCAGAGGCTTATGCATTTCCATGTGCGGATATGGCTGGACTCTGAGTCTGAAACTTCTCTCCGTTTGTATTACGCAAGTTGCTATGTGGCCCCTGTGCTCCCTTCTCCTTAATGCAGAGGTAGGAAAGGGCTAAAAGGTTGGTATTAGCCTCAAGTCAGGATGCTATGATTTGCTCTAGGAAAGACCCAAGTGTAGACCTGGACGGGAGTAACCACAGCAGGAAAGTGTATCAGAGACTGAGCTGGCACAGAAGAGCATCAGGTCTGTGGGATACATGGTACAAATGACTCAGCTACACTTGTGGGCATGGGAAAGGTCCTAAAATCACTGGAGAGATTTCTGAGCACACCACAGTCCTTCAGTCTGCTGCATTAAAACCAGCACATCCCACACTCCACAGGCAGCACCACTGTGCCCTTCATCATGCAATAAAAATCATTCCAAGCAAAATGGGATGTGCATTTGTTTTACTGTCAATCAAAAGCAGGAAACACCACACTCTCAGTGGCATGACAAGAGGAAAACCTACTGAATGGATGACTAGAAAACACTGTTACCCTCTGCAAAATTATTCATGCTTCAGCAAAACATTTAGTGGAATTATCTAAGGATCAAAATTACTAAATGTTCCACAAAGACCTTTGATTATTGCGCTGTTGCGTTGTGTCAACAACATAGAGTTATAAAGTATCAGAAAATACCCTTCCTAAAGTAAAATGAGGATTGTGCTCTCACCTGCCCCATTACTACACCCCCAAGTAATCAAACATAGATATAATTTTGCTGTTCGTTAAAAATCAGACAGTTCAGCAAAAAAATAATGGCTTCTGCTCCAACCCAATGTAACTAATTCAGCAATGAACACACCAGGCAATCTACTTCGTTACTGTTTTAACAAAAATTATTTCACAGATTCTTTTTTCTCCTCCCCTGAGACATCAGCATATTGGTGATTACTTAGGATTACAGCAGTGCTCATTCCATTAAGCAATCCATTTCATAAGGCATCTCAGATTTAGACGTGCAATTCCGCAAAAGGCTTGATGCTGCTGTGTATTTCCTTGAAAACAGGAGGACCGGAGAACAGGAAGCACAGACTGGGAAGTCCCCATCAACTCAAATGCCTGCACGGTCTGAGGATTGAGATCTGGGAGCAATTCTCTACTGGCATTGACAAGCAAATTCTGCCAAACACCCTGGAACTGAGTAAGGGGAATTTGCTTTTACCTGCAGAATTGCCATCCACCAGAAGCACATTCACAGAATCCCAGGATGGAAGGGACCTCAGGGACCATCTAGTCCAGCCTTTCTAGGAAGACCACAGCCTAGACAAGATGGCCCAGCACCCTGTCCAGACGACTCTTGAAGGTGTCCAACGTGGCCGAGCCAACCCCTTCCCTGGGGAGATTATTCCAATGGTGACTGTCCTCAGTGTGAAAAGTTTCCCTCTGGTGTCCAATCGGAATCTCCCCAAGAGCAACTTGTGTCCATCCCCCTTGTCCTCTCCATACGACTCCGTGTAAAAAGGGAGTCTCCATCTTCTTTGTAGCCGCCCCTTAAGTACTGCTACATGGTGATGAGATCCCCTCTGAACCTCCTTTTCTCAAGGCTGAACAAACCCAGCTCTCCCAGCCTACCCTCGTATGGCAGCTTCCCAGTCCTTGGATCATCCTGGTAGCCCTTCTCTGGACCCCTTCCAGCCTGTCCACATCCTTTTTGTATAGCGGGGACCAGAACTGTACACAGTACTCCAGGTGTGGCCTGACAAGCGCTGAGTAGAGCGGGATGATGACTTCTTTATCTCTGCTGGTGATGCCCTTTTTGATGCAACCCAGCACCCTGTTGGCCTTCTTGGCCGCAGCAGCCACTGTTCGCTCATGTTGAGCTTCCTGCCCACCAGGACCTCCAGGTCCCTTTCCACAGAGCTGCTCTCCAGCCAGGTGCATCCCAGTCTGTGCTGCACTCCTAGATTATGTTTTTCCAGGTGCAAGACCTTACACTTGTTCGTGTTGAACTTCATAAGGTTCTTGTTAGCCCAACTCTTTCAGCCTATCCAGATCTCCCTGCAGAGGAGCACTCCCTTCTGGAGTGTCTACTTCCTAGCATCCAGCTGTGTAGTCCAGCTGTTGTGCCATACACCACAAGAAGCAGCTCAGGTTTGTATTATCAACAGAAAGGTGAACACTGAAGCAAAAAGATACACTTTCCTCCTTGCCTGCGCTTCAGAGCATGATCAGCCAAAACATTCCTGCCACCCTGACATCAGTGCAGAACCTCAAGATGAGCATCATCTGCCAATGGGGACACCTGGCCACATCAGAGGAAGCGATAACCGAGCTGCGTCAGCCAGAACAGTGCAACAGGTCTGAAGAAAACAGTCTCCAAAATAAATTCCAGGGCACAAGGGAGTATTTATAACCACTGTTCCCTTTTTCCCATTTCTCAAATGCTCAATACCAAATCAAACTCACTGACAGAAGTGTTCTTCTTGGATCAACATACATTACTGCAGATCTGAGTCAGCTTCTTCAGAATATAACCATAAAGTTCCCACTGAATGGTCAAGCACTGCAATGCTTTTATACTGCATTTTATTTCATTTAATTGCAAGGCAAGAACAACTACTCCAAATTCAGTTATTTTCTAGAAAATGTGCCTGGTTTTTACCAGCTTAGCCAGGCAGATCACAAAGGTCTGTATTGACCTTAGTGTCTGTTTTACAGTTTACAGGAGATTATCTGCATCCAGCAGTTAAAGAATCTTCCTCAAGAAAGAAAAAATTCGTCTTTGATAAACAAACTGTTAGCATTCCAGCAAAAGCATGAGAACCTCACTGAGGAAGGTTGATTGATTATGTAAGGCATTGATTCCTGCCTCGTATTTTCTACTCTACAATAAAAAATGTTTGAAAGCCAGAAATCCAGCAGCTGCAGTAATATGATGCAAGAGAAGGCACTATAACTAGCAGACAACCTGATCCCAAATACGAGTTTTCTTTCTTGTACCCTTACAAAAGCATAATTAAATACTAGGAGGTGAAAGAAAAACAACAAAAAAACATCTACTTATACAATCCAAATCATTTCACACCAGTATAAAGCAAAATTCAAGGAAGTGAGTTGGGAGGAGACCAAAACAGAACATTTGCCTGCATCAACCAAAACTGAAAGCTATACTGTTAACGGGAAAAGCACCACAGAAAAGCAAAGCAATAGTCTTAATTTACTGCTGAATCTTTCAATTCTGTTTCCATCTTTTGCCTTCCTTGGAAAGCGCATGTTTTATTTATGATAAGAGGAACTTAGTCCTGAAGGGCATGTCTCACCATGCTGATCTTTTAAGGGACAAAGTAAATTTAATATGAACTTTGTCTGCTTCAAGTTGCCAGAATGTTAAATGGGCCCGTGTATTTATATCAGGTTCTCTTATCCAGCTGTTGTGTCTTGATTATAAAGGAAGCAGCAGGCTCTGCTTGCTAGAATTAGGAATGGCTTACTTTCGCCTGATACCTCCTTTCACCATCAAAGACTTCTTACAGACAAAATAATAATAGAATCCAGAAAGACAGGAAAAGCTCCTTTTACTGATAAACTAAGCCAAAGCTCTGAAAAAGAGCTGAGCAAAAATAGTTAAAAATCCATGTACTTGCCTTTGCCTAGTTTCATCCTACACAGAGTTTTACAGGACAGATCATTGTCAAAGGTACACAAAAAAATATTTAAAATAACAAACCAATAAAAAATAACCCACACAACACCACACACACCTCCAACCCTAAAAACGCAGCTTGTTGCTGTGGAAGTTTCCAAGCATTCATAGCTCTTTATTCAGCTGACCTAAAACCCATTCTAAAAATCATCCCAGACTTCGGGAACAACTGCTGGTCAACTTGGGAACACCGGCCTTGAACAATGCACCGGTTCCGCCACTGCAGATGACACAACAGCCTTCTCCTCGCCCCAGCTCGTGCGTTATCAATGTGGGCAGCAGCCATGGTCTCTAGAACAAGCTCAGACTTCTGTTTAGCTCAAAGTAGACTAAACAAGTGGTTAGATGGAAAGTGATTAGGCTTCACTTGGTAGAGTGATGTTGGATTTAGTTAGCACAATTTGCACCAATGGTAGTGAGACTCTGTATCACCAAGGGCCATACCTAAACAAACGTTACAAGGTTTTAACCTCTTTTGCTCCACACCAAAGAGGTGAATATGGAAGGAAGGGTGACAGCGTTTTGCTCAGTACATCGGTTCATTTCTTTCCTGCCGCCAGCAGATGAAAGCAATCCTAACGTTGCCTGATGACTAAGTAGTTTAAGGGGGAAAAAAAAAGCCAAGGATTAGTGCTATGAAGCTGGCCTTTCTGGAGCTAATCAAACCTTATTTCTTCTAATTTGATCCTTATTAGACTTTGCAAGGAAGATTTTCCTCAGGCCATCCAAAAAAATTCCTTTTTCCTTTTTCATTGTTACGGTTTTGTAGAAAGAGAATATATTTACACATAAAGAGCAAACTATCTCCAGATTTTCCAGCAACCCTGAGACACTATTTGCAAAGAAAATCCTCTAAAAGAAAAGAAAGCAGGACTGAACACCTGCTCATCCCCAAAGTGCAAATTTTTGTTTAGTTCTCCCATTAGAGAACTCTTACCACTTGCAAATTATATTAAGTCCCTGCCAGGACAATCATGCTGAGTCAAATCCTTCACTATACAAGGTAATTCTCTAAGTAACCCTCTAGCTCTTTGCATCAGGCTTTACTTCCAACTTTCTCATCTTTATCACATCAGCCTCAAGCTCTCCTGCCTCTGTCAGAACTAAGTTAACGCTTAGGTGTCACAAAGTGGTCCAGAATGACAAAATGGAAATGCTCATCAGAAGCTACAAAAAGTTTCTTGTGGTTGCTTCTGAAGAGCAAAGAGAGCCCAGGTTTTGCATACTGCTTCAGTCACAGCAGCAGAGAGTGGACACGACAGCAAGCAGGCAACTCTTCCCCCCAAGGATTACAGATGTTACAAGACTCCACTAGTACCAAGCTGCAGGTTAACACACTGGGGCATTTAGTACTGTTAAGGCAACTCTCATACAAGCAATTCAAAAGCAGTTCTTCCATCATGCAGGCTTTTCCACATTACACAACTCATATCTGAGGAGCTGAAAGATGATAGCTCATCATATGTCAAACTTCTCATCTCAGGACGGGGCACAAATACTTGTGGAATAAGGATTAACACAAGTAAAGAAAATAGTCCAAGTGTGAATGAAGTCAAGCTCAGCTCTCCAAATGTGAAGGACAAACAGAGGAAAAAGTGCTTCATTTTGAATCCTACTATTCCAGGCGCAAGTATGTGCTCACACAAAGTACAGTGCAAAAGCTAAGCCTACAGAATATATTCTTGATACAGTAGGATCTCTTTTGAGCAATGGGCCTTGCTGCCCATTGCCTGTGCAGAAAGAAGCAGGTGAAAATTAGGAAAAAACCCAACACAACACAAACACAATCAACGGCTGGAAACCCATAGTGCTGGTCACTAATTAACCACTGCTCGTTCATCAGCTGTAAAAAGCAGCTGTTCCACAACACAGACCTAGAAATGCTGGAGACATTCAAATGTCTCCATCCTAGAAATGCTGGAGACATCCCACCAACCTCTTGCTCAAAGTGGTACCAAGGCCAGTATTAGATCAGGTCAGCCATGGCTTTATCCGGCTGAATCTTGAAAACCAAGGATGGAGTTTCTGCTGTTTCCCTGGACAGCTCGCTCCAGTACAGCACTATCCTCTAGTGAAAATTCCCAAAATAAACCTCCCAAGCAGCAGCTTGAATGACATTGTCCCTTATCACATTGTTTGTATTATGCTGAAGAGTTTGGCTCTATCACCTTTGCAACACCCATTCTAATAGGCTGCTAGACTTCACTGTTACGTTTATGTCCAGCCGGGGCAGCAAGACACAGCAACAACTTTAGAGGTTCTCAAAAGATGAGATTACAGCTTGTAGCTACTGCAAAGGTTAATACCAATGCAACGCCAGTCAAACAGAACAAGACCACGGAGCACTGAGTTTCTTCAGGTTCCTTAGCTTTGAAGGAGTGCTAAGTGACAGAGGGCAGATTTTAAAGTTCTCAGCAGCATTTTGTATTGTGATCAGGAAGGCAAGCACAGAACCACCACGGCAAAAGACTTCAACAGTCAAAATTCAAGAATCCCACTACTATTCACTTGCACACATGCACAAGTGAATGGTGGAGCCAAATGACCTCAAAATAGGCCAAAGCAAAAGTTGGGATGGCCAGAGACTCTGACACACGCTCTCTAAAATTAGAAGTCGCAGTTCAAGGTAGGCTCAATGCAATTCTTGTAGCTATCTTTCAGCCATCATATCTGGGGCAAGGGAACACCATTTAGTTAAAGATTTGAAGCTTGGCAGCATGGATTAAGCAAACAAGATGTGAGAGCTGGTCCTATTCCTACCCCTGCAGGTGAGAGGTTTGTGACTGTGCCCCAAGCCCTTTCCTAGCCTCACCCTCTTGTGCTTCAGGAGAGGAGATGCTCTTTTGTATGCATTCTCTCGCGCTATTTGTGTGTGTGCATAGCTGGATGACGCCCCGATTCCAACTGGAGTCTTCAGGCACTTCTATAAAACAAATAATTCATTACTGCAACAACAAAACATCCCCAAGACTCCATGAAAAACACCAGGTATTTTTCCTTCAGTAAGTTATTGGTATCACACAAAGTGCAAACTTCTTTTTTTCTCTCTTAAAATGATCATTTCTTAGGCTTTGAAGCATGAAATAAGTAAGCCCCATAGAGAATGGTATTTTTAGCTTCCAGGATCACATGATATGCCAATGGTTTCTGTCAGGATCATCAGTCTTGCAAATTTAAACTGATTGAAGTAATAAGAGTGCTTGGCAAACATACCAAGTTGAAACGTATAAAAGGCCAAAACTTCTAATCAGACAGCATGAAGTAAATGCAGTCCTCTATAAAACTTCTAAACAATTCTTATCAGCAGTGATGGGAAGAAGCTTACTGAAGCATTTTTAGGTTTAATTCTTAATTTTATCATAACCAGTTAAATTTTTTTGTCATCACTCTGTCCTTTCTTTCCAAGTGTTTATTCAAATAAGTCTCCTCTGCATTAAGAACTAATTAATTCAGTATCGCACAATAATTTCTACTACAAATGAACAGCTGGATACTTGGACTTATCCTTGCATTATTCTTATCCTGGATGGATGTGTAATCCAGTATGCAAAGTAGGCAAAAATATATTATTAAATACTCTTCCAAGCCTGGATTTATACCGATCAAAGACAGAACAGCCTGAAAAAAACTTCAGAAAACCCCTTCAATTTTGGTGTGGGTTTTGTTTATTGCAATCAGACATTAGAATGAAAATTCAATGGACAGATTTTCCCATTCCTGTGGCCAGCCATCCACCATCATTCTGACTTTAGTTGGGAGGTCCACATCAGCTGAGCATCCACCAACACATATGTGCAAACATCCCTCCTACAAACACTAGAGAGGATTAAGAGCAGGTGAAGCTAAAGTACCTGAGGATATCAGAAGAACTTGTATTGGTCAAGGTCAGTGAAAATACAAATGAAAATCTGCCAACCTGCGTGGTTTTCTAGGATTTTATGGGGTTTTTTCTCCTTTAATGATTTCATGCTCCAGACATGACGCACTGATTGAAACACATAGTGTGTGTTTGGAGAAGAAACCCAAACAAACAAACAACGCATGGCCAGATTTTCTCAATTACACCAGGATAAATCTCCAACAATTCCAGTAAAATCTGTGGGTTTCCACTGGGGTAAAACAGGTGGAAAGATCTCCCCTGATTGCCACTGTTATTCTTGAATTTCACTAGTAAAGGTAAATTGAATTTCTCATCAAGGCTGGTCCCTTTTTATTTTTAGAATGTGAAAAATCAAAAGTTCATTCAGAGATACAGCCTGTCAACCAGAGCACATAATTATGGTCAAATCTAATTGCTAAAAGCAGGTGACTTATGGGCAAGCGCCACTAACATGAGCTTGAGCTACGACACACACCAAGGATAAGGTGTTAGAACAAACTTGTATATTACCAAAGAGTTTGTGTTTGCTCAGATGACTAGAAATAATTATAGTCCCTTTCTCATTGATTCGTATCTGTAAACATTCACTTTGAGCCTGAAATGACTTTCCCCTAAGAAAGAACTGACCAATTTATGTCCAAACATGGGAGGCCAGGGGCTAGGCACAGTGTCCGAGTTCACAGCAAGCTTGAGGCATAAGTCTTCATGTTCCCTTGCTAAGATTCAGAGCCTGTGTCCCACTGTAGCAGGTAGCCAGAGACTACCCTGACTCTCCAAGGATTTCTCATAGCTTAAAAAAATTGACTGCTATACTATGGTTTTAACGCACATACATTAAAATTCTATTACATAAATGTCTTGGTTTATATATTAAATGTTAGACAATATAATAATGTATATTTGTATATAATTAATGCAAAGCAAAGGAGGTCAGATTAAGTAATCATACTGTCCTTTCTGGCATTCAAAATATCTATGAAGCATAAGGCTTTAAGAACACATACACAGAACCAGCTGATGGAGCTGCCAGGCAAACTCAGTCAAAGGAGACTGACCAGATAAGCAAATCCCCAGTTCAAACATCTCCAAACTTTACCAATGCCACTGCTGCTAGTAGACAACCAAAGCTCATGATTCACAGTGAGCAGATGGCCTCCGAAGAAATTATTAGACATACATGGTGGCCTATAATACTGCTGGGTGAAACTCAGCAACTTTGGAGGTCCTTCTCAGCTTGCACTTCTGACAGGACACTTCCAGTCCTGGTAGGACTGCTTGTCTCCGGTGGTACCATGGATACCTCCAGCAGGTATGTACCAACAGTGGTAAAGGTTGAGCAGAATTTACACCAAAGGCATTTTAAACTTCTGCTTTCATGTTTCATCTCAGTAGATCACAAAGCACACACATGAAGGAGACTTCTGGAACCCAAATACTAGAGTGAATTCCTTGAGAAATGGCTCTAGAGTACAACTGTTCTCAGGAAAATTCAAAAAGACCTCTGAGGATCAACGATATCTAGAAGGCTCCACTACTTGTTCATTTCAGGGGCTATCAAAACCTCTTCTCCCACATGCTTACCAACCAGACACAGTTTGAAATTCAGATGCATTAGATCTGGGTGAATTAGATTGGGGGCAACCTCTTAGGCAAGGCCTGTTGTGACAGGACAAGGGGCAATGGTTGAAACTAGAGGAGCGTAGATTCAGACTGGATATTAGGAAAAAGTTTTTTACTATGAGGGTGGTGAAACACTGCAGCAGGTTGCCCAGAGAGGTGGTGGATGCCCTATCCCTGGAAACACTCAAGGTCAGGCAGGACGGGGCTCTGAGCAACCTGATCTAGTTGAAGATGCCCCTGCTTATGGCAGGGGGGTTGGACTAGATGGCCTCTGAAGGTCCCTTCCAACCCAAACCCTATGAGTCTACCTTGATCGACTAGTAGGGAAATCCCACAGAGGAGAAAACATAGAAGTTTTAATTTATTCTTTAACATATGGCAAATTTATGAGAGGAATGAAGTCATTAATAGCCATCCACAGAGCTGTAAGAGTGCTGAGTACTGTCCATTCCCCCTTATACTACCTGCCCCAGGAGGTTCATCTGTAAGTCTGCAAGAATTGCAAAAGCTATTCTAGCATCTTTATTACATTTGAGTCACTCAACACACACACGCCCCCCAGCAAACAATTACACCAATTTGATTTGATTATGCTCTTAAGCAAAAACAACAACAAAAAGTCAGACCACAGGGATAGCAGACTATACTTCTGCTCAAAGGCAATTTCAGTTCCAAGTTACCACAAAGCACTCTAAGAAACTACTCTCCATTTCTGTAGTATTTGGATATCCAAAGGGCTGGGCAGGACTCCTACACTGGTTACATCAGTATAAACCTGAAATAAACTCCTGCACTGTAATGGAGTTACTCGTGAGCTGGGGTTCAGTCTGAAGTAACTGCTTACAAATGGCCACATTTCACATCTTCGAGGGGAAGGTGACAGCTTAACAAGGAAGTATTTAAAAAAAAAAAAAGATATTTTCAACTTGAGCAAACCCTGTGTATTCTGTATTTAAGAACTATCCTGACTGTCCACAGGAGCTTATGTGTCAGATGCTCAAAATCTGTGCTATAAATAGATTCCAGCAGTCTTCTGAAAAGCATCCAGACATAACAATTGTTAAACACAGCCAGAGCACCTAAATATTCAGTGATCTAATTTTGATCACACTCACACAAGGTATACACCAGTGTAATGCTGTATTTTTTTTCTTAATGGAGAGAGGACTCATCTAGATGCAAGATTACTACCCTATATTTATTTCTATTTTTAATTCTTGTGGTTAATAATTAATGTTACATGGTACGTTTAAGATAAGAACATATTGCTGCTCTAGAAAAACTAATGGAGTAGGCTTTCTTGCTTTTCCAGATAAAAGAAAATAACAAAGATAAAATCTTCTCTAATTTCACACAACAGTCCCATCTTCTTGTGATCACTAAATTAATAGCACTGCTATCACTTTGAAACAGTATGTAACATTTAAGATTATTAGTCAGCTGTCTGCTTTCCTACAAAAAACCAACTCAAACAAGCAAACACGCTCCACAACACGGCAGATAAAACCTGAATGTATCCTAAGCAACCTGCTCTCCCAGTTTGATTCTTTCTAGTTTGCAAGTTCAGACCTGCAGAAATTATCTGGCATAATATAAGCAAGCAAAGCCAAAAGAAACAATTACAGGCATAGTGCAGATAGATGAGTACCTGCAAATAAGTACAAGCCAAGATCAAAACTCACTTCATGTTCCAGTAAGTACAGTCTATTTGCATGCAGTTTCAAACAAGACAAAATACCGCAATAGGGAAAAAAAGACCAAGAGCGGACTTCTGCAGCCCTGACTCAAGGCAATGTTCCCATTAATTCCAATAGTTTTGCCTGAATCGGAACTCCAGCTCTAGAACTCTAACTACAGCTGAATAACCAACACATAAAGAACTCTACCAGAAATCAGTACCTCTCCCTGAATCATGTAACAGAGAACAAAACTTTTCTTTTCATTAGCTGCTTCTCCATTCCCCATGACGCCACAAACACTCTGTGCCCACCAGATCCAGCCAACGGGAAAGCCACGAAGGGCTTGTCGTTGACATGCAAAAAAAAAAAAAAAAAAAAAAAAAATCAAGCTCCAGGGCCCAACCTAACGCTAAAACTAGATGGTTCTGGAGCACAGAGTCTGGGGGCAACTGACTTCAGGCAGCTTCTCCCCACAATGCAAAATGAGACTGGGGCACTCATTGCCAGAGGTTGTCATAGAGGCCAAAAGCAAAAAAGTTCAAAGTTTTCATTCTGAAAGTGACTGACAGCCTGACATTGGGAAGCGATGACAGAAAAGGGTCACTTTATTCATGTCCTGTTTCATTTCCTACAACAACTCTTACTGGCTCTGCCACGTGAGGATCCCATGCTAAACAGGCTTCTGGTCGACATATGGAAAATTTTGTGCTCTGCCACACTGGATTAAGAGTCCAGTTATTTAGAAGTATTTCTCAGATGCTGGTTCCAGAAGCCCTGCAACTACCCCAAACTCCTAGCTCCCAATAGAGACATTTCTAGCTTTTAATTTTTTCCTTTTTTCCAAAACAAAAGAATGGCTGACAGTTTGACAAAAAAATGTCACATATACCATGCACTGCTACAGTCTCCAAAGATGCAGGAACAGTAGCTTTAAGACAGATGAGTCGTCAACCCCTTTTGAGTTGCATGAGGATTTTGATGCTTAAACCAAAGTCAGGCCACCAGGAACACAACACTTCACAAGAGACAAAGCACTGCAGGGGGGTGGGTGTATATAAATCTTTAAAATATTAGTGAAAGTCACACTAACAAGAGACACACTGATGTTCACATGCGCAATAAATTATTTTCAGGCATTTTCAGAAACCAATATGGTCATGACCTATCCTGCTGAGGCTTGGTACGTGGCAAGTGATGAATAGTTCAGCTTGTTGGGCCCTTTCCCCAGGGTGGCTATAGGCAGACACTTCCTCCCAGAGACCAGCCCCAGCACACTAAAAATGGAAAGGAAATGCTCCTACCCAAGGTGGGAACTAATATACGCTGTAATAGATCTGCCAGCAGCCTGCTCTAACCTTACCCCAGTCACAGCTCCCTGTTAAGACAACATCCTTTACAGCCTACCTACAGATATTCCAATTTTTCAGTCACGAGCTAGACAGATTTGAGTTCCAGCCCCTTTACCCTTCAGGCCTCCCATGGATACAGCTGCATCTCTTGGTCCAACTCAAGCGCCTTTTCATGCAGTGATGAAGTGGGAGATGACTGGCTGGCAGACCCATCTCCTATTTTAACCAATATCCTTGGCTTCCCAAGGCTGCAGGTCAAAAGGCAGTAGACTAGATGGTCTGGACTGGACAATCTCAAACAGACTCCTAAACACTCCTACAATGTATTAGTTTATTGGAACCATTAAACGTGTTTCTTCTGGTATTCAGTTTCTGCCTCACTATTCATTTGGCCTCCTATAATTTGTTAAGTAGGTGAATTTTTCAACCTATGTAAAGGTCAGGGTGGTGTCTACAAAGCACTTAAATCTAACTCCAAATGGTACCTGAACCTGTGCTTGTCGTATACCACATCTAACAGTGTCACCATCTGTGAACAATATGCCGAGATAACTTCACTTGCAAACTCTGGCAAAATACTGGAGAGAAAGATCACAAAAGAAGTTACAAAGTTCATTTCAAAGTCGCTGATAACTTTGCAACAATTTTGCCTCATCTGCCCAGCTCTGGCCTTGATCATCTCAAACAGAGGAAAATGAGAAATTCATCTTAACATATAAATTTTAAGTTCTTAATAGAGTAATGAAATACTGTATCTTAAATGTGCCTCAGCAGTCATTGTTCTGTGGAGCAGTAAATTCTGAAGAGATGAGATGGCACCGAACCAAGGTCTGTCTGGAACTTCTGTATCTAGGGGGATGCATTTCAGATCAACAGTTTGGTCTGGTATATCCAGGAAAAAAGCACTGGTCTCAGTTCTGGGAACTTGATTTAAAAATGTTACAGGGACCTTTGACAACTCTAGGTAGGCAGAAGAAATTCTGAAACAGTGGAAAAGCACAAACTTGAATAAAAAAGGAGTATGAGTAGCTGGATATAATAGGCAGCCTGTCCTCTGTTCCTATAAAAATACCAGACCAACTAATCAAACAGGCTACACATTTAAAAAAACCCAAACCCACAAAAAACAAAACCAAAAAAACCTCCAGAAGAATGACATTCAGAGGTTCGTCAAGGCTAAATCCCACCAGATTAATGTAATTTCTTTCTATGACAGAGTAACAGGTCTGTGAATAGCGAAGAACCGGAGACATTACAGAGCTTGATGCCAGTATGGCTGCTGACGCTGCCCAGCATGACAAGACAGGGAAACGATTTCACTGAGTGGAAAAGTGCTCATGAGCCAAACCTGGGGCTGTTATCAGTGGCTCACTGTCAAACAGAAGGATGCTAAGTGAGGGTCCTTTTAACATTTGTTATTTTCATAATAGGAAGCTTAATCATTATGTCTAAAATTCTGTTAAACAGGAAGGCTGCAAGTACATCAGAGGAATATTTTAAGGAGGAGGAATGATTTTAACAACATGGAGAATTCACCTGAAAAAAAAAAGGATTATTTGCAAAAGTGAAAACTTACTCCCACCTAAGTGGAGAATCAGCTGTATGGACACAGTTCAGGGAATAGCCACAGTTTTCTAGAAGAGGACTGGGAGTTTGGAGGAAACCCCAAGCTGAAGCTGCATCACTTGATATACTGATGCCAAAAATTCAGACACAGAAGTGAGATGGATAACCCACTGTACACTAAGAACGTGAGGTAATTCTTCTCTGCAAGGCTGCACTGGTGAGATCTCAACTGAAGACCCTGTGTCCCATTTGAGGAACCGGATTTAAGAAAGGTGTAGGCTCACTGGATAGCATCCAGAAGAAAAAGAAGATAGTCACATTTCTAGAAAGTATGACTATACAGAATGAGTGGAAGAATTTGGTTTGTTTAGTAAAGGTGAAGAAAAACAAGAAAAAAGGTCCTGAGATCTATAGGATATTGCTGCAGAAGAAGAAATCAGTCACAAGGTAGTCATTTGGTAGGACAAGCATTGGGTCTGAACTACCCCAGGAAAGATTTTGCCGTGAGGAAACAACAGCAAATGAAGCACTGGAACAGACTGCCTGGAAGGATGGGCAATCTCCACCGCTGATGTTTTAAAAATGGATTAGACAGGTATCCATGAAGAACGATACAGGTCACCCTGCTCATTAAGACACTAGTTATTTCTCCATACCTCAGACAGGTCTGTGATCCTCTCAGACGACCACTGCTCAATACCTGGAGCTCACCAAAAACATTATTTAAAAGTGGCCAAATCCCAAACACTGCACTCAGACAAAACTTCCCCTGACTCTGGAATCTGGATCAATGGCAAATATCAAAGACCATGTCAGGTTCTGACAGTCTTCACCACATAACTTCATTTGAGGAACAAATCATCAGTCTAGGTAACATCCCACTTCAGAAAGAAAATCATAGTAGACTGACTCACAATTTGGATGCCTGTCCATGATTTTGTAAAGTTTTAGGACTACCTTGGTGGTTTCACACTTACATCCAATCCCCACAATTAGTTTAAAATGTTCTGCTGTAATAGAACAATCAGAGGCAATTATGGAAGGTTAGAGAAAGAGCAGGCATAATATATTCTGTTAGCTCCTTCTGACAGTTCATGATGTGGAACTTTATTAATGTGTCTGGGACACATCCCCCAGCCCACTTCAGAAATGCCAACACTCCCTGGGGGATGGCACTGAGGGGATTCACAGCTTTCAGATCTCTCTTCAAAAAGATAAAGACGATCACTTTCAAAGAATTCAAGGGAAATTAGAAACCTTTTTCCCAAAAAATCAATGGGGGCATGCATAGCTGTAAAAGTAAGTGCTGTGGCAGAAGGATTAAGGCATCCTTTCAGCAACCCAGAGAGGCAAAGATCAGACTTGGTCCGGGTTTGCACCAAAGGCTGCATTCCCAATTAATCCAGCTCTAGGCAGCTTCTTGCTCACTCAGACCAAGCGTTGAGAACAGCTGGATATAATGTTAGCTGCTCCATAACCTTACGTAATGACAATTATAGGCACTGCTATGCTTTAACTTCACTCACCCAATGGGGCATAAGGTCTGAGTGAACTGTCACCCGGGCCAAAATCCCCAAAAACAGTCGAAGAGGGAAACTCAGAGCTTTCTTCTGCTCGTCCCACACATCAACGCCAGGCAAGCACAAGTTGCCATTTATGGGCTGGTTGCCCTTCTGTCTGATCCGCGCCAAACACACATTTTATTTCCCCTGTTTCTTGCACTTGTGTGCTCTGATGGAGCAGGCACAGGCACCTTTGCATCTCCACTACTGGAAGATCTTTCAGAGGGTAAAGAACTAAGCTTCTGACACTCTGCCACACTTTGCATTAAGGGCACATTTATAAAGGATATACAGACTGTGAATAAGTTGCTAGTTATGTCTGCAACAATCAGACTAAAAAGACACTAAATCATTTATAAAATCTATAGTCATTTAGTGATGTGCTTCCCATCACCTGTTTATATTTCTGTCGTTGTAATAAGACTAATCATCCTGGCTGTCCTTACATTAAATTATTACTGTTTAGAAACAGAGGAAAGAACCATTTCTCTCTCAGACATGCCCTGCAAATTACTTCCCTATTCTTGCCACCCTCTCTGCCACACCAGAACTGACAAGTTACATGTGATCACAGTTAACCTACAACGCTTTCCTTCCAGCTAGTGACAAGGATGCATTTACAAAATTCAGTGAAGGAACTGATAAATGCTGACCCACCTGCTCCTTAACCTCTTGTCTCTGTAGCCTCTCTCTGAGAGAGAGTACTGAAATTATGAGTATGTCCCCACAGTCTTTCACAGGTAGACATCAGCAAGTTGTGGCCCCATTCAGAGCCCACCATGCATAACAGGGCTTATTAGACCTAGCACAGCGTAGCGCTGCCATAGCACCATGGTTTCCAGCTGGGAGTTGCCTGACATCCACATGGGTCACAGCATGAGCAAAGCAAATTCAGCTCTACCCACAGACTAAAGGTACATGGCAAGATGCTAAAGTCAGTTGCTCTAGAGTCTTTAGCTCTGCCAATAAAGCAAACTCATTAATTGCCAGTGCTGCACCTCTCCATCAATCACAGCAGCACCCCTAGGACTCCACCAAAAATTCTACTCCAGTATCTGATCTTAGCAGAGGAAAATGATGGAAGCTGAACTCATTAAAAACACCTTGGGACTAGTCTTTCTCAAGCCATCTAGGCTTCTTCGCAGCCTCTGTCAAAGCAGAGAAAGTCAGCTCTAACCTGCTGTCCAGCTGCAACAGTCACTTCCTAGTTCCCATCAGCAGAGGGTCTCTAGGGACCTCGAGCAGCCAGTGAAACTGCACTGCGAGTCCTCCACCCAACTCCATGCACACAGCTCCCAACTGCCCGTTACGTAGTTTATGTTTGAACAGCACAGAAATGGGATAACCCGATCAGTTGCACTGATGATTTTCAGCATCTCTCCTCCCAGAGCGTGCTCAGCCTGGTTTTCCCTATCACGCCCCCAGAGGTCAAGAGCCAGCCCAGAGTGCCCGGCTGGCGGCATTTGTACGTTAAACCTGATCAAACGGCCCCTGCCCTCAAGGAATCCCTGCAAACCCGTAAGGTAAAAATAGGAGAGAACTTCGTATCATGGGTTTGCAAACATTATCTTATGCTCAGCCACTTCTTTGCACTTACGCTTATGAAAACAAGGCTGATCTTTGTATTTTACCTCCAGAGCAGAGTCCTCCAATCTGGCAGCGTTACATAAACGAGTTTCACACCAGTGGGGAGAGCCTAATAGATTTTGTAGGTCAGTGCTTCTGGCAGATATTTCTCTTAAAACTGTGTTCTGAGTTCAAGAGGGGAAAAAAAAAAACCTATTCTTCAACTAGATTTTTGAAGGCACACTCCAGTAAAAGTTAGTAAGAGTGGGGGAAAACAGAGGGAGGAAAGAGCTCGATTGATTTGTTGTAAGCTGATCTGAAAGTGTTTCGAAAATTCAGGGCATGTGAGGACAAAATTAAAAAAATATTCTAGCAAAGAACAACTCAAAAATAAAAATAGCAGCAGTGGCTAAGAACAGCTCTTCAAAGGGATGTCAGACTTTACAATACTTTGTGCAGCAGCAGTGACTAAAAAGGCTTCATGTTGTCGCTACATGGCTATATTAAAAACTAGTGTTCATTTCTTTGGGGAAAAAAAATAAATAACAAAAACACATACAGCAGAATAATAAAATGCAACCATAGGAAGGCTGCTTTAAATCCTATTTATAAAACCTGGGGCATTTTTCCTTATTCAGTGCGGTCACCACAATGTCAAATTCTGATTTTCAACACAGGTCAGAAATGTCATAACTGACAACACAACACATGGCATGGGTGACAAATCATTTACAGGAACTCAGCCTTTAAAATAAACAAACAGAACTGGTGGCATTTCTTTATTGCCTTTTTTAAAAGCTAAGAGTTAGACTGAGGATTAAATTCGCTAACAGACAAGCTTTTATGCTTTATATGAGCCCTGCTGTGCAGCACTGTTTTCTTTCCCTGGGCTCTTATGGAGCCAAGATGTCTGAAATGGCTGCAGAAGCCTCTATCTCACTAACCTGCAGAAGAAAAAGGGGGAAGCTTACTTTTACTTCTCTGGGCACCATGACATATTTGTGAGCCTAATAACTTCCTTGCAAAGTAGATAAAATATTAAGTATTATCTCTACGTTTCACCAGCAAAGAAATACAGGGCCAATAGTCAGCCACCAGTTTTCTGCAAGTACAAAATTAACCTTGGATTTATTATTTCAAATAAGCGGAGATGATCATCATGAATATTTTATATCATTTGCTGTAGCCTTAATAAAACAACTACATCCTCTCCATTTTTTAAAACTGCAAAGGGTTCACAGCCATCATCTCAATGCTCTATAGACCTTTACCAATAGCTGTGGTTCTGGAATTAACCTTTCATTCATTGAATTTCAGAACAAGACCTGAAACTGTCCTGTAGAAACATTTCATGGTTCTTTTACTGCATAATCTCAAAATCCCAAAGAAAGGCAGGTGTGCCCTGTGAGACTCCTGGCATCCCAGTACAGCCCGAAGTAGTAGTCAAATATTATGAAGCCAATATCTCTCCTCCCAGGCTACTATCTTATCAATGTACTGGAAGGAATTATGAAATAAAAGATGTATTAGCCTCACAGAATGCTTATTCAGATCAACACAGGCCAATGCTTTGCTTTCTTTCTCCTCCTCTGTCCCCACATATATTGGGGGGAGGAGGGGGACGGGTGACATGGACACGACTGCAGGATCTCGTGCGAGTTACCCTCATTTGTCAGCTGAAGAGCCTTATCCAAAGAACCATCCCGAAGAGAGACAAGCAATTCTACCGCAGCAAAATGGACAAAGTCACTTTCCTACAGAGTTGTGTCTTCTGGCCAGATTCTCCGGTATCTAAAAAGCAATTAGATAAATTCATAGAAGAAATATCCACGAAAAGCTACTAAGATAGACATACACTAAGAACTTCCCAAGGCACAGATCCATGAAGGATGGAAGCGCACCAGGAACCCGCACTGTACTCTTCTCTGCACATCTCCTGTTGACCACTGTCCAAGCTGGATGTCAACTAGACACATCTTTGATAAGACCCCAAAAGTTTTATGCAGTACATCTCATCTTCAGGAGTGAGCTAATTCTACAGCTTTCCTACTGTGGGAGAACCAAGAGGGCCACCTTTTTCCAGCTGGCCACCTGTTTTTATAAGGCCCCTCAGGGCTCCATGTCTTTCACACTCTCTGACTCCTGGTAAGTTTGCTTGGATTTGGCCAATAGATTCAAAAGTTACAGGGGGAGGGGGCAGGGACAGAGATTTGATGTTCACATAAGCCTTGTTTCTTTAAGAAACCAGGTTAAAAAAAAAAAAAAAAATCAAGAGATGAGTTACAAGACGTTCTGTAATCTGCTTTTAAAACACCCAGGAATGAGGTGCAAAGTCCTAACAGGGCATACGAGGGTGTGTTTGACAAGGAGCAAGTGCTTAGGTTAGGCAAAACAACATCATCTTTAAAAAATGATCCCATGATAAAAGAGACCCAGTAGCAACTCCAAAGAGCAGGAACCTGCTCACTCACAGACCTACCACAAGGCACAGGGCTATTCTTTCCTTTTTAAATCATCCCTTTTACTCTCCTCCAGACATTAACAGACTGCTACAAAAATACCATCAATTATAGAGTATGAATGATGTCAAAGCCTGCTCTCAGAGGGAGGCTGGGAGCAGCAATCATGTATTCTTCAGTTTAGGAATACACACACACAATTTTTGTTCATAGCCTATAAAAAAGGCTCTGCACATCAAAGGAACCAAATGTATCGCCTCTCAGATCTTCCCTTCAACAAGCCCAGTCCGATGCCACAGACTCAGGGAGACAAGGGAGATGGACAGGGTGAAAAGGGAAAGTCAAAACCAAGGAGAATGGCTTAAGCCACTGAAATATACATCAAACGCCTAAATGCGGCAGAAGACCCAGTATCCACATACTCAGTTCAAACCGCACCGTGTTATGCCAGCTGGCTTCCCAAGAGACCTGCTTCTGAATACCTGAATGCAACAGGAGATAATGACTGTAACCCTCAAATGAAGACCTATGAATCTTCTCTTCAAGGGCATAAAGGATATTTGGCATTTCAAGCTGCTCTAAACTACAGTACTTGTCCACAGTCCCAAGTAGGGAAACAGAAAAATTTGGGGAACATGAACAAAATGGATGACTTGCTTTACCCAGCCACACACCACCCATCACCACAGGGAGCATGTGAAGGGCAACAGTCATTAAACCACCACAGGATTCTTCTGATCTAAGGTGATCTTTTGCCAGGTAACAAGTCATCAGGACCACTTCACAATGGGGCAGGAAGCAGAGGAAATGATCAGAAACTTAGTGCTGTTCTCCAGAACTGTGCTCATCAGAAAATCCTAAAGAGGCAGCTTAACTTTTGTCTACAACTAAACCGAAAACATGCTCAGCTGTGAACATCCCACATCTGGGAGCAGCTTTGGAGCTAAAGTAAATCTGAACCCAGAAAACTGTGGTCTGTCCCATACTATTATTTGTACAGCAAACCTGAAATTCCAGCTAAAATAAGAGACCAAATCCAGGATCTGTTAATAATGTGCACAGTGATAGTGACAGATTTCTTCCACCCTCCATTCCCCTACTAAGGGTAAATCTGACAGCTGTTCTTCCCATTTTGTTTGCCTCCTTAGAGCAGTAAACTATAAGGAGTGTCTCATCTCCACAAAGTGCTATGAAACTTCCCTACCTTGTATAAATGTTTTACACCAATAATAATTAAGATGCACATTTTCAAAGAAGTGCCTCTAAAAGTTGCACATACAAAATTTGAGAGCACTGCAGCTAAATCACATGTCCATGCTCACCAGAGTGGTGTTTCCAGGCATCTGCCTTAGAAACTTTGGCGCTCAGAAGAGCCACTGCTGCATCTGCACAGTATGAATATCTAAGTTTAAGCAAGTTCTCTAGAATCTGGCTACGTACAGACATCTTTTCTTCTAGATGACTTCTCTAAGCCCGTAGCTGAGGGGTCCTGTCTTCACAAGGATGCTCAAAACAGTTGCTCTGAATTCACTTCAAAGCAGATGCACACAAAGGCGCCGCACAGACCTAACTAGAAACAGACTTGCCCTAATTTGATCTAATTAACCTCCTTTCCAACACTGAATGTGTGGAAACAAATAGGATGCATTGGAACGCCCAGCTAAGCAGCTCTTCAGCGCTTTCACCTGCCGCAGTGCATCTACAGGTGAAGTACAACCTCAGCCTTTTAAGTTGACCCTCTGAACAGCCAGCAAAGTCTGCATCTGCGAGCAGATGGCCTTCAGAAGGCATATTCCTGGACCCACACGTCCATGAAGACACTAGGTCAGATGACAGTTGTGCACTTAACTGCACACTGAAGTCAGTCCAAAGGCTCTCTGCAAGCATCAAGCTTCGTGCCACACAACCACAGATAAATCCATGCCCATTGCCAAAGGAACCCCCAAGAAGAGTGACAGAAGGCAGGCCTTGTACTAGATGAATCAGCTCAACAGGACACATATGGCTTGGCACACCAACAGCAGCTCAACTATGTTTTTCAGCTGAAAAATGTCTTTTGTTCCTTCCTCCAAGGTGCTTTTTTTCAATGCATGTGAAAAGCGGCATTACTTTAGTGATACTCTAGACATTTCACCAGTCTGATTTTTCTTCTCAGAAGAAATGTTCTGGAAATGTTTAAAGTTTTATTCTTATCTAATTCCTCACTCATTCCATCCCACCCTAGAAAGAACCAAGAACTGATAGAAAATTAGGAAACTTCATCAGATGTGTTCTTTTCCATCTTCCCAGTAAATAGTAAGTTCAATCATTTTCCACCTGCTCTTTGTGTTAGCAGCCTCACCGAGTACTGAGAATTGAGTACTTTCTCACATGTAAAACCAGTCCTTCTCAGGTAGAAGTCCAAACTGTGGTACAGAAACACCAAGAAGAGTTCACCTTTCTACCATCGTTCCTGTCAGCATTGAAGAATTTCCTCTGGTGGAGCACTGCGAAGCATCCCACTTGCACACAAGCTGCTACAAATTCTAGCCCCTGTAACGCATCACACAACAGGTTATTTCTGGCACTGCAGAAAAAAAACCCAATCTGCACCCACACAATTCTGAGGCTGCAAACTCCACATGGCAAGCTTTGTCTACAAAAGTATTAAAAAGTCCCAGGATTTAGACATATAAAAGAAAAAGGCTATAACAACTGGACTATCAACTGCACTATAACAGCTATGCCATCTTACTTCAAGATGCCAAATAAAATTCACACCATATGAACTAATGCAATCGCTTTTCTGTCTCAGAGCACTCTGACAGAGAACGTGTGTTCTAGCCCTGTTTCACATTTATTTTACACAGGAACAGCAGCACATGATTTCAATATTGTCCTTAGACATTCAGGTGTATGAAGCCCATTAGCTGGAATAGACCTGCACAGCTGTGTTCTTATGAATCATACAAAAAATCAGTCCCCAATAGGAAACTATTTTGTAAGCAAAGTGCACAGCATCTCCAGCTACCCCATTAATAATAAAGGTGTGCGTTAGCCCTCATCAAAAATGTCCCCCAGAAGACTAAGCCTCTGCAGGAAGAGAGATAGCTGTACTGTATATTGCTTCAGCTGGCAATTGCTCAAGCAATACAACTTCAGTGCCATAAACAGCCACTTCCCAGTCATAGCGCAAGCACAAAATGCCCGAAACAAGAAGGAATAAAACTATAAGAGTCGCCAGGTTGGCCTCAAGCTACAATTTCTTTCTCACTCTGGTTGGAGAGATCACTACCAAGTCTAGTAGTGGATTTGGTGGAACTGTTTTGGTGGAGTCCTATTGGCCCATCAACTGCCTTGCTGGTGCTTGCCTCTCTCTTCCTCCCCCCCAAATGTAATTGGAAACTTGAATGAGAATCAAAATAGGCATGGGAGCCCTTCTTGCATCAAACAAAATAGACTGGACAGCTTTGATACAAGGAACAGCTTTTAGGATTGCCAGAAACAGCAGGAAACGGCATCTCCCACCCTAGACCTGAACCCCGCTCCCATGCCTTAGCTCATTTGGAAACCAGAAAAGGAGCAAGTCAGCTCCTCCTTCCTTGCCTCTACAAAAGGACAGCAGAGACAGCTTTCTCACTCCCTCACTCTGCTACCCCTGATCCAGCCCAGCAGAATGCAGGAAAGGGCAAGTCCATTTTATCAAGAGAATTTGCAAGGGAAGTCTAGGAAGAATATGTTTTAAAGTAATAACAGAAAGGTGGTCTTTGTGCGGCAGACAGACCAAAAGCCTGTGACTTGAACACATACTGCATGCCTTTGAATAAATTCACTGTTGCCACTCAAAGGGCCTGGGATGCTCTCACTTACAGCTCTGCCATCCCTGTGTAAGCCATACCCCAGCTATTAGCTAGGCATAACATTACAGAGTCCATCCTCGTGCAGTGAAATCTGCCATTCTGCAGAGGGCCAGCCTGAACTGTAGGCCACCAGGGAGTCCCACTTCACCTTACTGCAAGAAAAAAAGATTTTCAGTCTCACTAAGTAGAGCTGGTCCACTTGGTGAATAATTTAACCAGTCAATTAAGCACTTGACTTCCCCCTCCCACCCCATCCTATTTGCACATTTGCCACAAAGAGACATTGAATTTTTTTGCAAGTATTTTCATTATTTGTTACTGTGAACATCCAGCAGCAGCTTTGTGGGCAAAAAATCCTGCCACCAGTTGTTCAACAAACAGCAAGCCACAAACTCATTTCCATGGGTGAATTCCCCGTGCAGGTAGTTGACCAAAAGCATACCAATTTCCAAGTGTGCAGAAGAAAAATTTGCAAACTTTTAAAACTGCTAATAAAAAAAAAAATAAAAAAAGAAAAGGAGTGCAAGCATGGGAAAGTTTACTCATAACCATCTGGTACTTTGGAATATTATTTTACTGATCAAGACCAGAGATGCCTCTGCCTGCTTGAGTAGGATGGCAAAGACAACATAAGGGAAAGAGTGCTGGAAGGACAGTAAAGATAAGGGATGTGTCTTCCATGCACTCCAAAAGAATGCCAGGAGCTCACAGCATACACAGGTCATTTCTTAATGAGCTATATGCAGCAGCAACTCTTTTAGGAAAAACAAGAAAAGAAGGCAGCATGCAGCTCCATGCTTCCATAACAGCAAGCTGAGTGAGCTTAAAGCCACCTCAGGCGAATCAGTGCGAGTGAGGCAAAGCAGCAGGCTGACAGAGAGCTGTGCCACGTGGTAGCACAAGCCATGGCCCAGCCATCACCCAGATGGCCAGGCAGCAAGGAAGCCTTTCTGCAAGAAGGGCTGGAGCAAATGAGCACAAGGTGGCAGAGGAACTGAAAAGAAGGCAGAGAGCACATGTAGAAAGCTACCAAGTTTTTGAAAGCACCTCTACCAACCTTAGCACCAGGCCAGGTTCAGCACAAGACCTGCTGTGCAGTCACCAGTGAAGGAAGAGATCACTCCAACAAACATTATGGCTTGTTCTGCACCATCTCTGGCCAACAAACATCCCTCCCCCCACCTTACTGTCTCAGCTTCGCCTGCCAAATAGGAGTAATTTTTCTCAAAATCTTGGCAAACCCCTTTATGAGGCATCTTTAAAGCTTCGGAAATAATTCTTATTTAGATACATAAGACCAGGAGAGACTTTTTGGCCATTAATTTCAGCCTTCTGCTAATTTCCAGCCTTAATTTATTCATGGCCTGTTCATGCCCATTTGTCTGTGTGCCAACACCCTGTTTCAGTTTAAATAATTCTTTCCTACATTTCCCTGTTTGTTCTCCCAAGATGTATTTGGAGCAGCAGCCATGTTCCCATCTTGGCTTGCCCACACAAGCCAAGCTCTTTCAGTCCCTTCTTGCAAGGGTATGCTCCCCGTTGCCCTGGTCCCCATGGCATCTTTCTTGATTTAAATTAATCCCTGCTGCCCTCAGTTGTTCAGAACCACATCTGTATGCCATGGCATACTCAGGTACCACAGTTTCATGGGTCAGCTCACCAGGGATTTGACCAGAATGGACCAGATCAGTCCCTGACAAGACCAAGGGCTGAACGAGTTCCTTCTCCTATCAGCTAATGAGACCCCGCATCCTCCAAAACACTTTGAGTGCCCAGTGAAGGGGAGGTCCCACACTCCAACCACAAGTGCAAAGCTGCCATACTGCCCCTTCCAGCACAAACAGAAATCCATGCAAAGTCTGGCCCTACTCCATTACAGAATACATACCTGGTCTTGCCAAAATTAGTGGGCAAAGGAATATTTATAAAATCTGTTTTGTTGAAAGAAATTACTTCAGAAGTTATTGCTACCGGTGCTGATACACAGCCATACATTTATCTCTTTTTTTTTTCCTGAACAGAGACAAGCCTGCGAGGAAGAAGCAGCTACAACAGGACTGCATCCCATGCGGTGACATCTGCTTGTGCCCCCAGAGCTGGTGGGGAAAAAGATTGCGAAATCTACAGTTTGCAATCCAGCCCCTACTGCAGCACACCCTCCCTAAAAGAAGGGCTGGAAATAACTCGTATGGAAAAAATCCCTGTCCAGTAAGTAAAGGAAGGGCTTTGAAATAAAGCTCATCCCAGGCCAGGCCTGCATCTGGAGTCCTTGCGACCCAAACAGTATCAGGCAGTAGAGAGGCAGCTGCCACAAGTGGTACAAGATGAAGCAGCCCTGAGACTTCTTCAGGTCACACAGAGGCTGATTCAGACACCACTGACTCCCTCCCTCCCAGATACCCTCAAACACAGCTCGATGAAATCAGCCTCATCCACCAAAAAATTTCAAAGCACCTTTCCTCAACTGCTCCTTTCCCAGCCTCTCCCACTGTGCATGCTCTGTACAGAGACACCGAGGGCTCAGCGAACTGCTGGGTGCCTCCAGTAAACAGACTGCGACTTTGTTCCTCTCGCTGGAAGTGACAAGCCACCAGGAGGGCACAGTGTTCAGTAAGCACAGAGATGATCTTGGTTTGCCATGTGATTCGTACTGCAGCAAAGCTGCTGGCACTGCTGCTGTAATAACCAGAAGAAAATTCCCTCCAATGTTTTGGAGGTAGATTTCCCCTCTACAGCCTTTTAGTCTGCTAAGGGAGCTGAAATGCTAAGCCACTGATGCTGGCTCAGCATGCCTGTAATCCCAGTCCTATCAAGCAAAGCAATTAAGCATGGACTTAACTTTAAACACACTGTCAAAGCCCAGTGGCTTAGTGCAAGATCACACTTAAGCAGATGCTTAAGGTCATTGCTGACCTGAGGCTTAACTTGCCAAATTAGACCACAAAACCTTGCTTGAGCTGTTCTGGGGAAGTAAGAAAACACAAAGCTTATTCTCTTCAGCAGGACACACACTGCTGTAAGGGTTTTCCAGCTCCCTGGCAGATACGTCCGATCACACAGCTGCACCAGAGGAGCGGTCACCCACTATGACACTGTCTGCCCAGGAACAGGGCCGACGGCCCCACTGCTGCATAGACACGAGACACCACCCTCTGCTTCTAGGAGCTTACACAACTCCAGGGTTTTGAGGCAGGTCTGAAGGAGAGAAGGGGAGCTCAAAGCAGCATGAGACAACGTACAAATGTTTAAAACTAGCAAGTGCCTACTGAAGACCAGCATTCATGGCTTGCTGTGGTGGGAATCAAACCCTCCAGATCTGAATGAGAGACACCAGAAGGGCAGAAATAAGCTTTACATATCAAGAGAAACTCTCCAAGCATGATGAAAAAGAGAAGATGATGGCCCGTGTAAAGAACTAGGAGAATAAGTGCGGCCACTGCATTTTCTGTACAGTTATGTACTGTTTTTGTCCAGGCCTGAGAAAACAGCATTACAGAAATACAGATCTGCAATGCTGAGAGCCAGGACAAGACATAGAACTTTGTGGATGGTGAAAAGAGCTCCCACAAAAAGACAGAAGAAAAAAAAGCAGAAACTGCTTGACTTGGAGGTGGACTTGGTGAAGCTGATGAAGATTAAAGATGAGAAACTTTGGCTGGAGCAGTTTTAATTCAGTGGAAGGCACAGAAAAGGTGTTAGGACAGACTTGAAGGAACTTTGTAGTGTGAAAGTAAAAAAGCTTTCGGTACTGACATGAAAGGCAGATGGAGTGGCAGTTGGAAAGAGTCAAAAAAGAAAGAAAAAAACCCAGAAAACAAAACCCATAGACTCTTAAGACTGGAGACACTAAACATGATTGAATTACAAGCAAAAAGAAAGAGAAGAATGAGAAGTTATGGCAAAGGTGAGGAGAGGGAATAGGGTTTCCCACTGTTTGTATAGATGGAAAAGCTGGATCAGACCGAACGAAAATGCACACATTGAAACATGAAGCCAAGGGGTCACGAACATGGGCGCAGCATCTGCAGCCCCAAGTGAAAGGCTGGAGCCTCCGTTCTACACCAGCACCACGCCCTGGGAAACCATGGAGTGACTTTGAAGAGATTTACTGGAAGAGAGACACAGCCCCTCTTCCCTCCCACAGAAGACAGAGACCCCACACATACTCTGTACATTTTAAATGCAGGAATTGAGCGACCAAGCCACACATCCAAAGGTACAGGATGACTGGGATCAGGAAGAGCCCTTTTCATTTAAGGAACACGATGGGGGGGGGAACCCTGTCATATCTTTCTTCAATTCCTAGGAATTATTATGCAGGATATGGGGGGTTTTTTGCAATATACATGGATGCAAATACCAGACCAAAATACATGCTTCTACTTAATCAGATGACTTACAGAGAAATAAAGAAGGTATTTTTCTTCTCTAACATCTTTTTTTTTTAAGGATAAATAAAATTTTGAAAGTGCCTGACTTAAAATTAAAAAAGTATCATATGCACACTCTCAAGTCTGAAGTAGGTTAGTGCACACAAATATAGAAGATGAAGCAAAAGTCTCTAGAAGATACTGCAGTTCTTTGTAATAACAGCTCTTGAGCACTACAGATCTCTGACATTAGATTTCAAGACAATTTCTGACTAGTCTTTAGCTTTCACAGACAGAAACCTAGGCATGATCTCCTGTTAAACCATGGAATACATGTAAATCCACTAAGGGAGGGATGTGAATCATCTGCACAATTTATAGGGCCTTGGGTTTTTTTTGTCATTTTCCTGGACGCCCCAAGAGTGAACAGAACAGCAGCCACCCATCCCCTGCCTTCACCTTTCCTTATCAAGAGACTTGTCCCTGTCCCTTGGAGGGATGCTACCACAGCAGGCTGGGAGCAAAAAGGAGCCTCAAGGAAGGTGGTGACCATCACCAAGCTGTCATCATCCAAATAACATCCCCATCTGGTGCCTGGCCAGCTCTCCGATCAGACCTGAGGTATACCCAAAGAAGCAGACAGCACAAAGCCATCCCGGGGCCAAAAGCTCATCCTCAGCTGCACTCTTGCTCAGGCACCCTTCAGACCCAGGCAGGACCAAGGTGACAGCGTAAGCAGATGACTGCACATGCTACAGGTTCATGCATACTCAGGACAATGGCTCCTTTGCACTGGGGAGGGTAGGGATGCAAGCTACCTGAGATTTTGAGCACATTGCACGCCACCAGCATGCTGCTCTCCAGCAACAGGCACCAGCATTGTTCAGCTGCACTAAATATTTGAATAGCAGCAACAAAATCATGCCCTCACCAAAATAAACTGAGATATCAAGTACATTAATAAGTAGCTGTACAAACCTCCCACTTTGAGTGTTTACATTTTGACAATGCTGTAGCTGAACAACCAGCTAGCAGAAGTACTGTCAAAAACACCTTGAAGGCGATATTTCAGCCTAGACACAGGAACGGAGCAAGACCTCCAAGCACGGACCTCCAAGAGCAACTCTGGCTGCCTCAGTGCCAAGAGGCTGTATGTTCAGGATGCCTGGGTTTTTTTTCCACAGGTAGGGGCAGAACATCTTCATGAAAATCCTAACACATTAAAACACTTTATAAACCCAAAACACACAGCCATGAGGATAAGGTAGTAATTCGCCGACTGCAAGCACTCCAAAAACGATGATGACGGTTCCAAAACTTATGAGACTGCTTTAAAAAGCATTCATAGTTTAGAAGGGATGCATAATTTTCATTTACCTGAGGGCATCTGAGTGTTGGGATACTTCTCTGGGTTATGCACTTCCAGTTTTCTTCTTTAACCATGACAACCATAAATTTTGCGTATTTTCTTCAAATAGCAAAACCTGAGCTACTAATCACCATATATTTTTTTTTTTTTTGCCACAGCACCCAGTCTACAGCAACAATAAAAAAGGCTAGGAGATTTGCAGTTAAAACCCGAGAGTCAACACTTTTGAAAGCCTTGGCCTCTCCCAGCTTTATCTAATTTTAAGGAGATGCAATTTGTAACATCTGCAAAACCTGGTCCTGGACTAAGAAAGCTTTTCTTTGTCCGGGCAGTCCCCTCCTGGCCTCCCTGATGCACCCATGCAGAGCCACTTGCAATGCCAACACTGAATTCAGGTCTGCATTTTGATAGGGAGTGGGAGTGTTGCTGCAGACTGAAAAATTGCATTCTGCCACTGAAGCAAACTTGCGACAAAGTATTAAGCCAGTACCCACATCCTCCCCTGGTAGATCTGTAGAGATCCTCTGGAGCCACTGCAGGATTTGGGACACAAGTCCCACCTAGCTCAGACTTAAATAGTCCCTACACTGTCATGCAGCCATTCCTCCAGATTGCTCTGAGCTTCTTCCCAACTCCTCTGACTACAGACAAACCAGCCGACCTCACCAAATGATGCTAACAGCTGCCATGCTGTTAGCGTGCTATGAAAAACAGCTGAATAAAACCACTGGGCTTGACTATTTGCTTTTTCATCTGACCATTACAAAATTATTACTTTTTTTTTCAGTGGTTTCAATGCATGGCTCTCCTCTGTCATAAAAAACACACAGACATGTTTATCTGATATTATCAGTTTATTAATTGTGTTTGGTTTATTGTTTATTGTATTAGAGCTAGCGAGCACTGCACTGCCTGTTCTGGAAAGCAGCTCCCCTCCTCTGATTCCAAGGGGAGTTTAAATACGCAGAAGAAAGTCTGCTCCTTAGTGCTCACCTCACTAAGGTGGGGGGTTTCTGCCTTTCCTTCCCCCTTTGCCTCCATTTGTTTTTTAAGCTGCAGCATGTTGTAGCTTTTGCAAACTGCAAAGCAACTATCAGACAATAAAACCCTAATGCATCCATATTCTCGGTGGTAAAAAAGAATCATTTCTTTCATTAGCCTAACTTTCCCCGTTAAATAGCTCCACAGAGCACTGGGACAAGCCACAATACTAGAGAAACCCACAAAGGTTCTCCCAGTTGCTAGAAACCCGCTGCTCCTAATTAAAAACTTCAGAAGCAAAAATAGTGAATTTCTGCAGGACCAACTGGTTTAATTTCATTTGCTTTTTTAAGGAAAAAACAAAGATACAAAAAAAAAACAAAACACCAAGCAACACCAAACCCCGAAACCACAAGTGTCTCATGTTAAAATGGCACGAAGGAAAACCCCTCGGTGACTCCCCACTTTTCTGGAATAATCTAATTAGTTTTGCGAGGAAGATGAATAACCCAGGAGCCTCACGCCGAAGCGGCCGCCCGGGGAGACCCACCGGGACCCAAACTTTCCCGGTGCGATGCGGAGCACCCGGTGACCAAATCCCACCCCCCCCATGGAGGTGGAGGAGGGATAAAAAACAAACCTAAACACGACAATGAAAGACCCCCGCGACCCCCCTAAGCGCGGGCTGCGGGATGGAGCCGAAGTTGCGCGGCGAAACGCCGTCGCCCCCCGCTCCGGCCCCGCTCCTCCGGGCCGCGGGGCCACCCCGCCGCGTCTCCTCAGGGGCAGGCGGGCACGAGCCGCCCCGGGGCCCCCACACGCACCCCCGAGGGTTGTGGAGGGCGCTTTGGGGGGGGCCACGGGCACCCCGAGGGCTCCGCCACCACCTCCCCGCATCCATACACACACACCCCCAAGGGCCGGGAGAGGCGGGAGGGCGCCTTACTTTTCTGGCTGGAGTAGCCCGGGTAGTATCCATAGTAGCCCGTGATCCGCAAGATCCTGTCCTCGATGGTGGCCACGCCGTTGGGTGCTGCCTTCCCATCCATAGAGGGCGGGAGCCGCGCGCGGGGCGGCCAGGCGGGACGCCGAGCCGAGCCGGGCTGGCAGGAGAGGAGGAGGTGGAGGAAGAGGAGGAGGAGGAAGGCGGTGCGGGCACGGCCGCCGCAGCTTGCGGTGCCGCCGGGGCGCTCGCTCTGACTCCGCCGCCTGGTGCAGGACGGGCTCCGCAGCGTGGCGGCAGCGGCCCGCGCCCAGCCCGGCCTCTCTCCCCCGCCTGCCTGCCCGTTCCCGCCCAGCCCCGGGCGGGAAGCGGCGGTGCGGGAGAGGGCGGGGGGCCGGGGGCCCGGGCGGGGGGGGTGTGCTCCTGTCGTTATTTAAAGCGCGGGGGGGACGGAGGGCAGCTGCCTTCCGCAGCTGAGGCGGGAAGGGGGTGTGAGACCACCTCGGTGCCCCCGGCAGGATGAGGGGTCTCTCCTCAGCGCCGCGGCGCTCAGGCAGTTTTAGTCTGTGTAAGGAAACCCTGGTGTCACCCTCTTCCTGCCAAGCCACCCCCCGCCCAAATCCTCCCCAGATGGTGACTCCCTAAGGGACATGTTTTCTGTGGAGTTGAGGGGGCTTAGTTGGTTTTGCGGGATGATCAGCACTTCCCCACGTGCTGGTACCTCAGAGCTTGACATCGGTGAGGAAGATGGCCTGAAAGGGACATCTCAGGGCTTGACATCTTCTGAGGAAGGTGGGTCTGTGAGCTATAGACCTGCAGGTCCAGATCCTTGGATCTGTCCTCCCAGGGGCTGCCTGCAGATGCCAGAGAAAGGATAGAGGCCAAATGTGGCCTCGGAGGGGGGAAGGTTTCATCGCTGCCTGCTGTCCATGTCCCGGCAGAGGAGCCCATGGCTCTCCCTGCGTGCCACTCGGAGGCATGCCATCTCGGCGGTGGCAGCTGTGCTGTCCCGTGCTCCAGGAAAGTCCAGAGGAGAAGAAGGGGTATCTGCCCTCTGCCACCCCGTTGGGTTGCACATCTGCTCTAACTAAGGTCTACCTATAGGATGTCCTCTAAATCTTTGCCTGCATTTGAAGAAAGAGATGAGAAATTCTCTGTTTGGCTTTGTAACTCATTAGTAAAAAGCAGGCTTTGAATTACTTGACTTTTCCTGCTACTGGTGCTTGTTATGCTTCTCTGCTAGACTTAAATCATTAGTAACTAGCCTTTTTCCCCCAAAGATGCATTTCTATCTAGTAACCTACTCACTTTTTTCCAGCCCTTTCATTGTTTTGTGGCTCTTTCATACCTTATCTTCACCTACTCTTTTTCTGTCCAGCCATTTCCATTAACTAGTGCACGGAGAACCCACTCAAGCCGTTTAATATTCCTTGCTTCCTCCTCTGTTCACATTCATTCTTCTCCCTTCCATGCTTGGCTAAATAAGCTGATGGCACAAAACAGCCTTTTATGAGCACAAACAAGTAAGAGATGTATTAAAAATAGCTGTTGCTGTGGCTTTGCATGGGGAGTCATTAGCTGCTTAGTGTTTGTACAGTGCTTTGAAGATCAACGGTTTTTGGTGTATGAATACAGATATAGTAAATGCACTTAAGGTATTAAATACTCTTCTGATCTTGACTTCTTGTCTTCTGCCACACGGCTAGGTAGTACTAAGGGCAGTTACGAATCAGTGATAAACAACCACATATAACTCAGGAATTTAAGGCATAGCTCATTTCATAGCTTCCTCATTCCCTTTTTGGCTAGCTATGAAACAAGATTAGTGACTTTTAGTGTTTTTCAAATCATAGATTGCTTTTGTATTCATCCAACAGAAGCACGGACTCCTGTCGAATGATGAATTGACACCAACTGACGAGAGACATTTTCTTTTACTTCTAATCTGTGGAGTGTTCTAGGCAGCCCGCACCCCTCCAGGATTTCACAGACCATGGGAAAGAAGCAGCTGAGAGCCACATCGTGTATTAGCTGGCTTTGAGAGGTGCCGGGTCAGTAGGAGCTGGTAAGGCTCTAACCCTGTCTGCAAGATTAAAATTCTCTGTCCTAGTTAGGGAAGCACAGCTGATGCAAAATTCACTTGCCTGGTGTGTTGTGTGGAATCTCTGAATAAACCACAAGTCCCCCCCCCCTTCCCAATTTCACCTCCAGTGGGAGTTGGTGTTATGAGAACATTACCAGCATTGATCTCAGCTTCAAAGTCAAATTTCGGGACTTAGAAGTGTTACTTTGCAGAGAAGGAAAGAAATGACTGATTCATTTGAAGGTTAAACTAATATGCCCAGAAACAACTCTAAGCTTCAGATTCTTTCCAAACACTTTAGTTCTGGCTTAATTTTTCATCACTTCTCTTCCTGTTATCCCTAGGCTTTCAAGGACATGCTGTGCATGTTTAAACATCACTAGATGATAATATAAGCAAAGCCATTCTTGAAATTGCTCCTGACTATGGTTCCCTTCCAACATCACTCTATGCAATAGATGCATAGTGGTACCCTCTGTCTCTTTGAAAGCTTATAATGAATTGCAGCTTTGCGTTGTTTCTGAATTCTTACTATGCTGACAAGTATTCTTTTAGGAAAAATCAAGCAGATCGCTTTTTCTGCAATTAGGCTTTTTGGAAGTTATGGTTAAAGGAGTGCAGAGGAAGCCTAGCTGAGTAAGATGTATGAACTACCGTTTATTACCAAGGAAAAGACGCTTACATGATTAGGGGCACGTGGGGACTTATTTGGTTCATCTTTTCAAGTTAACAGGCCCATCAAAGTCACTAGTTGCATAAATATGCTAAAGTGATTTTGCAGCAAGGTTTGCATATTTACCACTCTGTGACTAAATCTAAGAGTTGATCAGAAAAGAGCTTTAAAAGCAGCAGTTTAACCTGGAGCTTGTTGTACAGGTTGAGTTTCCCCTGGACTCTACAAATGGGTATCTTTCTGTAGAGAAAGTGATTTGCACCATTAATGGCCACAGAATTTGGCCGCAGGTTTTAAAAAAAACCATATTTAACTCCAGGCCATATGTTTGCAAAAATAACCCCTCAAGTGAGAGAACAATGTAAATGTCTCCTGATGATCTTGCTGATTCTGCAGACAGACAGTCCCAGTGTCTTTTTTGCTGCTCACAGCTTTCCCAGACAGCCTCAGATAGAAAGGAACAAGAGTCTGGGTGTATTTCACAGCTGCCTTTCAAATCCCACTGGATGCTGTCATGAAACAGCGAGTAACCTCACGAGTAGAGCCTGAAGAAGCAGACCTTTCTTTACCTGCCTGTTTTCTGACACATCGGCTCGGGGTCTTTCTCTGTGAAGTAAGAGGCATCATTTCCTCCTTTTCAGTTCCTTATTTATGTTGCAAGATACACTAAAGACCCAACAGTGATCCAAGCTTGGCAGATCTCCGTGTTGGACAAACAGCCCAAAAGGTTTATGGAAAGACACAGGGCAAGAAGGGTAGTAAAAATGCTTGGAGTTGAAGTGATCACCTGAGATCCTAAAGCAGATCAAGCACAGGCTTAGAGAATTACAACCCAGTCACCTGTTTCCCATGCAGTTCTCTGTCCTGCTCCTTCACTCCTTCATCCTCCTCCCTGTACCTCCCCAGTCATCTGAGGTGAGAGAAGAAAGGGGTGATTTCTCTCCATGAGCAGAGGCTACTGCCAATCCTGCCACCTCATCTCCTTGAGGAGGTTCTGACCTAAGCTGGTATCAGGAGTGAGCTATAAAAAACACAGGCAGCTTTGGTCTGTCAGTGCCCGTTTCTTTCCAAGTGCAGCTTACCTATGAGCCTGTGAACATATGAAAAAAGAACAAAACCTGTCACATCAAAGAACGTTTAATGCCAAGTGACTTTTAAGTGAAAAATTGATTACAAGTTGAACATTCCAAATTAACTGTTTTCATTCCAATATACTATTGGGTTTTTTTAACAAGAATGTGTCACTTTGACTTGGACTGCGAGTTAAAAAGGCATGGCAAATAGGACTTCTCTCATGTCATTTGGAGAAAATGATTTCGCGTGTTATGGCCCAGTTCTCCCCACAGGCAAGTATGGTGGTATAAAACTAGCATAAACATGAAGATGCTGGACCCATAGATAGGGAAAAGAAAGTCTGTGTAGCATTTAAAGTTCCTCTAATTGTCCTCTTAAGTGATACCCATGAAAGTCCCTGGAGCATAGCCAGTTCCTGCGCACTCTGCCTCACACACGCCAGGGATGAAGGATGGACCAGTCTCTCCATTGACACCAAGGTCAAAGAAGACTCATTGACAATATGAGACCATTTAGTGTAAAGATGCCTGAAGCTGGCAGCTTACTTTTAAGAGCTTTTCCCCTCTCTGTGAAAACTGGGGAGATTCCAGCTTGGAATGAAATTTGAAGTCCAGTTCCAAAATATTTCAGAGCACCACCAGATATTAAAAGGTTTTGATTTGGCAAGGAGCTAGGCAGCTTTTTTAATGCTAGTTGATTTCACTGAAGGGAGGCAGAACAAGAAACAATCAATTCTTTGTGAAACTAAGACACAAAGATGGTATTAAAGATGGAGGAGAAAGCTGCCAGAAAAATAACAAAAGGAAAGTTGAAGAGCAAGGAAGAGTAATGAGAATGAGCGGGAAAGGAAAGAACAGAAAGAAAGAGGCATTTTGAAAAAGGAGGAGGGTGGCAAGTGAGATGCGTCCATGCAGAGGCTGGAATAGTGACGATCTGAGCTAGGAAAAAAGCCTTCCTGATCCCAAACTAGGCTGTAATTTTCACTCCTGAGGCGAGCCCTTAGAGCTCACCCATGCTCCCAGCCTGCAGCAGAACCGGGGTCGAGAGGAGACACTGCCAGGGCTGAACACACCCATTCCACGGGCAGCACCTGAAGCAATGGCTTACACACATTTTTTCCTCACTACACACCTGTAGTCCAGACAGCAGGGCAGCTTTAAACAGTCCCTGTGCTACAAAGCAATTTGTATGAACAAGTCCATGCTCTCATCCACTTGGGGCACTAGGAGACAGAAAGGTAGTTACCATTTGCCCCCAAGATTTATAAAAATGCAAGCGCCCCGCTCTGTACATTTACTCTAACTAAAGCTAGCAAAAGAGGAGCTTTCAGGGCACTCGTTTTTGTTTCCGAACAGCAAAGGGAGGTAGTTATTCCCCTGAGCCCATGCTCCCAAACACTTCCTGGAAACATTTATTTAGCAGTAACACTGCCAAGTTATGATGCCTGTGTCAAAGAGAGGGGAAACAGAGAAGAGCCTCTGTCCAAATCGCAACTAGCTGTTGCAGGTATTTGCTCCCTAAGGGTCATTCAAGGCACTGCTGCTCACTCCAAATGGCAAAAGGAATTACGGTTACAGAACTCCATAGAAATGCAAATAGACCATGGCTACTGTGTTCCCTGTCCCTTAAGAGGCTGAGACCCGCTTTTGCAAAGTACGGACCATGCCTTTTGCCTTCCTCCTTTGATGGCTAGAGCTCAGTTACAGCAGCTTATGGACTGGTTTATACCCATTGCTCTACTTCCCACTTCTTCAGCAAAGTCTGAGCATGATAAATGACCACAGCTAGGTTCTTGTGCTGTTTTCAGTAGAGCTATGATTGTGTAGACCAGCAGATCTTTCTTGGGAGCAGTGAGAACTGAGGTGGACAAACTGAGTCTGGCTTGACTTTCAGATTCCAGTTTGACTGCAGTGGTAGGGACAGAGAAAGGAAATCGTTATTTGTAGAGAAAACAAGGTACTTTTTGGAATAAATCTATGATGGTATTTCCAAGGAACTGCTTTCCTGCTAACACCTGCCCTTCTCATTCAAAGCAGGATTTGATCTCTGAACAGTCTTCAGCGTTTGGGACACAAGGAGGAATTGGGGTTCTACACTGTGACTGCTGTGATGGGACCCACAAGGATTTTTTAAGCATCTGGTAAGATTTCAGGTACTTCCCCCTGTCCCTGTGTTTGGAGGCTGGTATCATTGGAAAGGGAACATGCTGATGCACTGCCATGGAAGTGTCTGGATGGATGGCTGTTGGGACAATACTGAGCTCATCATTCAGTGTCAGAAATCTCCTCTGCCCTGTGATCTTCTATGCCAGTTTTTCAATTGCTTTTGACAACAGCAGGAAGCACAGCAGGACCCACAACCAGCAACACTCCATTTAACACAAGCAAGAAATCTGCAACACTGGGCGGTTTTACAAAGCAGCTTTCTTGCAGACGATAAAGCCCTGACTCTTTCAATACCTCCACACTATGAAGTTTCCCAGATGGTGTTTTGAGGTGGTAAGAGTTTGTGAAAGGTGGCATGAAAAACTCAAAAATCTCTACTACCTCCTGGTGGCAGAGATTTGCTCTCTGTGCACATAGAAAAGATGCTGATGGAATGACACCTGATCATCTGATATCACTAAAGATTTTGGTGTCTTCGAATCAGCTGTATAACCCCTAAAAACTCCCACTGAGGCATAATGTATTACCTAAGCAGCAGCTGTCCAGTCTATCCTCAACTTTTCCTTCCCACACTTCTCCCTGCCTACATCAAATCAATTCCTTTAGGGTGCTCCACACTCTGGCCAGTTAAACCAAGGAGAAAGATCTCCTCCTCTACCTCCTTTCTTTTGACATTTCTTGTGCTGGAGATCACTTTGGAGACAGTGATATCCTCTCCAGACTCACTCCCAAAAGCATGGAGATTAAAAGAAGCAATGTGACTTAGCCCCAGCAATAAAATTAGTCCTGCCCCTGGCCTTCACATGTATTTAGATCAATACACTATAGAAGGATAGAGGCTCCTTCTGATGTCCTAGACTGAATCTGTACCTGAGGCCTAAAGAGAAGAGTAGCCTTGCTGATCGTCTCCTGCTCAGGAATGAGCAGCTGGATGATACAGATGAGCATGCCCCTAGGACTCCCCAGTCCTAGCTCTCAAAAGAAGAGCTCGCAGCTACTCCCCAAGGATGCTTCGTGCCCTGTCTCCCATCACACAGGTTGCACTTTTGCTCCAGAAAGCTTCGTAATACGAGTCCTTCTTAATGTGAGTCAGGGCTCAATTCATTGACCTGAACATCATCATCTGGTGTCATTTAGGATGCCATGGGGCATCTGAGAAAACTGCAGAGCACTGTCAGGTACAAGAGAGGATCTAAGGGGATGGTACGTTTTTGCGCTGGCAGCTGGAGGCCATGAAGTGTTTCACAGCACATCCCAAATGGCTCTGAAGTTTAGTGTGAATCAAGTCCTGAGTGTCACCACTAAATAATTGTGTGACTTGACTTGGAAAATAAAAAGTAATCCTGATGCTTCTAAAAGCAGGGATGTTTCATCCTGAGCCATGTATACTTCCAGGAGGCAGAAGAGCAGGCTGTTGCGTTGTCCCAAGGCTGACAGATTTGCTGACTGCATGCTTTGAGTTATCTGAACTGCACCTGGGAGGGTGTAGGGCAGCACAACTCAACAGAGGCCAATGGCAAGCGCTCAGATCAGCTGAGTGAGTGTGTGCATGTGTGTGTGTGTATGTGCCTTCTCCCTTCAAAACATGCTGGCCAGTCAGAAGGATAAATTATGTGGAGAAAGCAAGGCCTCCCAGGCTTGGGACAGTACTTTTAGCTGTGCTCTGCTTTCCCTGCTAGCCTCAGGAGGCTGGGTACATCACCCTTTGGAGGAGTACAGCTGCAAGCTGAGCCTTTTTCCTTTTGGGAATGAGGTTTTTATGGCGTGAACTGCCTGTGAAGGTGAAGTTGATTTTTATCCTTTTCTTTCCATCTGTTTACCACGCTGGGCTAAGTCAAGCAGGTTGCGATTGGTCTTCGCTGCCCAGCCTCAGCATGCTGACTTTGTTATATCGCCAAGCAGCGTTGACATCCCTGACCCCTCTCCAGAAGGACCTCATGAATTCAGATTCCCTGGATTTCCTCCAGTCGGATTTGTCACGTTTCTGCACCTTCATTGTGTGACAGATCTGGCTGGAGCTCCACGCATCCCGCCTCTTTGGGCTCATACCTGCCACATTTGTAGCCCAGCGCTGTGAACTCTTTTCTGCCCCACAAGTGGATGCACAGGACTTGTGATCTGCTGCCGGTGCTGCATATGTGGTCCCAAAGAGCCTGCTGAAGGAGCCCAGGCGCCTTCCCCCAACGAAGGCAATGAACTTGACCCAGCCTCCTTATCCAGGTCTCATCACGTATTGCTGCCCCATTACCCAGGGTGTTCGGCCCTGTTTCTGTCATATGCCTCAAATCTGGGATCTCTTGTGACAAGACATTCCAAACAAAACTGAAAGGGTCTGGCCAGTACCCTAAAAACATTGTAAGCTTTTTCCATAATATTTGCTGCAATGCATATTTGGAGACTTTATTTTTCTGTCTTTGCAGCTACTTCATAGCCATGAGAGAAAACTTATATCAACTAAATCTTTATCTAAAGGCTCAGTGGGTGAAGTCTGGTTTTTAACATCTGGTTTCTCTCTGGAATCTCCATGGGTTAGATACATATGTAGGAAAAAGAAATCTGGTGTCCCGCTCCCTCTGCTGGTACAATTTTCAGCCATTACTTTGTACCAAAGGCAAAGCTGTTCAAGTGCTCTGTTTTCCAACACATAACCTGGTTCTGCTACTTGGAGATCTATCACTGTGTCCAAGGAGAAACCTTGGGAGGGACAGCAGATCTCTTTTGCAAACAGTTTTCTGATTAAATCCAGGTCGTTCCCAGATGGTACTGCAGGTTTTCTGGCTGCCACTGAACTTTCTGCTTGAGCTCTGCTATTTGGAGATTTATTTCTGTGTCCATAGAGAGACCTGCTGCTACCCAAACTTTTCTGCTGATATTTTTTTCCTACTTTCATAAGCATTTCAAAATTCACATGTATCTCTTCCTTCAAGATCACCTAGCCTGCTGCTTGTTTTAGTGCTTCAGCCATTAGAGGTAGGATCCCAGGGTACACATCTCATTCTCCCCTTCTCATTGACATCATATTTAAAGAGCTTTCCAGATTGCTAACAAGCACTGGGCAATTATTTCAGTCTGATATTCTTATTTATAATAAAGCCTCTTATCCCATGGTTGTCAAATGCCGCACATCTGTTTAAAATTGGGTGGAAAATGAGGTATGTTGCCTGTTACCACTAAGCACAATTGGGATGTCTCTTACAGAGACGTGGACCAGGTATGCATCTCCAGATACTAGTGTGCCAGAAGGTTACTCCTGTCCTCAAGAGCCCCAGGGATCACAAAACCGTTGAAAGCTCCACCTGAAACAGCGTTTCAAGAGGTCATCGCAGCCAGGTCTTCCTCCCGCGTTGGACAATCATCTCTAACTGTAGTCACTCTGTACCTAAAAAGACTCCCACAACAGAGAGTCCATCCAAGCTGAGAGCACCAGGGAATCAGTTCTAGGTGCTGTGTTGTTAAAAAATAATTTCCTTTCTCCCTCTTTATCACAATACCCCCTTTCAATTCTAGTTACTTCAGGTTTATTATGCAGATATAATCAAATGTGACCTATAGGGCCAGAAGGAAAACGGCAATATGGTTCTTCCTTTAACAATCCCACATATCGCATTGAAGTAATTTAAATATGGTCTTTGGTGTTTACATGATCAGAGTTTGGCTTGTGTATTTAATGGGGCTTGTCAAATATCAGCACAGACCAACATATTCTGCAGCCAGAGCAAGCTGTCATATTGAAATACTGACCCAGATAACATCAAAACTATTTGCTATTCATCACATAAATTATTAAATCTTTCATCAGGAACAGAGCCAGCTGTTAATATCTTTAGCTAAATATATTCTTTTTAAGTTGTAGTACTTCTTTCTGTTTTCCAAAGTACAGCAACTTCCCATGAACGACGTTTTCAGTGTCTGGTGGTGATTAATTTTCTGCTGCTCCCACTTGCACTATGTGAAGCTTTATCTTTATGAGGTGCCAGTATTTTTCTTTACTCAAAGAAAATATGCTCAATTCATATCAAACACTGCTGGCAGCATCAGTTTTTAATGACAAAAATGGTACTTGGTGTGGCACTGAGATCTACTTGAAAGAGTGCCACAGAGCACTGGCTCTGTAGAAGGAGGTCTTTTTATTTTTATTTTTTTTTAATATGATAGCCCAATGGTATTTGGCAGAAGTCATCCTACAGGGCAGAAAACCTTCACCTCTCAAAGCCAAGGTGGTGCTGGGTTTCTGTTTGAAGTGTAACGTAGAACCAACACATTCGCTAGCATAATCTCTAAAAGAAATACATTTACTAATCCCAGGGCTGTGCCTATTATATTATAGAAATTTAGAGCAGTAATAACAATTTCCTACCATTTGGTGTAAAGAATAAGGCGTTCCAGTAATTTTCCTTTGTTTGTAATAAATTACCTCCCTGCTAGCTATTTGATTATGGTATAAATCAAATGTTTCCAATTCAAGGAGATGTGATGTGCATCTGAAACTTCTGTAGCTACCTCTCAATTTATTATGCTGAGAACAGAGACCATTAATATTAAGGTTACAAAGTCAAGCACTGAAATGTTTAGAAATGCCAGACTAAACGGTGTCTATGCCATCAGGGCTATGCTGGATGGGTTTTAACCATCTGTTATAATCATGCCCCATACCCAAACTGGCTGTTGCAAAGTGGCTCTGGCAAGCCCCCTTGTCCCCTTCTCTGTACAGCTGCTCCGCTTCCAAAAGCAATATTATTTATGCCTAGTTCAAAGGTTGGCTTTTCCTCCTCCTCCTCTCCTTACCCCTTGATGTGGACACAGAGCCAGCCCCATTCCTGGTCTTACCACACACATCCCCTCTCACATCTCTAGGACTTAGTAAGTAGCACACCTCAGAGCTAACTTCTCCCGCCCTGAATTTAAGTCCATATTCCATGACACTATTTTTCCTGCAAGACTCTTACCTCCTGGAGGTGCTGACACAGTGGGGACAAGACACCAAGTCACTACTTTTCCACACTCATTAGCCTGTGTGAGATCTGAGCCCCTGTTTTCCGCACAGCACCAAACCTCTGCGCTGAATAGGGCATGAATAATTCCCTGTTGGACTTTTCTGGGACACTCGTCACAGGAGAAACTGGGAGTTTTGAAAACAAAGTGCAAAAGTCACTTTTTTGACTTCATCTTCACAACACACTGCTAACATCAAAAGGCCTCGCTGCCCTCATTTTACACACAGGGAAGTAGGTGCAGAGAAAAAGGCACCAATTTTCCAGTTATTTAACTGTGTTTTAGCACTTTATGTGTTCAATGTACAGCTCCCAGTGGCTTCAGTTGTAGCTTGGAGAGCTCAAGCCACCTCCAAATCAGGCCCAGCAGATGAAGAGTGGAGTCACAATATAAATCACTGATAATCGCTAACCACATGGAAAACGTGAGATAAACTTGCCCATCATTCCTCCACGTCCTTTGGTTGCCTTGCCATGGCACACTTGGCAATGAAACACTAACAAAGGTTTTGCTTTCTTAGAGCAAATCTCAATCTCCTTAACAGAATTGCAGCCCACTGCTTAGTGCACATATTCACCTGAGAGAGAGCATTTGCTCCCCGGCAGCATTGCTCAGTGAGATCCAGGAGGAAAACCAGAGGCAAAATGTTGTACTACAGGCAAAGACACATCCTGACTGTGTTTAAAAAAAAAAAAAAGCCACAAATCAGGCAACCACTTTGGCAAGAAGCCTCCAAACGTGACTTTTGTAATCAAGAGATTACAAAAGCATCAAAACGAACCCAGTTGAACCAGTAATACACAGAATTACAGCTGAGGGAACACTCATGGCTTTCAGCACTTATAGCTCCCTTTCAGCATAAGCTATGACAGATGCCGGTTGCTGAGGTCTTGCCAGCTGTGTACCAAAGGCCTGGGCCGTCTCTCCTCCTCTCCCCTTGTGCACTCTGAGCCACCCTGTCTTGCTCCAGTCCCTTCCGGGTCCGCTTCGTTTCAGGACGCTGACTGCTGTTCCTGTGCTTTTCCAGCACTGAGCCAGAGAAGTTGGCTTTTTGCTGACTTGATCACAAGTTGGGGTCATCGCCTTGTACCTGAAAGAATTTATCTTCCTACAAGTTTTGTGCAAGTCAGTTCCAAGGAGAACTTGTCAGAAAGGGTGAGAAGAATTATCACACCTTGCTTTAGCTGTCCAAAATGAACACATCTAGCATAAACTGAACCTTTACGTTCCTGCTGTAATCAATGGAGAAAGATAACCAGTTCCAGAGGCTGCTTCATCCTATCCTAGTCCAAATGCCTCAGGCAGGTGGCATGATATTTTTCCATGAGATTGCTAAGCTGTGTCTAAAAGGACTTTTTTCCCCTGATTTTTCTGAATGTAGGCTTTTCTCTAAACAATGTCTTACAACAAGTTCCTCCCATTAAATTGCATATTGTGAAAGGAAATATGTTATGTTAAAACCTCCCACTTGACCACTCGTTAGTGCCCCGTAGTCTCTTCGTTATGAGAAACAACGTTTAACTGCTCCCTTAAATCTTCACCCTACTTCTGCTTTTACAAACCTCCATCATATTCTCTCCCTGTTAATCTCTGTTCCAAGCTGAAGAGTCTTATTTATTTCACTTTTCCTTGTACAAAAGTCGTTCCATACCACTGGCCATCTCTGGTGTCCTTCACTGAGCCTTTCTGTAGTTCTGCCTGTCCTTTTTAAGATGGGGGAGCAGCACCGCACACAACATAACCGCAGACACACTGCGGATCTGCAGAAAAAGCCAAGTGATCCTTTCTGATTAGTTATTTATTCCTGCCTCATAATCCCTCCCATGCTGTTTTTCTTTTTGAGCACTGCTGAGTCTGGAAGTGTTTTCAAAGATGTTGCCACAGTTTGAAGATCTCTTTTCTGCATGACAGCAGCTAACTTAGAGCTTGTCTTTATGAATGTTTTGTAACAACATATTCCTCCATATTTGCTGCTTTTGAATGTCTTCTAACATTTTACCACCTCATTAGTATCTAAAGATCCTTTATTTACCATTTGTACTTGCTGTGCATTTTTACCACCCCAAAGAGAAGGAGCCTTGATGACACCCTTAATAGATGCCTACCTTTTAGGACCATATCTTAATAGGCACTTGAAGGAAGATCAAACAAAAAACTTTCCAAACAAAAATCTCTGAAAATAACACAACAATTTCCATGACTCATCACTCAGGGGAAACATCTTGCTGCCAGCATGACTCTGGGCCAAATTTCAACTCCTTTTCACAGAATCACAGAATCACAGAATGGCAGGGGTTGGAAGGGACCTCCTGTGATCACCTCATCCATCCCCAAACCCCACGTCCAGGCAGGGTGTGAATGTCTCCAGGGAAGGGACCCCACAGCCTCTCTGGGCAGCCTGTACCCCTGCTCGGGCACCCGCACAGGGAAGGGGTTTGTCCTCATGTTCAGGTGGAAATTCCCGTGTTCCAGCTTGTGTCCTTTGCCCCTTGTCCTGTCATTGGGGACCACTGAAAGGAGTCTGGTCCCATCCTCTTGACACCCACCCTTTAGATATTTATAAGCATTGATGAGATCCCCCTCAGTCGTCTCTTCTCCAGGCTGAACAAACCCAGGCCTCTTAGCCTTTCCTCCTAAAATAGATGCTGCTTTCCCCTGATCATCTTCATAGCTCTCTGCCAGACTCTTTCTAGTAGTTCCTCATATTTCTTGAACTGGGGAGCCCAGAACTGGACGCAGCACTCCAGATGTGGCCTCACTGGGGCAGAGCAGAGGGGGAGGAGAACCTCCCTCGCCCTGCTGGCCACACGCCTTTTCATGCACCCCAGGACACCGCTGGCCTCCTTGGCCCCAAGGGCCCAGTGCTGGCTCAGGGTCACCTCGCTGCCCCCCAGCACCCCCAGGGCCTTCTCAGCAGAGCAGCTCTCCAGCAGGTCAAACCCCAACCTGCACTGGTGCATGGGGTTGTTCCTCCCCAGGTGCACTTGCTTTTGTTGAATTTTGTGAGGTTCCCCTCGGCCCAGCTCTCCAGCCTTCTGGTGTATCAGCCACTCCTCCCAGCTATGTACCATCAGCGAACTTGCCTCAGGCTTCCTCAGCTGTAGAACAAAGATGCATTGATAATCCGTGGCAGAGGCCAGAAAACTCCCCCTCGCCATTTCCACCTTCAGCCTCACAGGCTGCCAGAGCTCATGCATGTTCTGAGGACAATACCCTGTCTCCCTAAGATGTCTCCTGATACGGAATACCAGAGTGACTTGTCCAGACAGGTACTCCCACTGTGAAAAAAATAATATCTTTATATAAAGTCTGAGTTTATTAAACTCCCTTAAAAGTTTATTCTCCTTTGTAAGTAGCTCGTAGGTCTGCAAATCCTTTTAAATGGTCAGCAGCATGGCACAGCAAAGGTTAATCAGCTTTCGTTGTAGGCAAATACTCCCTCCAGCCTGATCCCCAATGTGTTACAGGTAATACAAGTACAAGGCATCACAGCTACCTACCTGTAAAAAAGACATTCTGCATTTCCTCTATAAACATGTCTAGTATTTTTTATCCAGAGCCTCTTCAAGAGGCATCCCAACATTTGTGAACCTTCTGTTCATAGCCCAGTCCTAAATAAAGGGAGGCAGACACTCCAGCCCACTACATTCAGAAGTGTTTAGTTTGGGCTGTGTAGAAGGCAGATACTGCCAGCAGCATGGGCAGAGAATGATTTATATTCATTATAGGTTTTAATTTCAGACCTCCAAGGAATAAGCTATCTACTCCAGCAGCCTGGGCAGCAAAGAGAGATGCTACACAAACAGGGGATGTGAAGGCAGGAGAGACCACTGGATCTCCAGGCCAGCTCCAGCAAGGATCCTTGCCTAGCTGACACTTCGTATTGTCCAAGAAGAAATTTGCCTGTGCCAGCCACCACCGAGGCTCCTAGCAGCCGACCCATGAAGCAGCATTAACATCAGCAGCCAGTGACTGTCAGTTCCAGTCTGCTGGCCACAGGATGTGCCCCGCGAGCGGTAGATGAACAGCAGCATAAGGTGATCAAAACCAACAGCCGAAGGCAAAACAGCCTCAGCTACTAGACAGCCACAGCCCTGGTGAAGACAGCACCTCTGCACAAGGGGAGGAGAAGGGGCCTTTGAGCTCCATTTTAACCCTGATTTTGTCTGAGTGATCAAAGCTTCCTTGTCATACTGCAAGCAGAAGCTGCTCTCTGTTTTGTCAGGTGATACACAGACAGCGAGGCATGGATGTGAGGCTGTGCTTCTTACCTGAAAGATGGCGTGACAAGAAGAGGGAAGATCACAGGATCATGCCAGAGAATGGCACCCAGAGAGCTGTGACACAGCCAGACAGTTTTCTTTGCTACAGCCAGCAAGTCTTGCCTCTGCTTCAGCAGCTCCCTGGACTGACTGTGGGGGCTGGATCCTCAAAGACTCATTGGTACCTCACTCCTAGCCACACTGCCACCACACAAAATCCTCTTTACAGTGCAGAGCTCCAAGGGTCACCACACAGTGTATAGGGAGAGCTGATGCTGAGAGGTGGGATGCTCAGAACTGGATGTACGATGCAAGGCTGTGCAGAGTTGGAGTGATCTTGGGTCTCGGAAGCAGGACAGACACATTAGTTCAGTACTTTGCCCACCCTGATTAGCCCAACATCATACAGCTGCATCCATGATCTGAGCATGCCTCTGCAGTACACTTCATGTATGGTCAAATCAAAGGTCCTCCACTGGTCAGAAGAGAAAAGGGAAAGAAGGGGTTGAATTAAAGGGATTAAGCAACTGGTCTGGTCAAAGACAAACCACAGTCCATGTAGGACATTAGGACATGACCTTTCTCTGCCTGGGTTTTATCTGTTGCTCCCAGCATAGAATAAACTCCATACCAAAAGTAGGCAACAGGCTAGTTAATTGGGCTTGGACATGGAAATCACCTCCCTGATGTGGTGTGGGGACTTACGCTTCCATGTCCCCTGTCCAAAGCAGTGCACCCTGGCCACCAGGACAGTGATATGACTCTTGGCCAGCCTCTTCTCTTGGAGCTCTTAGGTACAAATTAGTAAATCTTTACAGGACCCCAGCTTTGGTGTGTTTCTGATCTGAACAAAAATACTTTATCTAGAAACTGTTTATGAATAGATGTAAAAATGGCAACTACTTCTTTTAAGGGCAGGGAAGAGTAATTCCATACAGAGGGTGGCCAGCACCAGTTTACTGCTCCTCTTGCTTCTCTCACAGTGGCTGTGCCAAATGAAATCCACCACAGAGACTGTCTGTGCAGAGTTAAAGAATTTAGTGTATAACCAAAAGAAAACATCCCAGCACTGTTTGGGGAATGATGGAAAACTTAAGTAATAAGAAAGGAAAGAGCCATATTATAGCAAAGTGTGTGGAGGGAGCTTGTGAGTCTTCCTGCGCTCAGCATCAAAATTTCTACTGGCACAAGAAAACAAACTTACACTGAAACCATTAGTCATAGTTGAATGCAGTACTTAAGGTGGCAGCCTGGGCACCTCAGACAGGACCCCAACACGCTCTTCTTACCCAGCAATTGTGCACTCTTCGCTATGCCAGGGAGCGGCGTAGGTACGCCTTCATCAGAGCAAATGGGTCACAGCATACGTACTGGGTGTTGCTTGTGTACCAGGAGCGCTTGGTATAAATATGCCATTGATGTTGCGAATAATATGCTCAGACATTCTGAAACGTGAAAAAAAAAAAGCATTGCAGACAGTAATAGAGGCCTAAAAATAAAAATTAAAAAAAAATTCAAGAAGTCTCACACTTATTCCTATGCCATGCATCGCAGTTCGACAAAGCCAATCTTTCTAAGCCTTTGTTTCAAGATTCACTTGCACCAAGGGAGCTTTGGGACCAATTAGAGTGGCTTTCCCAAACTAGTAATTTTTATATTTACAGTTCAGATACTGATAGTAAATATGACAAAAGGGCACTAAACTTTTAAGTAACTCAGAATATTGCTGTGCTCAGAGTAAGGCAAACTGAAAGAGAAGCCAGAAGAATACTTAATGCAGACCATGTTATCAAACATTTAAGGAGACTGCATTTGTAAAGAAAATTCTTACAGTCAGTTATTAGCCAATAAGTGGAGCAGTTCATTGGCAAAGACACAGTAATACACAGCAGGCAGCTGGAGCTCTTAGGGAAAATACAATTAACTTGGTAACAAAATTAAATATAGTAGATCTATAATAAGTGTGAACAGCTTATAGTAAACCCAAAGGGAGTATTAAGAATTCAATCCATCAATCATCACAGCACGTAGCCACCCCTGTACGATGTTTCTAAAAACCTGTTTGTAATTTTATGTCTGTTCCAGTTACTGTATGAATAAAGTTGGTCTTTGACTGATTTTAACTGCTATGGCTCCTTGAATTCCAGTACAGAAATACCACTTCACATTAGTTTGTCGTTCTGATATTCTTGATCTTTATAAAGTAATTAACTGTTGCAGTGTTGTAGCTAGACCACTGGACTATTTCCATGTCTGCCAAATCATCTTTGACAAGATTTTCACCAAAATGTGACTCACTTTCTCCATCTATAAAATGTGGATAATGACATTACTTTCCATTATGAATTGACTGGAGACCTAAGGCTGCCTAATGGAAACGTGTTGGTAATGCTGCAGCCAACTCTGCTTTTACCTAACCTAAAGTCATCGTAAGTAATGCTACAAACTTGGTGAAGTTATTACGGTAAAATTCCAGCACAAGAAAAAGCTGCATCTCCAATCATTTTAAAGAAAAAAGCATCAAGAATATTGTTGCAGCTTACAGAAAACAATCCTGCTTAAAAAATTGCTGCCTGCTCTGTCTTACCATGATAATCAAGTTTAGGCTCCGGAGTGGTGATTTGAAATAACGACACATTCACGCAATAACTTGTCATTCTTTGCAGCCTCCCTTCTCCATCACAGGGACAGAAAAGCACGCCCTGTCTCGGCCCCGCCAGGAGGACCCTGCTCCCGGCACACCTCCAACCATGACAGCAACCTCAAGGCAATCTCAAAATACAGTTCAACTAATTTAACTGCTCTCACAGCCACGGCCCAATTTGCTTGTCTCACCCTGGATGAAGCTCAACACTGGCAAGGGTGCTGGTACACAACCACTCTGGTACTCCTGCCAGCCCAACCATTCACAACCCTGGCTAAACTGAATTTTTCCATAAGTTCCTCTGGAAAAAATAAACCTCTCTTCTTTCTGTTCAGGATCACATTATCCCAGGTAGTCAGAAGTGTCTTTAAGTGGAAATCTCAAACTCTATTTCCCAAAAATACTGAGACACTGGCAATTATTCATAAGATCACCTTGCACACAGTGGCACAGGCTGCCCAGGGAGGGTGTGGAGACATTCCCTGCAGACATTCACACTCCGCCTGGACGCGGTCCTGTGCCCCTGCTCTGGGTGTGCCTGCTCACGCAGCGGGTTGGATGGGATGAGCTCCAGAGGGCCCTTCCAACCCCCACCATTCTGTGATTCTGTACTTCCAAAGCCCTCCTGGGGTGTGTAGCTCTGGCATGTGCCGGCTCCTTTGCCCCAAAGAAACCTGGAGAAACTGCAGCTCCCAGGAATTCACACAAGGGCAGGGAGACTTGTTATGAGCCAGGAGCTGCAAAACTGCAGAACACAAGAGTCTACACTGAAAGCTGAGGAGCACTGGTTTAAGGGACCAGCCAGTGAAACACCTGGTGCAAGCCTTGTCTGAAAAACTGCCACTGTCTGCCTCCCCAGCAAAAATAAATGCTACCTCCAGCTGGAGTGAAATCAGTGCTGGTGGATGCAGGAAGGGCGGGCAAGGACTATCTGTCACATGTAGGTCTTTGAAGCAGCTCATTGTTCCCCATGAAAGGTAGACAAGCAGCAGCCCTTGTTATGGGCTGAAGCCAAGAGAGTGTATGCTGAGGGCAACACTGCCGTCTCCCTGGCAGCTTCCTAGGTCCTCTCTGCGAGCTGCCTCTCTGTCGCAGGGAGCAGCGATCTGTCTGACACGGAGCGAGAGGAGACTCTGAGGACAAGGATGCAGCAGCCTCTCGCTATGCCCAGGGCAGGGCTGGTGAGGGCTGGGATGAGCCCCTGCCACACAGCCACCCCTGCGAGGCAGCTGCAGTCTGAGAGAGCGGGTTTGGACATTTTTTCAGACCCATCTCCATTCATAAATCAGGGAAAAGGTGAAAATTCCCACAGTAGGAGCATTTTAAACTCAGACAGTCTCCACGCAAGGCAATTACAGAGAGGAGCTGTTAATCACCGAGCAGACAGGGTAACCTTTGAGAACTGTGTGATGAGAATTTGAGGAGCTGGAGTGAAAGTGTTTGCCTGAGATGTTTAGATTCCAGCACTGCATTTTCTTTGGAAGTATCGATCAAAGGTCCACCTCCTCTCAGTTTCCTCTCTAGGTCTATTCAGCAATCATCCAGATAAAAAAGAAAAAACAATCGCCACAGCCCACTAACCATTGGCACTGTGAAACCTTATTCAGAGAGAAAGTCTGCACCGGTTGCTTTTCTAGAGATGAACAAAATGGTTCCAGACTCCATGCCCGGTGCGTTTGGAAAACGCGCACGTTGAGGGAGCTCTCAGTGCAAAACAGAGCTATCGTTTCGCCCACGGAGAGCAGGGGCTGCTCGTGCCCCGGACCAGGGCACACAGGGCGCAGAGCTGCTATGGGTGACCCTCCAACAAACACTCCCAGCACCAGGAGCATAGCGCAGACCAGTGGTGAGAGCAATAGGGGAAGGTGTGGACCTCAAATAAGAAGTATGTTTACAGTCCACCGGACAGTGATCCAACCTGGGCAATGCAGAGCATCCTTCAGGACAGCCCAGAGTAGTTCTTATTCACCTGAATTGTCCTGTGGAATTACTCTAAGGGCTTGAGCAGACCCTCCACCTTTTCTCTCTCCATTTATACTGCTCAAGGTGCCATGAGCTTGCTTCCCTTAGCAGAACCAAACCTTATCTTCCTATTTTTTACCCCCTTTCCTCCTGTCATCAGCATTAACACTCTATCCAAGGATTAGCAATAGATCCAAGGGAAGGGAAAAATGTACAAGCCCAGTTCTCCCAGGTTGGTTGATGGCTTATTTCATATGCAGATAATTCCCTAATCCAAACGCACAGCAGGGGAGGGTCCATTGCCGCCATTTGAGGCACTCCAACAGAGACTGGAGGTGGTGTTGGAAATGCTCCTCTGTAACCGGGAGAAAACAGACCCTGGAGGCTGTGCAGATGATATAAAACCTGGACCAAAATGGGTTGATTCATTCCCAAGGACGACAGACCTTCCTTGATCCCAGGCTGTCCATTGCAGCGATGACCATGGAGACGTTCACTAGGGGATTGATCACACCAAGGAAGGTCTATGTCAAAGGCACTATTAACTTCAGAAAACAGGGAATCGACTTTGTTTTGCTGCCACTCTATTCAAAGGGGCAGGCAGGGTGGATTGGCACATTTGCCATGAACAGCAATGGCAAGAGGATGGCTAATAATGCAGATCCTACTTACACCAAGTGAAACAGAAGTTTGTCAACTGAGACTGTTTTTCATAGTGCAGCTCAGGAAAAATCTTTAGGTAGTGCAGTCTTTAATGTTTAATAGCAATAGTATCTTAATCACCAAGGAGCCTCTGGGCCTTACACGAGACATTCTGATTTAAGCTGCATTAAGTGAGTGTTGTATCCAGCTACCGAGATTTATAGATGACTTTCTCTTGCTGCTGGTCATAAACGCTTGAATCAACAGCCACTTGGAAGAGATAACAGGGATGACTCGTGTCCATGTGAGAGTGGGGTTACACTGATTCAAATAGTTGTTGTATCATCCCTTAAACACACCTACTTAAGCTAGCTATTTTATTAGATCACTGTGCCAGCACATGCATGTATGGATCTTGACAGCTTAGGAGAAGGATATTAATTTTTGATGCAGAGCTGCAGCTTCATTGATGGAGTGCCATCTGTAATATTTAGCAGTGCTGCCATGCCACAATTCCCCCAGTAACATATCACCAGCTACCACCTCTCAGATTAGGAACTGACTACATGTTCAGTGAATTATTCATTTCACTGCAGAGCAGCGCCAGCAGCCTGGGAAGCGGCAGCCAAGGGCTTTGAGTAAATATGGAAGGAGCTGAGACCAACAACAACTTGCCTTCTCATGTGTTATTGCTCTTTCCATTGTTCATTGCTGGCAAGTTTGCATGTGCCTAGTGCAAAATTCTCAGTCCTATACTGGTTTAGGGGACATGGTAGTGTTGGGTTGATCGATGGACTTGATGATCTTATAGGTCTTTTCCAGCCTTAATGATTCTATGAAATGAAAATTAAAAGGAGGGAGGAAAGATTTTTATTAATTACTACTAAGCCAGGGAGTCCTTTCATAGCCTGGCAATTGTTGCCTTCAATGTTTGTCCCACTTATCATCTAGCGGCTGCCCCAGGATTCCCTGAAAATTATGGAAAGCTGCGTGGATCCTCTTTGGCACAAAGATGTTTCATAGACACATCTAAATAAAGTAATGAAACATTGCTACTTACTGGCTTCAGAGGAAGCCTGCGCCACTGCTCCGAGTATTGCGGTGACTCTCCCGATACTTGGCAGGCTTCTGAGAGCAGCCGCTCCTGCCGTCCTGAGGACTTTGTCTGGTTTCGGTGTCTTCTCAGAGACGTCTCTTGTGTTTGCTGAAGAGCTTGAACTTACGACAGGAGGGAGCACAAGCTCAAAAGATGCTCTGCTGCGTTTATCAACAGAGCGGTGCCATAGCTCAAGGCATCGCCACCACTTACTCACGTGTGGCTGTTGCGTGAGCTGCGCAATGCAGCCTCCTTCGCCCAGGTGCTGCGTGTGCTGCTCTGCCACGGTGCGGATCCAGAGGCGCGTAGGGTTCGTACACACCACACGCAGCATGGAGCACCTCCAGGCTCCCGGCCAACAGCAAGGCTTTTGTGAGGCAGCGTTTGTATTTTAAATACAAAGGCAAGCTCCCGTTACAACCCGTCCCTCACCCAGGATGCAGTGGAGTTGCTGCTAGGACAGGTCTCCTCTCAGGGCACAGCTGCCATCACATCTTTGTTTTCTTTTTTCCCCCTTCGGTTCCAGCCCTGCTCTGTAACCAAGATGGAACAGAGCTGTATTTATTTTTTGCCAGGCTTGAGATAAAGAGATTGGTTTGTGAAGAGCTTACCACAGGCTTACAAAAGGGACTTAATAAAAATCTCCCTCTATTTTTTTCTGGAAACTAAGAGTTCAGCTATACTCCTCTTCATGGAGGAACACACACTGGCTGTGTTAGCCAGGAATTCATGCACTTTAAGCACCCTTTCACTTAACCAAGCACTGTTGGGACTCTACTATAGGAAGCTCTCACCATCCATGAACCCATCTGTGGCAGAAGAGATCGGTAGCGGTATATGGACCAACTTGTGCTCCTCTAACCCAACCCAGACACCACCTTCCTGCACAAATAGCTCAGCTGAAAGTAAATAAAGTACTCAGAGGGTAGTGGGCCTGCTGGCATGAAGGCAGAACAGTCTGCCCATAAGGCAGTTGGGACAATAATACCTACCTCAATCTTTGCTAGTGTGAAATGGGTCAGCTCCATCGCAGCTGTGCTGTTTAATAAGGTGTGAAGGTATTGAGAAGTCTTAGTTGTGAACTTTGTGGTTTTTTTTCTAAGGGACAATGCCTCTGGGATTGGCTGCAGCTAGACATGTGTGCTGGAGGGTACCAAAGCTGCCATCAGCTCGTGTCCATTTGACTTTTCATAGCCAGACATGGAAATGACCTGAGGGTATGGGAAAAGGCCGTGCACTGCCACTGCTGCGAGTGCTCTCTTGGGAAGTGGGAATGGGCAGGACAGGAGGGCCCTACGGTAAATCCATGCATTCTTCTGGCTGGGTTGCTGTCAGCATCTCCCCCAGCTAAAGCCGTGATGCCAGGAATCAGAGGGGACACCAGTGACAGCCCAGCACTTGGGAATCATGGACAAGAACCTAGGGCTGCTGGATAAATGGCAACAGATTCATGGTCATGGAGCAAACAGCTAATGTGCAAATCATCCTTCATCCTGCTCAGGCTGCAGGCAACATACAGCCCTGTCTCTGGCTCACGCCACTGCTGGCAGCCAGTTCTGCAAAGTGCATCATCCCTACCATCCACATGGCGCCTCATAGGTTACACACATCCTGCAAGGAGTTACAGGCGCAGAACATCTTACTTGTGTCAAAGCCAATGGCAAAAAATCCAATCACTTCAGAGAAGGCACAACCATATTTATTTTTAAAAATTAATATGCATGTTCTACGGGGAATGTTCAGCTGCCAGAGCAGAGTAGGTCACAGCAGCATTTGATCTATAGACTCTAAAGCTACTGGTGAACGTCATGTTCTTTATGGGCAGTTATGTGCCTCTCTTCATCTGTATCAAGCAGATTATTACACTTGCAGCCGTTTTTTTTTTTAAGGACTCTATGCTTTTAAATAAACCATTAAAATAATGATTCAGGCTCCAGCCTCACCAAGAGCTGCCACAAATGGACAGATGTGGCTGCAAGGACAGTGTGAACGGGGTCTGTGGTTGCCCAGAGCCACAACAGCATTTGGTGACCTCCTGCTGCAGCGTCCCCATCCCAAATCAGAGCCTCTCTGGGAGAGCAACAAGAGCATTGCTCATTTAGACAAGCTGCCCCCAGCTCCTCAGTGGCATTTTCTGATCTGTATTTAGAACCAGGGTGTTTTCTGTGCCCTGAAACATGCTGGGATCCAGCAATCATGGCCTCAATAACATTAAAGGTCTCCAAGTCCACAGCTGAAGCTCGTGTGTGCTGTCATAGCATCATACTGTAGAGAAGAAAAAACAATTTTGGGAGGGTTTTGAGCACTGAGTAATGCTGATTTAGGGCACATTTGTTTATGTACCATCCAGGAGCAGAGGGGAGCTGAGGCAAAAGCAGAAAATGCCCTGGGACACGTACCAGCAGCTGCAGGAGACAGGAGATGTGGGCTACACCTGGACACAAAATGCTGTTGATCTATGTATGTAAGGAGTTAAGGGAACAGTATATTTATCCCAGTCCCCGAATGAAGTTCTTCCATTCAGCCATCTTTAAGAGATGAATTAAATTATTTGGAGGCAAAATTGCTCAAAGAAACTCAAATACATTTTTTTCTTCTACCAAAGAGGGGGACATCCCCTTATAATTGATATGCCAAATGCGTTAGACCAGACTGGGCCTACCCCCTTTTCTCTGGGGACCTTTCTCCTTCCCTGCATCCTCCAGATGGTCTCAAGCCTCACTCAAGGCGAAACCATCACATTCTAGTTATGATCGTCAATTGAACATGTTGGAGTGACTAGAGCGCCCATCCTCCTTTGAAGGCCAATGGCTGCAGCAGATGCTGGCCTGAGCAGTTTGGCCCTTGGTAGTTTTGAGCCTGAGAAGGCTTTTGAAGGAGGATGGAAATCAATTGACTGACCAGCTCCCATGTGCTGGCCAAAGGACCTGATTTCAGGGGTGCCTCCCTGTTGGGTGGTGGTTACCAGCCAAATGGTCCAAAACGGGTGGCAGCTGATGGGCTGCAACCGAATGGTGGAACTGAGCCAACTGAGGCTTAATTAGTCTTCTGAGTCTGGTGGATTTATCCACCAATTTACCCACCCAAATCTAGATGGTTTTCCCCTGCATTCAGCCAAGACCTCTTCAGTTTCTCCTCCCCCACGATGTGCCCCGGGGGATACCACGTCACCACCCAAAGCTGTCATGAAGGGAATCTACCAAGCAGCTGTGGCTACACCACCACTGCCTCGACACCACAGTGGATCCCAGATCGGCCACATGAGCCAGGTGGCAAAGCAAGAGGCAGATCTGCTCTCCCCGCTCTGTACGTGAGATTTGGCAAGTCTGTGACTTGCACTTCCAAGACGCTGCTGAGCAAAGAAAGGGGTCTTGCTTGCCTTGAAGCGGTGGGAGTTTGGGTTACATATAGCCTCTCTTTTTCTCTTGAAAAGCATCTGTTAATAGAGAGGAGTTGGAGGGGAGCATCAGACAAAGAGACATCACAAGCACGATCCTCCCTGTCAGTGGAACTGCCGCTTACCAGGAGGGTTTCTCATGCAGCCTACGTCTGTGATGTGCTATTATGTTTTATGAAAAGAAGTGAGAATGTCAAGTTTAGAACGGCTTGGCTATTTCCAGAGGCTTAATGCTATTATGGCTCTGAGATGACAGGCAGTGGAGACCACTGCCTGCTCCCAAGCAGCAATTTGGGGGCCAGCTCTTTGAGAAGGCATCTGAGCCAAAACGAAACTGATCCCAGACTACGGCAGAAGCTCCCCACTGGGCTCATTTTGTCCATCAGGACTCCTCAGATCTCACTTTGAAATGCCAGTTGTTGATCAGGGCACACACTGGGCTGTATGGACCAGGAGGGGATGGTGAAGGGCTCTGATCTCATGTGATAGTTCCCAACCTCCGGCATCCCAAACACAATATGCCACAGGGCAGCCTCCTCCTCTGTGACCCGAGCAGCTCCCGCTGAAATCCCAGGGAGCCCTTTCAGCAAGAGGATTCTGACAGCAGGCTCTGCTCGCCCAGGCTGCCTGTACGGTGCCGTATCTTGGGTGAGTGCATTTGATCATCGAGCTGCTGTGCATGCAGCCCCTTCCCTGGGTGGTTGCTCCCATGGCTTCACTGCAACTCAACACAGGCTACTGAATTTGTTCTCCTTTATTGAACCTTTCATTTTTCTGTTGCAGCTGCAGCAACACAAAGAACTGAAGCCTCATCTCCTGTGTCCCAGGTCAGTCCTCAGCTACTGAATCATTATCCCTCCTTTAAAGGAGCTTTAAAAAGATCCATTAAACCGTTTGCTTTGTGGTCCTTTATTAGACACTCCAAGTTTACAGTTCAGCATCCAATTTCTCAGGACACCAGCACTGCAATGACTCCCTTCTCATTGGGGATATTATTTTAAAGGGCAGAATAATCTAATGTCACACACAGTTTTCCTTGCAGCATTTGAAAAGAAAGGCCCTTTAATCTGAGATATGACACATCCTGATCGGGTATGGGGAGGGGGAAAACCCAGATGAGAGAGATTTTTCTTTTATGTGGCTACAAGATAAATCATTGTCCAGTGCAATGTGTAGTAATTGTAACTCCCCTTTGAGTTTTACAGTACATCAGAGGCCTGTGAGGGCTGAGATTGCTCGATGGCTACCGTGCCTTCCAGGTTCCAATTACCCTCCTCGCTGCTTTCAGTATTGGTTTCTTCACGCTAAACACTCCACCGAGTGCAGCCAGATGGGCAAAGGAACGTGGAGAAATTATTGCAGGCTCTGCTGTGCCCAGGTCTCATCTATTTCTTTTAGCTCCTTCCAGAGGAGGAAGCGCTGTACGGAACGTGTGGGACTGACGGTGCTGCTTTCTGCACCTCGCGCTCTCCTTGATGAGCTGGCTATTAGCTTTAGGCAAAAAAAAAAAAATAAAATTAATCTGTGCTCAATTTGTTGATTGGACACTTCAATATATCAGAGAGGAAGAACCAAACTGCAGAGAAAAACCTTTTTGTCTTCTGACACTGCACTTCCACTTAGGAAAAACACTTGGCCCTGCAACAGCGACTGTCATCGGCAGATGGCCATGCACATTTCAGTGGAGCCATTTGTTCTCTTAGAAAGGGGAAAACAAAGCTGATAAAATTAACTTGGTAGTGGATTACCCAGCAACCTTGCGGCATGTGAACTTCAGTCACTGGTGTCCCAGCTTGGCCTCGGTCTGCCACACCCTGATGCTCTCCCAGAAGCAGAAACATCCCTTTGCCAACTCTCCACCCTGCAATGGGCTTCTCTCCTCCCGTGCAGCACAGCGCCTGCCAGGATGCTCAGCCATCAAGAGAATCACTGTCAGGTGCTTGTACTATCAAGGATGTGCCCTTCTTATCTATTAAATCAACACACAATGAATTTGGGCACAAGCTAAGTGTCAGCTCCACCACACACTTGTGGCCATGCAATAGCAGGCTGCTACGTTGTGTTGGGCTTCAAGCACCTCAAACCTGTAGTGCCCCTTGTAGTTACGTGGTCATGCAAATGTTTCCTCTATCACTGTTTCCTTCATCACTGCCTAAAATGCTGCAGGTCCAGCCAGCATCATTACGATGTCCTGGGTTTTTCTGGATGCAACTTGAATTAATCAGTGGGATTGGCAGTATTACTTTCCAGTGCTTAGGTACACTTGCAAAATCTAGGCTGTCTACTGCACTTCTCCACTGTACCAACCCTTGATAACATATATACTTATTTACTGTTTACTAGACCCAAATTTTTATATATATATACATCTATTGCTTCAAGTTTGTCTTACAAGCAGTGGCCATAGTTGTGTCACCTCAAGAAGAGTCAGGCAAGCAAGCAAGAGCCCTTCCTTCAACCTCACCGTTCTTCAGATCAAACATTCAGTCCATCCAATAGCACTAACATTTTACTTTCATAATCCTGGCTGAGATCCCTTTTCTGCAGCAAATTCCACAATGGTGGTTCTCCCATGTGCCGCTCTGTGAGCACCAGTGTAAGGGCTCGGGGTTTGCTATGGCAGTGGAGCTCACAAGCAATTCCCTCTAGGATTTTAGCTCCACATTTCTGCCAGACTGGGGTATCTAGAAGACCATCTCTGTGCAGAATCTCAGGCTCTAATAATACTTGACCCATAAGAATTTCCCGAACCACACATGCTTAAAGGCCGCTCTGGACCATGGCACATTTGCAGATTTGGCCCTACACTTTAAGGGGCCTGAGCCATTGCATGCCTCTGGATGTCATCCTGCAAGGAAGCCCCAGCACGGCACTTTGCTTTGTTATAAGGTAAATGTTAAATAATAAGATGTTTTTCTTGTTTCCTGTCTCCTCAAAGTCTGTACTCTGCCATCCAAAAAAAGAAAAAAAGGCTTATTTTCTGGATTAGTGTTTCCATAGCCTTGACTCCTTTCTACACCCAGGTGTGATCATCTAAAGGTTTCAGGGCAATAGCATGCATTTTTAAGCCCAGAAGGATGACTGAAAAACAAATATCCAATTAAATACTCATTTTAATAGATGCTGTACAGCTTGCATGCAGCCAAATCCCTTTATTAGCCTGTTATTTTTCATGCTATTAAACCATATTCTTTAGTTTCAATTTTAAAGGAATGTCTTCTCTAGCATGTACTTGCCAGTTCATTCACTGCTATTGCGCCTTTAACAATTCACTGCCCTCTCCCCTGCTTTGCTGGAAATAAGGATGGACTTGGGTTATTTCTGTTAGCTTTTTTTACAGATGACAAATTCAATTATAAATTATAAAAGTCACCTTTGTCTTAGAGCTAGACGTGCAAAGTCACCCCTGCACATCCCAGAGTTATATTATCAAACCATCTGGAGAAGTTGAAAGCACAGCAACCTCTGTGCCGCTAAGAAGACGTGGTCTCCACGCATGAGCCAGCCTCCGTCCACGCAGCATCAGGGCCACCACCAGGTCCCCCACTCAAAGACCTCACTGATGCTTCACTGCCAATTTTATGAAGGTCACAGGGATGATGAAGGTGATGCTCGTGTGATGACGCCTCCCAGGGCCTCGCCATAGACAAATCCAGCTTTCTCCTCTACCCCATGAGCTCAGCCCAAAGGTCCCTGTGCAGAGATCAGGTAGTCGGTGCATCGCCCCAGCGTTATGTGGGGAGCACATCTCATTCACCAACCTACCGAAGTGTCTGACACGAAAGCATATGGATGTGTCATCCCTGTAATTTCTTCTCACTTACGGCACCCTGGAGCTGTAAAGCAGCCACGTCCAGGAACTCATTTAGCACCGAAGTACATTACCCCCTGTGGAGGAGATTAAATGTCATCCTTTGGATTAAGTTTGACATTAAGAACAATTACTTTTGGCACCGCAGGTTAAGAAGTGCTTTTGTCCCGCACTGACACACAGCTGATAAAACCACGCAGGGAGTTTGGTGAGCGATGGGCATTGCCATCAGCCGGCGGCTACCTTTGGTACCTTCACCTCCCCACGCTCAGAGACAGATGGCCCCAGCACTCCAGGGGGACGAGGTCCCATGGGACCTACTTAGCATTTGCTGAGCTCAGTGTCAAATATAACAGACGTATTTCCCAGCAAGGGCTGCTTTGTGTGATCCGTGGAAACTTGACAGAACAGGTGCTTCCCAATCAGACCGGGATGCTCAGCAGCATCAGATATTAGGGGGGAGATCCATCAGCAAAGCTTCTCTTGCCTCTTATGAATAGAAGTGTCTTCCATAAAGACACTGCCAAATAGCAGCAGCAAAGGCCATATGAGATTGGGGTGAGCAGACCCAACTGTGTCAAAAACCCAGCCAAAATGTGTGCAATAAATCAGGGCTCCTTGTGGCTGGTGCTGGCCCCAGGCTGCTGAGTGGCAGCAGAGCTGGCAGGGGGGAGACACCACAGCCGGGGGCAGGTCACTGGCGAAGGGGTGCACAGCATCCCCTTCCTCCAGCCCCATGGCAGCGACCTCCTGCCTAATGGCCAGATCCTGTAAGTGACGGTAGTTTTGGAAACTCTTTTGTCACTTACAGCAAGAACAAAACACCTCAACAAATCTTCGCCACCATTTCTGATGCAATCCACCTACAGGCACGGTCCAGAGAAGCCAGAGACCGGACACCCTCCTGCCCATAAATAACTTCCACGTGCCCAGCACTAACGAACACTGCAGCTTTCTCTCATTCCAGCCCTGATTCAATGATGCATTTTACTACCTCCCTTCTTTTCATTTTAAACCCAAGACCAGATTATTTTTTATGTAGGTCTCCTTGGCCATGGTTGTGCCTTGGACACAATATCGATCTTCTCCCTAGTTAGCTCTTCATGCCCGACTGTGCTAAAGTGCTGGCAGCTCTGGTCTCCCCTGGGACGCAGGGACCAAGGTTGCCGGTGTGTTATTTAGTCTCACAGACCATGACCCCACAGCCCCTTGTGCCTGTAGACAAGGGTTTGTCACCACAAACAGGTCCTGAATGTTTTTGTACAGTGGCAAAGCTCCCACCCGCAGCGGCCCCGCTTCTGCTCTTGTAACAAAAATCCAATTTCCAGGTATTTCAGTTGAATTTCAGACTGCATCCAAGTGAGATTTAACCAGGCTGCAGTGTAATGCAAAAACCAATCAGCCAGTGGATTGGAAGGATGTTACTTGCTATTTTTTAATATTAAAAATGCAAAATGCAAATAATTGGGAACAAATATATCAGAAGGCCTGAAGTTGCTTAAATAAGTGCATGTAAATGCAAAGTAAGTTATGACAAGAAAAAAGCACAACTCTATGGGCAGACAGTCTCCAGAGGCAAAGCAATAAGTTTTAAAGGGTATATTGACCAGTAAGAATGAACCTTGGGGAAACAGCTAAAAATGAAAAAATAGCTAGTCAATCAATTACTTAAAATAAGGATTTTCAGCTTCCTGATATAAAGTATGAGTAAACCCAGTGATTTAAATATTTTGACTGCAAAACCCCAGGTCAAATTACAGCCTGATGCTGGCAAATGGTTTCATTATCTAGACCTCAGTTGTGTAAGAGCAGACGCTTTAATTTTCCTGTAGAAATTCTTTCTTTATTTCTGAATATCCTTTTATATGAGTACAGTTGCATTTTTGCAGGGATTTTCTTTTCTCTTTTTTTACATTACCATTTTATTCCCCATTGAAAAAAAAAAAGATTAAAACTGAAGTGCAGTGAACCTCTGTTAACATCAGCCTTTTCCTCGTCACCCAGTTCCATTTCCTCTGCTTCAGATGAAAATTAATTCATTAGTGAAGAACCTTGATGACTGCAGTTTATCCTTTGGGTCATTTCATATGTACAATTTGGAGAATTCATCTTGCTTGAGCGAACTCCTGCTGGTCCGTGTGCTGCTTGCTCATGCCCTGCAGCAGTAGCACCTTGCCAGGCACTGCTGGTCCCATCCCAACCCACTGCTGCAGATTTATTTCCTGCCAAACCCCTGGGCTTCACGATGAGGATGCTGTGAGCAAGAGCTGGAAACACCCGTGCAACAGAGCTTGTCACACCAGGCTGGATGTGGCATCCTTCCCCAGGAGTCAGGTTTGGCCCCCGAGCACTGAATTTGGAGCAAAACTTTTACCGCTTTCCCTCCAGTGCCTTCATTATCCATCATGCTGAAATAAATACTTTGCCAGGAGCCCCTGGAAACCTCCAGGAAGGGTGGGTAAGCCTCCACTCCCAAATGCTGGCCCCAACACAGAGGTTAACTTTTGTTGTATATTGTGCAAGACCCAGGACCTTTCTGGGGACATTTTTGGAAAGGGACACTCAAGAGCTGCTATTCAACTCCATCCATGTCCCTCCACAGACTCCTGTGTTGAAGCTGCATCAGTGACTGGGCAATGCCAGCGGTTGCTTAGGTGTCTGGCAACCTTTTAGTCTCAGAGTCATTTCATCTGGGCATGGATTTGGCCAAAACGCACTTGCCAACACAAGGTATGGACCTGCCCATGAATATTCCTGCCTGGACATCAAGGATCTGCCGAATGTGGCCTTTCAGCCCAGGAATGAAATTACAGGTGTCAGCCAAAGGCAGCACCTGGGTCCACCAACTCCTACCAAGATGTGGAGCAGGTCTCACACCTTGTCTCTTCCAGGGCTGTCCCCAACAAGGACTAACGCACCTGTGAGCCATGCAGAACTCCCCCACCTCCCACACCCATGCCGCTGGCCCCCTCCCCTCCAGGCAGGAGCCCGGCTCGGTGCTGCAGGGAAGCCTCACGGCTCCATATGTGAAGGCAGTGCTGAAGCATCCTACAGGTGATGCAGGCAGGAACAGCTGAGCCGTCACGGCTAACCTGCCAAGAGGGTTTGTGTGTACCTCTTACTGTATTGATGGTAAAAGCAGGAACACCAAAACTGTAACTCAGCCTATTCCTACAAGAAGCCTGGGGAAATTTTCCTCACCATGCAGATGCTAAGAAGCCTTTTGCTGGACAGGAAGCGAGCATGGCACATCTCCACCACTCTGGGAAGAGATCTTCAATGTTTAGCATCCTCCCTTTGGCTTCTGCTTTGGAGGTGTTGCCCCCGGAGCCCTGTCAAGAGCCAGTCACAGCCTCCCCTTCCTTCTCCAGCACTTTATCTTCTCCTCTAATTGCAAATTTCAGCCAGTGCCTGTTTTGGATCCCTCTTGTATCTCCTTCAGCAGATTTCTGCAGGCAATAAGCTTTACATTAGACACGGGGTAAATCTGCAAGAAATCAGGCTGAGAAAAGACACAAAGTCGAAGAGACTTAGAGTAAATCAGAAGAAACCACTGTGCCTGGCAGGTGGAAAATCTGTGTTGCAAATACCATGCAGTTCTGTGTACACATAACCCACTGGTTAAACTTCTATGTGTGCATATATCTTAGTATACATGCATGCCAGTAATGTCATGTGCTCACATATAGATGTTTGGTCATCAATACAGTGGAGCAAAGCGCGCCTGGCATTTTCGGTTAAGAAGGGAGTCACTGGTGAAAACGTTTCTGCTGGGAAATGCCACCATCACCTCTACTGACTCTGTGCTCCTGGCTGAGACCCAGACCCTTTCCTTGCAGGCAGGGGCTGTCCTGCTCCTAAGCCCTCAGGAGAGCATCACTGTTGGGGGAAAAAAGAGGGAAAAATGCTGTGTGCATTGCTGCAAGCCTTGAGAAGCCGAGAGTCAACGTCCTTGTGCACTGATTTTTTGCCCTTTGAGGTCCAACTTTAAAGCACTTACGAGCCCCATATGCTCTGGGGGTTGCACAGGTGGAGGGTGAGACTTGCCCCAAAGTAAAGGAGCTTTTTGTGCCTGGCCCCAGGCCCTCAACCAGAGCACAGACCCTGGTGGGCTCAGGCGTAGCAGCAGCGACCACCCACAGGCAGCTTTACCACCAGAGCAAGCAGGGAATGTTTTTTGGTTTGTCCTTCCAAAATACATTGACAAAAACAAGCCCAAGCTGGGCTGTCTGCGCTGCTCTGCACGGCTCCGTGCCTCGCGGCTGATGGCGTGCTTGTAACTGAATTAGGCTGAGCCTTGTGCCAGAGTGACCTCGTGCTTTGCTCACCCCCAGGGAACCGGCACAGGGCAGCGACCCCGAAGGGAGCCTGGGACATCCAGTTCATCCTCTCCATCAGGGCACATATAACCTTCTTTGCTTGTGCAGGTTTTCTGCGGCCTCAGAATGGCTCCACACATGCTTTTCTTGTGGGGGTTTTAATATGATCTCTCTCCTCTCCCATTTTCACAAACCCACGGCTTGGCTGGCAGTCAGGGGCACTGGGAGGAGAGAGGCTGATGGACAGAGGCTCACAGCTAGTCAGAGTGATCACAAAGAGTTATTTCCTTAGGAAAGAAACCGATGGGGAAAAAAACACGTTATCGTTGTTTATCTTCCTTCAGCAGGTTTTGTTTTTTCACTGGAAAAAGTCAGCAATGCAGCAAATAGCTTCATGAATATACAGATTGGTTTTGGCAACTACCAATTAGCAAAGAATGTGTTTGTGCAATCCCCAAACAGCTATTTCCCAGGGAATTTCTTGTTTTGAACAAGCCATTTTTCATTAGAGAAGATCCACACACTTGGACAAGCAGTTCTTGCTGGCTCTTATTCCTAGAGGGTGCCTGGAGAGGGGCAGGCAGCCACGGGCACGGGCCGGCTCTGTGTCCCGCCGGCTCACATTCCCACCCTGTGGCCTCCACCTACACACAATACAGCAAAAGGACGCATACGCTTCAAGCTGTGTCAGGGGAGGTTTAGATTCGATATTAGGAAAAATTTCTTTACTGCAAGAGTGGTCCGGCATTGGAACAGGCTGCCCGGAGGGGTGGGGGAGTCCCCACCCCTGGGGGTATTTAAAAGAGATGTAGACGTGGCACTTCAGGGCATGGTTTAGGAGACATGGTAGTGTTGGGCTGACGGTTGGACTTGATCCTCGAGGTCTTTTCCAACCTTAATGATTCTATGATTCTATTCTGTGAATCTATACCCAGCCCATGTACTTGCACGCAATAACACAATGCATGCAAGGACATCTGCAAACAGGACTGGGGAGGCAATTACAAACCCAGCCTGTACACCCCTTACTCACTCTCAAGTCTTTCTGATTCTTCTGCTTGAATCACAGGCCCATCGAGGTGTGTGCGATGATATTCACCTGCAATAAGGCTGCCCTTTGATGAAATATTTGCAGCCCCTACAGCTGAGACTAAAGGTTCACCAGTGCCATATTACTGGGGTCTTGAAAGATTTGGGTGCCGATCCTTGCTGAGGGGGCAAAACGGAAAGGACAAATGTCCTGGTATGCACAAAGAGACACCTGGCTATACGTAAAGATCATGGTGTAAACATATCAGTGTTGGGGCTCATTACAACTACTGGAAACCCAGCTGAGGGAATTTGGGGTGTTCCTCATCACAGCCCATGGCTGACACCTACCTCCGGCTAAATCCTACCCAAAAAGTCCCAAGCCGAGGCTCCCCACTGCTTCCATCACCCCTGCAAGCCCAGCATGAGCCTTGTACCGATCATGCAGCACAGAGAAAGAAATGCAACATTTGAGCCTTCCAAGCAATCATTTCACAGCTTTACCTGAGAGACAGCGAATGCCATGAACCACAGATGAGGGAGACGAGGCGCTTGAAGTAAGATATGATGGACAGCTTTTTATTTCCCAATGTTTTAATTTAACAAAGTGCTACATTCCATAGTTACAGTATGAGGAGTTGTTCTTGTCTGAAATAGAAAACCACAAGAAAACACAAGGACTGCTAATATCACTCTATGGAAGCAGTGCAGTCCAGAGAAACCTCACCTAGGGTGAACATCTGGCATAGGAGACACCTTAAAAAATCAGCAGCTGTAGAGTACAGGTGCATTTCAGAAGGGCAAGGGCTGCACATCAGGCAGGCTGGTTCCTCTCGTTGGAAATGGGGCTGTAGATGCTGAAGTGGTTGTGTGATGCCTACGATAAACTCTGGCTTGTGCTATCAGGAAAGCCCAAAAACAGAGGCGAACGACTCATCTTGTGCTGAGTCAAGAGATTATTATTGCTGCAGCGAAGTCGCCATCGCAGCTGTGCCTTTGCATGGGGCCAAGGCTGCGTTAGCAGTGTCACAACAACTCACCTTTACATTCAGCGCCTTGCAATTCACCTAGCATGGAGGACGAGCAGGGCACTTCTTGGCTGCTTTTCGTGTCCTGTCTCTTTGAAAAGAATCTGCTTGTTTGGCAACGCAGAGGTATAGATTAAATGAGTAGAGTGTTGGGAGACTGGAGGCTTCAGCTCCCACCTGAAACCCTCCTCCCTCCCTGAAATCTGATAATTTCAAGCAAATGAATCAAACTCCAGGAGCTGTATAGAGAATACTTTTAAGAGCCCAATCCAAAGTCTACTGGCCTTGGATGAGAAGGGAAAGAGCCGAAGGATGCTTGTGCTTTAAGGACCTGCAGAAATTGCACTGACATCAGGGGCACTGCAGAAAACCCTGTCTGTGCTCGAAATGCTCCTACACCCTTCACTGGGACCCGAGGCTGGTTTTGACTCCCCCTTGCCTCCACCCCAAGAAGAATTAAGCTGAAGACATGGGGAGCCTCCAGGCTCTGAGGCAGGTGCCTAACCAAAACCAACTAGTCAACAAACATCTCCACTTCAAATGGACATCACTTGGGATCTCTCTGCACTGCTGAGTGGCTCAGAAAGTTGGCCAACAGTAGTCTTCTGCCAACCACCAGCTTCCAGCCAAGACACCTTGGTTGGTGGTGTTGAGAGCCAGAGACAGGCCTGGGAGTGAAGCTGGACCACAAACAAAATCTTTGGGCAGCCCTGCTCACCCACAAGTCTGGCTCCAGCACAGACCAGAGAGCCAACACTGAACTGTGCACTCAGCTGGGCCTCCCTTTTAGCTACAACCCTCCTGCTTGCCCAGTTTGTCCCACCATTCTTGCTGTGTAACGGCTCTGATATTGCAACCATTTGTCAGCCCCACTTTCAGCATCGCTGGTTTCCAGCATCCCAGCTGCCCACGCCATGTCCTCACCGAGTGAAGCCTGGTTCTTGAGGACACCAGGGCACCCAGCCGATGCACTAAAACACCGCCTTCATCATTCTGACTGGTGGCATTGCCTTTAAGTTCATTATGTTGGGGAGGGAGAAAAGAGACAGTGAAGCTGATTGCCACTGTAGAAAGTCAGTGCTTCCCAAACTGTGGATTTATTAGCACAAGGGAAGGCCACAGCACCTCCCCACCAGCCTTTCCAATCCAAGAAATTGACAACCCATCCATAAAGCTCTTTCCGCGCTGCTGGAGCCAAGGTACTTGCACTCAGACCAGCAGCCTCGCCCAGCCATCCCTCCACCTCCCGACTGGCCAGGAGCTCTGCGTTTTATCGGTTACTTAACGCAACTTGTGCCGTTGCCACACACGGCACAGGCACAGTACCATTCACAGGAAAGCAAGAGGAGCCTGTCCTTCGCAGGCTGTTATTGCACAAAACCCTGCTGATCCCCAGCTGTTTGGGTCTTGCTGGTACATCTGCTCTGTTCTGCAGCATCACTGACAGCTCCTCTTTTCCAGTGTTATCTCGGGTCTCTCTTTCAGGCTACAGTTGCGTGCAAAGGACCCAGTCAGCCCAGCTACTGTCCTTTCTGCTCCAGCACAGACTCCCTCTTGCAGAGAGGCCAATGCCATGCCTCCCTGGCTGGATCAGGGTAAAGCATTTCAAGAACATCTTGCACCTGCCTATGTAGTCTTGTTCCCAGCCTGTCTGGTGCTGTACTTAACAAGACAAGCCTTTCTGGAGATGATCTCAAGCAAACTGGAATGGAGGAGAGAAGTCATTCAACCTTGCAACCCTCATCAAGCCTTGCCAGGAACAAATTATCAACAAGCCCAAGGGACAAAATTTCCTGATTCCCAAAACTGCAAGACAGCCAATAACGCTCAACTGGACTGTTAACACCTCCCGACCGCCTCCAAGCTCCAAGAGACTTAGGAATGAGATGGAAATAGGGAGAGATCAGTGCAGGAGGAAAAGTTCTTCTTAGCTTGGACTGATCATTTGTTATGGAAGAAAGAGGCTTTTATTTGGGGTAGGGGCACCTGGACTTAACAGTGAGCTGCCAGTCAGTGCCTGTTAAAGATGTGGGTCTGCTTTTAGCAAGGCAGAATTCCCCTGGTCAGCGTTTCAGGAGTGAAAAGGGAGGGATGCAAGCACTGTGGAGCCCTGGCTGGGAAAGCCTGTCCTAGAAGGATTAGGGTATGAAGACTCCCTAATATGTTGATGGACCAGGTTTTACTGTGCCTCCCCCAACCTGCTTCCCACGCACTCAGTGGGATGAATGTGTGAGGGACCATGCACAGCTTTTCGGCTGGAAGACTAGCATCAGTAGCAGCATTTTGAATACAGGTCGTCCCACCTGTCCTTCTCTAGGTGACTTGGTAGGTGTGTGGGTAAGGCCTACAAGAAAGCACTTGGGCTCTGAAGAACACTGCTTGTTCAGAGCTGAACATCACATCTGATGACTTAATGTCCGGAGGAGGCCCTGACCCTCTCAAGAGAGAACTGAGCTTCAGGCAGGTCTTCCGAATGTTGCAAACTCACTCACATGCCCATGAGACATTTGCTTACCATCATCTACATCTACACGTCACAACCTGAGAGGCCTTTTCACCTTTACAAGGTGAAGGAATGAAATCCTGCATCTGCCCCTCCTCAAACTCTCCTCCTACTTCTTCACAGACTCAGTGGGATTTAATCTCAGTAGATATGTGGTCTGGCCTTACTTGTCTAATCAGGTCTCCTCCAGCAAGAGTTGCTGTTGCTTGAATGAAGGATGAGTCCCCACAGAACAGTGATTCCCACCTCAGAAACATGGATATTTTGCATAAATGTCAGATTGAAGTAATTTCACAACCGGAAGAAGAGATAAAGTAATGCAGCCCTTTTTCTAGATATTTTGACAGCACTTCTGTGCAAAGCAACATTAATTTCCCTTGCTCAGTTCCAGTAACATCTCAGACACTGGCTGTCTCCCTCTGCAACCTGGTGCTAGCAGCCCAGGCAGCATGGCAGCTTGCCCTCACCCATTGTCACCCTTGGGCTTCACCGCCGCAACCCTTGCAGCCATCTGTCACAGCTTCAGATTTTCCCCCATGGCCAAGGGCTCCCCAGCACGACCATTTCACCTCCCCATAGCAGATATCTCTACAGCTGTGGCTGTTGCTGCTTTCCAACTATTACCCACAAATCCCTCAACACCGACAGCCACCTGCTCCGCAAACTGTGGTGCCTTCCTGCATTCAGCAGTGTGGAGACAAGACCCATCCAGATCCCCCAAAGGTGCTGCCATTCACGCAGCTTTCTGGGAGTGGCAAATGTAGTTTCCAGGGCATAGAGGAGACAGATGCTCTGCTTTCATCTCTATATGAACACAGCCTTGTGAAACAGATAAACTAGTGTCCTTCAAACACAGGCAGAAGCTGAAGAAACCCCTGACTTGCCTCTTCTCTTACCTACTTGCACCCTGAACAAAAGCTGAGAGATCCATGCAAGACTATCCATCAGTAGGTGAGCGCTGGTATTTATTGTGCTGTAACAGGCAGTGCTGGTTGAAAATGGGACTATGATTTCTGCTGTGAAGCAAGTGTTGAGCCCATTCCCATGTGTCTCTAAGAAGAGTGGAGCAGAGCTGAAGGAAGAAAAAAGGGCTGAGAGTTGGGGAACCGAGTGCAGAAATGTGCTTCAAACTGTATCAACAACACTGTACTTGGGCACTTCTCAGGTGGCAAGGGATACACTTCAAGTGTATAACTCATTAATTAAGCAGAGCAGCTAATATTAGCACTAATGAACTCTAGCTCAGGTAATGTAACATTTAAAATTAACAAGTTGGACAGAAGTCCCATTCCCGGGTTAGGTGAGATCTATTGTTATGATTAGATTACTGCCAGCCAGGACCAAAACAGTACAACAGTATAATAGGAAAATAATCATCCATATGTATCAGCTCCAGCTGTAACAAGACGCGCTGTGGATCTGAATGAGGCGCCGGGTGCGAATGTGGAATCTCACTACTGTATCAAAACAAACATCACCGCATGGTACACGTAGAGCATAGCATGCCGTTTCGCCCGAGTGGTACCAACCACTGCTCGGTGGCTCTGGGCGGCGGAGAGCAGCGATGCAGCAGAAAGCCACTTGTTCTTTTTCTCCCCCTCCCTCCTTTAAAAGTCACAGGCTATCACAAGGGCACTGCAGTTCAATTCAATTCAAAATTCATCTTCGGAGCTGTCAGCTAAGAGCATGACTCGGTCTTGCATGCTGTTAAATTCCCTCTGCTAGGGGAAGAAAAGGAATATTGAAGAGCTCCACATGCAAAAAGGAAGTGATGAGCATTTGGATCCCCCCCATATGCTAACCAAGAGGTCCCGGGCACTTCAACCCAGGCAAACCGTAACCATAACCAGGCTGCACTTGCTTTACAGCCAAAATGGTTACAGGAGAGTGGGTGGGAACAGAGGAGTGGTTTTCCTTTGCAGTTGCCATACCTTTCTTTTATGTCTCTTTGAGCCATTTCTCCTTCGGCGATTCATAATCTTAATGCTGTAGAGTGCTCCGAGGATAAAGAGGGCGCCGGCTATTCCAACTCCTACAGGAACCAGCATCCCTGACATGTATCCTGCCTATGCAGAAAAGAGAGAAGCAGAGCAGCACTCACAAAACCATCCTTTCAGAGTCATCTCCCACCAGTCTAGGACTGTGACATATCCCCACACTGCTTTTATCAGAGTTTATTGCATTTGAGTCTCTATCACCTGCCTGCATACGATGAGCCTGGCATCCAGGATCACCAAGCAAGCCCCCAACCAGCCCCACTCCAGGACCAAGCTGGTAACCACCACGGCTCACTCACCATCAGCTTTTGCTAACAGATACTGCCTTGTGACAGCTGAGACACTGCAATATTTGCCTGTCTTTAGGAGAAGAAACAACTTCAGTGCAGGGTTGCAAGTGCTGGTGTCAAGTGTCTGTTAATCCGGGTGCACGTGTGAATGAAAACCCCGACCTCCAAGGGCAGGCAATCTCAAGCCACAACAAAGACCTGTAACCACCCAAACAGCTTCACTACATGCTGTGTAAAGTAGGCTGAGTGCTGCTCCGAGCTCCCCAGGTACCGCCAGCATAAAGCAAGGCACAGGTGTATGTCTGGCCGTGCTCAACAGAGCTCATGCGGAGAGTCGAGAGCTGCCGCTACTCTTTTGGCATGACTCTGGCATGGCACTGAGTGGAGTGGTGACAGGTGCCTCGGCACCGTGCTGCCCACAGCTCTCTGCACCGCCCCGCAGCCCTCGGGGCGGCAGGAGCCGGCGGAGGAGAGCACGGCCCAGGCAGAGGAGCCAGGGTGTACGAGCCATCAGGCAAGGTGGCAGGCACCAGCCGGGGAGTGGGCAGAAGGGGCGAGGAGCTGTTCTGGGAGAAAGGCTGCACTGCGAAGCAGGGGTGCTGACCTCCGTCATGGGATGTGGATGGGAAAGGGACTCAACATCCTCCTGGCCAGCTCTGGTTGCTGGGGTGTGTCTTGCTATGGCCAAACTGCTAAATACACCTCCAGTAAAGAGTATTCCACAGCTCCCACGCTTCCCCGAGACACACTGGCATGGGAAAGCAAGTGTCCCGGGACACTAGTTTCATATCTCAGCATGGGGACAGCAGAAGCTGCCCTCAACACCCGCAGCTGGTTCTCTGAAGGTGCTGAAGTGCAAAGCCAGGCTGTGCTCACATCTCGCAGGAAGAAGAACCAGTTTGCCCTCGCCCTGCCCAGCCCAGCCTGAGCATCCTCAGCTTTGTACTCAAAATCTTTGAAGGAAATGCTTTTGCCTTGCATGGGAAGGGGCCACTTGCATGAGCATGACGGTGATGTAGAGGGAGGGCCTGCACACCTTCAGCTGGCCTTAAGGGTAGCATAGCAAATGTAAATCAGCTCTAATTCAATTGCTATCATCCATATGTTTGCATTGCCCATTAAAAAAAAATCTGACTGATTTAAAATTACGGTTTTAAACATGTAAAATCCTTTGGAAAATACTCCCAATTGCTTGTTATTTTATATGTTTGAAATGAAAATTAACCCAAATTTTAAAGTGGCAAACTGCTTCAGCATCCTCTTCAGCATCCTCACCTAATTCAGGCTGGGGGCGTCAATGGAGTGAGCCTGGAGTACAGCCTGGCTCCCTCCCTCATTAGCGCTGCCTTCTTTCACACTACAGCAACAGTGTCTGCTGTACCTTTCACCACCCACACTCCCCAAATTGGATTTTACACCTGCCAAGGGACACATGCATGATTCAGAGGACTATCAGACACCTCTTCGCAAGCCTCAGTCCATTGCTTACAACCATTCATCTTCATCTGCATTCCCAAACTGCAACCCAACTTACAACACATGCTTACGACGTTATTGCTTCTCCTCCATAATCCACTGGGGGGTGGGGGGGAAGCTATTCAGTGTGCACTGCCCTGGCTTCGTACGCTTACCTGGACAATGAAAATAACTGCTTTCATCCAGGGCAGATACAATGCTCACAAGAGCTGTTTTGCTCTCCCAGGTCCTGCTCAGTGCTTTAAACAGTAACAACTTTGTGTCTGGATCCTAAGGCTTGAGGCATCTTCAGCTGCATCGTGCAGTTCCCTGAATGCCCTCCCAGAAAACCCAGGCCGCTCAGCACATGTGCTTGGAGGGGGGCTGCGTGCCTGCATCCCAGTTCTCAAAAAAGGAGGTTAGTGAGAACACAGCCAAAAGACGATCTCTGCGAGGCAATTAAGGTGCCTTAATTGGGTGACCTAATTAGTGCAACATGGGTTTTTCTATTTATAGAACTTTGCTCCTGGCATGGGTGGTGGCAGGAGACTTGAAAAGGTTTTGTAGCTGCTGCCCAGATAAGTTTCCATGTCAGAAATCACTGTTTTTAATACTGTGAACTCTAGCCAGTCTGCGAGCCTTTACCATGCCTGGCCAGCCCATGCCCTTTTACAGGCTTCCCCCAACAGCTGCGCCAACAGTTTCTACCCCAAAAGCCCGCAGTGTGAAGCAGATCCAGGACCTGTTCTCCCAGTCCTTCTGTGTCACACAGCCCAGCTCCTGAGGGTTTCTGCACTTCCCCGATAGGCAACCCCATTTCACAGGCAACTCCGAAGCCAGTTTTCTACCCTTTGCCCATGGGGAAGATGCAGCTTCTTTACCGATCTGATGGATGCTTTTAATACACCCAATCCATGACCATGACCTTCTTGGCTCCACCGGACTTTGAGATAACAGCAACAGAGGACTTCAGAGGAACCTCATGTCAATTATTCAGCATACCAAATGCAACATTTGCACAGTGTTTGCAGGAGACTGTACGCTGACCCGTGCTCCTGGTCCCATGCTCCCCACACCATTCCCTCTCCCAGCAGGGCAGCCCTGACGGACACAGGAGGACACAACTGTCAGGAATGGGGCTGTCATGTGCCAGGACACTCTTTTGGATGGCAGGATTGTAAAATAGAGAGGACAGGGCTCTGCCAACAGCAAATGAGAGGGGCACATATTAAGACTGGTGCTGATAAACTCAACAAGGAAGAGGAGGCAACCGGGTGACCAGGTTTATTTGGGAGTGATTTGCTTCACCAGCATTTAGTTGGGGGTGGGGGAGTGGTTTTTGTTGGGCTTTTCTAAGGTAAAATGCAAGCAAGGTGGTGAAAGATCTGCCTCTACAAATCTGCCGTTCCCCAAAGGAGGGAGACAGCTCAGGGCGGAGTCTCTCTTTTAAGTGGACACTAGCAGACCCCCAGTTACGCCAATGCTTGTGCTGGGCATTGCCATGCAGTCCAACATCTACCTGCAAGAGATTCAGACCCTAAACAGTAACCCTCTTGGAGACCGGACCATGCACCCTTCGGCCCTGCAATGGGGAAGGACAGAGGCACCAACAAGGTACCAAGAGGAAAGAAGTGAAAGCTACGGCTTCAGTGAGAAGACACCTGGATGTCCCCGAGCTTGTGTTGTGCGGCTGGGGTAGGTCTGGCATGAGCCGGTGACCCCTGCATGCTACATTCACTCCAGGCACTCAACCAGTCTTGGTGTCTGCTTTTTACCTTCGTCGGGAAAACCATTCTCTGTCCTTTCAGCATTCGCTCTGGCTGAATCCCAGGCCAAGGTGCTCTGCTATGAGCATAGATCACACTAGACATGCCTCCTTCCTATTGTAGGCAGAAAAGCAACTCAGCAAGGGCTGGGCAAGAACCCACCTTAACCCTTCCACTCCCCAGCGCTGGAAAACAGATACCCAGACCCTGTCTCTCTGTTCAGACTTGATGGTAAGGTGCTGCTGAAATTTGGTGGGGATCATGTGGGAAGGCTGGGCTCGTTCGGTGACAGTCTGCTCAAGCTTAGAGATGTATTTTCAGGGGCTGGAGCTTGGTCTCTAACTGTCATCCTGTTCAAGAATTTCCAAGCCCTATTGAGTCACAAAATGTTCTTGTCTTAAAACACTACTCATCTTAAAACACTACCTCATTTCTAGCTTCATGGCTTTGCTGTCATCAACATATTTGGAAGGTTTCACAACCATTTCAAGATGTTAATATTTGCCCTATGGCAATAGAGCCTAAAAAGCTATCACTGCCTGTGGCTGCCACAACTCTTGATTTCAGGTACCACCACCCTGTAACACCAGGGAGAAAGAATCAGGGTCTGTTATCTTTTCAGTCTTCCTGTGTTTGTTCTTCTTCCTTCCAGGAATTTGCAGCTCTTCTTGCATGTGGAGGCAGGAAAGGCCTCGTGCAGAGGCAGTGGCGTGGCACACAGCCTCTCACCGGGGAGGATCACCAGATCCTCTTGGCTTGGATGTAGAACCAATCATAGGACTTCGAGAAAAGGAATGGATGTAAGTTACAGGGCAATACAAAAAAGCAACTCGGGTAGTCTGAAGAGAAGGTGATCTTCTAGTGCAGGGAAGTCTCTCAAATGCCCCTGTTCCTCCTTCTGCTCTTAGTTACTGCTTATCAGGGATGTACTATGGATTTACACCACTATATACAACAGCAGCATCTGGTTCATTTGCCTCCCAAAGAAAAATTTAAGTCCTTTCTCCATTGTCTTTGTAAAGATAATGAACTGTACTGACAAGCATTTATTTATTCCTGCAAGTAAAACTGTTTTCCCTTTTAAAGTAATTGAAACACTGAGCCTCCTACCTTATCTTTCAGTTTCTCCATCCAGCTTCTCACTGTAAAATAAGACAAAAAAGCTGTAATCATGTTACTTATGTTATATTAATTAGTAATTAATGATAATGACAGTATTAAAATAGATACTAATTAACTTGACAAGCTGATAACAATTTTCATTAGATTTCCTCTCATCCCATTCACGAAAAAGAGCAAATGTAGCAAATCAACACGAGAAACTCTTCAAGCGAGTTGGCAGGCAAGAAGCTTGCTTTTGCCTGTGCAATTCACATCTTCAGAGTGATTAAAAAAGGAAGATGAAAAGCAGTATTTCAGGTTCTGGGTTTTTAACCAGCACTTCTCATACACACAGTCGGATGAAAACCTTACAGCATGGCTATCCCCTTCCACTGGCCTCCTCCACATAGACATTCTTCCCTCTATTTGGCATAGCCTGTAACAATGCCTAAAAAAGTATTATTCCCTGTCTTTTATTCCCCTGATTTTCTGGAAGCAGCCACTGCCTGCTCTGGGAAGTCACCAGATAATATCTGAGGATTGGGATAACACTGGAAGTGCTAAATTACTAAACCAAGTAAATTTGTACTGCCATCACAGAGACTTTAATTTCCTAACAGTTAATATAAGTCCTATGAAATATGATACCCGAGAATTAAAAGTCTTTAATGGCATGTACTTTGGGATGAAATATTCAGCTAATCTCAAAGAACTGCAAGCGCTTAGCAGCGGGTGCACAACTCATTAACTCCACCGGCGACTGGATTTGTCTACACTGCACCGCAGACAAAACGCTCCGCCTTTGAGAGATCAGCTAATACTTTAACGAATTCCTACCCGTAGGTAAGAGGCAAGAAAACAGTTAAATGTTGGGTTTTTTCAGGGTTCTGCAACTGTGTTTTAAGCCCTGGTCAAGGATCCCCATTTCTCCAGAAGGACAATGCTCCGGGCACAAGGGGACTCTAGGATGTGCCAACGTCCTTCTGAGGGATATTTCTCCCAGGATGCATTAGATCGCAAATGTTACGCACCATTTATGGAGTGAGACCCTATTTCCAAGCCTGCTTTCTTATAGAAGCTCCCTTCAAAGCTTGCATGAGCAGCATTAGAGCCTGCCTGTTGGGCACATGCATGCACACCACTCAGGGTAACCGTCCTACTGAAACGAGAGCCTTACTGTGAGTGGGGAGGGTGCAGCAGTAGGGGCATCAGTTAATGGCCTTTTTATGTCTCAGATACGATACGGAGAAGCACAGCAGCTAGGAAGTAATAAGACTCAGCCCAGACATCAGCATCGCTGAATTGAACTGCATCATTTTAACAAGTTTGAAGTGATTTGGCAGTGATAGGTTAGCGGTTGGACTTGATGATCTTAAGGGTCTTTTCCAAACTTAACGATTCTATGATTCTATGATTTGAATACTCCCTTTTTAACTATTAGTAATACAACACTTTCCAAATGTAAGGATCCCGAATTGCCTAGAGGTGAAAAAAGTGTGAAGCAGGCACAGTAACGTACATGCAAACTCACCTATCTCTGACAGGTAGCTAAGAAAAAAAATCAGTTATCCAGGAGACGTACTCAGACACCCACAGCACTAGGAGATGACAAGGTGTCTACTTTTATCAACTTTTCCTGCCATTAGTCCTGACCTGCATGGACTAAGCCATAGTAAACTCAGTTGATGAAGGTGCCATCACCATCATCCTCTGCTAGTCTGCATACCTCGAATTTCTAGTATTTCACTCCCAGGGGAACACCAGCGAGGAAGGAAACACATGACTCCCCTGGGGCTAGGCTTCTTGGCTGGGTTTCTAGGTGTACCACAAAAACACTGGGTGTAAACACAGACTTTCAGGGAGACCCTACACCACTGCCTGGCTGACAGGCACGGGAGAGACCAAACACCCGGAAAGTTCTGCTTAAAACCACAAATATTGCAAACCAAAGGAATTAATCCCAAAATTCTTGCCAAAGACCCTTCTCATGACTCTCATGTTTAACGATGCTATTGTGTTTTACTCCAGGCTGCCAGGAGGAGCGGCGATGGTGACTCACAGTCACACAGTAACAGCCACAGCTTCAAACCACAGTGCACGCCTTGAAGCTTTGGACTGATGTCCTCCATGGACATCCAGACAGCTACACGCATACACACAGCGCGTGTGCACAGCCAGCTAAAGCCCCTCTGATGCTCGGTTGGCCCCAACTCAAGCTAAGCACAAAGCCTGTTTTTACATGTCTTTCACAATAATTATATGGGATTGGTGATCTCGTCAATAGTCAACCCACTTTCTTGTAGCTGGATAACAGTGGTGCCTCTAAAGCAGCAACTAACAACTCCAGAGTATTTCTGACAAGTCGTAGGCAGGGGCTGATCTAATAATATTCTACTACACGCTTCCAACAAACACAAATTCTGGCTTCGTTCCCCTCTGCTCCACAAAACGACAGCAGCACGTCCGTTGGGACCCCAAGCACTACCATATAAATCTTTATTTGCTAATTATACAATTGCTTATTATTAAACCAGACCTTGTTTTCAGCCATGTAAAGCACATGTCAGACACCTTCATAAATCAGCCCAAGCCACAGGAGAAACAACACAGCATGATTTCTCCCAGACTGGGCGCCTCTCCGAGAGACGCTCTAATGCACCCACAAGCTGGCTGGCGGGGTGAAAGCCTCTGACCTGTGCTAGGGGAAAATAATGGTCCCAAATTCAGCATCATTACACATCATTATCCATAATTAATATTCTGCACTTGGTCTTGGAAGAGGAACATTGTGGATGGCACCTACTCATAAAAATACAATGCTCTGCGAGAACACTAGGTGACTCGCCCATGAGGCCAAGCAAATAATTAGTAACAAATACCCTAGTCCATGTATTTTTCATCATCCCCTTTTGTTTTCCTTCCCTGATCACTGAACGTCCTGAACAAACGGGAACAGTCTCTGGGTGTGAAATTACTAACAAGGGTCTGCAGTGCTGGCTCCCCTTCCGTGGCATTTTAAGGGTGGTGACTAGTCCAAACTCTCTGCTTCGGCTTAATTTTGATCACCTGGTTTCATGGGGAGCTGAGTTAGGTGAGTGTGGAGCACTTCTGAAAATTACATACATAAGCTGACATTTCCTCAGTGATTTATATAATGCCTGCATCTCTGCAAATTGATTTTAAATAACATATAGCTTAAGATTAAGCAGTCCAGGAGCACAGAGGAGGAGCACGCTTATCTGGCATTGGCGTCAGGGCAGCCCAGGATGAATTCAGACAGTTACAAATGCACTGTGCTATTTTTAGTCATTTTCAGCCAGCTTTCCCCTCGAAAATGTGCAGCCAGCTATCAAGAAGCCATGGGGCCAGTTAAAGAAGTTAGGCTAATTTGCAGAGGTAAGCAGCAAGGGACAGCCAAAAAGCCCCACAAGCAAAAGCTTTCTGAAGTTTGGGTTTTGCCAGATGGAGGCTGAAGGCTCAGGAGTGGGGCAATAGGTGACATTTGAGGGTCTGCAGTATATGGCACTGGATGGCCCAGCATCTCCTTTCACCACGGAACTCTTCAATGCTATAAATCCAAACAAACCCTCATGGGAGATGGCTCTTGTGTTCTCTTCCCTCTCCTTTCCACTATGTCCTATGGCTTTGCATCCCCTACAAGAACAGATTCAGCCAGCTCACCCACGCTGCTCATCTGTTTTTTGCGGAGCTCCTCTGTACAAAGCGGGTGATCAGATATAATTTACAACAGAGGATCGAAGCGGAAGAGGTTTGGAAGCTGCCTCCAAGTTCAGCTGGAAAGATCTGCTGACAATGAAGTGCTTGCATGATTTACATCAGGGGAAAATCCATTATTTGTCACGTCTGACCAAAGAAAGTAAAATTAAGGTACCGTAACAGACCATATTCACTGCAAGTCTAAACCACAGTCTGACGCTTTCCTCCTAGGGAAGAGTCTCACCTCTTGGTGCTCTGCTCAGGGATCTTGCAGCACCCTCAGCTTACGGCCCTGCAAAGCCTCGCTACAAACACTCACCCGAAAGGAGAGGGGTTGTTAACCGAGGGTAAAGATCTGGAAAAAGTACACAAAACATTTACTGCACAGTAACTCCCATGGCTCCTGTGCATCCCCACCACGGGAAGAAGTGGGTCCACATGTACTGTTATTAGAATCACAGATTATAGAACATCTTGAGTTGGAAGGGACCCATAAGGATGATTGAGTCTAGCTCCCTGTGCTCTCCTTCCCTGCAGCCCTATCAGTGGCATTCACTCATGACCTCACTTGTCACTGTTCTGAGGACTGTCCATCTTCAAATAAGTTCTTTTTTAGCAGTCAGGTCTCTTGATCCCCTTTTTGTTCTGGAAGCTGCAGGGTACTGGGTGCCAGAGCCAGGCTCTGCCTTTAAGCCTCACCATAACGCACCATCAAATCTCTTGACAAAGGCTTTTCCCCACTTCCCTCACCAACCCCTCTGAAATCAGAAGCACAAATCCTCTGGGTTTCATGCTTTGCCAACTTTTAGTAATCTTAATTGCCTAATTACCCCCTCCGATGCAATGATAAAGCTGCTTAATAATTCTCTTAACTTCTCATTCATTCTCTCCCTTCCCAGATAAGAAAATGCAAAGACTTTACCTTCTGGTGGAGATTTCAATCAATAATTCATGCCCTCCTGCCATCAGTTTCGACTCCCCCTTCCCCTCCTGGATGCCCTGCTGCTATATCTTGTCACTGTAGTTTCACCTTATCAGCTTGTTTTAATCATATTCCCTTTTTTAATCACCATCTAAAGCAATTCTGGTTTCCCATGGCAAAACCGGCACATTACCCCTCTGCCCTGTGCATCTCGCTGTATTTTCAAATCCAGCGTTTACATCTTCATTCCAGAACTTTATCTTGATACTGATGAAGGTACATCCATCACTTTCTATTTCAATAATTCTCCACCGTGACCAACTGACCAGCGGTGAAAATGTGGCACCCAAGCTCCTGTACACTCCCCAAAGGGCAGAGAAAAGGGCTGAAGGATGGTTTTACAGTTAAGCCGGAGCTCAGGTAACCTGACCCGACCATTACATCTGTAATTCCTTAAATGCAATAGGGCTGAGAGAGCTGCACCAAGCTTCATTCTGAAAACCCAGAAAATGTCAGTCACCCCAATATGCTCAGGGAATGAAAAGATTTTGACCTAACAGCGACTGTTAATTGCTTTCAACTCCGTCTGAAATCAGAGACATCCCTATCTCAGGAACCAGAGAAGCTGCTGAAGGACAAGGTCCCCACTGCAGCAGCTGACAGTCCCCACTGTGAGCGATCTGTGCCTCAGACAAGATGCAGGAGGCGAAGACAGATAGAGCCAAGGAGCAAAGGGAGCAGCACTTTCTGAGCACCGGCAGTGCCTGCAGTGGATGTTGCGTTTGCCCTGCCTTGCTCCGGCCCAGACAAGGTTGTCATCCCACCCACCGCTTCGGTTGTTGTAAGGCAGGAAAAGGCCAGCTTGGCATATTTGCAAGAGTGTGGAAATTGTAAATACGCGGTGAGGAGGCTCTGTGTAGGTCACGGTACAGTGAAACCTAACTGCGCCTTGCCGCCGATGCAGCTCAGCACAGCGCTGCCGTCGCCTTTTTCCCTAGGACAAATTCATTCACCTCTTCCACGCCTGGCTGCTATCCTGCTCTTCCCATTCCCCGTCATGAAATGGCTGGGGTTTGGTGTTGCTTCTGGTTGGGGCTAACAACTGGTGGTAGTCAGGAGGAATAAACTTCACTCCTGATGGCTAGACTTTGCTAGAGACCCCACTGCCACAGCACCTCCCTGTGTAAGCCACACTACGTTACTGTCCTCTACAGCGCCTGTTCAACCTCCGTTACATACATCTGAGCAAGGGATTTGCTATAGTTAGTCCTCCTCTTCCCTCACTTACACACACAATTTCCAAGCTGAATTCCTTGTTCCAGCAGAGGAGAGCTGGTTAAAGTCTAAAAAATAAAGAAAAGATCAATTACTTCAAATCAGTCTAGCTACACCAAGCAATCTGCCCTGTAACATTACAGATTTCATCCCTTTCCCTTGCAGGTAAGACTTTCTCTTAAATGAGACTAGTGAGAACAGTTTTGCAGAAATGCTCCGTGCTTCATCTGCTCAGCTCTGACGAGTTAATGCCACAAGGCTGCAGTCGCCTCCTTTCCCTTAAAAACACAATTGCCAATTTACTTACTAGCACAAATAAATCATAGAGAAAATGGATTTTGGCTGGAAGGCAGTGTGTTTTTAATTCCAGAAGAAAAGCTATACTTATTTGATGGGAATTTTGATGAATGCATTTCCCCCCACACCCAATTCAAGAAGACTTGAACGGCTGGATAATCAAACAAACGTCAAACTGACAATTACCGTTTCGTTTTCAGAAAAAAAATTTTGGTTGGGTGAACTTTGAATTAACAAAGCGAACTCTAATAGTTACTATGCAACTGTCTGTTTTATTAACTGCACCAACTACAACCTCCTCCCCATCTGCCCAGCTACAGCCCACGCCTGGCTGCACGCTGCCGCCTGCCACAACCCACTAAGCCTCTTCAGAGAGGAAGGGAGATGGGGAGGACAACTCGCCACGCTCACCCAGAAAGCAGAAACTCAAATGGGCATCCTAACTCCTTCCCTGACCTTACCAATCCTTCTGGCACTGCCTTCCCCGTGCCATTAGGCCAGGTTTCTCCTTTTCCTTTTCCCTTGCACTTTTTCAGCTGATTTCCACTTTGAACTGCCCACACCGAGTAGCCACTTGCTGAGCTTCTGCCTTTGCATTTCTCTGTAAACCCAGTTCTTTTGCCTTGAAAACACTTGTTGGCATAGACAAATTATTTGTTTCTCCCCAGGTGATCCCAGACAGGTGCAAAATGTTACAACAAAGCCAAGGCTGAAAACCTCTCAGTATCCTAAGAGTTAAAGGCATCAGCAGGACATTGCTGTGAATTGGCTGTCACGATCTGTAGTATGATTAAACACTTACTGGATCGCACCGTGTCCAAAAGCTGCGCACGCTCTGGGAGAGGAAATGCAAACCTTGCTTATGGAAACGGCAACGCCTGCGCCGGAGCACACGCTGGACCAGGTCCTCCACCGCTCTGCCCTGGCACAGCTCCTACAGCAACACACGGACTTACCACCCTGCTTTAGCTAATGGGTTTTCTTGCGTGCTTAAAATGTTCATATGCACCAGCTTTCATTCATTACATAGTTACAGTGTCCATACTAGGAATATAAAGCATTCCTAAAAATCTAATTGGGATGCTTTAGCCACCAACTGGCTCTGCCACTTGTAGCTACCCCTCCTCCTCTGTAAAATGCATGTCTTCACCTGAAAGGGAAAAAACCGTTTCCAAGACTTAAGGTATATCCCATCAAATTTCAGGTACTTAACTGAGATGCCCAAATGAAAAGTCTATCTACCTTCAACTCTGAGTCACCGCAAGAGAGACTGCCACCTGCACGATCTCATCCACCCCGCTCCAGGTCTGATTTTCCCTCTGAAGAAGCCCTCCTCCCTGCTGGATACAGACATATGAGCAACTCTGACGCTTCACTTGGAGGGGAGGCTCCTGCACCAAACTGCCTGGATGTTTTCAAACAGCAAGTTTCATTTGGAGCAAGTGCAAAGCATAGAGACAAGATGGGTGAGGGTGAAGGAAGAAGCACAAAGGCGATGAAGCCAGAGGACCTGGAACGGAGCCCACACAATACTACTATTGACACATATTGTGAGTTATTGCACACAGAAGCTGCCTGATTCCTGCTCCGACTGTGATGCTATCTTCTGTCCCTCCCTCTGTAGTCCAGCCTCCATACCATTAGTCTTACTGAACAAAGGAGAGAAAGAGAAACACCTTAAAAACTCCTAAAAAGACTTCAAATGCAACAGCTGCTCTACAAGGTAAATGTACCACAACTGCAAGATCTAATATCCTGAGGCTAAAAGCAAATACAGCGGGGTCCAATAGGCAACGGTGAAAATTTCCATTCAGAACTCCAGCCCTGGGTTCCCTTGGCTGAGACGCCACAAACAGCAAATGCTGATTTGGGTCTCAAGGGCTTCCAGGCCTGCCAGCAGGTCTTCACGCTGCATTTCTGCTTCAGCTCCTCTCCAAAGGAAGCAGCGTACCCAAAGCGGGGTAGTGCTTTCACGGAAGTTGTGGGTTCATCTTGTTGCTCTTTGGAAATTTTTAATCCGTTCTTTGGGTTACGGGAGTCCAGGTTAATACCACTCGCCTGGTCCTTGCAGCAAGCAATGAGGGCGCTTGCACACGTCCATCCCAGCCCAGTGTGATCTGGGCTAGGGGAGGGGGAGCCGCAGAGGGAATTCCGCTGGGCAGCAGAGTTAAACATCTGTACAGCAAAATTTTACAAGAATTCAGAGTGCAGAGATTAGCACAAACTCTGGAAGAGATATATTAGTGCCCTGAAAAAGCACTGAAAAAGCCCGTGAGGGCGTTCTTTCCTAGGACACGTGGCTCTTCAATTGCTGCTTTTATGTAGTAATATTTGGAGAGTGGTACGTAAATAAACGAAACACAAGAGCTATCTTAAAAAGGGTATTAAAGCTGCAAAGTCAAGACTCATGAGTAAAGAAACACTCCGTTTTGTATATTCAGCAGGATACCACATCTAATTGCCCAATATGTTTTCTCAGAGGTTTCCAATTTAAAAAAAATTATTGATGGTTTATTTTTTTCCCCTCCCTTCATCCACTGGAGCAGGTGAACTCCTCAAGCCGAAAGTTTCTCAAAAAGTCTGGGGCAAGCAGCTTGGAAAATTTTGGTCAAAACAGTTAAAATTTGGCACAGTTATCAGGAACTAGAATATAACAGGAAACATCTGACAAGTTTTATGATTGGCATGGCTGTTATTGCCAGGCAAGTCACACATGTGCAGATTTACACAGCAATGCCTTATGAGGGAAGCGCTATCCTTCCATAGTAAGCGCATCTCAACCTCAATGACAGGTTTTTTAAAAAAGCTTTAAGGTATGTTGAGTTCCTCAGTTGCCTGTTTCCTGGTCTGCAGCAGCTGAGGACGCGGCCCTAGAACATAAATTCTTCCTGTTGTGTCTGCAATCTGCCCAAGTCATCTTGGGATTAGAGAAAACAAAGCGCGATAAATAACGGCGCGGAGCCGCTCTGCGGCTGTTGGGAAGCTGTGCCATCTGACGCCACCGACGCCTAGAGCCAAGCTGCAGAAATGGTTTGGGGATCTTTGTGCTTACGTTAAGCCAATCTCATAGCTCTTTTTGGCACCAAGTCGCCCTGAAATCGCCAGTGGTTTTGCCTGAGCTACGGCTGTAGGATTTGGCCCTGTATATCTGTAGAAAAAGTACATGGAATGGAAATCAGCCCCATGCTACCTTTTAATGCCCATTTTTCAACAAATCTATTTTCTGCTCCATAACACAGCATCCTTTCCCATAATCTGGGAAAGACAGGTACGTTTTTGTGAATTAAAATTAAACGTCAAGTCATGGTGATGGGGGGAGTGAAAAAGCTGGAGAGGCTGCAGATGGAGAGCGCCTCACGCATCCCCCTGCTCTAACAGCATCTCATTTCTGCTGCAGGACGGCAGCAAAACAACGGCCGCTGTTATTTGACTAAATACCTTCTAAACCTCCAGCTGAAGCCACGTGATTTTCCCCGCTACAGAGAGGAGAGGCCATGTCTCCATGCGGGTACTCAACCCACTCATTCAGCCCTCTCTAAATGCAAGCCGCATAGATCTTCGTGTCCTCCTGACAGAGCCCACATCCTTACCTACTTTAAAGGATCAGCAACTAAACTGCAAAATTTCTTTCTGTACTTCAGTTTATATCTGATATTAATCAGGCTCTGAAAAGATTCTTAGTTTGCCTTTTTCCCTCCATAAAGAGCAAATGTAATTTTCAGAATCATTTTTCCTGGGGACGCTGTATGAAGGATTTGATTGCAGCAAGCGAGGCTGAAATAGGGTATTTTCCATTTTTGTATTTAAGAAAAATAATGTATTTTTTCTTATTTCAATTTTTGGCCTTTATTTCAGCTGGCAAGATGCAGCACTTGTTATGAAATGACATAAAGATCAATAAAGTGCTAAATGGTTGGAAATTAAAATGATGGAGTTGACCTCTAAAGGAAAAAACAGATACTGAACTGTGTTTTCAGCAAACAATTATTCTAGTAATTAAACCACAAAGCCCTGAGTATCGATTAGATGCTAGAAATAAAATCTGATTATCTCAGAGACTCATTTTCATGCAAATACTTAGGAACACGAGCAGGCTGAGCTCTGTCCAGTGTTAGTCACAGAAGGAAAATGCACTTGCTTATATTTGCTAACAGAAAAAGTCTGATCCCACATTCCTCTTGCATCAAGAACTGAACGTTGACTCCCACTGTGATTCGACGCTCTTGTGATGAAACACCAAATGGGGACTTAAGGTTCCTGAGGCTGGTTTGATAGCCTTGCAATTGACTTCTTGTATAACCACAGGCAAGTAAATCAATCTCTGTTATTCCATTTCCCATCCTTACCATGGGAATATTAAGGGTCTAATACATAACATTTACTCTGTCTTTTCTGTTTCTCTTGTGAGTTGCTTCTGTCAGAGCCTCTTCCTACATATTTTAATAGCCCCTACTGTAACATCTCCATCTGGATGTGATGTTCTAGAAGCTAATACAGTACATATATTAAATCACAGTAAAATGGTCTTATTCAGAAACAAATGGTCTTTAGGAAGCCATTATCTTAAGTATCAAAGTATCTAGGGTGCTAAGGAAAAAACAAATATTTTTTCCTTTCCCTACCCTCATTAGCATCCACTCAGACTGTATTACCTGCTCTTGAAGACATGACATGCAGAGAAGTTTTTAACAAATGCTTGCAGGGAGAAGCAAATTGTCAGATAAATATAGGACCAAAGAGGGAAGAACTCTGCTGCTCAGAAAGCTGATCTGGGCCTGTATTTGTGACAGAAATTGAACCTGATCTTACCCCTGCTCCAGGAAGGAAGATGAAACGTGGGACAGGTGCCTTTCCCTATTTGGTGAAACTCCACTAACTTCAGCCGAGCTGCACCGTTTCCACCAGAGGACGTACCCTGCCCAGGTATGCTGCCACATGATACGCCTGTAGTGTCCACTGATACCTTCAACATCATGAGGAAAATCATGCATGCTGCCAGAAGAAGCCCAGCTCCAGGGAGGAGGTGATACCCGACTGCTACTTGTAAATCTGTGCCAGCCTGGACTTCATGCTTGGTGCTAACAAAGGTCCACGAAAAGATGCTGTTTCATTTGATTCACGCAGTCCCTTACCAACTGTCAGCTAAGGACAACATGAACCTGACCGAAGACTCAAATACAGTATATATTAAGCCCCAAATGGTCAATACCCATCTCCACTTATGGTAAAATTCACAACTGTGAAGCAAAGCATCCTTACCCTGAAGCACTGGAACAAGCTGCCCAGAGAGGTGGCAGATGCCTCATCCCTGGAAAGATCCAAGGCCAGGCAGGACGGGGCTCCGAGCAACCTGATCTAGTTGAAGATGTCGCTGCTCATGGCAGAGGGGTTGGACTAGATGCCCTCTAATGGTCCCTTCCGACCCAAACCATTCTACAATTCTATGATTCTATGATCCAGTGAAGAAGGGAAGAAAAAATGTACTGGTTTCATTAGGCAGGTGAAAGAAGTAAATGAATTTTCCCCAGAACTCTCCCAGCTACCTGCAATGTTCACAGCAGACCTATGGGGATGGGCCCCAGGGAAAGTACAAAGAGGGGAAAGGGAAGAAGCAAAGCGCAAACCAGTGCAGAGAGAACATGGAAACGGTAGGACCTTACTAGTAGTACAGTGATTTTCCCGTGTGCTTACATCTCCCAGTGATGTATTTCTGCTGTCTACAAATGGCCTCTGTCACTGCAGATTTTATCCCCTAAAAACCGGACAAACTTCAGAAATTACGGCACTTGAGAGAGGGCAGGTCACTGAGGTCGCAGGAAAGGCGGGTACCGGGAGACTGCTGATTAGACCCCAAGCTCCAGGAAAGTGATGACAAAAATACTTCATGCCTGGAAGTGAGGCAGACAGGGAGGTAATGACACTGAACATCATGCCAAGGCAGCATGAGTGATGGCTCCTACTTGCTGTAATGCATTTTGAATGAACACTACCACCCTAAATTTATAGTGTATAAAGTGGTGGGGGGGAGTCCTCTCTGTACATCCCGTGAAGACCTGTAAGACCAGGCTAAACTAGAAGCCAAGCGACAGGATCTGATGCGTCAGAAAGTGTTACAGCACTGACCAAAATGAAATGTAAGTCAGAAATGTAATTCTCATCGTACCAGGATGCTTGGTGCCTACAGGAACCAGTGTGACTGTGGGAAATCATCCAGCCACAGGAACCAGGGGGATGGATCCACTCGCGGCAGAAACCAGCCCCTCCAGTGGGAACATGCTCCGCTCCCCGGTGCGGGCAAGCCCCACACGCAGTCTGGCAGCTGTCTTAAAATGGGAAGAGGCTCAGGTTAAGGAACATTTTGTAGCAATTTCAGACTTGAACAGTCACCTCCCGGGTGAAGGCTTTGTGCCTCTTCGTATGATGTGTCCAACACTGCAGCAGCCTGAACGCCAGAGGAGCAGCGTGCCTGGGATGGGATGAAGGTCAGCACTACAAGTCCCAAGGCTGGAATTAAATATAAAGGATTTGTAGTGAAGTGAGAGCAAATCCTGATTTGATCCATCACCTACTTTCCCCTGAGACCTACAAGTTCTAGACGAGCAGCAGGTACACCCCCTGCTCCTCAGCAGTAAGCTTGCAAGCTGCTTGGCTCATCCTACCAGCCAAACAGTCCAGGAACAGTGAAGCAATGGCATGTTGTGAGGTGGTGGTGAGGTGGCAGTGTCTAGTTTTGTTTCTTCTGCACAACAATAAAAAATTGTTGCCCTTTGACAGAGTGCTTGAGAACATGCTGCATTGCTAGAGGCTTAAGAATCTGGACTTCCCTCCCATTTCTCAGGCCTGCAAGACTCATGGCCAGCAGTGGAGTGAGCACAAGGAAGCGCGGGCAGCACTTCTCCACCAAGGCTCTTGACCATGCTGTGGTTTGCTGGTGAACGCAAACTCGCAGCTGTACCGAGGATGATGCAGTAAGGAAGAAGATCCTGCAATGGGGAGAAAAAGCTGTCAGTGACAGCACGGGAGGGCAATGGGGACATGGTGAGGGAGGGAAGAGGCTGCTCTGATTGTCCCCGAGCACTCATATGGTGAGGTCCCTCTCTCAGCTAGCTCCTAGGTGCTACCGCACCGCCAGAGAGTAAAGAAGATGACTTATTCCTGTTCTCCTCCAGGCTGGGCTGGCCATAGGACAGGTCTTTTCAGTGGTCAAGTCCGCCGAGGTGCTTAGGAATGTTCCCATCCAACACTAGGTGATGTAAGGAAAGATCTGGTCCCAGAAAAGCTGAAAAAGGAGATAAGCCCTAAATACAGTCTTTCTAAGCTCATTTCTGAGACAAGCTGCAATTGTTCGTATGATGTGTCCAACACTGCAGCAGCCTGAACGCCAGAGGAGCAGCGTGCCTGGGATGGGATGAAGGTCAGCACTACAAGTCCCAAAGGCATCTCATTATCAGAGCAACAAGGCTCCTCTCATAACATTGGCCAAACCTCAAAGTAGCTCTGAGATGGAGCTTGCTGCTGGAAGAGATGGGATGGTACAGCTGCCCATCAGAGAAGCATTCACCAGCACCTCCAGCCAATGTGCTGGGGCCTCCCTCTCCTACTGCTATGCATCAAAGCTTGGGCTGCCCCCGTCATTGGACGGGACAGGACAACAAGAAAGGATGTAGCTAAAACACAGGATAAGGAACTATCACATCTATCAATGCAATGAAAATCCACAATCACAGCGGGATTGTGGGATAGGGGAACTCACAAATATTACACTGCTTTGTTCCAAAACAGCGGTTATGGTCTTCCAATCATACCAGGACTTTCCAGGCCTTCGATGAGATACTCTTAGAAACCCAGGAAACTCTCCCTTCACCACCAAGGGGAGTCAAACCCAGCCTTGATCAAGCAAAATCTCTGCAATATGTCAGTGACTGGAGCTTGGGGACCATCTCCCTAACTATGATAACTAGGACAAACCAGGAAACTTAGTGCCAACCAAAATGGTGGTTCTGGCTGTCTTTTGTGTTGTGAGAGTGATGAAGAGAAGATGCAGTCCAGAAGGGATCCGGGTTCCAGGAGCCCTGCCGAAGTTACTTCATGTCTCTGAGTCTCAGCTCCCCAAATGCAGAAGAGGATTAATGAGATCAGCTGCCTTTGAGAAACATCTTGCACAAGACCTGTTCTGCAGAGGGAGCTGGACACTATTATTTGTAGAACCAACCCTGGAGCTGCACAACGAGGATAATTATTCAGCTCTTCTATTTCTAAAGAAGCCGATGTTTTGCAAGCATTGGAAAAATTTTATAATGTGTTGTTTGCCATAAATGCAGTAATTATATCTAAAACTCTTCATTAACATGGAAATGACAAATAACAAATTAAAATCAAGCATCTACAATTAGGCTAAAATGCCATGGTAATTTATTATTCTTTGCAAGAAATCATTTTTCACATAATTTACTGTGAATGAGGTCTCATTATGTAACGATATTCAGCTCTTCCACTACTTTTCAGCTTTATTAATTGCATTCACAACAGTTCTCTGATATAAGCAAGCAGCGTTATCTTAATCTACTGACTGGGAATCCAAACCTGAAAGCATCGACGGGACGTACTTACAGCCAAATGGAGGCAGGAAGACCCAAAGCCAGTGGAGAAAGCAGGGGCAAAATCTGCAAATATATTCAGCACAGATACGATTCTGTTCCAGCTGAGAAAAGGAATTTGCATTTCATCACAAAGAGGTTCAGACCAGCACTGAGTTCTGCCAATCTCACCCAAAGTCCTATTTCACTGCCATAACAAAAATTATCTAGATGACACTTCCTTCTCAGTTAATAGCAAAGCTTCTTATTGAAAGTTGGGCCATGAGGCAATGAGTGTTCAAAGGCAGTGGGTATTTCTCAGTAGTGATGACTCAGACACCTGACAGCAATCAAACCAAAATGGTTTTACTGAGTCTGTACTGGCTGAGGAGAAGGAGTTTGACAGAAAAAAAACTCTCCTAGGAGGCAGAATGTGACAGTCTGATGCTGGGCTGTTCAAATGAAGGAGCCACAAATATATTTGGTAGATGAATAGAGAAGGCAGCTCCCTTCTTAGCCTGCATAGGGGGACAAGGCTGATCTCAAACAATTTAACACTGAAAAGTCTCTGACGGGAAATGCTTTGAAGGAGAGGAGCAATTTTGGTTACCTCCAGACTGGCAACTTCAGTGTACATGCCATGGTAGGATCTGGCTTTTTTGTCTTCTGCATGAGGCCAAATTCAACCCCCCAACAAGCAGACCTGGGTCCATGGTGTACAACTGTACTGGCAGGACTCAGCACTGCACAGCACACTGGTACAGTGCCTGGCCATCACCTGGACCCTGCAACCCCTGGCTCGCCCTTAGATTTCATCTACAGCCTGGAGAGGTGGCCTGGTTTGAGAGAATAAACCCAAACCGAGCTCCAGCCCTACCTCCATGTCCCTCTGGCCTTGCACTTTCAACCTAGGTCCTCGTATATGAAGTTTAATTGCTGTGGAGTGGCTATTCCAGGGGCTGCAGAGAAGCAAAACCTCTCCTTCCTCTGCAGAGCCTATTGACAGTTACGGGTGAGACTTTGCAGACAAACCAATATCCCAAAATCTTGTTTGCTGCCACCCCCTGAACCTTGTGAAATCATCATTACCTCCCACACAGCTCTGCACGGTGCTGCAAGTGAAAGGGTTAATTTATCCTCAGATCATCCATTAACTGCATTTTCCTTTTATTTCATATATGGCACAGAGCACCGTTCCTGCAAGATTAATGTCTGTGTGACTTCAGTCTCCATGGGGTTTGCTGCTGCCCTCAAGCACCCACACTCAGTGCTGTGGCATTCTGCATCCCAACCCTTCCAATCAGGAATTAATGGATCTGGTGTTTCTCCAAGCAGATTAAGATAATCTGTAACAATTTACTTACACTGAAAGGGCATTACCCTGATTGGAACTGGTCAGAGACCACTCTCTGATTAGGATAGTGATATGATGTGGCTCTAAGATGATGTTTTGGAACACGAACATCTCCGAATGAACTCCTGGTTTTGCTGCCATCATCTGTTCAAATAATGAAGAAATGATTTGACATGTGAGAATCTTCACAAAATTATCTGGATAAAGCTTCAGAGCTTAATCAGCTTTCAAAGTAGCAGCAAATGTTTATTATCTAAATCCTGATGGCCACTCCCTACTGCTTAGCTTCCAAAGCCCACGAAATGGGCCAGAAAGCTTTCTGTTGACAAGTGCTGTATCAGGTCCTCTAGGAGGACAAACTCTACAGAGGCAGACATATAAAGAAGGCACTGACAAGCCCCAAGGAAGGAATAAACAGAGGACACTTCTTAAGCTTATTTTTGTAGTGGCCTGACTGCACTGTGGTTTTAAAAGAGATTAGACACACTGAAGAAATTAATTCACACATGTATTGGGTTTGCATAGCAAGGTTTTGGTAGCGGTGGGGCTACACGGGTGGCTTCTGTGAGAAGATGCCAGAAGTTTCCCCCATTTCTGACAGAGCCAATGCCAGGTGGCTCCAAGTTGGACCCGCTGCTGGCCGAGGCTGAGCCCACCAGTGATGGTGGTAGCACCTCTGGGATGACATATTTAAGAAGGGGGGAAAAAAAAAATCCCTGTACAGCAGCAACTTCAGCCTGAGAGAGGAATGAGAATATATGTGAGAGGACCAACTCTGCAGACACCAAGGTCACTGAAGGAGGAGGTGGAGGAGGTGCTCCAGGCACTGGAGCAGATTCCTCTGCAGCCTGTGTTGAAGACTATGGTGAGGCAGGCTGTCCCCCTGCAGCCCATGGAGGTCCACGGTGGAGCAGAGATCCACCTGCAGCCCGTGCAGGGCCCCACGCCAGAGCAGGTGGATGTGCCTGACGGAGGCTGTGACCCCGTGGAGAGCCCGCACTGGAGCGGGCTGCTGGCAGGACCTGCCCTGGGGGCACCCACGCTGGAGCGGTCTGCTCCTGAAGGAGTGCCCTGTGGAAGGGACCCACGCTGGAGCAGTTCATAAAGAACTGTGGGCCATGGGAAGGCCCATGTTGGAGAAGTTTGTGGAAGACTGTCTCTTGTGGGTGGGCCCCCACGCTGGAGCAAGCGAAGAGCATGAGGAGGGAGGAGCGACAGAGACAACACATGACGAACTGATCGCAACCCCCATTCCCCGTCCCGCTGCGCTGCTTGCAGGGCAGATTTCTCTACAGAAATCAGGAGAGAAGTTGAGCCCAGGAAGAAGGGAGGGGTGAGGGGAAGGATTTTCAAGATTTGGTTTTATTTCTCATTATCTTACTCTGATTTGACTGGTAATAAATTAACTTCCCCAAGTCAAGTCAAGCTGCTGAGTGATATCCCTGTCCTTATCTCAACCCATAGCCTTTTGTGCTATCTTCTCTCCCCAGTCTAGCTGAGGAGAGGGAGCAATAGAGCAGCTTGGTGGGCACTTGGCGTCCAGCCCAGGTCAACCCACTGCAACGTGTAAAGGTTTTCCCAACCATACACAACCTGCTTTCATCTTGATGACCACCTCCCCAACACGACTTGACGCTTATGTGTCAGCAGAACAATGCTACAGGCTCTCTCCTCCATGGCCCCACGCACCAGGAAGGAGTCGTTCACCCCACGCTGACCAGCTGCTTCATGCCCACCAGGTAAGACATGCAACAGGGTCAGAGCTCAAAGGGAGACTCCCTCAAGGCCCATGCCCAGCTGTAGGGCAGCCACTCCTCCCGAGACCTCCAGGTTCTTGTCAGATGATGGGATGCATCAGGCTACATACTCCATCACACAGAGACTCGTTCACACCCCGAAAAAATGGCGAGGTGGGAGACCCTTGTCCAAACTCACCGCAGGCAACTCTCACTCCCAGTCTGGAAGGATTGTAAGATACGGCATCACCCATGAGGTAAGGGGATGCAACCAAGGTCAAAAAAGACAAGAAGCAGCAGGAGAAGGCACGATGAAATATTTAGAGACCTTTGCCAGGATTTTGTATCTCCCGGTGTGCTGATAAATCTCCACGTTACATGCTAAAAGTAATCAGCCTGGAGAAAGACACAGGCATTTCATCAGACTTCAAGCAGGGGGCTGGTCACTTATCTTTCAACAAGTCTTGCAAAATCCTGCAAAGAAGTCAGTGAGCAAGCTCTAATCTCAAAGGCAATGTTAATAGTCTTCCCTGAGGAGGAAATTGTTATCCAACAGCATATTTCAGAAATACACAAAGCCAAGAAAAGGTTGGGAACCAGAAGTTTCTTTCGGCTGTTTCGAAAGTATCACAGTCCATCAGACAGGAGAGTGCTGTGTCTGATTAAGCTGCATTTTTTTGTTAGTTTATAACTGCAAGTATTCTGCCTAGAGAATTCCCTGGGGAAAGGCTGCCTTTTCCACAGCACAAACAAAACCTCTACGGGCCACCTAAAATCTGCAATTCTTTGTAGGTACAGAAAACAGTGAAACTGCAGAGTACCTCCAAAATTTAGTCCTAAACATGAAAGAAAATTACTGGCCTTATCCTATACAGTTGTGAATTGGTTGACAGATTTAGGCAATTACTCATTAAGCCTAGTTAGGAGTTTGGTCGATGGACAAGATGAAGTGTTGACTCAAACCAGTTCATCAAAACATCCTGATTTATATCCTGATTTATAAATCTGTTCCTTGACTTAGAAATGCTATTTGTCCACATTTACTTTAACTCGAAGAGACACAAGAGCTTAAGTTTCATTTTCAAAGTCCATTTCTAAGATATAACAAACAGATCTACCAAAGCCAAAGGAGTAACAAACCACACATTTCCGTATGAGCTCTTGGACCCATAACCCATGTGCCTTTGGGAATCCACAGCCAATTTGTGCATACAAGAAAATCTCCATTCCAATATCTGTGAATAGCAAATGAGACCCTGCGAAACAGAGCAGGGCAAACATATCTGGTGCTTGCTGAAAATGCTATTACTTTCTATGCTATTGCACCAGCTTTTCTGCATTGAGGACGTGAGAAAAGATCCTGCCTGTGCTGCAAGCAGGAAATTCACTCAGCCCAACAGCGACAACAACTGCAGGGCAAACGAGCCGCAAAAGAAAATGTGCAGAGTCCCCAGCAAGGGAAGGGGATGACATGGGCTTACACTGATGTCCGTACTCAGCTGCACGTCTTTGGTCTCTGATTTCAGCATCAAAACGTTTTATGTGGAACCTGGTGAACCTGAAAGACACTGCTCAGATAAGCACCTTGGAAGGTACCCTGACTTACTGAGTCACATCTCCCGGTCGGTGCGCAAACCCAGACGGTTTCTGGGGTTCCTGCCCTGGCACATAGTTAAGGGCTTTAGCGGGAAGCTTGTGCTGAAGGAAGAGAATATAAGAATGGCTGTACTGGATCAGCTCAGCGCCGCATTCCATCTCTGAAAGCAGATGCTCACAGAAAAGCCTAAACGCAGGGCAAACACACAGTTGATACTTCCCTGCCTCATTCTCCAGCCTGCAGAAATTTACTGCTGATCCAGGGGTCACAGTTTTCCTCTTTCGCAGGCTTCAACAGATATTTTTGTCTCAGAAACTGTTAACATTTATAATACAGGGAGGAAGAAAAGGAATTTCTTGTTAATTATTTCTATTACTGCAACAGCTGAAATCCCATCTGAGATGACACACTCATGATAAATGCTCTACGAACATGTAAAGGGAGACTGTATCTGCCCAAAAGAACCTAAACAAATAAGCCACCACAAAAGCATTGATGTTGTCCTGTGTATGAACACCAGGAGTCAGGCACAGGATGGGTACTTGATTTGCTCAAGGACACATAAGGAAAAAAGCAGCACTGCCAGTAATTAGAGAGATGAGGAGACGGGGCTCTGCTTACAGCCAGTCTAGATGAGACCAAAGGCCTGCCTGGCTTAGTAAGGCTGGCAGTGGCCAACAGCATCCATCTAGGAGCAGCTTACAAACAGGACAATCACACAGTCGCTCCCCTTACCCTCCGCACCTGGTGGTCTGTGGCTTAGAGACCCACAGAGCCAGAGGCAGGGTTTCTGCATTTCAAAGACTGGGATGGATTTTTCCTCTGTGAAATTGCCTACCCAAATGGAAAAGCAAATGTGCAAACTGTGGGCATCCTCAGCATCCTGTGGACAGGCGTTCTTCCATGGTTAGCAATGCACTGAGCACGTCTCCTGCAATTTGTTAGGAACCTGCCTCCTGCCTGTTTCACACGATGCTCCCCAGGTCTGGTATCAGGGGACAGTCACTCGCTGTTCCCCTGCTCAACGCTCCTGATTCTACCCACCTCGATCAAGGTCTGTGTAATCATACCTTGCACAGAACCCTATTTATCCTCTCATTATTTTTGTTATTTTATCCTTTTGGTTACCCTTCTTCTTCCATATACCTTTTCCTGCTCTGTTGTATTCTTCTCCAGATGGGCAGAACGGCACTGAGTATTTAGGGTCAGAATGATGGTTAATATTTTTTCTTTCTGTTGCTTTGTTCTCCCACATCCTGCCAGATTACTGTTTCTAATGTGTCAGCCTCCCCTTCCTCTCAGAAGGATTTGGCACAGAGGATTTGCTTTATTTTCTACTCTTTGCCATCCAACTCCCCGGATCACCATCCAAACTCACTCTATTATGGTGATAAGACTAACAATAAAAACAACTCTTAGCCTAAATTTCCCCCCGGAACTTGACTGTCCCTAGGATTTTCTCCAGAATCTCTTTCAGAAACATTATCTATGCTTTCCTACCCACCCAGGCATAAATAAGTCCTATTTTCTTCCATGACTCAGCAGGGCTATTTACTCTGAGTCTTACACCCACCCATCCCAAGCTCAGGGTGACTGTAGAGAAAACCTCTACATCACTAGTTGGGGCCTGGGACAGGGTAGGATGGGTCCAGTACTCACACCTAGGAACCCTATTAGTAAAGGCTAGTTTTAGGCAGTGCAGAACAGAGGAGGGAAACACGAAAGCAGCGGAGCCAGCAGGCCACAAGGAGAGTCTCCACCACCCTCGGCAGGACTCTGGGTAGCTGCAGACCTCTCCCAGCTCATCCCTGGGGCGTGAGGACAAGGGGCCCTCCTGCCCACCCACGCTATGTAATATACCCAGTGTCACTGTTGGCAGGAACTTGAAGCAGATTCAGAATATATTAAGAATTAAGAGTCCCACTGATTTTTAAACTGTCATATTCATCTTCAGAGTCCACACAGTAGCGACTAATCAAACCTTAATAAGTAATCATTGCTGCTGTCAATTAGTACTGTTGACGCGTACTTTCCCTACAGCAGATGACTCAGATTTGGGGATGCCAGCTCTGTTTTGGAGGGATGTCATCACAGTGCCTGTGCTGGCCCATGTTCATGTACTGTCCCAGGAGCTCCCACTAGCTTCACTGATGGCACCAGGAGACATCCTCAGGGACAGGATTCCCTGCAGCGCCCTGGGAAGGAGCCGTGCAGATGCATCCCAAATCCCACTCTGCCCCGAAGGCATTTCTGTGTGCTGAGTGCTGTCAGGGCCCACCTGCAGCCAGGCCAGTACCTCGTCTTGCACAGAGCTAATCTAGCACGGTTTGATATTTAACCATGGGCCAAATTTAACCACAGTGGCTTTTGCTCTAAGCTTGTCAGGATGCAAAGTTTGAAGTCAAACATAAGGGGCCAGTGACGCAGCCGTGCTCCGCATGAAGCAAAATGGTACACAGTCCTGGGGAAGGGTCTTCACAGTCGTAGCCCCTCCAAGGCTGCGAGACAAGAGCCTCCACTGGAGGAGCACTCACAGAAATGACGCTCAGTTTTGCTAGCTGGGATTCTGACTTTATCTGCTCCATTAAGATATGCACCTTAGCAAAAAACGCTCCTAGCTTGCCTCCATCTAGTAGAAGTTAAATTAACTCTCTGCCTCTCCTGGTCCATGCTGCAATTGTACTGGAGCACGCAACATGTGGCTGAACAGAGTTGATTCACCATGGAGTCACTGCAAAATGTGATTTAAGAGGTCGTCACAAAATACCTGAGCCACACAGACCAGCCACAGGCACATTTCCAACCAACAGAAAACATAAGGTGCTCAGCTCATCTCTCTGGGGCCAGCTGATGGCATGTCACCTTGAGGTTGCTGCACACTAAGCCCACATGCACAAGCAGCTACCGTGCTTCAGCTGATGCTCTGTAACTTGACATAAGCCTGAGGCACAAGACCGCACGAGTCTCCCAGGAAGGGTGCAATCAGGAACATATTTGCTGCCTACAGTAAAGAGAGCAAAGGGTACAGAAGTATGCACTTGCATTTTGTCTGGCAAAGAAACCCACCTCCAGCCTAGATATTACACAGCTGTACACACTTACAGGCTATATCCTTGCCCACTAAACCCCACACCATCTTCTAAATCAATAGCATACTATTTGCACTTAATAAAATCTAGCCTTCATAAACAGCACTCACAGGAACACATTCTGGCTACAGGACAGCAAATATAACCAGAAAGCATTGCTTCATCGAGGCTATTCATTCAGTCTAATACTACACTCAACCCTCTACCCAACACTCCCTACAACTGAAAAATGGGAAGAGACTGTATTTAACCAGTTCTTATAGATACAGAAGAAGGTATTTTCCTGACAGGATATTTATACTCAATCCTATCTTATAATTTTCTAAAACTTGCTTATAGACAGTTGCAAGGAAAGCCAGAACTGAGCAGGGCAAAGCAACCACCCCCCAAGGCTTACTCACAGGAAGAAACAGCTTCTGCCTAGACTGGATGGGCAGATGCCGAGACCTCTCCTCAATCCTGAATGAAAGCAAGTGCTCAGGTCTGGGTTTTGGGACAACTGTGTTGAAAGGAAACAAAATCAGGGCAATTCAAGGGGGGTGATCCTATGCCAGGTTGATGGGGTGTTATGGGGAGAGAGCGGCCATTGAGGGCCCTTTGAAATTCTCCACTGGCGTTAGACCTGTCCTCAGACGTGCAAAGAGAAATGCCAGCTCAACTTCCATGTGTAGCAAAAGCGCAGAAAGGCCATCACGATGTCGCATGTGCCAGGACACGAGGTCTGACAGGCACCTCGGAGCAGCATCCAGCTCGCCTTGGCATGGGCATCCATAAGCCAGTATGATGGATGCAACAGCATGTTCAGCTTACGGGGGCAGCGACAGGAACGCAGCACGTGACACTGTGAAACAAAACAGGGCGTCCCCTGGGGACACACACTGCGGCTGCAGAACGGGTGGCGAGGAGGACAGAGCTCAGCCCCAGTGACTCTATCGAGCTCCTTGCTAAAAACAAGCACAAGCCTCAGCATCCACTACTGCAAAACTAGATTGTGCAAAAGCCTGGGTGAGAAAGTCAGCCCGAGCAGTCAGAGGGAAATGGGGGGATGTGGGGAAAGCGACGTAGAACAGGAAAAAAACTGGAGAAACTCTTGGCCTTGCTTCACATTAATAAAGCCTGAAGTGCAGATGGTGTTGCCGGTACATTAAAATAAATGATAGGCTATTGGGGAATAGCCTTGCTGAAAACCTTTATTATATCCCAGGCTTGGATGAGACTGTGATTAGAGTTATTAAAAAACAAGTGGGGGGAAGCACAAAAGCCTCTAGTAATTCTCACTGTATCAAAACCCCTCTCTGTGATTAATGCTGATATCCAGCATTTTTGCAAAACAGTTGCTTGAGGTTTGAGGTAATTATTTTATTGTGAGTCAAAATCTAAGCAATTTACTTACTTCCTATGCATGTTCCTAACTCACTGTCCGGCAGGGCAGGATTTATGTGTGTATCAAGAGAGCATCCTCCCAGGAAGGAACCTGGATCTCCTTTGATCCTCAAGTCACCTTAATTTGAGTAAACACCAGAGGGGAGGTAGGTTTAGCATCAGTCATTCGTGGTTTGCACTGCCCAAGCATAGAGAAAGCGTATCTACAGTCTCATTAGAAAGGTATATTTTAAAACCATCTTCTCAATAAATTACCTCTCTCTCCCTGCTTCTTGTCGCAATGAGCTCTTCTCCTCTGTTTTTCTCTTATCGGCTCTGCAATGGAGCCAACTTTTTAACCCAAAAGATCAGCCTCTGACGCAAATCCCCAGAAGGACAGAGGCAATTCAAGGCCAATGAACCTTCCCATTCCCTCTCTCCATTTTTTTATTCTTTTGGAGGGCTGAAATGCCATGAAAACAGACAGATCTTTTGCACTGTAGTATAGATCACTATTAGAAAATAAATGTGATTTCTCCAACATAAGGACAAGTCTCTTTTTACAAGGCAAAGGCCACCCAGACTAGCACATATAGGAAAAATTAATAACTCTCACCCAGGGAAAGCTACTGCCCTGCATGTGTTCTTCAATCAGCTAAGTGATTACTAAAATCCAGAGGGCAAGAGGGCTAAAAACCATCTCCTCTGTCTAAATGGAGCCAAGTTTTCTGACACACATAAACTGAAGGATAGAAGAAGAGGCAAAGCACACTGAGATGTGATACACGCATACACTGAAATTGCAGACATGAGGAAAAAAAGGATTACTGCAGATTAAAAAGACAGCATAGACACTATGATTATATTACAGTAGGGCCAACAGACAAGGAGACAGACAGAGCCAGGGCAGCTGACAGTATGGAAGGATGCGTGTCTCACCACGCTGTGCGGAAACCCAGATGGTGCTTGGTTAGCAGATGCAGTCCAGCCTTCGCAGCACAGAGCTCTGTGCAGGCTAATGGGCCCTATCCTTCAATCCAGGCAAAAAAAACCAAGATAAATTACTTGGAGCAGCAAATGCCAAGCCATGCTCCAAGGTAGACACATCTTAACTCTAAAGGCTGTAGCAAATGGATAGATGGAGCCAAACAGCTGGAGAAGGTCAAAAACACCAGCCATGTGCTTGAGTTTTCCAGCTTTGCTTTCTTGGGCCAACAAAGGCAACCGGAGGTGCAGGCAGAAAGCCTGTTAGAAGGAGTCTTCCTGTGCTGGGAAAGCCCAGGAGCTTGGTGCTGCTGCAGGTTGCCTTTCCATGCTCCCCAGAAAGCCGAGAAGGGTGAATTTGCTCAGCTATGCTCTCCAGGCAAATTGTAGGTGACCAGTGGCCCAGACTTCAGTTCCTTTCAGCAAAGCTCCCCTAACACTCTCCGCACACAAACATCACCCAAGGCTCCCCTGCCCCACGCTGGGGTGACAGCAGTTACCACCACAGAATCTGTTGCTGTGGATATTTCTGGAGATTTTTGCATGGCACGGTAGCGAGGACGAGGGCCTGCAGGAGTGACAGCAGCCCTCAGGCTTGGATTCATCCATGCCTCCCACCATCCATTAGAAATTTCCCATGATCAGCCAGACCTCAGCTGGGACCTCTCATACTGACCAGATCAGCTATGGTGACCAAAGTCCCCTCACTCCTCCCATGAATCAGCAGACGATTTCTCCGTGGCTTCATACCGCCTCACTCCAGGACTGAAGGAGGCAGAAAAGCTGTGGATGGACAGGATCTCTTCATTCCCCCTAGCAATAGCCAGTATTTCCAGTTTAACACCTTGTCTGATGGGATCCCATCTTCTTCACAGGCAGGGAGGGGGAAGGCAGAGCCAAACCCAAGCAAATGCCTCTAAATCCACCCCCAGCTCCTGGAGGCAGCACTTAAAGGCTGGTAACAAATGGGCTTAGCCAGTCTTCCACCGACACAGGTTTAACTTGATGCATAAATCTTGTGGAAGGGCTGCTATTTCAAAGCAATGTATCTGAGGATCTTATAGTGCTGTTGTTTCTCAATATACTCCACCAAAAATGTCAGGCTAAAATATCTGCCCTGGTTTCCTGCTGGAGGTTTCAATTTTTTTATCAGCTTTATTTCACCTGTTTCTGATAGATGCTTGCTTTCATTGCTGGGAATCACCAAAACACCTTCCAATCTTCTGTTTTACACATCTCTATTCCCTACTCTTGGTCTTGATTTCTGCTTCAAGGACAAGAGTTGAGTTGCTTCCAAGTGGAAGGACGTGGCTCCAACCCATTAGTGGTTCATGCTCCATGGCTGGAAACTCCCCATCCCAGTTCACAGCAGAACAGACAAGCTGTCAGCTTCTCCCATTTAAAATGCACGGGCCTCATTCACAAGGGCACAGGAGTCTTTTGCTGGATGGAAAAATGGAAGATCAGGGTGGCAGGTCAGGACCACAGGGCTCAGATTTGTCCAAGTTTTGCGTCTCCTGGAAGGTCCCGTTGTCCAAAGTCTCCGCGTGAGGCATAAGGCTGCTTCTCAGCACACCACTGAGCACCACGCTGCAAAGCCTCTGCAGGACTGGTCTGCAAGGCTCGTTAGCTGGCTTCAGAGCAGAATTAGCAGCAAGTCAGGTCAAAGAAAGAAGCAATATTAAGGAGGGGAAAGTGTTTGATCCCAAAACACCTTGTGATAAAATCTGACAACAAGAAAAAGGTATCTCCAGTGTGAGTTGTTCCCTCCTGGGAGCTGCTCTGCCGTTAACAACAGTGTATGTCACACCGAGCTGGCAGAGAGGATCATTACTGTTTACAGGTATGTGGATGCAAAATTTCCTTCGACAAGGCAAACCTGATTAAATATGAGTCTGCTCCAGGATTAAGATGCAACCATGAACTATCTCTTAAACGAGTAAAAAAAGAAGTCATTCCAAACAGAATACACATCGCTCGTGAGGAACAGAAACTTGATGTAGGCACAGATTGATGATGGGAGCTTTATTACTGCTTGGGAGAGGAAACGGGAACTAGCAAGAAACATATGGAACTGTATAAATTATTTGGAGCACCAAGAAAGGAAGAATAATCATCTATATTTCTGAGACTGCTCATTTCAGTCTGGAGCCGTCTGGAACATAGACCTCGCATGGCCAACGCTTTGTGCAACAAAACTCCCATAAACACATACGAGGCAAAGCTACAGAGGGCAGGACTGCTGCAGGCAACTGGGCTTTGAACATGTCAGGAAGAAAAATCTGCTGGCTCTGCTCCTGACCCTGGCTCCTGCCAGCCTCTCTCACCTGGGATTTCTATGGACTCAGTCCCTTCAATTGGGATGGTGACTTTTTGTGTCAAAGTGCCCAAGCACTGATTTAATTCACCTCATTTAAATCTCTACACTGCTAAAGGCTCCCTCATGAAACCGGTGGGGTCACTTGGCCTCTCTGCGTTTTTGCTTACCACCTGTAAAACATGGATACCCTTTCCAGGGTAATTAAGAAGATTAAAAGGCACTCTGATGTTCCAATAACACGAGCTGTAAGATTACTTAAAATAGATCCATTCTGGGCAGCAATTAAAGAACATATTACTAACTTCTGAGTCTCAGCTTCTGCCTTCCTAATGCTGGCTATTTTTGCCCATAAAAGCATTAATCCTAGCTTCCTGTAAAAATGACATTTCAAATATTCATCATCCTCCACTACTCTGCCTTACCATCATTAACCAGTGACATCCATTATATGGTTTATGCAGTATAATTTGTGAACATGGATCTGCAATACAGCTAGAGCTATTTTCTCTGTAACTACTCAGAGCTGCACATATTTTTTATCCATTAAAAAAAGATTACATTCCAAAAGTGTTTATTATGCAAGTGCCTTGTCATTACCTAAGTGAGAGAGTTGCATGACCTTCCATTACTGTAAGAACTAAGATCCTACACACAAAAATACATGTAATGCAGACATGGTATATATCTTGGAAACTACGTGTTGAAAATTACATTGTCACACTTCATAACTTCTTTCTAAACTGCCATTTTATTTTTTTATATCTTTAATTTCCATCAACAGCCGTGGTCCTAAATCCTCTGTGTACTAGATCTCCACAGGCAGATGGAAACCAATAATGGATGCTGGGGAACCAGGGAACTCAGGTGACTTCTTACAAGCTACAGCACACTCATGTAGCCCTGTAAGACAGTATTGCCAGTGCCACAAGCAGGTGGATATAACCAACAAACCAGTGGTCAGTTAAAGAAATGCAGACCTGGACAAAAATGGGTTTAAGGTAAAGGAGAACAGAAAATAGTATCTAACATACATAAAAGCCACCATATATATTAAACTCACATGTAACTGTAACATGGAACTGCAGATCAATGAAGAAAGAGCAAGGTGCAAAAGCATGCTAGCAAACATACAAAAATGACTTCAAGTGGACCCTAAAGTGAGGAAGAAGAAACTGTCAGTGTGAACACTGCTCCTCCTGGCAAAGGACTCCAGATGTTGATGACCCACCCTAATAAACTCACCACAAACCCCTGAACAAAACCACCACCGTAAGGACCCACAGAAGCAAGGGAAGGACAAGCATAACACCAGAATAAAGCACAGAAACCAACAAGTGTGTGTGTAAAATACTATCTGCATTATTTTTTTTTCCTGTAATAATCAGATCCAGATTAATAATGATTAGACTCTTAAGATTTCAATTATATTACCAATAAATTCTTGGGTTTATATATATATATGAGGTGTGCCTCCCCTTTGCCGATAAAACAAGATTTTGAGCATAACAATGGAGTTTCCTCCGTTCCGGTTTCTGGTTCAAAGCAGTCTCTCCTCTGTTTATTAGTGGTAGCCTAGGATAAGCAACTGGTTTCAGTCAACATCTTAACCAAAGTCCACTATAACCACCTCTGCGTAGGGAATTTGAGCCATACATTCAAAACATCACAACCCTATATGCCTCAAGAAGCCAATGCCATTGCCACTCTGAACAACTCCCTACATTTTGAATGCACAAAGCGAACTACTGCATGAGCCAAAACAGCAATATTAAAGGCTTAGTAAATTGCCCTGGACCTCCAGTTGCTACCTTACTATGGATAGCAGGAGGTCCCAGTTAAGAACTTCACCTTGGAATGTGGATGATAGGCAAACACTATGGCATTAATAAATAGCTTGGGAGCCTGGGGACATTTTCGTGCTCTACCACAATGTTCCCATAACAGTTCAGGCTAAGCTGCTATGACTTGGCACATGGTCTGTAAAATAAGGAGTCTCTCAGACACTGGGAGAATAAATACTCTTGAGAAGAACACAGTCACAGTAGCCACCACCAAAGCAGAGGGCCTTTATCTCCATGGAGGTGTACAACAAAGACCATCATGAGGAATAACTAAAGCAGGACCCAGAAAATGTTCACTAGGTTTGAACTAATCTAAACCAACTGCAGTTCTCCTTGTAACACATAAACACTTAATCACAAAAGAGGTAGCAGGGAAAAATGACGTATTTTTATTCATTCCTAGAAAGCCCAAGCTTTCTGCCCAACTCATGCTCTCCAAAAAGTTAGTATTCACCTACCACACGACACCTGCGTACAAACCAAGGAACAGGGAGAGAAAGGTCAAAGACATCTTGCACGCATTGTAGAAAGGTCTCAAAATACTGCCGTGTCCTTTGTTGGCAACCTCTGGAGACAAAGCATTTGAACAGGACAGCAAAAGAGATCCCAAAGCACATCAAACCTTCCTTCTCCATAGCTGCAGGCTGTTAGAACAGTTTTTGGAGGATTGTTTTCTATTTTACAAAGACACAGATCACGTGCTTTACTTTTTATATAAATATTGCTGGTGTAACGGGTGCACTTGCCTTGACCGAACTGGTGGTGGTTTGGTGCAGCTCTGGAAGAGGTAAAGGGCTGAGCCGTAGCCAGGCCGTGAACTCCTTGTGTTTCAATCTGTTCTTTGAAAACCCAAAAAGGAGCAGAGTGGCACTGTGAGCATCAACGCATATGAGCTTGGAACACTAATCATGTGATTAACACGCTGGTGGCTTTTCCAAGACTCATTTATCAAGGAATAAAGAAAGTTGTGGTTACAAGTAGTCTCCTGCATACCTTTTCCATCACATGTAATTTGACTACAAGCCAACCACTTTATCCCAGAAAATTGACACCCTAAGTGAGCCTTCTTTGAGCTCTCCCTGCTAGGCAGCACTACACCTCTTAAGGTGTCCGCACCTCGAGGCAGAGAGACCTTTTACCAACAGCAGATCTTTGGTAAGCGACTGATATCGCGCAAAACCTTGTAGTACGGTAACTTTGATTTTCTCTTGGTAACTTTGATTGCATGCTGAATTGATGCTAATGAAACATTACATAAATTTCGCACATATAATCCCTAAGACGTAAACCATTGACCAAGTCCAAGGCTAAGTTTGGACCTAGCTGCACCCGGACTCCTCTCTGAGGAAAGAGTTTAGGAAGCAAAGGGGTCCGCTCTGAACGTTGTGACTCAAGAGGAGGGTCCTCCTTATGCTTCTGCATCCCCGGCCTCTCTGTGCATCATTCTAACTCAAATGTAACTCCATTTTCCTTTGCGTGTTTCTTCCACACAGTAATTAATAGCGAAGCTTGCCATCAAACTTCGTATGTTGCACTTTTACAACATCATATTAAAACCACTTTTGCTAATACCTTTGCCGGTGATTCTTTAGGCAATCTAAATCACCCATCACAACAGCTGGTTAGAGAATCAGCTGATGGACTGTAAAACTGACAGCCTCATTACTGGCATTTATAAATTGCTTTTGCTCAGCTGCAGTTAACGTAGGACCATCTGACTTCCCAGAATTGACATTTTTTAATGATTGTTTCTCCAGCACTTTCTCACTGACCACTACAAAAATCCAAACCATCTCTTGCTCTGCCAAGCTGTTTGTGGATCAAGTTATTTGTTCTCTAGGGATTTGCAGTGTGTCAGCCATCAGACTAAGCAAACTCGATAATAACTGACCTGAGAATAGCTACTCAAATACTTCTGGACTCTTCTGTACTATAGATTTTAGCGCTAAATGTCAAAATTCTGAAAGCCAGAGGACAGACGCATCCCCAGGAGAAGGACCTACGTGCAAAGTATTTGAAAGATGGAAAATGCAAAGTGTAAAAGTTTGGTGCTTAGACAGTGTGCCCTTGTTTTGTACTGCATTGGGTACTGTTACCTTTCTGCAGGTCTTCCTTTCCTATGCCACATCCCAGGCCAAGCAGAACAACAGGAAGTTTTTCTCTCTAAACCACATTTCACTTGCACAAGATGAGAAGTTCTTCACATCTCAGCACTGTTTGGCAAAAGAAGGGAGGTGCAGAGTCGTTCCCCGGGATGCACAAAGATGCACGCCACGGGCTGAGCACAGCGCCCCTGACCCGGCTGCATTCAGAGCTGCAGCTCCCCCCTCCAGGGACTGCATCTGGGGACGTCCAGCGGTGATGAAGCTGTCTTAAAATTAAAGTCAAGTTAATTTTAGCTTTAGAAGAAAAAGCACTTAAAGGAAATGGATTTCAAAGAGGTAGCTTTAGATGAAAGTATTTAGAGAAAAAGTGTTTCAAAGAGAAATAGTCTGTGCACACATCCAGCAGATCTAAAGCTTTACAAGTCCTTCACAGCAAGTCTCGTCTCTCCAGGTGCTCCAACAGAACATTGTGGGCACCTCTTCTGGCCTCTTGTCAGATTTGGGGGATTTCTTAACAATCCACCTCCTGCTGACACAAACTATATGGGGTTTTTTTCCACCCTTCCTGTTCTCCTAATACACCCCATAAAGAAACAAGTAACTAGGACCAGGTATGGACACAGCAGTAGTCCAGCACATGCCTACACACCCAAGGCCAGAGAACCAGAGCAGAAACTCCCACCTGGCACAAACTGGGAAGAGGGGAAGGGCTGCACTACTGCAGCAGCATCTCAGGAAAAAGAAGCCCAGCAGCGCCATGGAGATGCTACAGAATCTCCCATTCCCCATGCAACCCCAGCAAACGAGGCCTTTGAACACCTCTGTTCAGCTCCCTGCATGGCCTCAGATTTTCAGCGTGAGCTCATGCAAATCGTTGGTTTTCTTTGTGCCTCTAAACCATAAATAATTTCCCTTCCTCTTTGCACCACTGTGGACAGCAGCACATTGTAGATGGGGAAGGAAGCAATACTGAAGAGCCATTAAGGTCATCTAGACAGAAAAAGAATAAACGGGTCTTTACAAAAGTGCTTACCTGGTGGAATAAGAGGGGTGAGTCACAAGCAGAAAGACTGATCCCACTGCGTCCCCTCTTTTGCCACCCATGACACCACTGCACACAAGTCCCATCTAACTCCTAAAGATGAACTCAGTTCAGACAGCCTCATCCTCTCCCCCATGGCTGCTTGCACAGACCGCAACAGCTTAAAAATAAAAGAAAACCCAAACCATTTGGATCTGGTGACACATAACCCAGGCAGGCACTTCCAGAGAACACAGAAATTCGCGTCTGCCCAGTCCTCCAGGTGCCCAGACTTGGTGCTCTGCAGCTGACCCAACTTGACAAGGGCTCCTCCAATTTGCATGCAGGTCAATAAAACCTAAGTTAGGGAGAAAAATCCTGCCTTTTGCCACACAGTCATTTTATTCCATGACTGAAATTTTTGGAAAGACAGCCTTTCCAAGGTCTAAAATAGAGAGAAGGTGGTGGAGGACGAAGGGTGCAGGATGATGCAATATTAAACATCAGAAACTGAACCAGATGCCGATGTCCAGAAGCAGGTCTCCAGAAGAGATAGTGAAAAGTGCATCCTCCAGCATGGCTCTGTGCTAGGACAAGGACCCCTCCTAGTCGATGCTATTACACCAGGACTGTTACAGCTACATACTGTTTCATAGCCCAGGCCTGCTTATTTTTTGTGCACAATTATTACAGTCTCTCCAACCACAGAAGTTTACTGCACACCAGGGACAGCTTCAGCCTGTGGTCACTGCTTTCCCACCTGCCTCATTTACCAGCACATCTGACAGGCATCTCCTACCCTGAGTCTCTTCCTCCAGCAGTGAAGGTGGTCGGGCTGGAAACACAGCCATGGCTCCAGTTCAGACCTGCATCAGCTGTGAACAGAGCTGTGCCTGATGACTTACAGCAGAACAACCTCCTCTGTAGCCCCAAAGTTCATGGCAACAGCCTATGCCATATACAACAGCATCTTCAGTAGTCTCTAGACACCCTTCCAAACTAACCACTGCCCTGCGCCCTGTTCTGGGAACAGGACTCCCATCAGAGCCCTCCAGGGACCCAAGCCAGATGACATTTCATCAGCCACCCTAGCTGGGATGGTTAAATGTTCCAAGATCCCTGAAGAGATATCAGTGCCATCTTCCTCCATGACACCCAACATGATGCCTGGTGTGCAGGGACACACCTTAGAGTTTGGAAAACGCTGCCTCTCTTGAGCACATTACAAAGCACTGTCACCCTTAGCCAGGATTGACTGATTCAGAGGCAAAGCTCTGCCAAGCTACCCGTCCTCGTACTTACGGCCTTGAACCAGGCGAATAGCTTTAGATGGTTCATAACTTAATGCTACCTTCTCACTATTGCTAGCAGTTGTACAGAGCTCACCACGCCAGCCCACTGCACCCGAGTGCAGAAAACATGCTGCTCCTCCTGCGTTTTCTCTCAAGACACCACAAATATCCTGCACCAGGATGAGAACACAACGCTGCTGATGTGACTCCCATCATAACCCTACGTTTCTTACACACTTTTCCTCTAAGCACTGCCACGTAACTCTTTAGTCTGGCTTACCAAAACCAACCAGAAAGCCTTAAAGACTTAGAATTATTCCCTCAAACAGCTCCTGTCCAGACTAATAGAATAACAGGACACATGAAACAGATCTGATGTGGCAACCATCCAGTACAATGTTTTTCAAGCAAGAGTTAGTGGGACAGGGAGATATCAGACCTGATGCAAACTCAAACTGTCCTCAAAGAGCAACCCTCCCAGGGAGTTCTTGAAATATGCTCTTTGATTCAATTCAAAGGAAGCTAACAGTGCTAAAACAGGCTAGAAACAGCATTGCAGGGGGAGAATCTCTGGGTTAAATAAAAATTAAACATTCAGGGGAAGTGATAGTTCTTCTAACTCAACATATAAGAGTTGTGCAGTTTCTTTATTCGATGAGCTTCTCAAAACAGCTAGTTCCCTAGTAGTAGAACACAGAGATTTTCTGTATAGATGTGGTTCAGCTCCACCAATGAACATGAAACGTTCCCATTGCTTTTGATGCAGCTTGACTTGGAAATCTAGTATGCTGGGAAATAATCCCAGTGCCCTTAGCTAAGCTGGGCAAGTTCCCTTCTAAACTCTACCTTGTCCCACACCAGCTTTAACCTGAATTAGATGGATTTCACACATATAAACACTGATAAGCTATTCCTAGGTGGAATAAATTAGTCCAGTCGTAAAACACAGCACCTATATGAAAGACAGGAATAAACTGTATAAAGCTTTATAGAGGTGTTGCAGGATTTTCTTGCTTAATACTGCCACCATAGGGTCCCATGGCTAGAACATACACCCCTTAAAAATCCCAGAAAAGTGGCACTTACAAGAATGCTGCTGAAGTAGCAAATGGGCTGATAAACAACTCATCAACTACCCTACTCAGTTTGTCCCCACAGGACGTATATCCCTGCACCAATCCATGTCAGGCAAAGGGCACTGAAATTTCCCCTCACCTGAGAAGTATTTATCTGTCCACCCTCAGAGCAAGACAACACTAAGCTCTGGGAATGAAGGAGCAAGTCTGGAGTATTTAGAGCAGCTCTCCCCAAAATCAAAACTCAGGTCACACTGCCTGGGACCCATCCCAGTTCAACCAGTTGTTACTGGGGGATGGAGTTTCCTCAGAAATGAACCTGCTCTGTGTTTAGCTTGAGAGCCAACCCATGAGACTCCCCGGCATGAGGGGCTGTCCCACGCAAAGGGAAGAGCGGGACACATCCTCTGTAAGGGTAAAGGAAGAAGTGGCTTTTTCCCTTACCCAAACCCTGGTTCTGTTGCTCCCATTCGATGGTGTCGGGAACCTGGTAGGACACCCCAGCCAGCTGGGCCACAGGGTTTTCCAGGCCAGCTATGGGCTCCTGAGAGGTTTCTCCTGGAAGCGTGAAGCCTGGCAGCTCAGTGTCACCCTCCATGCTTTCATCCATTGAATCTATGTCTTTGTCCTCCTCATCTTCCTCTTCCTCCTCTTCTTCCTCCTCTTCCTCCTCTTCCTCACCCTCTGGCCAGGGAGACATAAAAGCAACATTAGAAAAGATCCCACAACACAGAATATTTATACATCTCTACAGGTGAGCACCAAGACAGCCAGCTGATATCACTTCTCCAAAGGCAGGCCAGCTGAATGAACTGCTGCCTGTTTTCTAACAGGAAAGACACCCAAAGGGGTTAATTTGGAAGAGCTCACCAGCATTTGAAGTTGCTAAGTAACAAGGAGATGTTGACTTCGACTGTCAAATGCATTAGTGGCAAATACTGTTATTTTGCTTCCTAAGAGCAGAGTACAAACAAGCATGTGCATGTGTACAAATAACTAAGTATATATAATTATATTGCTCTCTGCTCAACTAACTTCAGCTCAGGTAAGAATTATTTCCCTGATTTCCAGTCTTGGAGGCAGCAATAAGCTGGTTCTATTTTTAATTTTTATTAAGCTCTGGAAAGGATGCTGCTTTCCAGCCCAATTAGACTGACATGGCCCCTCCTCCAGAAAACACATCTTGCTCTGTTGCACACTGGCAGATCAGCTCTTGGGTGCGGGAGAGCAGCGGAGATGGCAGTGATCCTCAGCAGGCTTGTACCGGCTCTCCTGTCACAACAGATTTCCACCAAAGGTATGACCAAGGAAGGCTTAACTCCGTATTGGAAAGAAGGCAACACAGCCAACGCTTCAGAAGAAAGCAGATAAATGTGACACTGAGGAAATCCCTGTGGATTCTCCACCAGAGCAGATACCCATCTTATTCCAAAGTTGACTGTACTCAACATATGGAGAGATAAATATTCAAGCCATATTTCATTGCTAGTCTAAAACGGCAACACAAGAATGACCATACTGGATCGAACCAGAGGCCCTTCCTGCCCACATCCTATTTCTGACCACAGCTAGACGCAGGTGCTAAAGAAAGACTAGAGCAAGGCACACCAGAGCCAGTCTTCCCACAGTCTCTCTTCCCAGCTTTTAGTTATCAAAGACTCAAGGACTTCCTGAGCCAGAATTTTCATCCGAGCTATTTAATAGCTCCTAATGGAGCTACCCACCATGAGAAGATAGTATCTGGAATAATGACATGCTTTCAATTTCTGATGGTTAATTTTTTTAAAGACAAACACTAAAGCATAATATTTATGCACTCTATCTAATTTACATGAAGCTCTGCTCAGTCCAGTAGAAAAACTCCCTCCTGATGTACTCAGACTGGGAGAGCCCATCACCCTGCATCTGAGCAGCTGGCTTAGATACAGGGCCTAAGACCATGTTAAAAACTAACAATCCAGCCAACCCTTTATTTCTGTTGGAGTTGTGCCTCATGTAGGTTACAGACACTGCAGTAAGATGGAGCAGCTGAGGTAGGACACCTGAGGGGCTGCACATATCATACTAGCTGTAAAGCAGGTGATGCTTCACTCTCCTTTCTGCTGTGAGATGCAATGGCACTCCAGCACAGCTGTTTCACAAAACACCTGAGAAACTAACTGGGGAACTTTGGGGAAGCTATTTAGTTGGTGGATATCCGACTTAAAATAACTGTGGGGAGTTGGCCTCCTTCCTTTGGCCCCTACTTCACACACTGGAATACCTAGAGAAGTCTGTGCACTATTATAAAACCACAGCATTCACTGTGCTGTTACATGGCATCTCCTTTCCTTCTAATTCAAGGATTTGCTTTAAAACACTGCATGTTTTTTCTAGCTCACCAGACAAGACAATCCTGCTCGACACCTTTCAATTCTAGCCCTGCATTTCATACAAATGAGCTGCTGTTTGAATTTAGCTGCATCATCCTGCTATAGCATGGCTTTCAGTACCTGGAAAGGAATGATCACTCTTGCAAACAATTATACCACACAGAGCATCTAATGGAGCTTACAGGGATGTAGTTAGCCCCTTAAATTCCCATTACATTTTATAGGCAGTTTCTGTCTTATAATGTGCCCGTCATTTCAAATCAACATAAAAATTTTCTCTATCAACCCGCATGTTATCATACAAAACACACAGCTTCTGTAAACCTGAGAATGGCACCTGGAGAGTGCTTGCGGGAAACCTGCAAAGACAAGTTAATGTAGGTCTTTTACCACTGCTGAGAAGCAGCACAGCTATAAACGTTTTCAAACTTTAATAGCTGAACAGTTAGCACACCAGAGAGGAGGAACACGAACAGAGGCTTTTCCCTAGATGGACTGGGTGAAAAAGCAGCCAAGAAAAACCAGCGATCAGATATTTCTCTCAGAAAAACTAATACAGGACAAGGTTTTTAGAAGCTTCGTGCAATTTTAGCAAGCCAAATCAGAGACACCTGCCAGGACCTACGTTTGAAGCAGCAGATAGCCATCTCTGTACCTCCAAAGTCTTGCAGGCAGCTGAGCTGAACACCCAAATGGAAAGCGCCAAGACTACTTATCATGTCTGATCATCACCAAGCTACATCAATCATCACGCAGCCACAGCACAAAGATGTGAATAATGTAGTCCTTGTAGCATAACCACTGCGAGGGAAAAAGAAAGGGCTCTTAACTTGTTTTCTCTTCCTCTGTAGCCCACTCCTACTCTGAAAACAGCTTTTTAACCCCCCATCCCAAAATGCCAGCAGCTTGCCTTGCTGCAGCACAGAGCACCACTTGGTGGTCACAAGGAGGAAACTACACTTCTAAAAATATGACAAACTTTACAAGTGCTGTATTTCAGGAGCAGAGGTGCAACAAGAGCCCGGCAGCCGTGGGCAGGATGCACAGAACACTTGGCAGTCTCATAAGATAGAAAATGGAAGCAAGCATCACACAGCTGAACCTCAAGCTGGAGGTCTGTGCTTCACACAAGAGCATTTTGCAAAACTCACATTTTCCCTCCTAAATTGGCACTTTTTAGCCTTCCAGAGGCCTCAGCAGCAGCTTGAAAGAAAAGAAACAGAAAAGAATGGAGGTAGCAAGGACTAAAAGCGCAAAGCTGAGCAGATTCAGAAGGCATTCGGATCTTCATGTGCATTTGCAGCCCATTGTGAACTATTTTGTGTACCACACTTGCATATACTCTTCAGTTTTGGCTAAGGTTCATCTTACAAAAGAAGCAAGATAAACATGTAATGAAATGCTAGTGTCTCACAGTGAAGGCACTAGTCTCCAACCAAAAAACTGCAAGTATTAAGTTTTCTTGGCCACAGACAAATCTATCCAAATCAGGCATTCACCTACAGCCCAGCTGTAAGAGCACTTCTAAACATCTGACAGTCGTCACAAGTGCCCCTTGCTTGCTGACGCAGGCAGGTACACAGCACCTACAGCAGTTTCTGCTGTGAACCATCCTTCTATAGCTCTTCCTACGTGACATATAAGCTGATCCCGTTGCTCTGCTTGCATGCACCGAAGCCTAGCTCTTGCTGTGATGTGCCACGGGGCCCTGTCAAGGAGGGGCGGTACCCTGTCTCCTCTCCTGGTGACACCAGGAGACTTTGGCACCAAAACACTTGTAGTCCAAGCAGATGTTCATATTCACACTACCTTACCTGCAGTAGAGAGAGTAGTCTAGGGCAGAGTTAAAGACTCATCTCCAAGAGTAAAGGAATCCAAAATCTGCCACTTTTTGACAGCCTAAATAAGAACTGTATTTTGTAAAGTAGGCTCTGCTTTGCCTTCGTTGAAACAGGAAAGGAAAAAAAAAAATCAAGACACTTAACAACTCACTGCTGTGACAACAGTACAATTTAAGAAAGATGCAAGCAGCAGGAATCTCCTGGAAAATGAGATTCCCAATTCATATATCAAAGGCTTTCGTTTTGAAGGACTTGATAACCTTGTAACAGGTGTTCAAACTTTCAGGTTTAGAGAAGCTACAGGAAAGCACCAAGAAAACAAATCTGAGACAAAATAACAAATTTTTAGTGGAGTTTTTGGGGGTTCCCAGATTTATTAATGTCACCAGAGATGGCAATGGTTGGGCTTTACCATGGGGCTCTGGACCGATCCATTAGTGATATCCATAGGGTGGGATTTGCTATTTCAGGGTGGGAAAGCTCCCTATGCTTTTCTCAAAACAAGGTTTTTCACTACAAAAATGTACATATCCACGATGACTTTTGTGGCTCAGCAGAGAGAAATGAGACCACCTCACATCTCCTTCCAGAAACATCTCCCTGACCCAGCATAAACCCATGTTCAGTAGTTTCTGAAGCAGCTGGGCAACAGCCAATGTCCCACAAGTAGAAGCCTCAGCCCGTGATGGCAGCAAGGCCCTCGCAAATCAACTGCAGAGAGGGAGCTTGGTCTCTCCAGACCATCCTGAGCTGCAGGGAAGGGGATCACAGGCCCAGCTCTTCCTCCTGGCAACTCAAAGCACCAAAAACCCCATTCCTCATAGATGGCTTCAGCCAGGCTTCACACTTCTCAGACTCCACACCGCTGCAGAAGTCCATGCAGAAGGAAATCCGAATTACTCACAGCACTGCTATTAGCACGGGGCAGCGGCTGTAAGCCCACACCATGGGGGAGCAGCACTCAGTGCAGCACTTGGGGCAAACACCGCTGTCAGGAACGCGCTATAACCGGGCTGTAACGGCAGTGAAGAAAGCTGTTTTGTTATAATGGCATGTAACGAGCCGGAGCCAAAGCTACTGTTGTCACAACCTTGCTGAAGGCAACAGGGTTAGATTAGGGCCTCTGTTTTCAGTTGAAGAAACCTTCACTGATGTGGGATGTTTGTGTCTTTAGATATTTTCCATTAATATTTGCAAACACTTTTTACTCCTCAGAAGATTTGAGAAACCCTCATTTGTCAGGTTTAGTGCACACGAGAAATAGCTTGCTGTGCCCTGAGCTGCAAAAGTCCCTCATTAGAAGGTGATAGATTCACTCACACTCACAAACTGAATTAAAACAACAAAAAAAAAAAAAAAGGAGTTTGCAGGACAAAACCTGGAGTTTTCATTTTCTCTGTCCTTCCCCTTCCCAGCCTCCCTCACACCAAACTCAGAGGACAACAATGCCCAGACGGTAACGCAGAGCATCGTTCTGCTTCACGATAGCCTAAGCTGTCATTTCATACGTACCCAGCACTGTAGGGTCCAAATGCCTAGGAGCACCTGATGAGCGCCAAGTTGTGCTTGACCAGCAACCAATGCTAACTAGTTTTCAATGACAAGCCCACTCTTTGCTTGGCTTTAGGGAGATGCAGTATGCTAAGACCTCTCCTACAAGCACTTAGCAAAGACTCCCATGAGCTGAAACACAGCTCCAGAGTGTGCAGATCTAGAACCTACCTGCATAACGTGCCATGAAGGAAAGGAGAGCTTTATGGAGCACAATGACACCCCGCTGTGCTGTGACTGGGGAAGGTTGGATTCACTTGCTATTGAGCAAAATTCTACTTTTCAAGAAGCTTTGGCTGTCAAAACACAGCAGAGGACTCCGGGTCTGCTTTAATCTCCGCAACAGCCCCACAGACACCAAACTAGCCACCTAAGAGGTATCATGACACTGCCTCTTAGGGCAACATTTTGGACAAAGCTACCTCTCCTCCCTCCACCTACAGCTCTTGTCATGCAACACAGCAAGGGGATTTGCAAGTGTTAAATGACAGACTTCAGAAGGCTGGATACAGCAAGCTACATGAGCAGTCGTGTAGCAATTTGTGCCCCTGCTATAATTCTTCTGCAGTATGAAATCAGGAATGATGTGAAATCAGTCCCACCCTCTCCAAGGGATGCTGCACCAGGGTGAGAATAACACCCATTTCACAGATGGGCCACGCATCTAACTAAGGAGGCAATTTCTTTTCCTCCTGTATGTACTAGAGCCACTCAGAGAAGAAAAGGGCAACAGGCACATACTGAAGCATCTTGTCCACCCTACACCCCATAGATTATATTTTCCCACTTTGCACTTATATGGCAGCACTGGGCCTTGGTCACCCATGTGCACGCACAGCATAGGAAGCAGAGGAGTGTAACCAATAACAGGATTAGGGATGAGGGTCTATCACTACGTTCTCTTGCCAGAACAAGAAGAGGAGGCATTAAGAAGTCTCTACTAAATGCTTTCTTCCAGTAAGGTTCATTTTCTGCACTGCTTTTACAATCACAGCTGACTATCAAGGCAGGAAGGCCTTTCTAGGACAACTCTTATTATTAATCTGTTACTTTCACACGATCAGTAATAACGTCACCTTCCATCATCTCAAAAATGCTGCCAAGAACAATAGCTTGTGACAGCTTGGAAGGAGATGGCTGGGAGGAGCATAGATGGGTTGTTATCATGCATAGACAGCTTTCTGGGCACAGTACTGTACCACGGTGGGTCAAGACACTCAAACAAGCAGTAGGTACAGAAGCTATGCAAAATCATCAGGGTAAAACCCCGGTACTGATGAGTTCAGCTAAGCTCAGGTATGTTCACTGCAAAGCTATCTTTGCAGACTGTGTTGCATGAACATAGTCTTAAATGCTTTGATCTGGAAGGGGAGCAAACTCAAGCACAGTACCTCATGGGAAGTATCAGCATGTGGCCTATTCCACAGAACCAAGGAAAGGGAGTATTGGGAAGAACACATCCTTTGGGTGGGATCCTACTGCATAAAGGAAGATAGCCTAACCCTAACTCACAAGTTTCAAGTGAGAGAAATTACATGTCCAAAGCTTTTCTCTAAGACAGGACAATCCTTGCCCTATCTAGGAGAGGGAACACAGCCCTCGCAGCTGAGCTTATGCTTGAGCAGCAGAGTCTTCAGCCTCTGCTTGCCAAAGCCCAAGTGCTGCAGAAGCTGCTTCCCACCAGAGGGCTCTTAGTCATTGCAAAGGCAGTACAAGGAGAGATTTGGATTCTGATCCTAACCTACTTCCCCCACAAATCTGAGGGGATTCACGTTTGCTTTTTCAGTCTTGGTGCATTGCTCACCACAGGGGATCAGAGGCACTCAAGAGCTCAAAGAGGAGCTGGGGGGGGAAGAAGAGGCAAAAGTATTCCAATAGGGACCATGGGCTTGCTTCTGTATTAAGATCAGAAATAATCATTCCCAAAAGCTGCATTCCAGTAGTATTCACTACAAAATTGCTTTCACACTGTGCCAGGCTAGAGAGTCAGTTTAGCAACACAAGGCTATTTTAAAGGGGAAAAAACCCCAGAATGCTGCAGAATCATAACATATATAACAAGTTTGCTCTAGAATTACTCTTCTAACCTGAGGTATGCAGTTTTTGAACTAACCAGTGTAGAAATCAAGAAAAGAAAGAGGTGATTTATCAAGTGAGGGCATTCAGATCAGTCCAGATTTAATGACTCTGACATGTAAGTAGACAGGGTAGGACAAGACAGATGAAGGCAGATACGGAGTTTACTCTCAACAAAATGCTTTGAACATGAGAAGGGCTGTGGGCATGGTACTTTTGTTCCAATCACAAAAAAAAATAAGACCCAGCAGAGATGCTAATTTTATTTTCTCTTGCAAAAAGGTGTTTGATGATGTCTCTTCAGAAGTATCCAATTCAATCAGAGTGCCTGGGAAAGGACCGGCCAACAGCCCAAGAATTAAGAAAACATTTTATTTAAGCTTCATTTTCCAGCCAAACCCAGCATGGATCCATTATAAATGATCTAGATTACAGGGTGGATCTGTTATTATGGGCAACAGTCTCCAGGGTACCAAGGTTTTAGTTCAAGTCCTATCGGGTGCCAGAAGGGATGATAACTGCAAGCCCACTCAGCTCACTTCTAGGCAGAACTCGTTTAAGATCTTGATCACCCTTCTGCAGCCTTCACTGGCCTTCGTCAAGGACAGTCCTCCCCACCATATTTTCATGAAGAGGTTTAAAACAGTGCTGGCCTGTCCTTGCACCCGTGTGGCCTCAAGTGTTGGTGTCAGCCAGGAGGAAACACACCACAAAATCTACCCCCATTTAAAGAAAGCTTGATATTAACTAAAAAAGCCTATGACTTTTCCCAGAAGATGAGGTAAAAAAAATCCAGTGATCTAGTCACTGCAGCCGGTGTCAGATCGACAAGAGGGACAGCATCCCACCTGCACACGGCAGGAAGCAGAACTGAAAGAGCTAAACCAATTTGCAGAGTGGTTTGCCCTGGTCCCAACACCCAGAGCTCCACAGAGAAGCCCCATAAGCATCACTCCTCTACATGGACCCCAGCCATCAGCAGCTCTGGATAAAAACACTCCCTGCAGAGCCTTCAGGAAAAACTGCCACATACCTGCTTATCTGAATCCACCTCCCTAGACCTGCAAGGGTGAACTGCTTAATCCTCAGATTAAAACAAAAACTCATTAAACTCTCTCTCACACACAATTACCTTTCAAGAACAACTTTAGGGGGCTTCTGCTGTTTTTGTTTAAGCTTGAAGATAAGCATGGGAAAGCTACAACATTAAGGTAATATTTAAGTGAACTCTAATTTTTTTTGGACAAAAAAAAGTCTGATACAGTTAGGAAAAAAATCAAGCACAGCCTGGCCAGAACAGCAACCAGAGTGGGTCAAACTAAGAAATATCATCTAAACTGCTGAGGCAGAACAGTACCAGAATATCACAAAGAACAAGGTTACTTAGAGAAGTTTCCTTCCCCTCCAAAGAAAAAAAAAAATCAAGAATAAACCAGCTGTGCAGCTCACCTCCACCCAGAGAGCAGCTGGACAGGCACATGCCACTTCTCAGGCATCTGGGAAAGACAATGCAATGATGCTTTAACCCATTCCTAGAGATTCTGGCAGGACTTGCTGTTGGAGACCATAAAGCACAGCAGATATGGTATTTGAGATAACGCCCTCTCTCATTTGTCATGCTCAGCCCTTTGAGAGATCATGTGGGTTTAGTTTCATCAGAGCTGCCAGCGCATCTGTAGCGGAGCTAGGTGGCCAGGCCACCTTCTGCCTCCCTTCACAGAAGCACAGACAAGGCTGAGCTCAGCACACTGGCTGCACACAGCAGGAGTTTCTTCACTCCTCTTCTTAGCAAGCCTTTAATTAGCCTAACACTCTCCTAGCTGTTCACCCACAAGCTCCCAACTCATTAAGGGCTTGATCACCCTTCCCCACCCCACCTTCCTCAACTCTCAGATGGATTTCACAGAGCAAAACAAGCCACCACCAGATTTAGCAGCAGAGGTGTTGTATTTGGTCAAATACTTTCAGGAAAAGAAAGAAGCTTGGGTTCGATGCAAAATTCTGTCACACCTTTTTTTCTTTTTACAGTTTTCTGCTACAAAAGAGAATCAGGGATGAACTACCATTTACTGTGAAGAACATGGAGGTCAACCTGCACCAGAGGGAGAGCAGTTCCCATTTCAGTGGCAGCAATAAACTGGAAGCAAGACAAAAGTGTGTACCAAAAACAATTATTAATTCATTTTACTTGCACTTTGTTTTAAAACTTCTGTTCCTTGCCAGTTTAGCTGATATCCAAAGAGCTGGTGAGGAACTATAGTATCAGGCTAATTAACCATGCTGGGCTAAGAGCCCGTCTTATTTACAACCCTGCAACCTCATTTAAATTTTTAATGGGGTTGCAGAGATTTAATGAGGCAGGTCTTAATTCATACAGTCAGGGTCCAAACAGCAGTCCCAGTCGGAGACTTTATTTCCAGCAAAAATACTCTTCATATCCAAAAAAAGAAGGCTCCTTGTACTGTGACACAGCTCAGGAGAAAAATGTAAGAAGTTGACAGGTCTTTTATAAAATTATGTAAATGGCTACAAGTTCTGAATTATTTTCTAAAAACAATGTGACCACTGCCTTCACCTCTGAAGTATGACACACAGCTTAGGTGGCTGTCTACAAGAACAAGATGCAGGGGAAGCAGGCAGAGAACAGGGAAGAGGACTAGGAGAGCTCTTCTCACTGAAATTAGTTAAGCTACAGTTTCCTTGAAAGGGTAAGCTTGAGTACGCAAGTCAAAGGAAAACAGGAACTGTTTAAACCCAGACATAAGTAGGTATTAAAATATCACTAATACGTTAAGGTCAGAAAGCCTAAAACTTCATACTGGCACTGTTCTGGAACAGCCTTTAATGCAGTAGACAGAGAAAACACAGTGAAGCCCAGAGCCGACGTTCAGAGCAGAGCTGCCTTGTGACTGCAGGACACTGGGTTTGCTGATCCCAAGGATACTGCCGGCCATGTTTCAGCATCAAGGGGCTTCTCCACAGCCAAATGCTGCCTTAGGCGGGGACACACCAGCTCACCAGGCAGAGTACTGAAGCACCACTGTGCTGTCCTAGGCAAGAAACATCCGACACTGTCTTACCAACCCACCCACCCTAAAGACCAGGACTCCACCAGCTGCATGTTGAGAACCAGCCTGATTAACAAGGAACACTTCACATTCAAGAGCTACATGGCTCAGACCTCCTCTGTCTACAGTAGCTGAGTTTAAGTTGCTCATTTTCACAGAGCTATTGGCTGTTCCTGAGAACATACAACAGGTAGAGCATCTCCTGCTTTTATAAAGCTCTAAGCGCCCTCCATATCCAGCAGCCTACATGAGAGCCAAACTGTGTAAGCAGCTCACCCTCAACAACAGCTTGAGGCAAGCTTAAATGACTGAACAGGACCAGTCTTAGGGCTTACATTGTTGCAGAGCAGTTTTGGATTTTTTTGGTGGATGGGGTACACACAAAATAGGATGGGCAAATCAGAAACACAAACAGATACCTTTTTTAGTTATCTTCAAAAACCCTACAGCAGAGTAGCAAGATCCAGATTTGTTCCCCCCTCCATCCCAAAAAGTAGCACCACAAGTAAACAGTCTCTAAATCCCAAGTTAATGCTGAAGTGGGCCAAGCAGGAGCTTGCTCAGCTGCAGGGAGCGCGTACCACTGAGCTTAAGCTGTTTTCCTGATGAGTCTGGATGCAGCAAGGGCCATATGTGGGGGTTTAACAGCTGAAGGGCTTCTATGTGGGTTGAAACACAGGTACATCAAGAGGCAGCTGTTACTGCTGCATCTGGGCAGCCTTAGAAGGTTAAAAGGTTAACAGTAACCTCTGCCCTACATGTCAGAAGAGGTTAATCGTAGCATAGTTTGATAAATGCTGAGACATCTTACTGTTCTTTATCCCATGTGCCTTGCTCCACAATCAATACCCCCAGCCATTTCAGCTGGATTTTTGCTGTCCAGGCAGGGTGGTAGCACACAAGAACACCAACCCTTGGGTCTGCACTGACACATACAGACTCACCATCACTGACAGCCACAGGCAATGATGCTGTAAGCTGTTCACACTGAACTGGCCTGTGAACCAGGCTGTGATGGGTGAGGCACTCTTGGCAGCAGCCTAGTTCTGTAGTAACTGCTGGTTTAAAATTAGCACGTAAGGAAGGCAACCTTCAAAGCCCGCACAGGAAGTGCGTTGACCTACCTCCTGCTTAACATCAATGCATCCCTGGATCACATCCCATAGGAAACAGTGACAGGAGCTGGTTGAGGAACAGCCAAGAGGACAGAGTGCAATAGCAGCTGGCTCCACCAGCTTTCAACTAAACACTGCAAGGATCTCAAAGAGGGAACATGGCCTGCTGCTTTGGAGAGTTCTACCCACCAGATGCTGCCATGCTGAAGGAGTGCAGCAATCACTACCTATACCTACCGTGGCAGATGTTATGGCAAAGGAATCTAGTCAGAAAGGAAAGAGCTACTTCTCAAAAAACATGTTGGGAGGCTTACACAGTGGTCCCAAGTAGGCAAATGGAACTAGGTTCTCTCTTCAGACCCTAGAAGCCCTACAGAGAAAGGTACAGTGTTCAGCTTGCTAGAGACACCCACATTCTGGGTACGGGAACAAAATATATAATTAAGTCTCCCAGACAAGTAAGCCTCACCCTCTGCCATGTCCCGTCCCCATATCCTATAATCCCTTTATAGGATTTCTTTGGCTAGGAAGGGCAAGTAGAACTAGTATCGCCACAGAGTCAAGGTAGGAGGATATTCATTACTCAGTTATTCTTTCCAGAGTTCACTACAGAGGAGGATAAGCTCATCTAGAGACATATTAAAGCACTTCATGTTTGTCTGTGCAATTTGATTTTTAAAATAGTTTTCCATCCAAGCCAGGCAGGTGAATATACTGATGCAATTAGCTGCAGGCAGTTTGGCACAGATGGTCCCCAAGAAACAGAGCTAGCTGAACAGCAGGGGTTTATATTTAATGATGAGCCAGGCTCTCGGTGAGAGAAGCAAGACCTACCGAAGGCAGTGGAGGCCAGCTGAGCTCACTCAGCTCCTTGAACTTCTTCCACTGGTGAAGAAGGCACAGCATCCCTGCAAAGGGCCAGGATCCTCCTTAGGGACTCCAGCATATGCCTGCAACAGCAGTGATGTCTGACCTTGCATCCCCCAGGAGCTTGAGCACCCTGGGCTGGAGCTCAGTGTAGAGGAAAGCACTCCCTAACATCTTGGGTCTGGCACCATCTAGATATTCTGAAAGTAAGTACTAGGAGCTGTAATTTTGGGGGAACAGAAACCAACCTTCCAAATGCCACTCTGCCATGAGGATGTGGTACCCCCTAAATGCCATTACACAGGAAAAGAGATATTAGAAAGCAGATCTGCAGCTCAAAAGCTTCCTTTGTACTTAATTGGGACAGTAGCATCCCCAGCTAGAAAGCCTATCCAAGTGGTGTTTGTCCCATTTTACAAGATGTGGACTGGTGATCCCTAACACCAGGAAGAAGTCTGGCTCACCACACTAATGTCTAGGTTGATCAGAAGAGATTCAGACCACAAAAGATGTGCCAGTTGTCAAAACCACACAGCGCACCAGAGCGCGCCATGTCCCTTGGATGATGGGCACCTGCAGAGTCCTACCAAAGCCAGGAATCCCACAGCCTTCTAGTTGAGTCATCATTTAAGCAAGCTGGACCTAGCTAAACCCACATTTGCCCTTAGAGGAGCACAGAGCATATTTGAGAGTAGAGAAAACAGACCTGCGGTTGCATAACAGAGCTCAGTAGGAACCCAGGAAAGTTGCTTTCCTATGTTAGAGCAGATTTTTTTTTTTAAATGCCTATGCAGAAAGTCTCATTAAACAGGGAGAGACCAATGCTCAGTTGAAACTGAAATCCCTCTTATCTTCCTGTGCAGAAAACCAGGCTTCTAAAGGAGATCCCAGAGGGCTCAGGAACAGTTTAGCCTCCTGAATCATATTGCTTTTGCTAAGCAGAGACCTTATTTCCCAGCCTGAAAGATCAGTTCCACCCCCCACATGCCCTTCCCCTGCTGCCACTCTCCCATCATCAGCACCACATCATTACATTGCCAGATACATGCAACATTCATCCTGGCAAGGGGTGAGGGCTGTCACTGGAGGCCCAGAGAGCTCATGACAGGCTTCAAAGCAAGCAGCAAGCCTGACAGAGGGCAGGAGCTGCAGCACCTCACACATGCAGTGGGGAGGGATCCCAGCTTCTGCTGCCCTCTAAACTTAACAGGAGTGAGAGTTATTGCTTCATGCAGAGAAAAGATGCTGATTAGCTGTTGTCTATGGCACCCCACCTCTAATCAGAAGAAAAATACCATCTGGCATACCACCCCTGGAGAGCTGCCAACCTTTGCAGTAAACTACGAAGGCAAGAGAAGGTCAAGATAAAGGAAGGGGAGCAGAACAGGCAGAAAGATTAATCCCTGCCAGGTGGTGTCAGTCCAGACACTGGAGTACAAAACTGGATGGATGAGCAAGCAGAGAAGAGTTTAAGTAGGAGAAAGAGCAAGAAATGAAACAATTCTCTGCAGGAAAATCACAGATGAAGAGATATCAGATCTGAGCTGCAGACCAACTCCAGAGTAGGATCCACTTCACCTAAACCTCTCTTGGTGGGTGTTTGCCCAGGCAGAATTTGTGCTACTGGGTTTCAACTGTCTGAAGACAATCAGGGAGCAGAGACTCCAAGACCAGCAGTGGGCAAAAGCAGTTTAAGAAGAGGGAGCCCAGGGGGTGAGGCGTGGCTGGAGGAGCCAGTGATGGGAAAACAGCTTAGCAGGTAGCATTGAGGTGGAAGACTATCTCAAGAGGGATACATCCTTTGCCTCTCCCAGCAGTGTCACATGTGGAGTGAAGATAGGGCATCACTTGTCCCGGCAAGGCTTCCGTCAGCTGGACACAGAGGTAGCCATCTCAGGCTGAACAGCCCCCTGCATTGCATGTGGTGAGGATTTCAGCAGTAGGGTGGCAAGGACACTCCAGCTGTCTAAACATGTTCCCCATGAGTGTTACCTGGTACAGAGGCTCTGCAATCAACGCACACAACAGCGGTTACAGGTGCTCAGAGCCAGGCTCTGCTGCAACAGCAATACCACTGCTGCTCCCTCTCCAAGGGAAAAACCCCACCCTTCCCACCACAGCCACTTGAATTTCAAGCATCCTCCACACTGTTCACTGCTTGCTTCCTGTACCTCCTGGAAGGGGACAGGTTGTTCAACAACTTTATTAGCAACAACACATGCACATAGCTGTGTGCCAAACAGACAAACTGGAAAGCTCAGCATCAAGGCAAGTGTGCCACCCCACATGGAACTGCCCGCCTCTTAGCCTTGGGATCACCGGTACCTTCTGACTCCAAGCGGTCCAGCCCATAGGTCACAGCTGTACTGATCTTCCTCACAGATGGAAGAGCTGTCCTCCTGACAGAAGATGCCATTGATGCTGGAGTTACCAGGACCACAGTTCTGCTGTATGTCTCTTCTGTCTGTTCAGACTGGGTAGCAGACAATCCACTAGGAGCTGCAACAGCTTTCTCACTGGTGACCAGGACCGCATCTGTGAGATCTACAGAAGATAGGAAGCAGCAGCAGTTTAGCACAACAATATTTAAAAACCCCACCATTTAAGAACAAACTCCTTAATGAAAACTTTGAGCAGAAGAAGTTTAAACTCTTGCCTCTTTCAAGATGTGTGACTGCTGTAATGAAAGCTTCTCCTCCAGGACAGCCAGCACAATAGGTACCCCCTTAATGAGAACTTAGCTAGGTTTTGCTTCCATTGCTTTGAGGACTGCTAGTCACCACCCCATAACAAGATCAGAGCACTGAGACACTGAGACCTGAACAGAGTGAGAGATCTAATTGTTTACTGCAAAGAAAAATTAGTTGAATAACTAGATCCCAGAAGCAAATTAGTGGAAACTGCCAGAAGAGCCCATTCTCCTTTACAAAGGGACCTTAATTTAAGCAATACAATGCAAATAGGTTTTTCTCTTTTGATGCCCTGCATGTAAGGCCAGAAAAGCTGCCCAGCAGCAGTTTCATTACAGTGGAACCTACTACTACAGAAATACACTTCACCTCAAAGTCATCTCCGTGCTAAGGGAACCCTTGCTACACTCCTGTCAAGGCAACAGGCTCCTACATGTTCCTGCCAAGGTGACATCAAACAAGTAGGCAGTAACTGGATGAACACGACTGCTTAAAGCATTTCTGTATGAGCTGCATCAACCCAAGAAGCAAGAACTTGCCATTCCTCAATGGAAGTGAATATCAATGCAGGCTTCCACACAAGAGATTGCCAGACTCTTGCAAGAGGGTCACGCAGACCACACAATCCGTCCCCAGCTTACATTGCTCCCATGCTACCCCAGTGAAACTTTTGGTCCTTTGCAATATCAGCAAACTGTGACTGCCCTTGGCTCCAGCAGCAAAAGCTCCCCCTCTATAAATAGGAGCCAACTTAAATGTCTAAAGCTAAAAGTCAACTTGCTAGCAAGGATGATGTGGGGTGCTTGTTTGGTTTGCAGTGGTTTGGGTTTTAAAATAACTAGTCCACTGTTAGCTGGGGCAAAAAACATACCACATTGAAATATGCCAGCATATGTTTACCTGGTAGCATGGGCAGAAAGCAGTGAAAATCCAGGGCTAGAGGTCCCCTGCAGAAGGCTAGAATAAAAAGTCACTTAGAATATGGATGCTGTGTTAAGACTTCAGTGTCCAAGCATTGATATTGGTTTCAGATGTACTGTCTCATCCTGTATGGAAATGAACCTGCAGTCCTTGAAGCAGAACCCTACCTTCTACATCTGGAGTGTTCACCATAGAGGAAGCACCAGTTGCCACCAGCATCTGGGTGGCACTAGGAGCAGTTGGCACCTGGGTGTCCTCCCCACTGTTCTCCTGCAGAAGGCTTGCAGCTCCTGTTCCCTGGGTAGCAGCAGGCACCAGTGTCACAACTGATAGAGCAGCATCAGCCTCCTGGGCAACTGTTTTCACCTCCTGAGTAACACCTACAGCAAGAACACTTATCAGTACGAACCCATAGAACAGCTGACAGCAACAGAGCAGGCATTTGAAGTAATATAACTCAAATAGTATATAATAATTAGTATAACTAACATAACATTAGCATTTCCAGAGCTGCAGTGCAAACAGCAGGTCCAGCCAAGTATCATCAGGGCAGTGCAAAAAGAGATATAAGAATATGCATAATAGGAATGAAAGCAACAGAATCAGCCCTCATTTTTATAATTGCCCCTTGGGGACAAGTGGAACCATGGGGGAGCAACGCCATGGGAGCACAGCACTTCAGGCCCGTGGTGCAAAATACCATTCAAAGCAAGTGATGCTGCCAGCACAGTGCTTTTAGTGACCGGCTCTCACGGCTACAAGACATCAGCTTTGTAGAAGGCTTTATTTTTATTGCACAAGTCTTATCGATAGCATTGTTTCCCCAACATCTGGGAAACAGCAGAGAGGGAACCTGCTGACAAGTTAAGTGCTTATAAACTAATCTAGAAATTAATCAGTCAGGTTTCAGCACCAGCATGCAATTAGCTTTCCTTCTTTCACAGCAAAAGCTAGATCTTTTGGATACAGTGAGGGGAAGTCATCCTCTTGGCCCCTGCAGCCTAAGAGGGAAAGATTAATAATGACCAGCAGCTAAAACAAAATCCTAAACCCCAGCTCGTGCTCTTCATCAGCCTGGGAACATGTCATTGCCCAACACCCGACCAGAACATTTTTTTCCCCCCACATTTCTAGCAGTTCTATTAAATACTGAGTGGAAACTGTCAGTGGGCTGAAGGTACAATCTCCGCAGGCAAGTACAGTACAGGGTGACACTGTGAGCCTGTGGCAGGCTCTCTAGGAAGATTTCTGCCTGCTGGTAACACAGCTGGCACAGACACTGGACAGTGAGAGCCTGGCCTCAACTTCACTCTAGGGTGGGGAGACAACACCAGGAGCTTTTATTACAAAGGACACCACAGAGCTCTGGACAGATCTTTTGATCCAAGCATCTTTGTAACACCATGGAAGATGTCAGCTACTCACAAGCTATGGGGACAGCTCACCTGTTCCTGGATTTCAGAAGCATTTACAGCCATCAACTCTGCATCTTCTGCACTGACTACACATGTCCATAGCTAGCAGTTGAGAGCCAGGTGATCCCAGATTCTAATTAAACCTCCGGGAATTATTCCCCACTCTGTTTTGCACTAGCTCACTCTGAAGCCCTGCAAGGACCACCTTTGGGTCCTTGCATTTGCTATGTCAAAGGGATACTTGGGGGAGCATTATCCTCCTTGAAATAAAGTGTTTAACCAGTAGGTCAGAAGCTGGACTCCCTTCCCCAGTCACAGGAGAGGCATACCAGAGGGTTATTCAAAACATCTCTGGTCAAGGCAAGGTGCCTATAACCAGACTACAGCTGTCCCCCTCAACCGCTTTGTGAGCACCAAAACTGAAGCTCTGCTTTGGTAGTACACCACACATGAACATTAACAAAGCAATTTTTTTAACTAGAACCAGGTCTCTGCTGATGAGACTCCATTTCTCTACAGAGACCTCCATACCCAAGTACACCCTTCAACCCCAGGCTCAGCTGCCACAGCCTTTCCATTTGATACTGTAGCCACCTTCTCTCAGCTTGAGGAACAGAAGCAGCAGCTCAATACAGTTGCTTCATATAACAGTCAGACTGGGTACCACTCAGCAGACTGTGCCTACCTGTACGATGGACATCATGTACAGGAACAGCCAAGGCTAGGCATTACATTATGAATGTGAATTACCAGTTTAGGCTGTCACCTCTCCATAAAGGTCCATAGCCTTTCCGGGGGGGGGGGGGGGGGGGGGGGGCGGGGGGGAAGAGGTGTCTTACCTCTATTGCAGGTATGAAGATCACACCTTTCTCCACTTTATCTCCCTGAAAGGAAGCAGATTCCCAAAAGCATCCCTCCTAAACCTACACTTAGAGGCCAGTTTCTAACACACACACATTTTACCTTTCGATGAGCTTTCCAGAGTAGGAGAGATATCAGACTGTGTATCTGTCACCACAGCAGCCTCTGGCTGTGATGGCAGGATGCTTTTCCCCTCCTCTGCTGTGACTGCATCTATGTTTTCCAGTGAGTTGAGATCAGCTGTGCTTACACCTGTCACATTTGCAGTGTGGAGAGCATCACCACTGCCTGTGGGAGCTGCTGGCATCTCCTCCCCTTGCACTGGCACTGTGCAGTTGGTCTCCTTGGCAAGCTCTGGAGTTGGCGGAGGGGATGCTGGGGATGGCAGCACTCTTGTTGCATCTTCTTCCTCCCCCACACCTCCCTGTGTGGTCTGGGATGGTTCTGTTGCCCCCAGATCCTCTGTTACCTCCTCATGTGACATGCTTCCCCCTCGACTTATGTCCCCTAGTTTTGTGTCATCCCAGTCAGGCGGCACAGTGTCCATATGGTGGATGGTGACAGTGCCAGCTGTGGCAGGCAGCTCTCCTTGCCTGACACCCGTCCCTGCTTCCAGGAAGAGGGAGGCCTCAGTCACCATGAGGGGATGTTTTGCAGCCACAGATACTTGCACAGCCTGGGACTTCAGAGGGCTCCCTGTGCGGGCTTTTGGAGTTTCCACCTCAGAGATCAGGCCACGAGCCTGTGGAGTTGGGGTGACAGGACGGTCACTTGCTGTTTCCCAGCTGGGAGAGCTGAAGTACAGAGTGGCCTGGGGTGCAGCCGAGGGGTGCAAGTTGCTCTCTACCACCTCCTCAGCTGTCCCAGAAAGGGGGTTTGCGGTGAGGCTGGCAGTGCTGTGCTCCACTTCAACATCACCCTCTGTGGTGGTCTCACCAATGGAGCCACCGACAGACTCCTCCTGGACAGTAGGGCTCAGCATGGTCACAGCTGTGGTCAGCATGGCCTTGAATACATCATCTTCATCCAGCTCTGACTTTGTGGGACCAAGCTCCTCCTCATCTAGGGCAGCCACTGCCCCAGCAGAGCTGTGAGCACCTGGGCCCTGGCTGCCCAGGATGACATGGCTTGGGCTTACAGGCAGAATTTCCCCTTCTGCAGTGAAAGCATCATTTAAGGGCATCCCAGATGGTTTTGCTGACACTCCACATGGCTCTTCAGAGACAGTCTGCTCAGAAGGACCAAGGTTATTTTTCAAGTTCAGCATGCTTGTCCTTTCATCATCCACCCCATTCCCTGCCCAGGGGCCATGTTGGACCTTTGTCATGTCCCTGTTCTCCAGTGACTGAGATGCAAGGCATGGTGGACCAGAGGACAAGAGCAGGATGCTGCAGGTGACTATGCAGATGTTAAATCCTATTGATCTACTCATAGCTGAGAAGAGATGTGCCCAGAAGCCTGGAAGGCTGACAAGTCTGGAGTGCAAGACCTGGAAAGGGAAAAAGGAAAAGAGATTACACAGACCCATAACCACCTACTGACCCAGGGCATTAAATAACTGGTGACAAGTTCTGAGCATGCTAGTCTATGGCCAGTTCTGAGCAGAATTCTCTTACACATCCCAAGCAATGATCTCTCTATCTTTTACTGTTCCTAGCCTACTCAATCTGAAGTCTCATGCCAGACAAAGCCAAATCTTGATCTGAAGCCAAAGACAGACCTTGCCAAGCTCTTACCCCAGCAGTAGAGTGCTATGGTCTACCCAGCAGGCATCAGACTTACAAGCATATGATGAGGCTCAACCTGTTTGTCCTTTACCAAGTCCAGGACTGATGCCTGACAGGGCAAGACTGAAATCTCAGGCCCATTATGGCAAGCCCTGTTCTGTGCATTGACACAGAAGGAAAACAAGGAACTTGCAGAGGACAAGGTGGGTCTATAGGGTGCAACACAAGACCAGAGCCTAAACAGGAGGCTTTAAGGCTGCATTAGGGTCACAGCCTGTATGAGCTCCTTAGCCCCACAGAGAAAGGCCACAGCCCAGCCAGCAGCACTGCTGCATTAGCGGTGTTTATGCTGCACTGCACCATGGAGGCACTTCCAGTTTCATGTATACAATCATTGTGTGCTTCAAGAGTTTCCAGGAGAGCTGAACCAGTAGCCCAGCAGTGATCCAGCCAGCCAACAGCCTGCTCTCAGCAGGCTCTGTTGCCTCCAGCAACACACCTCAGGCTGCCAGACAGATGGAGGACCTCACAGCAGCCTGCTCTCAGCCACCTCCCTCCAGGCCAGTGCCTCTCAGTCCTGGGCTTGCCACACCATCACTCAACAGAAGACCACCCCATCCAAGGCCCTGCTTATCACATGCAGGGCAGCTGGTCACACAAGTCTCATGCACACTGCAGATCTGGTAAGGTCATCCTCCTCCCAGTTCCAGGAGGCAGCTTGTCAGGGGCACAGTCAAGCCCTACTGCAAGAAGTCTCCAACCATCAACAGCTTCACTTGGTTTGGCTGGTATGTTCTCAGTTTCACAAGTGAGCTGCTCTTGCCTTTGAGGCACAGGACTAATAAATATTACTAAGGAAAAAAGCTGCAGTTGTTAGAACCACCCCTCAGTCGTCTGACGAGCAGCAAATATCACCTTCTGCAGTCTTGCTCATGAGCACCAGGATGAGTCCCCCAACTTGATAGACTCTTTGTTTACCCACCCAAACAGCTTTAGATAACTATTCTTGCCTTTGGTCACACACAGTGCAGCAGCAAGCCACCTCGCACTGCTTTATTATACAAGGGTGAATGAGAAGACATGGAGGGGTGAACACTCACATGTTGCTGTGCAAGAGGTACCTGCTGTCACGGGGAGAAGGATCTCAGTAACACCACATTTGTGCTAGCCCATCCAACTCAAAGGTCCTCTGTGTCCTCCTGCTCATGTACCTTTGTCTCCTTTTGGAAAGCATTATTGGGTGTGTCCAGTGGGCTAAACACAACCAAGACATCAGAAATCTTAAATATATCTGTCTTGTCACACAGAGCTATGCGCACTTTACAATGGAAATACCTCTTATTCCACACAGGACAGGAAGACTTCTCTAGCTGAAGACCCTTAAGATGTGCAGGGCTGTCTGTAGCACCAAAGACAACCTCAGCATTACCAGTTTAGAGTGACACAGGTCAGAGTCACCTACTGCAGGCTCCATTATCTGGTTGAGCCTTCAGGGCACACCGAGTCGCTTTTTCCACTCTCCCTGCAGCGCTCTGGCCCTCAGCAGTTTGAGCTGCTGGAATAATTCTGTCACAGGCCACACACGTGCACCAGGTGCTCAGGGACAAACAGAAGCCACCAAGAAGCTGTTCACCAGCAACAGCATAGATACCTTCCACTTTATTTTTAGCATCTCCTTTCTCTGGAGGATGGGTGGCCACCTGTTTCTCTCCTCTACCCTCCCTACCAAAAGAAGAGTTGAAACCAGAGTATTCAGCAATTCTTCCAGGCTAATCCTTAGTGCTTTAATTACAAAAGTGCATAAAGTGTATATAATGCAAGTTAAATTGATAGTGCCCAGTGATATGCATCTGCCTTGCCACACTGAAATATAAACTACGTTTACCTCACACCCCTTCAGCAAGTGCTAGTTAAGATCAGACATATTGAAACATCAAGGTTTTTTCTAAATGAAGAACAGTTGGGATCTAAATACAGTTTCACTAGGAGTCAGAAGTCTTTTTAGGCTACACAAGTAGTTAAACCTAAACAGAACTCCAGCTGCACTTGAAAGACAGCCATAGCATTTCTCTTGCAGTCATATACATTATGCATATACACACATATACACACATTTGTAGGTTTCTAGCTCTACATTCCCAAATAGCCTAAGACATTCAATCATTCTGCTAACCACCTCTTGAAACATTAATCTCTCCTCAACAAGATTACTCCATCTTTACTAGGATCAGGAGTGTCAGTGAGTAAGAGGGAAAGCTGTTCCCTAAAAGGCTGGCTTTCAGAGATCCATTAATTAAAACGTAAAAAGAGATGAGTGTTAAGAGCCTTTCCTCCTTCTGGCTAGTAGATAATGTGAGCAATCAGTACTAGCCAGATACAAGAGCTCCTGGGGTACTTTGGGTGGCCTCATACCATTCCCCCAGTCTGAAAAACAGTGTTAGCCATAGTCCTACATTTTTAAAGGGTTAAAATAACATTGAAGAGGTTTTTTTTTTTTGCTCAGGAAATGCACAACAACTAGATCTAAGCTAACCTAGACCTTTATGTTCAATGAAAGCTGGAGATAGAGGCATGAAGCTTGCTGCAGGATAATGGCACAAGTTCACGCTTCAAAGAAGATTAGTCAGAGCTTAAGGTCTACTTAGCTTTAGGAAGAGGCTGGATTAGACAGTGTATGAACATCAGTGACCTGGCTATCTTCTTAAGCAGAGTTTGACACCTTGATGTAGCACTTCCACTTACTGCAAAAGCGATCTGGGTTTTAGCAGGTTGCTGGCTGCAGAGCAGTTTGTTATTCAAGCTGCAGTGGGCTATACATTTAACCTCCCATCTGGCTATTTTTATGATCAGTCTGCTCTACAGCCTCAGCCAAGCAATAAAAGTAAGCTGGAGCATGCTGTTCTGCCCAAGCACCTCCTCTGTAGTAAGATTAAGCTTTTTTGTTGCTTGCTTGAACCTGTGGAGTAACTCGGTATTTCATGCTACAGAAACTCCTTGTCCCCAGCTTTCACCTGGCATTCTCCAAGCTGAAGCCCTGGAGGACAGCTGCCAAGCACCAGCCAGGCTCTCGGTGGAAAACTAATCCTTGCTTCAAATAGGAAGCACACACAGAGGGCAAGAGACAACACCAGCTCCTTCCCCTGCACTTAACAACAACAAATCCCGAGAGATGCAGTTCCCCTAGCCGCAAAGGCAGCACAACTGCAGACAGCCAGGGAGCTTTGTCTTTAGCATAGGAAAAAAGTTTTCTTTTAACACCTGGTAGGCTGGAAAGAAACACGAAGAACTAGTAGGCTAAAACACAGTGCCAAAACCAGGCATCTCCAGAAGCTGCCTGTCAGAATAACCATCATCTACTACAGCGGGCAAGTCTGCAAGCTGAGGAACAATAAAAGCAAGTTGGAGCAGCCCTGTAGACCCAGTTAGATCTTTCTGAACCAAGCCACTTCCTTGCTCTATACAATTAGCACTTACAAATAGCAATAGCTATTAAACCATTAACACCCTTTATGAATTTGAGAGACCCATTTGAAGAGGCAGCTCTCAGGAAGTCTGATGAAGGGAATCCCATCCTGTTAGGGGCGATCCAACAGAGCAGGCGTGAAGGGGACAGGCACAGAGCAGACCAGATTTCTCTCATTCAGTAGCTGCTCCTTACACAGACTGCCGGTTGGCAGACACATGCTGCAAAGGGTGAAACTCCTCCTCCGCCCCGGTTGGATGCGGCTACTCCCTAGGATGGCTTTTTAAGTAAACTGGCTGGGTAAATCTCTCAAAATTCCCAAGAAACCCCTTTGCTGTTATTTTCTGCATTTGGCAAGTTCTGGCTGTGTTTTTCCTGAACTGTTGAAACAGCAAGAAAAAAGCATCGAGCTTTTAACTCACTGTTCTAACAATCCCTCTCCCACACAGGGAGGACATTTGTACTCTGAAACTGAAGTGGCTGCATGCATCATATAGCAGAGAACACAGGAGATTAACAGGTCAGCTTCAGACAAATCACTGTCTAGCCTTTGCAGAGCACAGCTTTTTGCACCTCCAAGTACAAACTCAATTATGGCAGCTTCGACCAGCTGAACAGTCCTGGAGGTGCTCAGCTCTGCAATTCACCAGCTGATTGATAAGGGAAGCTGACAAAAACACTGCAAATCTTTTAATGTGAGATTTAGCCAAAACATACAAGTCAAGCAACCGCCAGCAATCAAATGCTATGTTACCAGAGTGCTAATGTATGCTGTCCAAGCCTTATTACTCATGCTGAATACAAAAGCCAGCAGATAATGCACTGCAGAGCTCCAACTCCTACTTTTGCACACTAGCTGAGAAAAATGCCTTCATCTCATATTACATTCTTGCCCAGTTCAATCAAGTGAATTGTAGAGTTGATGCTCTTACAGCACATACTTCAGAGAAACAGACCTCAACCAGTTAAGCTGTCTCCAACAGCTCACAGTGAAATACCAACAGTGACACGACTCCACACCAGCCACCAATACAGCTCAAGCCAGATGAGCAAAACTATGGAGACACAACCACACACCTACCTTGGAGGACAGATCCTTACAAGCAAACAAATGACATAATATTCCATAAGGACAGCTTCCTACCAGTCTTCGTGAGACACCTTAACACATAATACATCACCTCCACCACCAGCACTGGTGTTCCAGCAGTAGTTCTTTGAGAAGCGAGAGACACGACATGTTTTAGGCATTATTCCCCCAACCGCTAAGCGAGTGCTTGCTTTGTTCAGAACAGCACAGACCACCTACGGAAATCCCTACTCAGACTTGCAAGTAAAAGCCGCATAGTTCATAGCTTCTTCCCTGGCACCACAGAAGTCAGAGGTCTACCAAATTCCTGAAGGATTAAAAAGGCGGGGGGGAGAACGAGGCCAAAGGGTGCAGCAGTTTTCAAACACCAGAAGGATGGAAATGCTGCTCTCCAGCCTGGCTGGGAGCAGACAGGTAGCATTCACATTCCAGTCAGCAAGAAACACTCAGAAATTTCAGCGCCTCACCTAACACAGCCAGCAACACAGCACAGTAGATCTCCTAGAAGATCCTGAGTCTCTGCAGGTGAAGGTTTAAGGTCAGATTAAATACACCTTGCCAGGCCCTTTTATCTTGGGCAGAACCCACTTCTCAGCAAGGGAATAGGATTAGGGATGGCTCGAGGCTTGATCACACCCAGCGCATCTGCTCGAGGGGCTCAGATCCATCCCCCTCCCCTCCTTAGTCATATTTACAGGTGAGCTTCAAGACCCAGAAGCGCATCCTTTCCCCTACAGCCGCCCACCACGCCAGCCGGCTCAAGTGCAAACCACCACCGGGGATTTCTCCAGCCCAGGCCCGCAACAGGACAGAGGGACAGCGGTGGTCGGTCTCACACCACCACTCCCCCCCAAAAAGGGGTTTACCGAGAGGCCATCCCGACCCCCCCCCGGGACGGCATCCCCCATCCCCCGGAGCCGCGGGGACCAGCCCCGCTCTCCGGGAACAAAGAGCCGCGCCGCGGAGGCGCTGCCCCGCGGGCAGCCGCGCATCAGCAACGGGGAAAAAAAATCAATAAAAAGGATTAAACGCGCACGGGGCAAATTCAGCTGGTGGGGGTGGGGTGCTGGGCATGCCCCCCCCCCCCCCCCAGCCGGGGTCGGAGGAGCCCCCCGGCCTCACCTGCCTCCCGCCGCCGCCGCCCGGCACCTCGGCGGCGCGCCGTGCTCGCCCCCCGCGCCCCACGGCCGGGGCGGAGCGGGGCGGCGGGGTCCGGCCCCCGACACCGCCCCGGTGGGCCGGCCCGCCCGCTTCCCGGACGGGGGGGCACACCCAACGCCGCCCGCCCCCCTGCCAGGGGTCCCCCCAGGGTTTTCCCCCCCCCTAAATTTTCTCCCCCAAAGGAAGCATCAGCGCCCAAGTCAGAGCCGCAGCCCACGCACCCAACTCCTCCTCGGGAGCCAGGGTCAGAGCCTAACCCAGCAGGCTCCCCCTCTTTCCATACAAGAGGATGCACAAAGCAAGGCCTACAGCACTATAGTAGTTCTCCAGCTGTTACAGATTCTCCTCCAGTGTTTTCAGCTGTAGAGGTCACCTTCTGCTAACTCTCTCTACAAAGGAGGACTTCTTAAGTAGTACTCCACACACATGTATTGGAGAGCTTATTTCAGCTTTTATTTTTAGCACTTTGCTTTAAGCACCTATTTGGCTAGGGAGAAAGAAAAGTAAACAATTTTACTCCTAGTTTCCTTCTCCCACTTGCTTTTTCCATCAGAAGCCCCACAGCTAATCAAACAGAAAATATTTACACCAGCAGGTCCTGGAATACACAACACCTTACTTTATGTCAAATAGCAGCTCAGAAGCCCATACCTTGCCTCCAAAAACCAAAAGAAGAGACCAATTTATCTTCCTCCCACCTCAGCCTGGCATCATGAGCACCACAAGCTCTCAGCTGCGCACACAGGACTTTATACCCCCTCGTGGGTGATGACTCATTCAGAGCCCTGCTGCAGCAGGTGCAAAGCCTTCACGGTGGGCAGGGACAGGTGAGAAGAGACCAGAAATAATGGTTTTTCCGAGGAGGAGATGGTTGGGGAGGAGAGGTTTGGGTGGGAGGGAATAGAGGAATGATATGGGGGAGAAGAGTCAAAGTTTTGACTTTGCTATGTGTGTGCTCTATCACATCAAGCAAATCAATGAATCCCTCTGTGCTTCTAGTTATAATAATCTATCAAATTAGGGTGTGTTTTTTTTCATGAGAGGGTGTGATTTAACCTGCTCATACCTGTTAAGCTCTGGGCTCTCTAAATAAACAACATCCATTTGATATAGGACAAGGGGTAATGGTTTTAAAGTAAAAAAGGGTAGATTCAGACTAGATATAAGGAAGAAATGTTTTATGATGAGGCTGGTGAGACAGTGGCCCAGGTTGCCCAGAGAGGTGGTTGGTGCCCCATCCCTGGAAACATTCAGGGTCAGGCAGGACGGGGCTCTGAGCAACCTGATCTAGTTGAAGATGTCCCTGCTCACGGCAGGGGCTTGGGCTAGATGGCCTCTGAAGGTCCCTCCCAACCCAAACCGTTCTGTGATGCTATGAACACAAAAGAACTGATTGAGAACTAAGATATTCCTCATCAAGAAATTGTTCTCTTTTTTTTTTTCCCGTTTGTTGTGCTACTGGAAATAGCATTGATATTAGTGGCTTGTTCGCTTTGCTAGACTCACCCCAATGTTTTACCTATGTAATTCTAGAGAAACAGAGCATTTTCTACTGGATTTCAACCAAGCTGGAATGAACCCAATTCATCTGGGTGGCATTCTGCATCCAATATTAAAACTTTTAAAAGACAGATTTGTTGTAGGTCAGGGTAATTTCTTTCAGGGTAATATTGCTAACCTCTGCATAAGTTGAAAATAAAGTGTAAAAATGCCTGTATCAGCAATAAAGACAGTCGTTGGCAAAAGACCTCAGAAAGAACTTCAGAGTTAGCCTTGGTGGAGCAAACGGTCAGACAAAACGATGGGAATAGTCATAGTCGCTTCTGGCTTCGCATCTATAAATTGTAAAATCTGGGAAATTTTTCATGAATCAATATCTCCAGTGCTGCAACATCTTTCTAAAAAAATACAAATAGGTGAAAAGAAAGGGTGTTTACTCTTTTGTGTAAGGGAGGCAAAGCGGGGGGGGGGGGGGAAGGAAGGGATGAGAGCTGCATTTTTGTGGCCGTTTTAAACACCACTAACTCTCAGATTATGGACCCAAAACTGGCCACAGGTTCACCTTCTGTTCCACCGTTTCATTTTGGCCGAGGGCTCTGACTGAGAAGAGGGGATGGCTTGGCTGTGGAGGAGGTGCCACCTCTGAAGTTAACGGCATAGCCAGGTTTTACGGCACAAAAAAAAAATCAATGAGGGCTTAATTTCCAATGCAGCACTGCACATCGTGGCGGGTCAGGGATTGATTCCTAAGCCGCTCAGTCATCCGTGTGCAGAGAGAGGGGCAGAACAACAGAGACTCTCCCCCCCCCCACCTCCCTGATATCAGAGCTCTCAGCGACGAGTCTGCCAGGCTCGAGCCAGGGGCTTGGCTTCAGCAGCTACAAAATTCACCCCTAACAGCTGACCTGGGATTTGAAATGAGAGTTATTGGTTTCAACCCCTTTTCTATCTAACCTTTAAAATTATCAGGAAAGTTATTTAAAATGTAAAGCATGTATGACTGATGCTCTGCTGTTCTCTAAGGCATGCAGAGCACTTAATAGATTGGAGAGGTTTTCACTTCCCCCTTGTCATTGACTGACTCTGAACCCAGGGTTGGCACTGTACACTCTCAAGGTAAAATATTTCACTGAGAATCACTGTAACCAAAATAGCTGGTTATCTATAGGTTTTTAGCCTGTCTGAAATTGCAAATTTCCCATACCCTGCAAGTTTCTTTACCCTGAATAACCTGCCAAAATCATGGGCTTCTGCATTATCAACAAAAGAAATCTGCAGACTGAAAGAAGGAGGCATGATGAAAGAGGCAGAAATCAGAAATCACTGGAGAGCACCATTTTGTTATTCATTTCTATGGTTGATTAATTGGTATCATAATTTTTAACTCGGTTCAGCACACCACAGAGTATATACCAAGCAAAACCAGCCCCACTTCCACAGCAAGTAAAGAAACATCCATTCCTTTCCCTTCTTACCAGTGCCCTGACTCGAAACATTTCAGTGCAATCCTCTATTGGTCTTGTCCTTCAAAGACTTCTCACCCCTCAGGTGAAATTCAGAGATTAAATTCAGAGGTAAGCTGGTTTATTCTTCCATGCGGGTAGCGTAGCTGGTAAAGAGAACGGGACTCACGTCCCGTTCCCAGCTCTGACTTGTTAGATGACTTTCAAAACTGAACTTTACCACCCTCTGCCCTCATGTCGCCTTCTGTAAAATGGAAATAACACCTAATTTTTGTAAGAGTCCCTTATAAGATCTGTGTATTGTTATAACAGCAAACTGTTGTATAAAGTAGCGATACAATAGAGTGGATTTCTTTAAAAGGTGATATTTCTGTTGCAGCCTTATTGTGTATACCAAAAAGTACAAATAACATGTCCTAATTAAGAGACTGGGTCACTTAAAAATTTACATGAAGACACATTTTGTATGTATAAAAGGAACTAAAAAATCATTGTCCTGACATCAGAATACTGCACCTGACGATGCTACTCCCGGCATCATTGATGACACAATATCAGCTATCCTAAGTATGTCAGGACACGCCACAGAAGGTAAAGGCAATTTTAAAATAGCTACCATTAACTTCTCTGCTGAATGACTTTCCGAGACTGCATATCGGGGACATCCAGTGCACAAATCAGTGCACAGCTCCATCACACGATTCACCTTTAGAGCAGCTGGTAGCATCTGTTTGAAGGGGACCTGCTCTTCCCATTAAACAGCAGTCACTGGAATGGAGCAGCGATGAGTATAAATCAGGGGAAGTGAGAGCAGCATCCCCTGTGAGGGAGGGAAGCATGTTTAAAATGAGTCCACTTTGAAAAGGGTAGCAGGAAGTTTATGGCCAATCAATTATTTAAAATGTAATCATCTTGCAGATGAACAGATTTCTTTTTCCTCCAACTGCAAGGGCGATAAATGCCATTAAAATTCAACCAAAAGAACTAACCTGGATTCCTTTCTTCCATGTTCCTCACCACTAGGACTAACAGAAAAGCGGCGCAAGGCCAAGTGATGCCAGTGCAGCCCCACTGCCGGCTGTAATTTATAGCAATTCGTCCTACAAGGAGGCACCAGATCCAGCTTCTGCTTCCGCAGCTCTTGTGGTTCTGCAGTGCTCACAGAGCAGGAAAGCCATAAAAACTTATTTTTGTCACTAAAGTCAGCAGATGTGACTTGGAGAGCACACAGCAACCAGATCTGCTGAGTAGGAAAGTGCCATTTTTACACAGTCACTTTTCAGAGTAGAACCAGGCTTTTGCTGACTGGTCCAAGGTCACAGGAGCCAGTTGCTCTGGGAATGCAGCCCAGGGGGATCAATGCTCAGCTCCGTAACTGGATCACGGTACAGCCCTCGCTCTTCTTCATATCCTTTGACAAAATCAATGCAGTTAATACCAAGGCGCACCACATATTACAAATTTCCCAGAAATAAAGTGCTGAGGAAGTCATCCCCATGCATATTGGAGCCTCAGCTAAAACGTGAACCATCTGCCAATTCCCTGTAGCGCTTGGATATTTTTTCCCCCTGTCCTACATACTCCACTACAAAATTAGGCTGACAATAAAAAAAGCACTCCACACGCCACCCCAAAGCCCGCAAACCCTAAGCACTGTTCTGACACTAAACCCTCTGCTTCTCCACTGTCTTAAATATAGTTGTTCAGGTAATACCCAGAGGGACTTTGAAAACTCCAGCTTTCGTCTGCTTCTCAAAGCTTGAGGTTAAACCCCTGAATCCACAGGTTTTGAAGAAATGCCGTTTTGGTACTGCCGCTCCATTGCTCACAGTACAGCCCTCACTAAACAAACACAGAGGGGCTGAAAGGTCCCAACCACAGAGTCAAAAGCAGTCTTTGCCATGGGTAACATGTGGTATCCAGACACCTGGGGGGGAGGCGGACACATTTTTGTGTTGGAAATATTCAAATCAATGAATCTGAAATCCTATAGCAGGAACCAGGCCCAGCTGTTAAGAGAACCCCAAGCAGTAGAAAAGACTATGGGCTTTCTTCCTCTTTCTCCTTTTGGAGAGCTGATAAGTGGATCCCCTTGAATCCATGTGCTGGGAAAAGGCGAGGAGACACTCTGTGAGCTCCAGAAGGTACCACGGAGCACTGAGCAACTGCTCTTTTGTTGTCTGAAGCTGGCCCTAAGTATGCAACTATCTGATTTTGTGAGAAGAAATGGGGACGTGCCTCAGTTAGCCTGTATATAGGGATTAAGGAGGCTTAAAAGCGAGTACACAGACAAAGGCATCCAATGCAGGGACACAAAAGACTCTTTATTTTATGACCAAGAAAAATAATAATGCTTCACTGTTGAAATATGCATAGGGTTCAGCTGAAATCCGAGTCTCTGCAGGGGTCCAGATAGGCATTTTGGCATTAAAGGGACGAGAATATTAGCTGGGCACGATGCCTCCTTGCCGTACCCATTCGGGCCTGCAGTGTTTATGCTGCAGGACACATTCTTTTATGTTTTCAATGTTCGCAAACGAACTGTGGGGATTAATTCAACCAAGAGCTGCCGTATTTCAGGACTCGTACAGAAAAGTAATTTTCTTTATGAAAAAACATTCCCTTTTAACCCTCCAGGGCAGTTCTGTAGCTGCCACCTCGAGGCACCAGCATGGCTTTCACTGCCGCTCCTTGCAGACGAGTGCATGGTGCTGCTCTGGGACAATAACGCGTCTGCGTGAGATTCAAAAAGATTTTTTGCTGCCAGTGGCTTGAACACCAACAGGGCCTTGAAAAAAAAAAAAAGAAAAAAGAAAAGGACTGCATTAGCCAAAAGGAACTGTCTTACAAATTTGATATAAATCAGAGAGTTTTCACTGATTTCAGTGGGCTGCTGTTAATTTCTTGTATTTTTATACACTTGGGCAACCTCTTCCTTGCTTGTCAGAGGATACCACCGCTTCCAAGAGTTGCAGGAACTGGCTGCATTCAGGGAATAATTTTTTATTGTGTTAGGGAGATCCTGCTTTTTACTCACCTTGACCTTCTGCCTAGTAGCTGGCTTAATTTTCCTATCAGCTCCTTAGACTGTAAATAATTATCTTCATTTATATTGTTATCTTGAATGTATTTATAGGCTGATTCTTACGGGTTAGCATCACCATCTGTTTCTTCAACAGTTACATATTCGGGAGAGCTAGAGCGCTTTCCACATTATGCAAGCAGCTTCCTTGATTAAACCAGCACGGCATGGATGGATTTTGTTATGAAACCCTGGAACATTTCTAAGTCTCTGGCTTCTATTATCAATAACTGCCAGGCTCTGGAAAGACCATCCATTAAATTAAGCCACTTTTAAGCTGCAGCTTGCAATTCAGAACTCATGTTAATTGTGATTGATTAATGTAATTTAAGAAAAGATTTCCAATGGACTATAAAGACGGTGATATGATTAGCAGTAAACTCTGATCTTTCCTAACCCAGCGATAATATGTTGAGGAGGAAGCGATAGGCTGTGTAGTTCAAGTAGGGACCATCATTTTTGGAAAACATGTCTAAGTAAATATTTTTACCTATAACATTGAATTTAAAACATAAGCATAGTGTTGTAAACATGTAATTATGGCACAGTAAGATATCATAAACAGGTGAGGTTAGGAGATGAAACAGGTGATGAAAACATCGTGCTTAGGCTGTAAATGAATCACACATTAGCTAAACTTTTACTCCAATTTTTAGACTTCAAGTATTTCAAGAGCAACAACATTAGGTATATTATATTATGCCTTTATAAGGCCCCTATCACAGAGATATTCAGGACCATTTTACAGAATTTAAAAGAATGAAAATTCACATGCCAGTGAAAGCATATTCTCACCAGGCACAGTAACCACGCGGCTTTCCTCCTGCTGTCCTTGAAAGAACCAGCGATGGCAGGCAGCACCCCAGGTAGTAACTTGGGGAATTCTGGGATCGCTTCCCCAACAGAAGGCCCAGAGAAAAGCTTCTTGAATATAATTCCCAGCTCAGTCAGGCGTAATTCTAACTGAGCAAGTGTATTCTTGGTACTCCGGGGTATTGCTCAAGCATGGCAGAGTTAAGGCTGTGTTGTGAGAACGGCATTTAAACATATCTTCGGGCGTTGTTGTTTTCATATGCTTTAAAGTTCAGCTGCATTTCCATATTCTGGAAGGGCATAAAATACTAATCATAAAAAAATAATTTAAAAAAACATTTAAAACATAAAACCACACAAAATCGTAAGGCAATCTGAACTCTGTGTTGGAGCATTTAACTGCTACAGGCTTTTGTTTGTTTATTTTTTCATGTGTCAGCATCCTCTGCTGCTGCCTTGGCAATGATTCCTCCTCCTCCAGAATCCACTGGGTGGGTGCTGGTCCTGTCGCTGTTTCTGCATCTCACATCACCACTATAGCCTTGTTCTTTCTCCTTGGTTTTCCTCTTCAAGGAGAGGTAGCTGACAGGATGGGAAGCTGGCGATGGGTCGTATGAAGAGTGCACAGGCTCATACTGAGTCATGGGAGAGTATCTGAAGGAGGGCTGTAAGGGCTCTGTGAGGATTCTCTCCTGAGTTTGTCACTGCGGAGTTCCTCTCCTTCACACCCTTCTTGCATTCCCTCTGCACTGCCTGGATTCCTGGGAAGAAGGATTCCTGTCGGGGAAGGCAACAAGGCTGTGACAGAAGCAGAAGAGAAAGGGGTTATGTAGAGTTGCTAGTCCCAATGATGGGCTAGTGCAGGGGTTTGCTCTGGTGACAGAGCAGGTGGTGGCAGTGACAGCTTTTGGTGTCTCACATCACTCCCACTCATTGTCCAACTCTCCCACACACCTCCACCTTCACAGACCTTAAATAGAAAGTGTGGATGTAGGACAAACAGCTCTGCTGCAGAGTATGTGAGAAGCACAGCATCTACAAACTGCTACAGCGGCTCACAGCTCAGGGAGTTTGGGTTCAGTGGCAACAGAGCACATCCCTGTCACGACAGCCTACCTTGAAATCCTCTTGCTTCGTTAGTGCCCTCGCCCTCCTGTGCGTATGCACTGAGGCTCCCCAGCTTGCCTGTCTGGCAATGAGCAAATGTCTAGACCCGAGTCACCAGTTAGGAGCTTTTTCAATATTTATTTTGCTTCCCTGAAGAAGAAATGGGTCCTGCGCACTGAGCTGGTATAAATACCCTGTGACAGATCTCCTGGAGACATGATCAGGGCTGTAGTGACACTCCTGGGCTCGCGTAAAAAATGCCTGAAGAGCTGCTGATTTTACATGTGTGATTACTGTGGGGAAAGGAGAAGGGGAAGATTGGTAGGGGAAAGGAGGTGGTTGTTGGGAGTTGGATAAGCATTTCCTTAGGAACCTCTTCCTCAAGCGATCCCAAATTTTCATTACATTTGCTATAATCTCCCTTTTCCCAGCTAGGGGATCAAGTCACAGGGGTCTCCTGTCTACCACATCCTACATACCACAAACAATATTCATTAGAACACCTTTTATTGACCAAGCTCTTACTAGTAAGAGTCCAGCTGTTATTACTAATAGCAGATAACTAATTACACACTTCACTTGTACTCATGCTCTCTCTGAGTTTTCCAGCTGGAGCAACAGTTAGAAGGCCAACCCCTGCTCTTTACTCAGAAAGAGAGGCTCGTAATGATGAACCAACAGCTTCTAGGTGGGTGTTCACAAAGCCCCGCAGAGTGCCTTGTTCCATCAGGTGTCTAGATAATCCTGTTGTCCCTCTCTGCATACAGCAGCCACCATCTTTGTGGATGCGGCAAGTGTTAGACAGCCCATTGCTGGCGCTGGGGGACTTTCACATACTGCCTTCTGGCACATACTTTTCCTCTCTTTGGTCTGTTTTTGGGTTAACTGTCTCCCATCCATGTCCTGAGGTACTTACAGAACCCATTCCCACAAACTCACGCTAAGGGGATTTCATGACACGGCTGTTACAGACCAGAAATACCAAGACCATCTAAGCAGGGCTGCATATTTAAGACACTTTGAATAACTTATAAACAAGTGGTGACTGACCTCACCTGTAGCAGAGCTGACATTTAGCTATAATGCAGAGGTGAAGATTATTTAGAAAAACTTAATATTTCCTAACCTTGATGGGGTTAAAACCTCAACATGGGGTCAAAGTCTTTCACTGTAATATGTGGGCATGTACACACTTGCACACAAACGCAGCTTTTTCTTTGCTGCAAAACTGAGTAAGATCTTGGTTTTGACAGCCTGTCATTTCATGGGGGTTTGACATAATACAGCATTCCCACAACTTTGCAAAATGTGTCTTGTGGAGTGGCTCTGTTATTACGGAAGTCCAAACAGCAAGAAATTCCCCGCTTCAAAAAAAAAAAAAGACAGATGAAGGCAAAGCCCAGTTGTATTGACACAACAATACACTTTCATGAAAATGACTAAAATTTAACTCATTCAAGTTACATTTTTAGCCCTTGCGTCCTACCGGTTGACTCCCACAACAGCCAATTTTCTACTGCCTACCAGACACAGGTGGCCCAGTTGTGAAAGCACAGGTTACCACAGTGCGTTTATTTATTATTCCCATCCCCACTGTATTTGCAAACTCCTGTCTTTGCTCCTAATCACCATTGTCTTGGAGCCATGTGGGGACTGGGCTTTTTTGCCCCTTGAGACATTTCTGTTTGAGAGGAAGGATACCTGGACAAGCTGGAGAGGTGGGCCTGCAAGGACCTAATGAGGTTCAACAAGGCCAAGTGCAAGGTCCTGCACCTGGGTCGGGGCAATCCCCGGTATCAATACAGGCTGGGGGATGAAGAGATTGAGAGCAGCCCTGTGGAGAAGGATTTGGGGGTACCGATGGACGAAAAGCTGGACATGAGCCAGCAATGTGTGCTCGCAGCCCAGAAAGCCAACCGTCCCCTGGGCTGCATCCCCAGCAGCGTGGGCAGCAGGGCGAGGGAGGGGGTTCTGCCCCTCTGCTCTGCTCTCGTGAGACCCCCCTGCAGCGCTGCGTCCAGCTCTGGGGCCCCCAACACAAGAAGGACATGGACCTGTTGGAGCGGGTCCAGAGGAGGCCACAAAGATGCTCCGAGGGCTGGAGCCCCTCTGCTGTGAAGAAAGGCTGAGAGTTGGGGTTGTTCAGCCTGGAGAAGAGAAGGCTGCGGGGAGACCTTATTGCTGCCTTCCAGTACTTAAAATGGTACTATACGAAAGATAGGGGCAACCTCTTTAGCAAGGCCTGTTGTGACAGGACAAGGGGTGATGTTTTAAACTAAATGAGGGTCTATTTAGACTAGATATAAGGAAAAAACTTTTTACTGAGGGTGGTGAGACCCTGGCACAGGTTGCCCGGAGAGGTGGTCGATGCCCCATCCCTGGAAACATCCAGTGTCAGGCAGGACGGGGCTCTGAGCAACCTGATCTAGTTGAAGATGTCCCTGCTCACGGCAGGGGGGGTTGGACTAGATGACCCCTAAAGGTCCTCCAAACACTTGGCTGGGGCGGGAGAAGCCCCGGGGCTGGGTCTCCTCAGAGGAGCGAGGCTGCCCTCACAGCCGACCCCGCCCCGCCTCATCCGGCGGGAATCCCCTCTGCTCCCTCGGGGAGCCCAGCCCGCCGCCGGGCCGCAGCTGAGTGAATGCGGCGCCGGACCGCGCACACCGCCGCCGCCGGGGCGCTTCCGACCCCCTGGAATGGCTGCAGAAGGGGAGGCGGGCGGCATCGCGACCGCGGGGAGGGCAGCGGGGCGGCGGGGGTGCGGGCAGGCGCCGGGGGCAGCCCGCCGCGCCGGGCGGGAGGAAGGCCCCGGCCGCGCCGTGCCGCGCCGGGCGGAAGGAAGGAGGACGCCGTCGCGCCGCCGGCTGAGGTGACGGGAGACCGCGATGCCGCTGTACGAGGGCCTGGGCAGCGGCGGGGAGAAAACCGCCGTGGTGATAGACCTGGGCGAGGCCTTCACCAAGTGAGTGGCGCCGCGCTCCCCGCCCCGCCTCTGACGTCTGTCTATCGCGACAGGCTTTGCCGTGGAGCCTGTGTCGCGGCTGCGGGGCGGGCCTGCCCTCGGGATAAATAATTGTGGGGGTTTCCCTGGGTGACCTGCTGGAAAGCGGCTCCTCTGAGAAGGCCCTGGAGATGCTGGGGGGCAGCGAGGTGACCCTGAGCCCAGCACCGGGCCTTGGTGGCCAAGAAGGCCAACGGTGTCCTGGGGTGCATGAAAAGGAGTGTGGCCAGCAGGGCGAGGGAGGTTCTCCTCCCCCTCTGCTCTGCCCTAGTGAGGCCTCATCTGGAGTGCTGCGTCCAGTTCTGGGCTCCCCAGTTCAAGAAAGATGGGGAACTACTGGGGAGTCCAGTGGGGCACTACAAAAATGATATGGGGACTGGAGCATTTCTCTTATGAGGAAAGGCTGAGAGACCTGGGTTTGTTCAGCCTGGAGAAGGGAAGACTGAGGGGGGATCTCAACAATGCTTATAAATGTCTGAAGGGTGGGTGTCAAGAGGGTGGGGCTGGAGTATTTTCAGTGGTGCCCAACAACAGGCCAAGGGGCAACGGGCACAAGTTGGAACACGGGAAGTTCCACCTGAACATGAGGAAAAAATCTTTTTCTGTGCGGGTGCCAGAGCAGGGGCACAGGCTGCCCAGAGAGGCTGTGGGGTCCCTTCCCTGGAGACATTCACACCCCGCCTGGATGCAGTCCTGTGCCCCCTGCTCTGGGGGTGCCTGCTCAAGCAGGGGGTGGGACAGGATGGTCTTCAGAGGTCCCTTCCAACCCCTAACATTCTCTGAAAAAAAAAAAAAGAAAAAATTAACCCAAATATCAGTGCAACTCGAGGTGGAAAGAGAAGCACCCCATATGTAGTATTTATGTTGTGGGGTAAAAACGTAGCAGTGCTTCTGCCCACGCCGTGTCAAAGTAGCCCCTTGTGTTAGAAATCCTGACTTATCGCCATCCATTCATGCCCCAGGTACACGTAGACCCTGCAAAAAAGGGATCATTTAAGTGATCCAGGGTTTAAACACTCTGGAAATGCTCCCTGGGTTTCAGTGGCCTGTTTAGAAAGGTGGCCTGCACACAGGGAAAAAGATTATCTTGCAACAAAAGCACCTCATCAAACATATGTAACTCTTATTAGGCTGGGCCTGGGTCTGTGGGGTTGCGTTTACCTGCTTGAAGCCCTGAGGATGTCTCTGCTTGTAAGAATAGGGAGGAGTCAGAGGGATGGGGTTTCTTGTCCAAACTTGGTTTTATTTTAAGTTGTACTTGCTTTTTTTTTTTCAAGTGACTGTGTAATTGCAGACCTGCAGGTGGGCTTCGTTACATGGTAATCGCTGCAGTGTGGTTAGGGAGAGGGTTTAACAAATCCTTCACGGATGGAAACAAGTGATTCCACAAGTGGCTTCTTGTGGGTTCATGTCATGTCACCGACGGCAAGCTTTTCCCAAACCTGGGGCGCTTGTAAGGCTTTATCCCATGGGCGTTATTTACCTAATAAAATGCTCTCATGGGAAAGGATTGCCCCTAAATAGTGTGTTTTTAGGGCCTCTTTCCAACCTTCCCTCTTGTAGAAGAGGTGGCAATTTAATTACAGCAGGGCCTATTGCAATAGGACAAGGGGTAATGTTTTAAACTAAAAGAGGGTAGATTCAGACTGGGTATAAGGAAGAATTCTATGATGAGGCTGGTGAGACACTGGCCCAGGTTGCCCAGAGAGGTGGCAGATGCCCCTCCCCTGGAAACATTCAGGGTCAGGCAGGATGGGGCTCTGAGCAACCTGATCTAGTTGAAGATGTCCCTGCTCATGGCAGAGGGGTTGGACTAGATGGCCTCTGAAGGTCCCTTCCAACCCAAACCATTCTGTGATTCTGTGATATCAGTCCTTTTCCACACAAGGCTGAAATTAACAAAAAGTTTGAAAGCTGTCAGGATGAGAGGTGAGGACAACTGTGTGTACACCCTGGGACCGCCCAAGTCTTTGGTCTCAACCAAAGAAAAAAAATTTAATTTTAAATTATTTATATTTTAAGGTTTTTTTCCTGAAATGATCTGAAGAAACAGTTGCCAAATATCAAAATAAAGTATTAATTCACCTTTTGCATTAAAAGTACTCAAAGTCCAGCAGCTTTATAGGTTTCTACTAGTGTTTTTTTCCTGTCGTTTTCTTCTGACATTTGTACTTAATGGGGGTGGCAGTGGTGAAAGAAGTGTCAAGCACTGAGTTTCTTAAAATCAAATCTTGAATTTCTTTTTTTTTTTTAATTTGCCGCCTTCAGTCAGATGCTCCTTGCATCTTTTAAGGTGCAATCTCTATGAAAACCAGATGGGTTTCCAAAAAGTTTGTTTTTGGGTTGCTACAGTTTTTATTATGTTGTGTCTAAGTTGGATGCAGAACTCCCACGTTTTGTCAGGAGTCCTGGAGTAGTAACCAGTCATCTTGAGGCAGTAATACCTTAAATCACCCAGGCTGCTTGCGAAGGGAATGCATTTCGAAGTATTAAACAAGCTGGAGATAGGAAGAGAGTGTCAATGCAACAGTGCTGGCCAGCAGTGAAATGGGCCATGGTCATTAAGCCTTTGTCTTTTATTTCTCCTAAATAAACATCACAGGAAACGAGGATTTAAAGAGGACACAATAACTTCATCCTGCCTATGTTTACTGAGAGCTTCAGTAAAACTCTGGGCCTGTATGGAGGACACAGGGAGGTATTTCTTTGGAATTGTGATAAGCAAAAAGGAAGGCTGCAGGTGGAAGACTGTGAACAGAAAACTGTGCTCAGTGGAAAGCAGGAGGCACGTCACAGTCAGTTGTGACAGTCCTTACGGAAGTGAAAAACGTGTTTAACGCAGCTGACAGGGAGTCAATAAAAAGATATAAAATCTTTCTCATTAAAAATGGCTAGATAGAAAGCTATATGCAAAACACCTGTTTGCAGTCACAGAAATCCCTGGTTAATTACTCTGATGATTCCTAGGCCCACTGTGTTAAATAGTGACTTCGAATGATAAGGTTTTCAACACTTTCCTTTAGGTGTGGTTTTGCAGGAGAGACGGGCCCAAGATGCATAATTCCTAGCGAGATAAAGAAACCTGATGTTGCTAAGGTAAACTATTTTACCTGAACTGTTTTACCTTTACAATGTTTGCTGTGTTATGGTATAGAAAGAATTTATCTTATAACTGCTGCTATTAAAAGGTTGTAACTAGATACAGGTAGGTGTAATACTAACACTGATATTAATTGGTGCTCATCAGCCATACGGCTTATGTTTGGGGCATTTACTGAGAGATTTCTTTGCCTAGCTACGGTTTGGGTTTGGTTTTTTTTTTTTGGCAAAGGATGGCAGCTTTGTAAAACTGATGTTAAGTTACCAGTACAAAAAGTTAGCATTAATAAACTCTGGGGTTTAGTTATAGGGTGAGTTTATGAGGTGCATTTTTAAGGACATAGAGCAAATCAGGCAAGAGTGAGTATTTCTTTATATATGTCAGATTATATATGTTCAGATATATCATCTATATATAATAAATGTATTTATATATAAACACTGCCTAGTATTTAGGCTGACTGGATATTTTTACTTTTGCAGCCTGTCAAAGTTGTTCAGTATAATATTAATACAGAAGAGCTGTATTCGTATCTGAAGGAGTTTATCCATATGCTGTATTTCAGGTAAGAGGTACTTGGACGTTAGTTATTCAAGCCTTCTGCGGCTCTTTTCTGAGTACATTGTGGTGTTCAGAGCATGGCTGGAGACTGCTGGCTAGCTGAGGAAGAGAACAGAAACAAGATTCTGCAGGTGGCTGCCTGGCTGTGTTATTGCAGGAGGAATTCAGTGGCACTGGGATTCAGGTTATATTACGAAGAGTTAGTGTCCTGCAGCATCAGTCGCTCTCTAGAATTAAGAAGGATTTGATAAGTTGCCTTTTAACTGTGGCACTCATGAAGGGCTTTATAGGGGGCAGTCACTACCTAAGGAGTTGTACTGCTTTTCGTAGGGCTGAAGCTCGTCTTGCATCAGTGCAGAACTCTGTCCATGTGACACTGGTTTGGAAGGAGGAATCTTAACCTGTGGAATATTTTTACCTCTGTAATATTGTTGTACTTTTAGTGAATTTTAGTGGATTTCATTAGTGAATAATGAAGTTGGACTTAGACTTTTCTCTTTACTCCCAATCCTTATTTTTACACAGTAAAAATCATCGCTTGATGCAGGGAGACAAGTACTTAATTTCTGTGCCTCAGATCTTCTGGTGTGGGTTGTTTGGTCCTTTTCCCTGTCCTTGATCATCACTTTGTGATTGAAATCAGGACAATTCCATCCTCTTCCACTGAAATCAGGACAACTGTATCGTCATTATTCCTCTTTTATGGCACACTGTATGACAATGGACAAGCCGTTAATGGCTGTTATGCATGCCTCTTTTTGCATTTCTTTATATTGATTTTTTGTATTGAAATGTGTAACAGATATTCAGAACTACAGCCTGCTGGCAGGTAGCTCTGTAACTTGTTTTCTGTGACTCAATTTCCTAACTTTCTTTTAGGAAAGTGTTTGTTTTCTTAAATTTGGGAAAAAGACTTTGGGATCTGCTGTAGAAAATGATATTTAAATGCAGATTTTTAGGATTATTGGGGAGAATGGAATATGAAAATGAGGTAGATCCCATAATAAGTGCTTAAACTTAACCAGTTTTGCTTTACACGTCTTGCCTTTTTTAGACATCTGTTGGTGAATCCCAGAGACCGTCGTGTTGTGATCATAGAATCTGTCTTGTGCCCTTCTCACTTCAGAGACACACTCACAAGAGTCCTTTTCAAGCATTTTGAGGTACGTGTTTTACATAACTACTGTGTGTGCTCAGCATAGCACTTGCTGGTAGTACTTATTGTACTTACAGTCACTAACAGATGTGGACAAAGAAATGAAAATAACGTGAAAAGAATGAGAGGCAGAAAGAAGATGAAAAAAGCTGATGGTCATCGGGGGAAGTAGGGCGTGGAGGCTGGACTAAAGGCCATTTTTGTTCCATTCTGACTCTTCATGAGGCCAGAAAACAGGAGCTATTGACAAGAATCCAAAATGTTTCTCTGGCTCGTATGAAAATACAGCTCACAACTCACTGTTCCAGACAGATCCAATAATCCCCATTGAGCACTGCCTGAAGCCAGAATTTATATTTAAACAGTTGTTAGTGCTCTGTCAGCAAATCTCATGACTTCTGCCAGAGTCAATATCTTTGCCTAGCACATGATCTAACCTCTGGCTGTGCTTGTTTAGATAAGAGCTTACCTGAAATTTATTATCTTCTCTGCTTAATCAGTCTTTTTGAGGAAAAGTCTGAACCGAATTCTTACTTAGTTGTAACAGAGAATGTTCCTCAGTTCAGACAGAAAAAAGCGTAGGTTCTTCTATAAAAAGTGGTGACACTAGTTTGTCTCCGGTATTCTTCACTGTGCTTCCACAACACAGTTTACCAAATAATCTTAAACTCCTGCTATTGACAAAATTTTCTGATGACTTGAAATTGCTGCAAGACTTGAGTGATTTGGGGTTTTTTTTCCTAATCTCCTTACAGGAAAAAAATACATCTCAAATTAAGCATTCCCATGCAAAATTGGTTGTCGAAAATAACTCGTGACTTGGAAAGTCATATATTGATGGAGAGACTTTGTAGCTTGTTAAGAAGCCAGCTAATATTGATGTGAGGTTAATTCTCTCCGGTAGTATTTCCATTAGGTGCGAAGACTAAGAGTAGCGTATTAATACAGGGTCAGTATTATAACTTGTGTCTCTGGGCTAAGTATGAGTAATGTTGCCCTTAATGCAGGATTTGTTGAAATTGCTCAGTTAATTCACACTTCAAGGTGTTCCATTAAAGGAACTGTTGCTATCTAGGAAACTTGATTTATGGAATTCTGGGAGAAGGAAGTAATTCTCGTGTAATTTTGACTTGAGTTTCCAAATTACTTTGAGGAGGTTGTTTCAAATAGTCTCTGCTGTGAGGTTGTGTGCAACAGTGTGTTGTCATAAGGCACACTGCCATATGACTTGGGTTTTCTGGCACCTTTGTTTACCTCTCAATTTATACAACATTTCAAGTAGCTGTGTTTGTTTCTTTAATTTCTTTTCAATGACAATGAGAAACCTGATCTATGACTTAAGATGAATTCTATAGTTAACACTTGCTTTTCTTACAAGCCCATTCCAAGATTTGTTATTACCAAAGTCACTGGTATGTACCACAGATAAGATGAACGTGGAATTTAGAATCCTGTGGTATTTTTGTTCATTACTACGCTACCTTAAAACTAAATTAAAAATGGATACCTCAAAATACAATTGTTTGGGTTTTGCTTTGTATATGACATTTGGGGAGCATCAGTGCTGCGGGTAGTTTGTTTCTTTCCCCCCCCCCCCCTTCTGTCAATTGTCCTTCTGGTTTCCATGTAGGTACCTTCCGTTTTGTTCGCTCCAAGTCATCTAATGTCTCTCCTGACACTTGGGATCAATTCTGCCATGGTGCTAGACTGTGGATATGCAGAAAGCTTGGTGCTGCCTGTATCCTTTAATAATACACAAATGAAATGCTCAGCAATAAGGCTGTCGTGACAAGATGATATTTTTATAGACTTTAAGTGTGCTAAAAAGTAATAGAACACATCGGCTAGTCCGGCTTTTGACTCTTAAGATATCCTGACTTGGGGAATGTCTTTCACAGCTGATGTGGTAGATCTGTGTTCCCTCGGAACTTGTGAAGGGTGGTTCATAACTCCAGCCTTTATATACTAGAAATTAGTTTTGGAAAAAAGCAGTTAGAAAGTGTTTCCAATAGCTAATGAAAGAGAGTGTTGAGGGGAAAAAAGCATTCAGTTCCAGCAGGCTGAAAACCCATAAGAAGAAAAGAGAATTTCCTGATCTTGATGTAGATATACGAGGGAATTCCGATACTGAGCTGCTGGGGTTCTCTTCCTCTGGGAGGAAAGGCTATCCACAAGTAAGTTCTCAGGTACACATTCCAGGTTACCGGTGATTGTTCATGAAAGTTCATCTTTGACTAAAGCCCAAAGATTCCTATTGGACATGACTTAAATCATACCTGTTGCTGTGACAGCATCCAATTTTTAAAGTTACCACTGTTTGGCTGTTGTTGACGTAGTAAAAGCTGTGGAAATCAGATCTGTTTCAGTTTATATTTAGAAGAATTTAACTGAAGGGAATAAATACTGAAGGGAATAAATACTGTCCCTTGAGCATAATGTAGCGAATCAGCCTGAGTTAATAGCTACCTTTAACTAACTTCATGTGCGATATTTTAGGGAGCTGGAATATCAGTTGTTGGAGCAGTGCACAGTTGATACAGGACTAGCCAAAGGACAAAGCCTTCCATCTGTGATGGGTAAGGTTGGTTTGATGTCGCATGTGCTGTGAACTTGTGCTGGGGAAAATGGATTAATGCTACCTGTGAATAAAATGAGTTTAGTATTCACCACATCTTATGTGATCTGCTTTCATGATTTCTTTCTCCGTATTTAACAAGTGTATTATTTTTATGGTGAGCCACTCAGAACAACAGGTTTGAATGAAGGCTTAGATAAAAGTTCCACAGTAATTTTCAGCATATTTTGAGAGAAGACAAACTTTTTATTTCTGTCCTTAATATTCTTTCTTCCTTAGAAATCTTTAAAAGCAGTTGTCAAAGTGAAACTTTAGTGTACTAAATGTAATTCAAACTTAGTTTCATTCTTAAATTCTCTTTCTACTTAAAAAGCTTTGTTCTAAATTATTTTTCTATTTCAGGCTCAGTTCCAGAAGACATAGTAGAGGATATAAAAGGTAAAATGTTTTGTGAAACATTAAATTGTGCAGTAGAGTATGATGATAGCAAGTATGCAATACTTTACATTTAGGACAGTATTTTATCTTCTGTTTATCATATTTCTTACCTTCTGGAAGAACCTGCAGTGCTCTTCCTCTGTGAAAGCAAAACAAAAACCACGTTGAATTCCTCTTCCAGGTTTAGCCTGTGTGTCGGTAAGACACAGCTCATAGATACACTTGGTAGACTAGTGCAGAAAGAGGACAACACTATTGTACCCGTCCTGTGATCAGCAGGTCTGGTTAACTTCGTTAAATGCATTTATTAACTACTGACATTTTGTTTGCTGCATATGAGCGTGTACAGTGTGTACTCTACATGGGACTTAGAGTTAGCAGATCTCATGTTCAAAACCCATTATCATAGATATGTTTTGATGCAAATGCAGCATTTAAGCAGTCTTAACGTCATGACATAAGAATATTTTAAGTTAGTTTTGTTTATAAATTAACAAGGAAGGCTTGCTTTGCCTTAAAGTCAATTTTGAAAAAAAAGTACGGTATGTATAGAAGACATTTTGGCGTGTTAATCAGGTAGGCAAGATGAGTCAAGGACTACATTTACACCAGAAAAAATAGTCTATCTTTGGGCAGAACTTGGATGAATTCCGATGTGATGTTTCATGCGCAACAGATATAAAAATATATATAATCGTAGAAAATAGTGACTAGTATATATCTCTTGGGCCAAATTAGGAAGAAATCCATCAGTCAAATGCAAAATAACTTAAATGCAGCTGGTGCTTTGTCAGATGGAAGTTGCTTTTCTAACTCCTCGACTTGAACACACTTTTCTGATCAGTTCTGGTTTTTATGCGGTCTTTTGGAACCAGATATAATATGCTAGGGTTGAAATTATGATTGCTTGTGTAGTGAAGGGTTGTTTCTTTGTGACAGCCATTTATGAAGAAGATACTCATTTGTGCCAGATAGAAATAAATAAGTATATAATAACGCTAACAACTGGGATAGAGATGAAATTGTGTGCTCTGGAATTCTTAGGGTGCTGAAGAGTTGCACTAGAAAAATATTACATGATTACAGCTTGTTTAGGAAATGAGCAACGTCTCATTTGAAGCCATGGTACCAGACCTGCAGTGCTTGAGAGTAGAATACAACCCCTGGCACCTTGTGGTAATCAAAGGCACGATTAGTAACATCCCTGTCTTTAAATCTTATGTAGCTTGTCTGAGAAAGAAATCTTGCCTGTCCTAGCATAGTTTCAGTGTCAGCTTCATTTAAACTCATGGTCTAGGTAGCATCTGAACTCTGCTGAAGTGTAGAGACTCTTTTTTTTCTTTGCATTTATTTGATAATGTCTTGGACCAGCAAGGGCCTAAGGCGTGCGTTCTTCTTTAAATTAATCAAAATTATTGTCTTTATTGGTGATGAAAGGATCCAACAAAGTCTCTCTTCTGCCCCTTTCTTTTCTTTGATGAAGTCCGCACTTGTTTTGTGAGTGATCTCCAACGTGGACTGAAAATCCAAGCAGCCAAGTTCAACATTGATGGCAGTGCTGAGGTGGGTGGAGAATGAAGCTTATACTGGTCTTTCGAAGTGGATGTAGCCTTTTTGGCCTGTAAAATAATGCATGTACGTTTTTATTTCTAGCGTCCGTCACCGCCTCCGGATGTGGACTATCCTTTAGATGGAGAAAAGATTCTCCATGTAGTTGGCCCCATCAGGTGAGAAATACTGTAGTTGAGTTTATCTTTAGGAGGATGTATTTTCAGCTCCAAAAGCATATAAATTTTAATCAAATTCAATTTTAATGGAACACTTGCATGTCCTTTTAATGTCTCTTAAATGAAGGCTTTGCACTGGGCACATAGTAAGAGGTGCCAGCTTCTCCAGAGACCTCACAGTTGAAGATGAGAGCAAATAGTTGGAGGAGTGGGGGAGACAGAAAGGGAGTACTAACACAGGATGATGCAACAGGCTGAGGGAAGGGAATGGGGCATCATCTCCTCCCAGTTGTCACCGCCTGGTGCATGGACTGTATGACAGAAGGAGTGATGATGTGTTGTCAGCAGGAAGTCTGTAGTTATTTCCAGCCCTGCTGTTGGTGAGCGTTGGCTCACAGTGTAGTATTGCTTCTCATTAACACTCATTTCCTGTCTTTTCAACAGAGATTCTGTTGTTGAAATACTGTTTGAACAGGATAATGAAGAGACATCTGTGGCCACTTTGATCTTAGATTCGCTCATTCAGGTATCTATATTCTAAACAATTTATTGAATGCCTCCAGCCTTGGAGAACCTGCTGTTATAAATTACTCCATCTAGAGGAACACCCGTCTGACTGCAGGTTGCCTTTGGTTCAAAAAGTTTAGCACAGCATGACTCCTGGGGTTCTGCCACGATGCGTGTCTGTGGGGTTGCAAGTCACCATGTGTCACCTGCTTTGTGACAGCTTTCTTACTCTTTCCTATACTGCAGAGTGTCTAGAGGAGGTGTCTGAGAACCGTAGTGCTCACCCGTCAGCAAAAGTAATAAACTACTTGTTACTTTATTACTAATAAACTGTGTTTGGGGTGAGGCTCCGCATATGTAATGACAAAGGAGTATTAAAGGAATTACACTGCTTGAACTGAAATGGCACAGGTATTCTGTTTCTTCTTAAAGGTGTTTTTGCTCAGAGTTGGACCTTATGCTTCCTGCAGATGGCTGGTTTACTTAAGATAGAATAAAATTAATGTGGACGTCTCTGTTACAGGCAGTATATTAGATATATTACACCAATTTTTCTTGGCATATGCAAATGCTTTGTTTCTTATTATATTCAGGAAAAAATGCATTAGAAAACCACTATAAATGGAAATTTTCATTATGTAGTGGTGTATGTATGTTAATTAAAGTTGACTTCCTGTAGTTATTGATGCCATTTAAATTTAGTTTGCTGAGACATAATTTATTGGAAAGCCATGGGCCTGGATGACATGACAAACTTTTCAATTAGAATTCCTTATCAAAACAAATTGTTTAACAAGATCTGTGCCTGGACCCCTCACCTCTGTACCTCTGGGCATTTACCTTGCACCACTCTTTGGCCAGAGGAAAGATAAATGTTAAATTTACATGTGTTAAATGGCGTCCGCTGGACCAGAGGAGCACAGTGGCCTCGAATTTTTTTTTTTGAAGGGGTAGCACAGATCTGCTTGTGAGGGGCAGAACTGACAAAGCTTGGTTTTCTCATGCCTTGGCACCTTCTGGTTGGGTTATCTGATGCCTGAGGTAAGCTCCAGCAGAAACCTTATCTGCCACTGAGACTTACTGAGACTTTTGTAGCACCTTTTGCCCACATGGAGCTAAAAAGAGTCGATCTCATGTTAACAGTTTTCCCTCTGTGAGAGCACTGGTTGAGGCTTCACCTCCCTGGCATATCTTCTCCCAGAACTCGTGGGAATCGCTGTCACTGATGCCTCTGCTGTCTTGGCCTGTCTGAGCTGAAGGGCTTTACAGGGACTCACAGCCTGCTCATGTAAGCCTCAGCTGGGCAGTTCCTCAAGCCTGGTTTTCATGGAAAGTCTAGGGAAAAAAATTATGTCAGTTATGTTTCAGCTAAGTATGAGAAAACCGCGACTGAAGTGCATAGACAGACAGACTGAATTTCCAGCAGGCCTTTGAATGCTTATTCATGCAACTGAAGCTATCAAGTGTGGTTTGGTTTTTTTTTACCTGTTTGCATTAGTGTCCCATAGACACCCGGAAGCAGCTGGCAGAGAACTTGGTAGTTATCGGTGGCACCGCTATGTTGCCAGGATTCCTCCACAGGCTTATGGCTGAAATCAGGTACCTGGTAGAGAAACCGAAATACAAAGAAGCGCTTGCTACTAAAACCTTCAGAATTCACACTCCACCCGCCAAACCCAACTGTGTGGCTTGGCTAGGAGGTAAGAATGAGAACAGCTGTTAAGCAAAGGTACAGAGTGGAAAAACAAACCTTCCAAGTGGGATTTGTAATGAATAAATAGCAGTAAAACTTAGGTGAACTATTGAAATCAAGCTGCATTGGAGCTCTTGTGGAATTGTTATGCTCTCCTGGAGGAAATCTCGCTGAGTAAAGCTCCCCCAGGGACATTTGGAGGGCTGAATGGCACTGCCGGCTGCGGGAGCTTTAAACACGTGCCGTTTGCACCAGCGGTGCGGAAGATGAGGTGTTGACTCAAGTGCAGTACAGGGCTCCCGCCGTGCGGTGGCACCAGAAAAGAGATTAGCCAGAGCTGGTCTTACCTGCTGAGTGTAGGAAGATCTGCTTATTGAAAAAACAAGTTTAATTACTGACTGAGGAGCTGTAAGGTTCGGAGAGGCCGGAGGCTGTGAACTCCCTGTGCTGTTCCCAACTGCCAGTAACAAATACAGCGACTCTGCAATGGATCCTGGCTGCTGTTGGGGAAAAAGAAAGGCTTGCCGTTGCTAGCAGCTCTTCTAAGGGAGGGTTCTGAGGTTGATAGTTCATGATTTTTTAAACGCTTTATTAATAATCTGAGCCATCTGGTATGTGTGTGGAACTAACGTGAACTGTAAAGGTAGATTTTATTTCCATATGCTTTGAAATGTAAAAGTGTATAAAATTTTAGTTTTGAGTCTACTTGTAGGATTAGCAAACAAGATTGATTTACCTGCACCAAGTTCTCTGATACTATTCTTCACTGGATAATCAGCTGCTGCGCTCTGAATGTTCTCACAGCTTCTGTAAATTTCTTATGGGTATTGTGTGACACCCTTTTTGGGGAGAGGAAATTTCCTTCAACACAAGGTGGCTTGTTTGAAGTGCTTAAAATAAAAACTTCCAGGAAAATTTGTTGTAAGCAGCAGATCAGCTAGGCTGGTTTTGTTCTCAGCAGAGACTAGATGACTCTTTGCTTTCAGGTACTTTCAAGGGACGTAAATGGAGGCAACTGGGGACTAGCTGGGCTACTGAAAAGGAAAGCGGCTAGATCTTCTCATTCCTATGACTTTTTTGAAACAGAGATGAAAAAATCCAGTTGAGATTCTTGATGGGGAATAAGTAGAAAAAGAAATGCAGTACATCAAATTAATGCAACATGTTTTGTGGGTTTTTTTTTCCCCTGTAATGTAGGAGCCATTTTTGGAGCACTTCAGGACATACTTGGGAGCCGGTCTGTGTCCAAAGAATATTACAGCCAGACGGGCCGCATACCTGACTGGTGCTGTCTTAACAATCCTCCACTGGAAATGATGTTTGATGTTGGAAAAGCACCCCCACCCTTGATGAAGAGGGCTTTTTCTACTGAGAAATAAGCACCTAAATGCTACACAAGGATTCTCCTAATCTGTTTCAAGTAGATATATATGCATTGCCTTTTTTTTTTTTTTTAGCAATTTCTGTGTAATACTATTAAATATGAGCAGTGTGAATGTTTTGGGGGAGTATGGGGGCAAGTACTAACACTGTATAAAACCACGTCCGGTTATAGTTTAAAAATTTAACTCTGGCAACTGTTATGCTATTTTGTCCTCTTCTGGAGAAATTCTGTACTGTCATGAGTTGTAGCCTACTGAGTTGTTTGTTATTTATCTGTACAGTAAATGACATAGTTGAGGATTTGTTTTAAGATGTTTTGATTTTAAATATGCTTAGAAGAATGAAGGACATTCTACTATGGGAATCACCTATGGAAGTTTTTCTGCCAAGTTCTGTATTAAAATATTCCACCCTTGAATGACATGTGGGGAAGTGGTTGGAGGCTGTTTAGCAAAGGTGCTGTGTTCCCTTGGACACAGTCCTGGTTTGAGAATTTTAGCAGAGAACTCTTCTGCCTGTACCTCTCACATAGTGCTGAGCTAAAACCTCTCCCAGTATCTCCCCATGGTTGAAGCAATTCACCCATGTAAGAATTATAAACGGGTGCAAGGAAATCTTGAATCTCTTATTGAAATGCGAACCTCAGAAGTCACTTCCTTGCCTTCCTTCCCACTGTCAGAAACATTACACGTCATTGTCCCGCAGCAATACCTATTAAATGAAAATGTGTTACAAAGTTCATTGCTTAAGGAAAAAAAAGTACATTTGGGCATTAACACTATATTTAGGAACTGTTGGCTAATTAATAGGCTCTTAGCAATGCTGTAACTTTACGTATTGAAGGAGAAGGAGCGTTCCTGTGGGACAAAAAACTGCTGTGACTTAGCTGCAGGCAGAGCTGTGGCTGCTGGTGAGCACTCTGGGCGGTGCTGCTGCATCTCTGCAGCGCCATGTCTGGGGAGAGGGGGCTTCCCCTGGTCTCAGACACTGCTAAAGTTGCTGCCAATGGGCTGAACTTGTCTCGCTGGTTAAGTGGTGACTCTGCTGGTATCTGTTGGTTACTGAGGTTTAAATCCTACTCTGAGGAGTAATGATTTATCTCAGATTTGGGGAGATACATATATATAAAATTCTTGGGGGTGGCAGAGTCTTTTATTGCCACAAACATGCTTTTTGTGACTGATTTCCCTGTGCTGTCTGCTAACTACCTGCTGTGGTTCCTGAAGCACGTTTCCTGAAGTTAAGCATCTATTTAAAGAAATGTTCCTGTGGTGAAACTTAATGCAGGGCGATGTGTTATGGCATTTTAAGTACACTTCTGCATGATTTTGTCATTCCATTTCATATATGCTTTACCTTAACATATGGTGTTATTTTACACATGGTAGGATATATTCCTTTCTATCTTAATGGGCTTAAAAAAAAAAGACAAACCAACAACCAAAAGTAAACCCAAAAAACCCAGGAATTGCTGCTTAAAGTGTTAGTCTGTCATAGGCAAGACTTTGCTGGTTGGTAACAGTGACCTGACTGCATTACCGTGGATGACTTCTCTCGAGGTGCTGGCAGGTGTATTTTTACATTGCCTTTTTCCTACTTCAGTGAGCTGTGTGGCTGTTACAGCACAGAAAAATGAACAGGCATGGTTGTGAGTAGTTGTTAGTGGTTGGTCTGTAGTTCTGAGATGAGGTTGGTCTTTCAGAGATCATTTCTTAGTCCTCAGAGCACAACGGGGCCTGGCCAGTGCCTCTTTGCACTGGTGTGAGAGTCTCCAGTCCAAATGCTTTCTGGGTTTCCAGGTGAAACGAGTTGTGGTTACCATGTGCAAGAGCTTTTCTGCAGCAGCCTGAGGATGAGAATGGTATGCCGTGACAGAGAAATGGGTTCTTCAAAATGTGCTATGTCCCATCTGTCAGACCTGGACTCGGAAAAATGGATTAAACACTGTAGCAAGATATGTGTCTTCCCATTGTGTTTGGTATTTAGCATTCTTTTACATCTTAGGGTTCTTCTCTTGCTTACTTCTATGAGTCTATGATCCTTGAATGGTTTAATATCCTTGGGGACGTTCATTCCCAGCAGATACCTCAAATACCAGGATTCCCCTTGTCTTCTTGAGCATTTGGGACCTTCACTCTGATTTGTTCCCCTTACGAAGCCCTTTTTATCTCCCCTGCAGCGAGACCAAGGACCACGGGCTCACGTGCAAGTCGGGAGCGTCGCCTCCAGCAGGGCCCTGCTCTGCAGCACATTGCTCAGCACGCTGCCCCACCATAGCCTTCCTCCCAAGGTGGAGACGTGAGGATCCATGGGGCAGGAAACCCCGTGGGTGAGGTCTGGTTCTCCCTACAGGGCTGAACAAGGGAGGAGCAACGGAGTCTGATACTTAGCGCATGAGGTTGATGCATGTGGAGCATCTTTGGCGAGGATTTGGGGAATTGGTAGTTTTCTGAGTGACTTCAGAAAGTATATATGATTGCCACAGTTATGCTTAATAAAACAAAATGGATGAAAATGCAGGGTTTGGAGACCGGGCTGCTACATCCCTGTTCTTAACTTACAAATTGCTCTTAACATTCTGTGATGCGATTACAGGCTTGATAAAGAGAGGCTGTTCCATTGTGAGGCACAGAGAGCCATCCTTAGGCCTGCGTAAAGAATGTTCAGACCCAAGCTCTGCTGCTCATTTTCATTTATAATTTGAATAATTGAGATGCAGCGCCGTGACCCAGATTGTGTCTTGCCTCAGTAAGAATGGAGCCAGAGCCTACCAAGGCTTGCTTCTGAGAGAAAAATTTGCCATCAGCACAAGTCCTGTGGAGCCGGGAGGAATTACTCATGCCCGTAAGTAGTTCTCAGTGGGAAGGATACGCCGGGGAGATTAAACTCCTACGGAGCGTGTGTTTGTGGTGGTGCAATGATGTAATTTTCCTGAACTGCAGCAGACTGCGGCTGAGGAAGTTCAGAATATTCTTAGCCCTTCCCTTTTCAGGGGTATTTCTGTACTGCTCTGCGCTTGTACTCTGGGACATTTCACAAGCCCGGCACGTTCTGCCACCTTGTCTTCATTCTGCCCGCTCTTCTCTTCTGCGGGGTTTCTGCATCACTGAACAGCTTCAACAGCTGCTGTTTCACACGGCATGACCAGAAATGCTAACTCCTGTGTTACTAGCAGGTTTAAGCACAAAGTCCCATGACCCATTAAGGACAGAAGCGGATTCTTCTTTCAACAAAGGGGTGAGGAAAGACTGTTATCTGCTTTTCAGAATGAATAAGCCTGGAAAGCCCTTAGAGGTCACACCTGAAATGTGCTTTCATGTAGAAAGGGATTTGGCTTTTTTTTTTCCCCTCACATGAATGTTGTAGTTCTTCCCTGCCTGGCATGGCAGGGATCTGTGGATCCTGGCAGCAGACAATTTCACAGTGAACTCAAATGTTTTGTCAGAAAGGACAGTGACAGACACAAACCTCTGTGATAACTGGAGGTTTTTCCTCTAAATTTCTCGATTCTGGACTGGATGCTGGTTGTGAAGGTCAGTGTTAGCCAAGCAAACCGCTCCAGCCAAGCTGAGTCCTGCTGATGGGAGGAATATTTCGGAATATTTGTGACCATGGCCTATTCTAGTCTGCCCAGTGTCTGTGCTGCGTCTGTGGGAGCCAGTCTCTGGGGAAAGGGGCTTTAACTCATTCCCCTCCCTTTTCAGAGAATCATAGAATAGCTCAAGTTGGAAGGGACCCATAAGGATCATTGTGTCCAACTCCCTGCTCCTTGCAGGGCTACCTAAAACTAAGTCATATGACTAAGAGCATCATCCAGACACCCCTTGAACTCTGGCAGGCTTGATGCCGTGACCGCTTCCCCGGGGAGCCTGTTCCAGCGACCAGCCACCCTCTTAGTGAAGAACCTTTTCCTAATGTCCAATCTGAAATTCCCCTGATGCAGCGTCAGTCCATTTCCTCGTGTCCTGTCGCTGGTCACCAGAGAGATGAGATCAGCACTTCACCCGCCACTGCCCCCCTTGAGGAAGCTGGAGACTGCAATGAGGTCACACCTCTGTGATGAGGTCACCCCTCAGTATTCTCCATGCTGAACAAGTCAAGTGACCTCAGGAACTCCTCCGAATTGTTGCCCTTGAGACCTTTCACCATGTTGGTTGCCCTCCTCTGGATACACTCCAATACTTTGATGTCCTTCTTATACTGAGGCACCCAAATCTGCACATGGAACTTGAGGTGGGGCTGCACCAAGTGCCGTGTTGAGTGGGACAATCACCTCCCTCGACTGGCCAGCGATGCTGCGCTTGATGCACCCCAGGACGTGGTTGGCCCTGTGGGCTGCCAGGGCACACTCTTGCCTCATGTTCAACTCACCATCAACCCAACCCCCCAGATCACTTTCCACGGGGCTGCTCTCCAGCCTCTTGGCCCCAATTTGTATGTATAACCAGGATTACCTCACCCCAGGTGGAGAATCCCACACTTGCTCGTGTTGAATTTCCTAGGGTTGGTGATTGCCCCGCTCTCTAGTCTATCCAGATCTCTCTGTAAGGCTTCTCTAGCCTCGAGGGTGTCCACAGCTACTCCCAGCTTATTAATGTACATTTGCTTCCTGCATCCAGCTAATTTATAAAAACTTTCCCTTTTTTTGCTGTAATACGGTGTTTCTTACAGTCACTGCCAAAATTATGCATGTTATTGCTGCACCAGGGGTGTTTCCTTCAGGAGCCCCACTGGTCCCTCTGGTGAAGGGGGTGAAATCTCCTCAGAGCGGCTGAGGTGGCGTTTTCCCGCGCAGAGCCCTTCAAGAGGGAAGGAGGGAAGGATGAAGGGAAGCCCTTCGGAAAGGAAGAAGGAAAGGAAGCCCTTCGAACGGGAGGTGGCGGGCGGGCACAAAAAGTAGTGCGCCCAACGTGGGGCTCGAACCCACGACCCTGGGATTAAGAGTCCCATGCTCTACCGACTGAGCTAGCCGGGCGCTACAGATTGGCTTATTGGCACGTGCTCTTCACCGCTCTGATGTCAGGGCCCCGCCCCGGGGAAGTGCCGTGCTCGCGCCCCGCTCAGGGCTGGCTGCCGGTTGGGCGGTGCGGTGTCCAATGGGAGCGCGCGTTGCTGGGCGGTGGGGAGCGTGCGGGAGGCCCGGTGGCGGGAGGGGAGGCTCCGTCGGGCCGTGGCTGAGGGTGCCGCTGCCGCCATGAGCTCCATCGGCACCGGGGTGAGTGAGTGAGGGAGCGCTGCGCGGAGCGGCGCGGCGCGGGATGGCGGCCGGTCAGCTCCGCCTCGCCTCAGCGCGGCGGGGCCCGGTCCGGAGCCGCTGCTGAGTCACTGCGGCCCGTTGGGAGAGCGGAGGCGGCGGCCGGGGATCTCTCGGGGTCGGGAGGGGCGGGAGCGATCGGGGGTGGCCCGGGGGGCTCTTTGTGCTGCGCTGGGCCGGGGGGCGGCGGCGCGGCCTCGCACAGGCCGTCCCAGGCCGGCGGCGGGCTCAGGCCGGGCCGCCCCGGCGGTCACCCGGGGCGTGGAGCCGCCGTCCGCCGCGGGTGGGGGCCGCGTCGGCGTGGGTCGCTGAGCGGGGCTGCTGCCATCGGGGCCGGGCCTGCGGCGGGCGGTCACGGAGCTCCCGCGGCCCCTGCCTGTGGTCCCACCCGCAGCTCCGCGCCCCTGCGGTGCTCAGCCGGCTGGGAGCGAGCCTGCCTGTGGCCACAGTGTCCCTCAAGCGTTTCAAGTACATACCTCTTAACAAATATCAATTAAAAAAATAAATTTAAAAGGCACCCAGAAAGCTCGCACCGGTGTTAAATATTGCCTAGCGCACATCGATTTCAGGCCCGTGCAACGCCTGGGCTGACGGGGCTCGAAGCGTGGGTATGTATGCCCAGCGCTGATGCAGTGACTTCTCGTGATGTTAGTGTGTGTTTGCTGCTGAACGTGTGCGGGCGGCCCGCTGCTGGTACTTTGTAGCCATCAATGTCATGCAGGTGACAGTCTTGCATTTTTAAGTAAATAAACTTCTGAAAATACTGGGATATAATTGTTGTTTTTTTTTTCCTGAGTGGTGTGTTTTTTTCTTCAGTATGACCTGTCAGCTTCCACATTTTCTCCAGACGGCAGAGTATTTCAAGTCGAGTATGCTATGAAAGCTGTGGAGAATAGTAGGTAAGATATAAATATCTGCTTCTCTGTCTGTTTGTTGGCCTTTTTCAAAGCAGGGTAATCGGACTAGACAAGCATGATGGCATTGCAGATAAAATTACATCGTTAAAATTAGTTTTGAGCAACCGTGTCTTTAAGTTGATTTTAGGAGGCTTCATATTAAGCACAAAAAATATTAGAATCACTTTTGCCACTTGCTAGGAATCACTTTTGCTTGCTAGAAACTGATATGTTGTGCAGAATGCAAACAAAGGTAGTGAACTTACTCGTGTGTGTTAAGGGCAATAAAAATTTAATGCTTTGGGGCAAAATCTGACTGCAGGTCTCATTAACATGTGTAAGGTGCTTAGCTGGTACAGTGGTAGAGCTGCTGTATCAGTATCTAAAAGCCTGTTTTATGGATGTGAATTGAGGCACTGAAAGACTGATGTGCTCGGGGCCTCGTAAATTTTAAAATTCTGATGCATTCCTCAAGAAACAGAGGACATCCAAGTTCTGCTAAAGCTATATCAGCTTTTGTGAGAGTCTCTCTCTTCCCTTGAGTGTGGGCAACAGGATGGTGTGAAGCGAAAATCCCAGCTGTGCTCTAGTGGCAGCGAGATGATTGATTAGCAAGGCATGGACTGGATCACCCAAGTGTCCGGTTCTAGCCACCGGCTGCCAGATGAGCGCTGGTGGAAGTATTTTGTGTAGCGGTTTGTGCCACGGTTGGCAATTTATGCCTGATGATGCCCTTTCAGAGGGTTAGAGAAAGAGCTGTCACATCTCCTAGATGAAGAGTGAATTCACCAAAAAGAGAGGTTAAACAATCCATGGTTTTCATATTAGCGCTGTTCAGCTCGGTGTCGGGGCAGCAGCTGCGCAGTCATTCCAAATGATGCTGCCGCTGCATGTAGCCTGGTCAGAACTACTGGGCAGGGACTTTTGGCAGCCCCCTCCTCCTCTGCTTAAGAAAAAGTTTGTGGGTGTAGTGAGCTTTGGCTTTGGCTTCCCCTTGTTGTCCTCAGTTGTAAGTGTAAGCTGTACGAAGCGGAGTTGTAACAAATCTACTTCTGGGGAAATTATGTAATTGTTTCTTGTATTTTTTTAATTCTCTGTTACATATTTTACACCACGGTTCTGTGTGAGAAACTTACATTTATCTTGTCTTTCAGTACAGCAATTGGGATAAGATGCAAAGATGGGGTTGTCTTCGGGGTAGAAAAACTAGTTCTGTCCAAGCTTTATGAAGAGGGTTCCAATAAACGTCTCTTTAATGTCGATCGACATGTTGGAATGGTAAGGTGCTGGTTTAGTTTTTCATTTTTTGAAGGGGACTCCCCTCAAAAGTAGAAATCTGTGTATCACAGGATTAATAATAAGTAGGTTAAGAGAGTAATGTTAATGCTTTTGTGTACATAGTTGGAAACGCCAGTGGATTTTTTGTTTACTGTTTTCTGCAATTTATTCTTGATCGCACACACACACAAGTTATGTCCAAATTTAAAATAGAAAATGTACATATTTTTAGCTTTTAAAAAGTGTTGTTCAAAGGTGAATGTAAATATAAGCAAAAGTGTTAAAGAAGTCCTTTTTTTATGCAGTTAACAGGTAAGATATGTTGAGGGGAAATGCGCTGCATATAAGATCATGGAGTCACAGAATATCTCAGGTCAGAAGGGACCGATGGGGATCATCGAGTCTAACTCCCAGAAGATTCTCTTCTTGACAGTGTGGGAGTCAGCTGAATTCTGTAAAGACTGGTATATAGGTCACTGGCTCACCTGTAATAGTGATGTCAGGGTGACAGCAGGTAGTTGTAACTGTGTGACAGAAATGCCTGAACCTGTCTGCTGTTAACATTGCGAGTATCGGGCAGAGAGTTGGATTTGCTTCTAATCCCAGTAGTCAAACAAAACAGGAAAGAAAAAGTATATTGCTATGGTTGTCTTTTTTGAGTATTAGATGAAGTTTTATGATAAACAATTTTTCATACATAATATGAAGTATCGTTCGGGTTAGTGAAGTGGTGGCAAATCGTAAGACACTATTTAACATGAAGATAATTTTGGTTGTTGACTTTTCCTAGAGAAATTCTATACTTATTAATATATAATCATATTGACACGTTTTGAGCTTGATAGCCGACGAATAGCTTGACTGAATTCACCTGTAGTCATGCATAGAATTTAGTAGAAATCACAGGTGACATCATTAGACTTTTGTACATTGATTTTATTAATAAGTTACTGCACGGTATGTTTGGCCTAGCTGATGGTGATTCTCATTTCAGGCAGTAGCGGGACTTCTGGCAGACGCTCGTTCTTTGGCGGACATAGCGAGAGAAGAGGCTTCTAACTTTAGATCTAACTATGGCTACGATATTCCACTGAAGGTAAGAAATTGGCACAACGTGCTCAAGTTTTCTGGACTTCTCAAGTCTTGACAGGACAAGCAGGGGATCAGGCCCAGCCAGCATGGGTTCATGAAAGGTCAGTCCTGCCTGACCAGTCTGATCTCCTATGACAAGTGAACCGTTTAGTGGATGAGGGAAAGGCTGTGGATGTTGTCTGCCTGGACTGTAGTAAAGCCTTTGACACAGTTTCCCTCAGCATCCTCCTGGAGAAATGGGCTGCTCGTGGCTTGGACAGGTGTACTCTTCGCTGGGTAAAAACTGGCTGGATGTCCAAGGCCAGAGAGCTGTGGTGAACGGAGCTAAATCCAGTTGGTGACTGGTCATGAGTGGGGTTCCCCACGGCTCAGTTTTGGGGCCTGTTCTGTTTAATATCTTTTGATTATCAATGATCTGGACAAGGGGATCAAGTGTACCCTCAGTAAGTTTGCAGATGACACCAAGCTGGGCAGGTGTGTCCATCTGCTCTAGGGTGGGAAGGCTCTGCAGAGGGACCTGGACAGGCTGGATCGATGGGCTGAGGCCAACTGTATGAGGTTCAACAAGGCCAAGTGCCGGGTCCTGCACTTGGGTCACACCAACCCCAGGCAACGGTCCAGGCTTGGGGCGGAGTGGCTGGAAAGCTGCTGGTGGAGAAGGCCCTGGGGGTGCTGGCTGACAGCCGGCTGGGCATGAGCCAGCAGTGCCCAGGTGGCCAAGGAGGCCACCAGCACCCGGGCTTGTGTCAGCACTAGTGTGGCCAGCAGGAGCAGGGCAGGGATGGGGCCCCTGTGCTTGGCACTGGCGAGGCCCCACCTCGAATGCTGGGCTCAGGTTTGGGCCCCTTGGGACAAGAAGGACCTTGAGGGGCTGGAACGTGTCCAGAGAAGGGCAGCGGGGCTGGGGCAGGGTCTGGAGCACAAGTGTGCTGGGGGGCGGCTGAGGGACCTGGGGGGGTTTAGCCTGGAGAAGAGGGGGCTGAGGGGAGCCCTTCTCGCTCTCTGCAGCTGCCTGAGAGGCGCTGGAGTGAGGTGGATGTTCGTCTCTTCTCCCAAGTAACAAATGATAGGACAAAAGGCAATGGTCTCAAGTTGTGCCAGGGTAGGTTTAGATTGGATATTAGGAAAAATTTCATCACCAAAAGGGTTGTCAAGCATTGGGACAGGCTGCCCAGGGAAATGGCTGAGTCACTGTGCCTGGAGATATTTAAAAGGCGTGTAGCTGTGGCACTTAGGGACATGGTTTAGTGGTGGGCCTGGAAGTGTTGGGTTAATGGTTGGACTTGATGATCTTAAAGGTCTTCTCCAACCTAAATGATTCTGTATGATACTATAACACTGAAAATTTAAATCTTACTACTTGAGGTTTACTAATTTCTGTAAATAAAGTTTTCTTCTTTTTTTTTTTCTTTTTCTGCTTAGCATCTTGCGGACAGAGTGGCTATGTATGTGCATGCATACACTCTATACAGTGCTGTCAGACCTTTTGGTTGCAGGTCAGTCTTTCAAACATACACTATTTGTAAGGATCCTTTGTTTCACAACTGCTGGAACTATTTAGGTTGTCTAAGGTCTTTTTTTTAAACTCGGAATTAGCAACCTACAGTTCATCTCATAAGCACATTCCCTTCCTCTTTCTTTGTGTGTGTAAAACCTTAGGTGAAGAATTCAGATTTCCATAAAGCATGCCAAGCTTCTACATAGATTGCCAGTTTGTTCCTGAATTTTAAAGGTGAAGAGTTGATGCTGTTAAGTCTTGTCACAGTAATGAAAGCAAAACTTTCCTCTAAAATCATGCTGCTTGCCCTAATACCCAAGGAGCAGATTGCAACTACTATGCAGTTCTAGTACAAAGGGACTAATAAACTGAGATCTGCTGCCTGGCTACAGACAGGTGCTGGGCTGTCACGGTACCACTGAACTGTTCAGGCAAATTGCTTAATGGAATGTAGTAGGATAGTGGGAGTTTTGCTGCAACAAGAATGTAGGAAACCTGAGCTGGTGTGTAGGCTCTGAAATTCTTTGTGGGTTGGTAGAAGAAATGTTTCTAATGTCACTTTTCCCCTCCAGTTTCATGTTGGGGTCCTATGATGATGATGATGGTGCACAACTATACATGATTGATCCATCAGGAGTTTCATACGTGAGTGTGTCAAAAATATTTCTATCTTGGCATAAGCACTCCTTTTAACAGTTCCTAGTTAGGAAAACAGTACGTTTGGAAGAGAGTAATTTTTTTTCTTGTTTTGTCTCGGAAGATCTCCGATGAATCGCTGCTTAAAATGAATAGAGCGGGTTTTTGCTCATTTGCATGTCCTTGTTAAATACGCGTGTGTATTTCTTAGAAGTACAGTCCCCATGAAACTAGTTTTAAAGCTTGTCTCTGAGAAATTTGGGAGTTCATTCCACCTGGCTATAGCCAATGAAACGTCCCGTGCACTGCCCAAAGGGGCAAGTACTGTAGTGACACCCTGTTCACAAAATACTTGAGGTAAGAGAGAGCTTCAGATAAGAGAGGGCTGCTGCTCTGACGCTGGCTGCGAACAGCAGCTCAAATCAAAATAGATACTTCTGTTAATTGTTGTTAGCGCAGCCTCTCCAGCTGTGTATTACACACGGGATGATACGCTCGTACCCTTCTGACTTTATAAAATTTTCTTTCAATATATGCAGTACTGTAGCTGTTGAGGAAACAAAGTGCTTCATTTTTATGTGCTAACACTTCAATATATTTTCGGGATAGGTGGGTTTGGGTGTTTTTTTTTTTTTTTTTTTTATCCTTTAGAACTTCCCTAATTTGAGTTTGCTCTTCCATTTACTGTAATAACAATAAAAAACCTACCTGTTGCAGCAAATTGAGCAGACATGTTTCTGTCCAGGAACTACTGAGCTCTCTGTTTTCTATCAAGAGCGGTAGTACTTAACCTAGGAATTGGTTTCTATTCAACAGCTCAGGAATGTGCCCTGAGCTAGAACAATACCGAGGATTACTGTTATTAGCCTCTCGATGTGTGAGTAGGGTGGGGGCTGTCATACACTAAGTGACAGTAAGAACTGTAGAGGGCTTAGTATTTCATTAAATGTGCATATTTTTTGTTTCCTTTTTTTTTTGTAGGGTTATTGGGGGTGTGCCATTGGTAAAGCCAGGCAGGCTGCCAAAACAGAGATAGAAAAACTTCAGGTATGGCATTTTTGTTGTGCTCTTTCAAGACAAATATTCCAAGCTTATTATGTTGCCTTTTTGGATGAGAAAATATATCAAATACAAGCGAAGCAGATGGAATATTTCCTTGTATGTTCTAGGAGATGTTTTAGCCCCTGTAATAGCAGTATGTCTCACGTCTTGCCCCTGGACAATTGGTAGTCCGGAGGGAGTGTATGTGTTTAAAACAGGAAGCATAAACATACACTCCCATGTGTGTCAGCGAATGAAGTAACTGAGTGAATATGAAAGTGTAACTAAGTTTTTAGTTGTGAATGAAAACCTTAGGGCAGCATTGTACAGGGTGGTATATCTATTTTTTAAACAAAAGGATCATCTAAAACCTTTGGGAAAAAGTTGGTCTTGTTAAGGACAGTGAGTGGAAGTGCAGAATACTGAATGACCACTGGAATATTATGACTCTGAAAATGTAACGGAGAAAGATAAAATCCTTGCCAGGTAAGATGGTGGTTCCCAGCTGGCCAGTGCTGAGGTACTGCCTTTTTTCAAAACATGTGTTCAAGTAGCTTGTTGTTGCTGACTGTAACACCTTTTGAAACAGCTTTACGTGTCTGATGGACAGGACTTTAGTGCTGTGAACTCTAGGAAGAGCACAACTGTATGGCACACCATCACTGATACCAAGAAGAGCTGTTTCTGTTCAGCATTTCCTGCTTGTACGATACCGTAACTTGTCAAGTGTTACAAGGAGGTTCTGCGAGTGCGTACTGAGAAGTTGTTTCGGGGCCTTCTGAATGAGCACGCAAACAGGTGGCTGTGGAAAACTAGTCTGTGGAGGGAGGGCTGCTGAAACGTACCCAAGTGTGCCTTAAGCTGACTTAGAACTGTGGTAGAACCCTAAAAGACTTCTGTCCTTCTCCTGTGTTTTAATATCTGACACCCTTGAAACTGGAGACAATTAACATGGGACAAAAATCCTACTCCTGGTCTGTCTCATGCAATTCTTACTTTCTACTCTGATTGCATCTTGTTTATGGTTTCAGTCTGCAGAAGCACATCACAGCTGCTCTTGGAATGGTTCAGAGCTCATAAGGCGGTTATACTTTTAAGAATGGTCTGTTTATGGTGCTGTGGCATCATAACTGAAAAATTATAGGGAAAATTACAATGTTCCTAGCATTGCTTCACCCAGTCTTGAATCTGGTCAGACGCTTGAATACCAAATTAAAACTCAGAAGCCTACAAGATCATCTGATCTTGATACTGGAATCATGGCACGTGGGAAATCATAATTTCAGTTTCCATGTGTGCAAATCGGCAGAAAGATAATGATATGTTGGGTAACATATAATCTACCCCCAAAAAAGTTCAGTCCAGTGCTGGGATTTTCAAAAACTTCTGGTTTATTGACCAGGCTTTTGTACAGCTGATAAGTGCGTCTATTGCTTGAACTTTACATAAGAGCCTGTAAAGTTTAGTACATGGGAACAGCGGTGTGCCATATGGCCTTAACTGCATTTATTTATTTAATGGCTTGTTTGCAGAATGTCTTCAGTAATGCGTATGATCTTGTCACAGCCATGTGAAGTGAGTCCAGTCTTGCGTGGCAGTGCTTTTTGTTAACTGTAGACTGGGCAGGTTTCCAGGTCAGAGTTAATTTTGACAAGATGAATTTGTCAAAACTGAAATGGGGAGAAGACAGAAGTACAAAAGCTTTGGTGGGGTAATACCCCCTACAGTAGCCTGTCAACTAAGGTTTGCTCCTGTGGAGGGAATTACTACGGTGGAAAGTAAGAGGCAAAGGAAAGCAGGTATTCAAAACTTTAAACCGGCCTTACAGGTCCTGCAGAGCAGATGCGGTATCTGGGAGGGGACAGAGTATGCGAAACCCTCGTATAGCTGAGGGCGCAAGCAGAAAACACTGCATTGATCACATCTGTTGCATCTTATGCAAATGTCTTGATATCTTCAGCTGCGGGAAAGCTTGTAGTCACGTGGAGAGTACTTGAATCTCTTGCTCTTCTGCAGCGCTTCTCATGCAGCTCCGATGCCATGTACAGCTTCTTGATATAGGGACATAATCGTAATTAACTCCTGTGCTGAACTGTTAACAGTGTTTACTCTTATTGCCTGCAGAATTAACATACCTGGGATGGGAAAAGGATAATGGCAAAAAATAAATTTACTCTAGTTTTCTCCGTCTTAAATACGTGTAATAGAAGCAGACCTTTGGGTTTTCCTCTTTCACTACTAAATTTATATGCATAAATACACATAGTAATTGAAGTATTTGTGTGACACAAGTTATATTTGTACATGGCAGCCAGTGCTGCGTGTGTTACACTTGTGACACTTGATCCCTAAGGGCTGGGGATGTGGGTCTCTCTCTGTTTAGGAAACTTCTTGGGATGGGACTGTGATGGCACGTCTGTCTAACCTGGCTTGGGCATTCCTTCTCTGGCCCGTTGCTTCTGTGGGTGCGCGCATCACCCCAGAAAGCGCTGTGACACTCAGCGTGAACGCAGGACCATTGACATCTTCATTCCTTTACTAATGTCTCAAAATGAGCTGCCATGCCACCGAATGAGATGGTAAAATATCTATAATGGGTTACATTCTGAGTTCAATGTAAATAGTGGGGAAAGAAATGATAACTTTTTTTGAACTTGAAAATCACTTTATGCTAGGGGAAGTGTCACTAAAATGTGAGCATTGGGAAAGGAGATAGGGCTAATCTTGTTTCAACCCTGAATTAATGAAATCTAGAAGAATTCTGGACTACGAAGCAGCAATATAGAGTTGACTAGCAAAAGATTTGACCTACAAAACATAAGTTTATTATGCCATGGAAATTGGCAGACCTTGTTTTGATTAACTGGGAAACTGTCAGAAGATTCTGATGTAACAGCAAGAAAATATAAAACGAGATGCTGATGCCTTGCTCAGACATGCAGTTGGTTGTTAACACTGGAACAACATTCTCCTCTTAGGGCATTACTTAAAAAGTCAAAATTGTTTGCACAAAATGTTGGTAAGACCGAAAGTATTACTATACTACCTAGAGAGAATATTATACATGAAAACATGGTGCCTCCCCCATATTGTACATGTGGCTACTTTATATCAGTTGATTGTAAAGCATCTAAGAAAAGTCAAGCTTTTACAAGGCTCAGGTTATCTGTCTGGCTTCTAAGCTTCTGGATGATCAGTGCTTTGAACTGGGGAAGTTTCCACGTAACGTTTTTTTCATAGAATCTTTCAGCTGTAAAATTCCTCACCAGAAGTATGACTTGCATGTAGCAGGCTGAAAGACTCATTGTAGAGAATAAATTTGACTCTAGTCTTTTGTCATGTTTATCACTGCTGAACAGTATGCTCATTAGGCATGTGCGCAGCCACTCATGTTCTGGCCTTGTGGAAATGGAAACCGGTATATTCTCTTAAGCTGTGTATTTTCTGTCTACAGATGAAGGAGATGACCTGCCGTGATGTTGTCAAAGAGGTTGCAAAAATGTAAGTCTCCAACCTGTTTTTCTAACTTGACAAAAATCTGTACTGCTGAGCCTGCAAAGGCTTCAGACTGAAGCTATTCCTTTTAAACTGGGTACCAGGTTTCATTTCTACTAGATGAGCGCTCATGCTGATTCTAGGATCTTCTGCTGTTAATATTTTTTCTCCTGTGAATTGGGTTATGCTACTCAGTACTGAAAAATGCTGAAGGATGTAACAAATAGGCCTTTTGATCTCATCTGCTACTTTTTACAGGTGCAACTTTTAGCAGCAGCGGGTTAAAGGTTAAACTGTCTTTATGTAGTCACTGGTTTTAAAATACATAAACCGGGTGACAGATGAGGGAAACTCCTTGGGGTCCTCATTCTGAAGAAGGAGCTGTACAGTTTGTTACACAGCCTGAAAAATGAAGTGATGCTTCAGACATGAAGGAGCAGTCCAGAAATGAAGCTGAGGTCCTTGACCCAGCCTTCCTATTTGCCTAAAAAAGACAAAAGTGCTTAGGAAAGAAGTGTAACTCCTTGTTTAAAGATGTATATAGGGTATAGCTGGTCTCATTTACAAGATAAAGCTTGATACCACATGAAAAGACTGGAAATATTTAATTTTCTATTTACTGAAGCACTTTGGAACAACACATCACTGATAGATTTGGCTGTAGTCCCTCATACTATCCCACAAACTCTGTATGAGGATAGTGCATTTACAAGGAAAAAAGGTACCATTCAGTAAGCCATGTACTAGTGAGGGGAAAAAAGATACCAGGAAGAGAGAGGACTTTCTGCTAGGTAGAGCGTGAATTGGCCCGTAGTAAACTGTCTTGAAAATACTTTGTGAATTAGTATCTCTTCAAAGAAATAAGAGTATCCTTTCAGGCATCTACAACACTTCATTTTAATGCTTCAGGGTCATGTTCTGTGCTTGTCATAAAGTTAATAAATCTGCAGCTGCAAAGCTGTAATCTCCAGGATTTTATGGCTATTGCTTAGAAGCTTAGAAAGAAGTAATAAATATGCTTCTATCAGTGATGTTGCAGCGTGTGAGCTTATTTCAGGGTTCGTGTCTGAGGCTGTCATGGCAGCAGCTAGAGGAAAGAATTTGTGGGATCTCTGTTCTTAAAACCTAGCAAGGACCTCAAAGCAGTTCTAGAATGGCAGAAATAAGGCACGGATTTTCAAATAATGAAGAGACTTCTGTTCTTTAATTCTGCCTCAGCTCAAAATTTAACAGCAGCTCGAGGTATAGTTTTGTTTTTCAGCTCAAATTCAGCTCCGCAGTAGCATTTAGCAAGATAGCAAAGGCTTTAATAATGTTTTTAACCCTAAAATACTAGCCAGCATCCAGACTAATGATTTCTTCAAGAGCTTGTAATGGTACACCTTATTACGAAAGGCTTGTAACCAGCTGAAGATGTAAGAAAAGCCTGTAGATGATCAATGATCTGTGAGTCCAGCCTAAAAGTGACAGAAGGGTGTCAGAAGAACATAAGCATATAGCGTTATTTCCCTGGACACCAATGTTAACTTTGCTCTTTATATTTGTTCCACAATACTTTATCAAACTGTAACTGGAAGATCTTAGTGTGATGCTGAAGGTACCCTTCCTCCACTGTCTCCAGGCTTTCTGTGTTGGCTAGAAATAGCTGGTATTTTTCAGCTTTTGACTTATTAATGCTTTCTGAAACAAACTAAGGAATACATCCTCCTCAACAAGTGTGAAGCCACAGGTTAAGTTCTGCTGTTGTTTTATGTCTCAACTCAGGATCGCTACAGTGTGTTCTGCCACTGAGGACCAAATACTTTGATGCAGTCAGATCAATGTTGCTGCTACAGTGTAACATTTTTATCCCACAGTCGAAGGAGTGATTTTACTAGTGTGGATGGTACTGCATATGCTGTAATACCCCTTGTAGATTAAATTCTGATTCCAGTCACGTTTGCTATAAGCACAGCAGTCTATATGGAGACCTATGTATGGCTTCTAGTTAGACACAAGATATTATGGTGTTGGGATTTAGTCTTAAGTGTAAACTGAAATCAGGTTGATAGGAAATACAGGATGCTCCTACCTGTATTGTAACAAATCCAGCAGAACCAGGCAATGATGACACAGCCTTAGTTCTGCAGTATTTGAATCTTAATGTTTGTTCCAAGGAGGATAATTTGAACATCTCAACCTACCTCTTAGCTGTAATCACATAATGTATTGTTATACTAGCAATTAAGCCCAAAAATTCGCTGATGGTTTGGATGGGTGGTGGGTTTGTTTTGGTTTGTTTTTTTTGGCGTGTGTGTGAGCGGGCTGGGGAGAAAGGATGGGGAGAGCTTCGGTTAACCATTAGTACTTCAACAGAAGAGATCTGTGAAAAAAAGGAAGTCTATTTAGCCTACTGATCAATCTGTCCTAATCTGTACTTTGTCTGTTCCTTCCAGAATCTACATAGTTCACGATGAAGTAAAGGATAAAGCTTTTGAGCTGGAACTCAGCTGGGTTGGAGAAAGTAATGCATTTCTGTAATTTCTATAAACACTATACAAAATTTATAATTTTCTGTAACTAAAGTAAAACATTGCATCTTAAATTAACTCTCTGTCAAGGTCTTTGTGTGGATTCTAGTTAAGATGTACTTTTCTTTATTGGCAGTAACCAATGGAAAACATGAAATTGTTCCCAAAGACATCAGGGAAGAGGCAGAAAAATATGCCAAGGTAAGGTCTGACTTTGGTGGTGTCTCAGTGCTTCACTTAACAAGTCCAGAGTAGGAAGAACTAACTGAAGGTTAGGCTTCTACTGTTGTGGTGGCTGGAGGATGTGTAGTCGCAACACGTGTCACTTCAGCATTAGCTGATGTTATTCGGAAGGCAGAACAGTGAAGTTTAAAGTAAGAACTACCCCCTGGATTACACTGTAAAGAACAGTGTAATTCAGCAGGCCTGCACAGGTGCTGTGTTTCTTCTTCAAAAGTAAATGCATTAACTCTTCAACAGTGGTATAAGTGAGTAGGAGAGGTAGTAAGTCATGTTGTGTAGAACAGTTTTTAAAGATAACAAGCTGGAGAAAGTTAGACTTCCAGCATTGCTTTTCTAAAATTAATGACAGTGCTCAGTATTACCTCCTAAGATAGGAACTAGAAAAGAAGGCTTTGGGCAGATTGAGAGGATCATGATGCTACAGCAAAACTTATTTTGCTTATTATAGGTTGATTTATAGAACCACTGTCAAAACTATTTTTTAACTAAAAACTTTTTTTTTAATAGGAATCTTTGAAAGAGGAAGATGAATCAGATGATGACAATATGTAACACATTGTTACTTCACGACAAGTTCAACTTTTCTTAACTTAGAACAGGTTCGTTTATAATGTATAAAGCATGGGACGCTATTATGTACTTGCTGGAAGAAACTGAGTGACCAACTTGCACTAATAAATTTTCCATTTTACTGTCTGTCAGCTTTTGTTTCAAGAGTATAGGCCAGCATCATCAAGAAGCAATTGTACTCTATCAAAACAGACATTAAGAAGGAAAGATATTGTCAGGCTCATGTTGCTTCCTCTTACTACAGTGCCCTATTTGAGATTCTTTTTAAACAGTTTCATTCAGCTGTAGTTTCTTATATCACTTTGGAATCAGCTTTATCAATTGTTGACCTTCCCAGAAGTTTTCTTGCTTTCCGGCTTTCATTTCCTGCTTCTTAGGGGAAAAAGACTGTCTATTCTGGTCACTTTGTTGCCTTGTCTGTCAAGACACTAAACAATTCTGTTCACCTTAAAACTCAGTTAAAAGTGAAGCTTGTTTGCACGTGCAGTTAAAATTCTAATGGTCATCTTAAACAAAAGCTTTCTGTCACAGGCTTGGGTTTTTTTTTCCCTTTCAAAAAACCACCTAGACTTAGCTATAGTGTCTTTTCTAACAGGATTACAAGGAAGAGGTTCTGCTTTTTTGTGACAAGGGAAATTCCATAGGGGTAGGTGGGTCTGTCTTGATACTTGGTGACTGTCTCAAGCTTAAGCCTTAGCTGGAGTCAGGCTACCTGAACTCTTGCCTCTCCAGCTGGGCACAGCTTCCAAAGGCTGCTAGAACTCTTGTTCAGGCCTGCCTAAGCCAACATTAATCATGACCATGACAGAGAGCGTCCTTTAGTGTCTCCTCCTGAGGCAGTGGTGTATAGCTGTTGCGCTGAGTCAGTCTTTAGTTCTGTGTTGCATTTCTTCAAGCTGCATTTACTACTGAAGTTTTACTGCTGATTCAGCTGTTTGATTCATTGGCGAGTGCCAATCGGGAAACTCAAATCGGCACTCTAAAGCATTAGCAGAGGGCTGATCTTCCATTCACTGTGTGTGACAGAATTACCTGATCCCCTTTACTTTGCTTTTATACCTAAAGCATTGCTGACAAACTGCTAAATGGAAGCTAAGCACCATCCTCATGTGTGGTTACATGCTCCCATACAATCCTTTCAGCAACTGCCCTTCAGAAGTAGAGACAGAAGTGTAACAACTGTTGCACAAGTCAGGTTTCAAGGTTAAGTGAGAAGAATGAGAGCTGTTGTATATGGTTACAAGATAAAGCAGAAGGAGGATGGTCTACAATATGTGAAAAGATATAGGTGGGAACAGAGCTGCCTACTCACTTATTCAGGATTTCTAAGTTGTCATGTTCTCTAATAAGGAGCTATTGAAAAACCTCCTTTGAAGAACCATGCTCTGATTCTTTGCTTGTTGTGGAAGGGTGTGTAGTAAAGTCCAATCAGAAGCAATTCAAGAGTACGTGCATTTTGCAGTGGTTAGTAGTACATACAGCGTGCTGCACAGCAGTCGTGCCTGTCCTGGGAACATTTAGTTAAACAATACCAAGGGTGATGATTACCATCATGTTCTCTTCCAAATTAAAATCACTAAGTTATCAGAGCATAGGCTCAGCCTGTTTATGAGAATTGATCTTTATCTATGGTAAGGAAAAAACTCTTACTACTTCCATTTCCATTGCCTGCAGATGGGGAAAGAGTAAAAAAGTGAGCATTAGGAGGTGGGGGAAAATATATTTGCATTTATTTTCGGGTGGTGGTGGGGTGGGGAGTGGCCCAGGGAGGAAAAAAGCAGGAAGACAGTAAACTATTCTAGTATTGAAATTTCCCTTAAGTTTAGAAACAGAAAGCTAGCAAGCTTCTACTTGATCTTACATGAACCACTGCTACCTTTTAACAATAAGGCCCATGGAACAGTAGAATAGATTTCTAGTCCAGGACTCTCATTTCTGCGGAAAAACTACTACAAACTCCTCATTACAGCTATTTCTGCAGCCTTCACCTAGTTGCAGTTCCAACTGGGATAACCAATGACACAGCCACATTGCATTTAACAAGTAACTAATTTGAAGCTAGTTACTTGATGCTTAGTTACACAGTTGTGCAGCAGCCATGTTTCACTAATTTAGTCCATACCTGATAGGCTAAATATCAACTTCAATGAATTTTGCTACTGAGAATTAGTATTTACTTGTTGCTGTGTCAAATAGTGGAGGTTGAGGAGCGGAAGAAATCTTCCAAAAAGAAGTGGCTACTCATGGCAACACTGACCACATAAAGACTTAAAAATGCAGTGGGACAGCACAGCATCATTAAACTTTGATTAATCAAGTGTTGAAGACCATGGGCATTTTTTTCTAAATATATATAGAGCTGTCTGAGGCAAATCACTTGGTGAAAGCTAAGCTACAGAAAGGCTCAAGCTGGATCTGAGATTATTATTTAAGTGACAACTAGATCTGTTACAGAACAAGAGAAAAGAATAATATCTCAAAAAAAAAAGCTTTTAGCAAAGGTTCTGTTTTAAGTACAGGACTAGGGGGAAAAATATAATCTAGCTGTATTGTAGATACTCCCTTACCCTCCAGGCTTAAGCAATATCTAGGGGGAAGGGTTTGATTTAAGCTCGGAGAACAAGAATTGATCAGGTAGCTAAAACATTTAAAAGCTTCCACCAGTCTCATGTAGCTTCAGCTGTGGGGCATGTCTGGAGAAATGTGTACGCTCAGCATCTGCAGAGCTGAAGTTCCAGCAGAGCTGTTCCTTGAGACAATGGGTAGCACGTGCTCCTACTTAAATCTTACTACTTTTGAGTACGCTCGGTCTGAGAGCAGTGAGTCTCACAACATGCCAAAGGACTAGGGCAGCCCAGTTGGCTGGCTCGATTCAGCACTGCTTGCAACACATGCAAGTGCAGTATGACAGACTCAAGAGCAGCAGCCTGTGACCGTGACTGCTGAAGGCTCCCAGAACCAGCCTTCAGCAGCAGAGGCAGCATGCTTTCCTACAAAAGCAGGGCTTGGATCCCCTTCCCTAAAATAAAAATTAGCTTTTATAATTGGCTTGGAAGGGGTCAATTATAACTTAAGTGTAACATTGAAATGTGACAATGCATTGCAAGGCTAACAAATGGGCAGGGTAAGAGCTTCTGAATCAGAGATTTGAGCAAAAGGTGATTCTTAACAGTATAATTTGGATTGTTTCTGCCCAAAGCACTGGAAGTTTCAGTTCTGAAGATACCAGAAAAAGCATAATTAGCCCATACTAAGCAGCACTTCTTGCTTCAGGCTCCACAACTAACCTACTTAGTCCACACTGGCCATTTATGGGAATACGTAATAGAGCAGAAAGTCAAATACCCACTTGGAATGCGTAACTGCAGTTCTTGCCACACTGAAACATCTTACGTTCGGTGTTTTAATGGCATGTGCCCAAAGCACAGCCTTTAACATAACAACAGAAAGTAAGACAGAATAGGCCAACTCATCTCTTAGCTCAAAGTCATCCCTCCACCAAGAAGTACTTAAGAAATACACAGATGCAGCAATGACACAAGAGTAGGATGTGCAGTAAGATGCTTCCTCTCCCTTTAAGTCTCATACATCCACTGACTCTTACTCAGCACCTGATGAATCACGACTGTGGTATTTAATAGGACTGGATGTGTCACATTCCCTATGATAATTATTTAGTCAGCAAGTCCACATACAGAAGCCTTGTTAACAAGAATTAAGAAGGGTGCTATGGTGAACAGCAGATGACAAAAAAACAGTGCTCCAGTATCTAGTTTACTTATGCACACCTCCGTGACTGCACCAGGACAGATTTTAGACTGTGCAACTGGACTTGCAGAGGTCACATATCAAGTTTAGGCTATTGAATCAGGATAATTGGTTTTCATTGTTTGTACTACTTTTACATGGCCATAAAAATTACTGGTTTGGATAATATCTTCAATACAACTGACTAGTACTGCCGATGTAATTACAGTAAGATTGAGCTGTTAGAAGCTCATAGAAGAACAGCTCATAAAAGTAACCCGCATGTAAAATTTCCTGTGTGGCAGATACGCACAACAGTATCTCCAAAACAAAGACTACTGAACTGTATTTGGTGCTGACTCTCAGAAAGGAAACATTTCAAACAGAATTTGTCTCACGCAGATCTGAAGTATGCCAAGCATTAGGTCATTTGTTGCTTCCTTCTCATCACCAGAAATAGCTCGATGGCCTGAGGTTCAAAGCCCCACATACTGGAAGTGTGACTGTCCATACGGATGCAATGCTGCTTGGGATGCTGTCTGGCTATATAGTCCAAGTCACCCTTACAGAAGGAGATTTGGAGTAACTACTTAAGCTGTTTTGCAACTCTTTTCCTTAAGATAAAACTGTAACCATAGAAGGAAACACAAAACAGTGAATTCAACGATGCCTGTTAAGCATTTATCAGCTGGAAGATAATCATGACCTTAAAGTGCACAGTTTCAAGATTGTGAAGAGAAAAATAGTTGTCATGACAATTCTGAGACTGTAATAGCACCAAAAACACAGTATGGAGACTTCTCTCCCCCTCACTTTCTTCCTTCAGTTGCATATGCCTATAAAACAAGAACTAGCTTTTCCACCACCCACCAGTTTTTGAAGTGACATGCAGCAAGGAAGTTACTTTTACTTAAGAATCAAGAGCTTTTCTGAGACACCAACTGCTTGTAACTTTCCATCACTGAAGATCTTGCTACTTATTATGTCTCATTATACAGAGTTGCAGAAAACGGGGTGCTAGGGGTGAAAGTGTAGCCTTACTGTTTGTCCAGTAAATACATGCTAGTATTTGAGAACATGGGATCTACAACAACGCTCAGACCAAGTCTCCAATTTCCAAATGGACTAAGCAGCCACCACACAGTGCTCTTTCATCTTCGGTACATTGCTATTAAAGGACTCTGAAACAGTTGTTTAAAAATGGTTCTTTACAAGTTGCTGTGCCAACCAAAAATGGACAACTAGAATAAAGCCGGCAGCAGCACCACATAGTTCATAGTCCAAACATGAGCATATAATCAGATACAGGAAAAACTGAAATCCCCTGAAGTTCCCCCCTAAAGACAGTATAAAGGCTACCTACTGAAAATACCATTTTAGGTGAGGTGGCAAGCCAAGCCCAGTTTAGAAAGAACACCGGGTGCTTTATTGCTGCATAAAAGGTAGGTATCATTTGATAGTTGTGTTGTCTGCATAGACAAAATACTTCTGTTAAGATTCCAAGTTCAGTTACAGTAAATTCACCCACAAGCTGATGCATTCCAAATGCACACATACAAAACCCCACCCAAGCGATGCCCAAGTTTTGGAAGTTAAATTTATCTTGTTTGCAGGGCTTTTAGAAAAGTAGGAATCCACTACTTCAATTATTTCAGGGCAGGACAGAGACCTCTTACATTAGGCTGGATTATCAGGTGTCAGGAGCAGCAAAGGAAGTGCTCGATGACTTCACCAGAATGCTTACGTAAAGCTCAATTTCAGCTCTAATTCTAGGCTTTTCCACAGTCTACAAAGCATACCACTTGAGAGGCTATTTTTCCCCAACTGCTTTTCTACATCAGGAATAGAAACAAATCTGAAATACTGTTTTAGGAGGCAGAATCAAAATGTAGCTTAATGTGTTTCCTGTCACTCAGTTTAACAAGCAGCTACTTCCCCCAGCTAAATGCTTGTTTCTATGCTCATACCAGTTTGTCCCCCGTTGTGCTGCTTACAAGGAGATCACTCCCACACTAATAAAAGATCTTTCACTGATTCAGAACAATTAACCTTTCCAAAAAGACATTATTTTCTTCTTTCAGAGTTCTGGATGTCACACAGCACAGCTTGTTTCAGTAGTTCTGTTTACAGCTGTACTGGTGTAACTAAGGGGGTGACAGACTACACAGAAGCACTGCAGGGGAAAGCACATCCCCGAAGGTACAAACCTCCTACAAACAGCACAGTCTTGCGACTAATTCACAGCTTAAGCATGCATTATGCGAGGTTGATTGCTCAGCTAACTCCCCGGCCACCTGGGAATTAGCTAGCTGTAATATCCTCCAAACAATACACACAAATAAAAAGTATCTTTTGGAAAAGGCAGCTAAGTAGGAAAAAAAATCAGAATTTAATCACTGGCTAAACTGTAGATTCTCACTAACAGCAGCTATTTAAAGCTAAAAACATGTAATTCAAAAGACTGAGGACATTAATACTCAATACTGACCAACTGCAGTCTTGTTAGCCAATGCTGAAAAGTAAGGTAATCCTAAGTGATTCAAGTAATTTGGACAAGCAAACGCCCTAGAAAAGCCATGTAACCACTGTCTTCACAAGCTCTCTTCTGCTAAGCAACCATGCTTTGCAGAAGTAGTGCTTGCTTCTTTGTGCTAGGCTGAATGCTGTGAGTGGCACACACTACTTTCTGGAGACTACTTGCAAGGAAAGACTGCACATCTACAATCCTGGTTAGGGTGGATCATGTTGCTCTACAGCCTGCATCTGTAACAGCCTGTAAATCAACAGCTTATCAGTGCTGACAGGCCTGAGAGTAACACCGACGCCGGCAGGTGGGCCACATCCAAGGACTCACCATCAGTATTAGAACCCCATTTTTTATCTCTACAAGTGTGGAAAGATGTACTTTAGTAAAAGCCCAAACTGAGCAAACCCCTTACCAGTGTCTGAAAAAGCTTGCAATTATGAGAACATAGCTATTAACAGCTTTATTTCCTTCTTGCGCTTTTTAACACGGCTACTTTGGCAGCAAGAGGTCTTACCAGGGCAGAGGGGGAAGCCTTCCAGGATATAACTAGCAACAGGTAGAATAAGCGAGGAAGATTCTTACTTCAGATTGGCCATGGCGGATCACTCAAAAGCACTTCTGAAAAACAAAAAGCCCCTAAATCTCCTAACGCAGGTATTAAGAAATTACTTCAGCCAGGGTTAGTTCGCTTTGCTAAAGTGAAACAACAGCTGATTTCAGCTCTCCAACGCCAGCACCAATTGACATCTTAGGTGTCTAATACTATCCATATCTATTTGGTACGCATTTACTCCCAGTCTGGTATCACAAAAGGCTGAAAAAGTGACCATGCTGTTGCTCCAAACTAGATGTCAGAAGTTAAATATTTAAGGAGAAATACCTTCTATTTAAGGAGCTTAACTTATTCAGAAGATTGCAGTAAGGTTCTTCAAATACAACATGCAACCTCATTTAAGTGTTAAAACTTTAAGGACTTTTTCTCCTGTTAGTTTTCACAGCAATGAAATATGTAATCGCCACTCCCAAAACCACATGGTTTCTACATTCAAGTTTTCCCCTCTATGTTTGATTTAGATGGGAGGTTACTCAAGCAGTAGTATTTATAAACAAGATTTGACTCTGTTAGGAAGAATACAGACTATTTAGAGATTCAGATGCAAGTTTAAATGTTTTCAGCTTAGGTTTATTTCAGGAACACTAAAACTGTATTTGCTCTGTAGACCTGTGACTGACTATATTTACACAGAAAACCACTCCCCCAATCCTGTAGAAAAACCATCTCTTCTCACCTTGAAAGATCAAACTTCCACAAATAAAATGTTTACATCAGTAATTATGTCTACAGCTTGGAAGCCAGGGAAAAAAAAGTGTATGCTGGAGAAATGATTTGGAAGCCAGTTTAAAAAAAAAATACAGGGAGTTTTAAAAATTAAAGTTTACAATACTGGAACAGCTGATGCACTAACACAGCCTGTATGTGCATAGGGTACATTTCTAGTACTAACCTAGTGTCTTGTGCCTGTCACAAGAAGTGTTATTCATAAAGCCTGAAACAGAAGGTTTGATTATTCAATAATGGCAGGTAGATCAAATCCTTCACCTTTACTGCTAGCATTCAGAGACAAACTGTTATTTTGAAAAATATGTAACGTGAAGTGATGCTACTACGCAGAACAGTAAATCCTCATTTGACTTCAAGCATCTACTTCAAGTTTTGAAAGACAGACCCATCACTTGATGGCAGATGACGACAAGTCCCTTGCAACATCTAAATTAAAGCTGCCGTACAAATCTTCAGCTTCTCTGTAGCACTGCACGCTGTTGTTTTGCAAGGCTGCACGACTTCCCCAGTGTAGTTGTAATAGCCTCACTATTGTCACCAATGTGACCTTGTAGTCCTTAGAAATAATGTAAGGAAATTAATGTGATTTGTAACCAAATTCCATATACCTTGCATCCCTTTGCTAGGCAACAGGAGAGAAATTATTCAGAGAGTTTAGCAGCACAAGATAAAACATGCAAAAACTGACTAGAATCCAATCTTAAGTAAACCCTGGCAACGGGCACTCTTCTTCCAAAGCTGCTAAATTAGCTGCCGGTAACATTTGATACAAATATGTTAGCTATCATAATAGAAAATTACATACCAGAAAGGATAAAAACAGTCTCTTACAATACTGCTCTTATTCTGTCCAAACACAAGATTACCAAATCAGTCTTAAAAAAAAAAGAACTTTTTACGTTTGGAATTAAAAGATTGCATGATGCACGCCAAGACACCCCCCCACAGCTAACGGGCTGGGATGAAAGAAGCAGTTACATCAGTTGAGAACTAAAACCTCTTCTCTCGGTGCTAGTCTGCTAATAACACACATCAGTTAATGCATCACTGATTTCCACACACGTTTTGTAACACATGGGATTGTAGTTAAGACCTGCAGCCACAAAGCACAACAAAGTCTGGACATAGTTTGTTCAGTAAAAATGGGACTGCTTCTCTCTGGAGATCTCTGAAGCCGCTAACAAGAGCTACTCTGACAAGTTGAGCACATAATATCGTTTTACTGGTGTGACTGGAAAAAGTATATACAAAGTGAATATTATTGTTAGCTGCAGAGCTGACAGGAAACCCAATAAGGAGATTTTCCTCACACAAATATTTATGACAGAGTACTCTATGTCGTAAATATTTTCATGACTATTCATACCCAGAAGAGATACTGCACTGCTGCAAAACATACCCAGACCAGATTCAAGAAACAACTACTACTTCAGTGGATATAATGCACTAATTCAGGCTTCCTAAGGCTTGCTAAACTTTGTGTCTTCTCCAGCAGCAACACTCACACAGAAATAATGAAAAACAGCATGCAGAATTTTGTTTGAATAACTTAATATCCATTTTTCTCAACCTGGAAACAGGAATGTGCCACAGCTGGGGAAACTGTAAGTAAGCATTTAACAGTATCAAGGGGTTTTGTTTGCTTGGTTGTTTTTTTTGTTTGTTTCCTGTCTCACACACACACACACGATAAATATGAAGGAATTTATTGCTGATAGTTAACAGTAAAGCATAATTTCCTCCATGACTAGCAAAGAAGGTTTGACCTTTCATTTTTATCATCCAGCTGTTACCGACTGAACTTTTCTGTTGTCAACTTCACATTCCTTGGGATTTTTTCCCCTTTATACCTGCACACTAAGTACTTCACAACTTCTTACCACACTTGTCTGAGCGGTTTGCAATCGCTTAGATAACAAGGGGTTTTGGGAAGCTTAGCTCTGACCTTCATCTGTACAGAAATACAGCAGTTCCACACAGACAGAGGTTCTGAACCACAAGGCAGATGCTTGCTAACCACCACTGGAAAAAATGTTGCCTATTTACTTAGAGAATAGAAACACCATGGGGAAGAGCATTAAAACAAAACAAAAAAGAGAACTAAACGCTTGAGACAAAAATAAAAGCTAAGTCTCCTGAACATCTACAAAATCTGACACAGAGTAGCACAGTATTTCATTACATAAAAAGAAGCTCAGTGTTAGAACAAGAATCAATATTTTTAATATTTCTAGAATATTTTCACTGTGATTTTAAGTGCATTCCAAGTTCTTTTATCTACGTGTAAATGCATTATGTCAAGAGCAATATGTGACTACTGAACAGAATTAAAACATCTTATCCCAGAAATCTCTCTTCTCATTATTTTGTCTCTTTTGTCAAGGAAGCCACATGATACATTCAACAGTGTTATTTGGGTGTTACTTATTCAGCTATTCTTATAAAATAATACTGTAAGATACAGCCATTCCTATACTTGCCTTTTCCTATTGTGCATTACATATGGGGAAGACTTTGGGCAAAATTGCTGTATATTCTGCAATTAATATACTAAAGACATTTTAAAGTACGTTATTTTTTTCTAATTTACTTAACAGCTGTCACCTAAGGTCTAGGATTAAATATGACCAAAGACCAGTGTCATGCTTAGAGTGGCTTGATGCATTTGTGTTAACTGCTTCTAAATTAAGAAGCCTTGTGCCAATTTGCACAAGCTAAGACCAAAACTCATATCCCCAGGTGAATCTCTTGTACTGCAGCTGCAAGACCATTGGTACCAAGAAAGTATACATAATACGCTTACTGCTGCTTTGAACAACGATGCTAAAAGGTTTTCTACCTTATAGCATGTCTGTTTAGAGAGATGAGGTACGAAAAGGACTTACTATGATTGTCTCATTCTAGAGCTTCCACAGTATTAACTTTGTGAAGTTAACATAGCGGTTCACAGCAGAGAAGTCCGCTTCTCATTTCTTCCACTCCTTTCAACAGATTCCCTATAAGGTATTGCGCTGGGGGATGGGGCACAGCTGCAAGGACCTAGTACAGTCAAGCTGTCTTGAAGTCTCTGGGCTAGTTAACACCAACACACAGTTAGGATATAAAATTTCAATATCGCAGCATAACACTGAGTCATGAAGTTCATATTCCAATGAAAAGTTGTTTTAAACCAAAATTAGACCCTTTCTCTGGCTTGCCAAAAGTACAGCTTTTTCATTCCATTACACTAGACATCACCCCTAAGTCGTGTGAGAATGTTTACGCTCTCTGTTGAGCTGCCCAACTAGGCATTCTTATGTTGTTTAAATACCATAAAAGAACAAGTCACCTCTCCTGCTGACTGGCTATACAGAAAAAGAGTCCTTCTGCTCACAATAGCTAGACAGGTGATGTGCCATGAACTTCCTAAGCATGCCGGCTGTAACAGATACATCCAGGTGGACAGGATTTTTCTGCTAGAAATCAGAAACAAGACTGGTTAGTTTTGTCACAAACTCATTTATTGAATGGTACTGTACTTTGTACAGATACAAATCGTGCCTCAAAAAAAGCTCACAATCTAAGTCATGATTTTGCCAATACATTCCACAGTGAGATCAGAATTTCACATTCAAAGTGAATTTTTCAAGTTCTGTTAACATTTGGGCCAGATTTAATATATTCTAAACAATAATTTACTCTTCTATTTATCCACTGCCTAAAGTGGAGGTACAGCACAGAATCAGAGTTCCCTCAGCACTAAATGCCTCAAACCTTTATTCTGTGTACATCCCCAAACATCTTTATGTTTACAACCCAGAGCCAAGTACCAGAACCCTACAGCAACCCTTCCCCCACGTCAGACATCTCCTGCAGTCAATTTTAAACACACCTTGCCTGCATTATGCCTTACTAAACCTTCAGAACTTATCTATGCTATACACCACAGCTCATTAAACTCCCTAGAGAACCGTCCCTTTGAGTGCCGCTTTCCAAAGCATCAGATTTAATAAAAAAAAAATTATACAAAAACAAGGCCCACCTTCAAACCGGAACTTACATGGAAGCTACACCTAAACTAGCAATCCACTCCTATCAAATTGGCACAATGGATCTCTTAATTATATTGATAGGTGCGTCCACTATTGCTTTAGATAGACGTCAGGTATGTCTTGCAGCTAAGAGTAAGTGCTGTCAGACAGATTCTCGTCACTTTGTGGAAAAATAATGGATCTGCATTACAGTCAACCACAGGGCAAGTTTTATACAGGAAGTCAAAATGTGAAACTAATGTTAAAAATATAACTTTATTACAGGCTTCTGTTCATAACTCCTACTTAGTAGTGCCAAAACCAGCCTCTAAGATTCCCTCAGAGGACCTTTGACAGGTGCAGACGTCCTGCCTTGTGAGGCCGCCCCTTCAGAGCATCCGTCAGAGGTACGGAGGGACCGGACCAGGCTGCAACCCACCCCCTCCCCACCCCCCCACCCCAAAAAAAAGCACTCAGCTCCGCCACCACTGTCTTCCCCTGCCCTTGCTGCAACTTCCTGCGCAAGGATGACCTCACCCGCCCGGCGGGACGCCAGCCAGCCGTCACACCCGCCGTGCGGCACCACGTGCAGGGGCCACCGGGCGGCAAGACGGTCACGTCCCCCTCCCCGGCCTTCACCCCAAATGCGTCACGGGTAGCACGGGATGAGTAACGGCGATGGAGCAACGCCTTCCTCTGAAGGAAGCGCAGCCGCCCGCGCCCCGCCGGAAAGACCGGCGCGAAGGGAGACCGGCACGGGCGGCGCCTGCGGCCCCTACCTGCAGCCCCGGCGCTGTCTCAGCTGGGCGGGAGGGCCGCCTCAGCACTGCCGCTCGGCTCCGGCGGGCTCCGCGGGGCAGCGCCGCTGGTGGGTTCGCGCCTCCCCGGGCGGCTCAGCCGGTTCCTCCGCGCCCTCCCGGCGGGCGGTTCCATCATGGCCGCCGCTTCACTTCCGGGTCCGGCCGGGCCCGTTCCTACGCCATCGCCGTCGAGCGGGAGAGGGGTGAAGCCATCCTAGGCGGGGGTGGAACCACCGGGGAAGAAACGAAGTGCAGCCTTTCTCCAGACCGCCAGCTCTGCAGCTCCCCACCTCCCCCGCGAAAGAAGCGCCGACCACCCCCGCTCCTTTCCCTCCCGCGGCCTAAAATGGGAAAGAGCCGCACACAAAATGGCGGCGGGAGGCCGACCGCGGCGCATGCGCTCTGCCTGCCCCGGGCCGCCGCCACCCCCGCCGCCCCCCTCCCTCCCTCTTTTCCTTCCCCGCCCCACCGCGTCTCCAAGAGACGGCTCGCACCAATCACATCGCGCTGTTCCTCTTCCCGTCCCCGGGTCGCGACCAATCACCACGCCTAGAGCTGCAGCCGAATACACCTCTTACCAATCAACAGCGAGGGGACGCTGACTTCACTTCAACCTCCACCAATCGGCCGATGCTAAGAAGGAACGCCAATCAAAAGTCTTCGTGGGTTTACCTGCCTCGACGGCTGGCCAATGCCCTCTGCCGACCGCCCTGTGACCAATGGGGGTGCTGTCCGCGGGGCCCAATCCGAATGGGGCAGAGCCCCCGGGGCGTCAGGAGGGGGCCAATGGGAGTTCAAGGAGGACAGATTCTGCTCAACAGCTTGTTATTGGGTTCGTCGCTGGTGATTCGGTGCGAGTCCGGGCTGGAGGGGGCGGGGCGGGGCCGCGCTCAGCCGCCGCCGCCGCCGCCGATCGCGGGGCTGTCGTCGTCTGGGAGGGGGCCGCGGCGCTGGGAGCGCGGCGGCGGGGCCGGGCCGGGCTGCGCGGCACGGAGGGGGAGGCGGCTTCCCCGCTTCTGCTCCGAGTTTGCAGGTAGGAGGCAGCGGGAGGGCGGGTCGGTGACCGCAACTCCGCCGCCGTCCCGGGGGAGGGGGCGCGGAGCGGGAGACATCCCCCCTTCCCTTTCCCTCACCTCACTACCCCGTGAGGGAGCGGGGATCCCGCCGCTCCTCTCACGGCGGGGACGCGGGACTCCCTTCCCCGCCGAACTCCACCCCGGCCGCCTTCCCCCCCCAACCCCCCCGCCCGGGGCTGCCCCGACGCTTGGCGGCGGGGACCGACCGACCGCCCGCGCCGTCCTCCATCCTCAGCCCCTGGCCCGCCCCCGCTCCGCCTCCCCTGCCCCGGGGCCGGGGGCTGCCCGCGGCGGGGTGTCCGGGGGGGGGGGCGGGAGGGAAGGAGAAGTCCGCCCGGCCGGAGGGTGAGGGGGGCCGGGGAGGAGGGGCCCGGCGGCGCGTCCCTCCGCGGGCCGCAGAAAGTTGCGAGGGCCGGGGAGGGGCGGGGAAGGCAGCGGCGGGCCCGACCGGCCCCCCGGCGAGGAGCTGCCCCTGCGCTGGGGCGGCGGGTCCGTGGGTGTCCCCCCCACCACCCCCGGCTCCTCCGCTCTGAGGCGGGGAACGGGAACGGCGGCGACGTGACACACCGAGAGGGGCCGCCGGGGCGGGAAGCGGCGGCGGGCGGCGGCCCCGGCTCCCTCGGCGGGGCTGGGGCGGGCGGAGGCTCCCGCCAGCCCGCCCTGAGCTGCCCGGGCAGCCCGGCCGCCCCCTCACGGGGGGACCGCGGGGCCACCTTCACCCCCATCCCCTTCTTGTTTTGCAGCTTTTTCCCCTGTGCTCGCGGGAGGAGAAGTCTTTGAGCTGGAATCCCTCAAATAACCCTTAAAGATGAAGGTAGGCTTACCGCGGAGCGGGGCACGGCTCCCTTTCCCCGCTCCCCGCCCCAGCTCGCTAGCTTTTCTGGCGATTTCATTTTTAATCGCACGTCTCGACTGAGCAACAGTAGGATAACGCTGGCCGGGGTTTCGGTGCGTGCTGCAAATCCTGTTTCTTCTCTCCGGCGGAGGTGTGGGTGAGCGAAGCTGTTATCGTCTTGCAGTAGTAGCCTGAAAATTCACAACGTCTTTTGAGTTGTTGTCCTTTGGGCTACTGTCTTTAAATGCTTCCTGTATCAGCAGCTGCTATTGCAAGTTTGCAAAACCACAGCTTTTGTCCCGCCTTAGCTGTTGCCGGTTTTTTCAGTACAAAGGCTTAACAATTGCAGTATGATTCACAAAAGAGAGAAAAACTTGGGGTTTTTTGCCTTCAGAGTTGAAGAAATAATAACAATTTTTTAAAAAAAACCATAACAGAAAAAGTTATTTAATATTCTGTGCTGATTTCCTGTCTTGATAGACATTTTCAACGTGATAATTGTGTCCTTGTTTATCAGTTGCTACAAGCACAATAAAGTGAGATGTTGAGTAATAAACTCCAGATGAAGGAAGACACGATGAGAAATATTTCTTGCTCTTAAAATGCATGAGCAATTAAGCTTTGATAAAGGCATTTCAGGAAAGAAAAATACTAGTTAACAGCCGTTTGAATGATTACAACAAATTTCTCTAGAGGTCTCCTTTTAGTCAGCAGAAAAAAATCTTATATGTAGAATATTATTGACTTAATTGTAAGCATTGAGATGATAGTGATCTCAAATGTTTAAAATAATCTGTGTCACTGGATTTCTTATAACTGAAAAAAGTACAACTGTCTTTTTGTGCTGCCTTTTTGCAGTTGAAATATTTGTCTTTGTATGCTGTATAGGAAAGACATCAATTAATAGTTGCTTCTATATGTTATTACTCTTTCTAGAGAGTAATTAGGCTGACAAAATTGGGGGGAGGAGGTGTCCAACATCACTGATAAAACAAAACTTCCTGTAACTTGTTTGTTGGTTTCTTTTTTTTCCTTTTAAAGAACGGTCTGATTGGAATTATGAGTAAAGACATCGTATATCACTTAAAAGTCAATAGTTCTAAAAATTTAGATGTAAAATTAAATATATAGTGATGTAGCTGTACAAAATAAATGCAAAGAACTGATTTTTTCTTTCTTTTTCTTTCTTAATAGGCAGCAGATGAGCCTGCCTACCTGACAGTGGGAACTGATGTCAGTGCCAAGTACCGTGGTGCCTTCTGTGAGGCAAAAATTAAGACCGTGAAAAGGCTTGTGAAAGTCAAGGTAGTATGCTATGGTTGTTGCTGATTTTATGAAAGCATTTTCTTGAAAGGGCGGTCAAAGGAGGTCCTAGTCCTGATGATTAGGAAATGTTCATCACCTCACTATGAATTTTAAAATCCCACTTGAATGTTGTTTTTCATATTTTGATGTTGGGTTTGGGGTGGTTTTTAAAAAATTTTTAGGAGGATGCTGGAACAGGAGTGAGCATTCAAAATACCTGTTCTAGCTACTTCTTTCCTAATCACACTTGTCTTCTGTTTGTGAATGCATCAGTTTCACAGCAATCAGTTTTGATGTCAAAATAGAGGATTATGGCTCTACATGACTGATAAGGGATAAGAGCAACCTCTTCAAAGGCAAAAGTTCCATTTTATTCCAGATGACGTTCTCAGTTTTATAGCTCGGAACTTAAGAGGCAGTGCCAAAATAAATCAACGCAAGAGTGAAAAAGTTGGCAATAATTAGTTTCTTAGACCAGGTTTAGAAGTGTCCAGGATACCATTTGTTAAGTTTTGAGCATCTGGCGGCTGCTGCTGCTTCTAAAACAGCATGCTTTGGCTTTAGCTGAGTTTCTACACGTGCCTAGTACTGGCACATAATATTCATCCACATTTACAGGTCTTATGCCAAAACAACCAAAAAAGAAAGTAATTTTGATGTCGCAGTATTGTTGTTAATGCTAGGGTGGGAAAACAAGAATAAAATGTAGTTAAATAAAAGTTAAGAATTCAAAGTAAATACAGATATTGTTCTTCTGCTTTGTTTTGTCAAAATCTTGCCACTTCCTACTTTCTTGTCTACTGTCCAGGATATGTAAATAAAGCATTGGTAACCCAAAACCCCCTACAAATAGAGATGAAAGCTTCTTTTTGTAACTAGACATCTAAGTTTTCTTGTGCTTTAATGCTTAGATCAAGCAGAACAAGCTATCAGCCTCTTCAGTTACATATATAGATCATATCACTTTATCAGAGTGCTTTTCATGATAAGAAAAAAAACACTACAATTCAGATCTTGGAGTCTTTTCCCCTGTTCTTAATGAGCGCTTTTAGAAATTTGTGATGTTCTTTGAAATCTGTGTTAATGAGAAGCTCTGTAGGAAACAGCATGCTGCCCTTCCTGGTCTGACAGATTTTGTATCTCTTTCTTTGGTCCGATAGAGTATTTAGACTGTTAATAGGTGTGAGTTTCTTTTTCTCAGAATCTTATGCTTTATTACTCCATGGTAAGATTTGGAAGTATATGAGGCTGTTGCGACTTGGTGGAAATTCCTGTCGCTCTATCTCAATTCTATTATAACAATTGAAGTTTTAACAAGCTAAGCCTGATATTGTAATTAAGAGCATGTAGGCGCACCCCGGCACGCTTGCCAAGAGTGCAAGCAGTCTAAAAAGTCCAGTAGTCTTTTCCTGAGTAGCAGGACAACCTGCATTCATCTCAAGGCTGATATAAAAATTTAAATAAAAGTTGCATAAACTGCATTATTAACCTGAATGTGTGTCAATACCAACGCTATTTTAGCATGCCGCTAGTGTTGTATTAATAACACAGCTACGGTGTAGATATGATTGGGGGATTACTGGGGGAGCTAGAAAACTGGACATTTTTATAGGTGGAAAGGAAGCTCTTGGAACTTTTGATTCCTGAAAAGAAATACGGATTTTCTTATTAAAGCACGGTAGGTGTTTTTGCTATAACAAACGCCGGTGAAATAGTTAACAGTGTTGACATCTGAATATTAATCTTTTATGTTTCTAAATTGAGTCTGTGCAAACTCAGGGATTCAGATTGCAAAGGCTTACGTTCACTCTGTCTCATCAGTGCTACCTTCTCAAACATAAGACTTTAAAGGGAGAAACATATTTTACTTACACTGTAACTGATCCTTATTCTCATTACATTTGTAGAGATTCACATCTTTACCACAAAAACTTTCTCTTGCTCAAGGTAGCAGAAGTGGTTGTATTGTAGTCAGTTTGGTGATTTTTTTTTAATACGTATTTAATAAAGTGAGCTTTTTATTTTGATTGTAGTTTAGTACTCAGTGTGTTCTTCATAAAGTGCTACAGTTGAAATAGAGAGAAAAGAAACTGCTTAATCTTCTGATCTGGAAGCCCAGTTCCAGGTATGCCCTGGATTGCACTGATATCCAGACTCATATCAAAACATATTTTCTTTGCCTTGGAATGGCTGATGTTTGATTTGCCCCATGCTTTAACTGTGATGTTTCACAATAAATACTAAGTGTGATATTTGGGGCTTCCTGTGAGTAAAACTGTCCCTGCCCAGTGTTTTGCATTCAGTAATGTTTGAGTCCGTTTGATTGATAAAAATCTTGTTTTCCAAATTATTATAACTACAGTTCCATATGCTTTTTGTATGCTATTAAAAATAAGATAAATGTTAAAAACTTTATTAATATCTTTCAGGTGGTCCTGAAGGGGGATAATTCAACTCAGTTAGTGCAAGATGACCAAGTGAAAGGACCTCTAAGAGTATGTATGCTGCGTGCCTTTTTTTTTTTTTCTTTGTAATCACATAATTGATATGTAAAATTCTAAATTTTGATGCTGTTTAGGTGGGTACCTGTTCTACAGAATTTAAATTAACAGGAGGAGGCTCATTGCTTTGGATCAGGTTGATTCTGAGTAATTAGTCTTAACTCTTGTAGCATTTAGAGGCTGTTTAGGCTGCTCCATGTAGTACACTCCATACGCAAACAGTTTTGCATGCGCAGTGATTTTTTTGTATCTTGTAAGACTCAAAGCTTTTTATAAGTAATGGGGAACTTGGTTATGAAGCTAAGTTCAAGCCTGTTAAACAATAATAAATGACTTCTCTAACAGCATTCTAAAATAGTTGATGTATTTTATATAAAAATTATGTGTTGGTTTGTATTTTTATATGTAACAGTTGTCTGCTAAAATACATAGCTGCATTATAAAATGCTGACTGCAAATAGAGCTCTTTAGAGGAGATCATCTTCTTTTGTCTTTGTCTTTTCTTCAGCTACTGCAAGAACACCAGTGCATGTTGTAGGCTGCTACTGGAATTCTGATGTAGTTGTCAGTATAACAATGTTTAAAGTATAAGAAATAGTAGTAATTGCATACATGTCAGTAATAAAGTAATAATTACTTTGATTGAATATTTATTTCCAATTAGCCTTCTATTATCTCTTGTGATGATGTAAGTCATGCTGAAATTAGATGTTCCAAGTTTCTTACTGCTCTACTGTCTACTTGCAGTTTAGCCTTCGTGCATAAGGACCTTTGTTCTTACCAGCTAAGTAGCTGAATTTTACAGAGTTACATTTAGCTAAAATGAGTCTTAAAAAAAAAAAACCAAAAAACAAAGTCTGGCTTGCTGGCAGAGTTAATGCGTACGTGTGTTTCTCTCCATTATGGGAGTTTGGGATTACATGTAATCTTGAGATACTCCTTTTGCAGGTTGGTGCAATGGTTGAAACCAAAATGCCAGATGGATCCTTTCAAGAAGCTGTTATCAGCAAGTTGACAGATGCTAGTTGGTATACTGTAGGTGAGTAGCCACGTGCTTTCATTTATGGTCTCTAATCTTTGAACAATATATTTCTAATTATAGGTAATACTGTAAGTAATTGTATCTTGTACTGTAAGATCAGAGATAGATTTTGTAGGGGACTTTTTAAAGTCTTCCTGGTCTTGTTTCCTTTTCCATTTAAAATACAATAATAATGATTTGATGTTTGGGGGGCTGTTGCAAAGGTAATTTCAGGGCTGAACAATCAAATGTCATTTGGCACAACATACATATACTGATGTTACAGTCACTCACTGGAATTCAGAATAGGTTTTTGCAAATTTTAAGACGTAAACCTAGTAATTGCACTTCTGGCTGAAAACCTGTGGCATGTAATGAATGACTGAAACACAAGGCTTCTTTCACTATACGCAATCTTGCACACAAGAAAAACATTGGTAGCACCACTGTGCATTCTGAAGTCATTCCTCTGTTTTGTGTAGAGTTGAGGGTCATGTTTGGTATGAAACAATAGGAGAAAGGATTTACTTTTTTTTAAGGAAAGAATTGACGCATCACACCTGAAGAGAAAAGAGGGGACATTCACTTAGAACCTGAATAACCATTTGCTTTAAAATAATTTCTGAATAATAATTATATCTAAAGTGAAAGAGGAAACTACTTTGCTTCTCATGTTGGAGGCTCATCTACTTTTCAGTTATTGAAATAGAAACCTCAGAATTTGTGGTGGCAGCAAGATTTCAATGTTGAACAAAAATTCATTGCAAGATGAATTTCTTTATTTTGAATAACTAGAATTGCTCATTCTGTTCTCTGTAGATGTTTCTGAAAGAGCTTTAACAGTAGAATGGCAAAACCCAGTAACATTCAAGTAATACTAGATAAGCAAATAAAAACCCGCAGTATTTCAAAGAGCTTTGCAAGCACCTGTCCTTTCTTACACAACTTTCTTATAGCAGTGGAGTGTTATACTCGCTAACAGCAGCATGGAGGGACCAAGCTCCTCTTAAATATCCTGTACGTTCTACTCTTCAGCATTGCTTTTGAGACTGGTACCTGTAAATGTAAACTGTTTGTTTCTTACCGGCTGCCTTGTATACCAAACATATTCAGCTTTACTTCATATTCTTCTGTGCTCTCTTGAGGAGTCCTCTGTCACATGAGGTGTCAATTATTTTGATTCACTAATCCTTTTTTTTAAGATATAAAGAAGATATGTTCAGTAATCCAACATTTCCATTGCAGTAGGTGAGGTTTTGTCGTCTTTGGTGGGATCAGGATAAGGCTCTCACTGCAGATAATTTGGAAGGATTTATCACTTTACAATTGTTATTGCCCGCTTTGAGTATAAGCCAGTTGACTTAACAGTTGAGAAAGCTCACTGCCCTTTGCATTCTTCTTCAAGATTATAACATTGCTGTAAAATTGTAGATTTAGCTGTAAATTCGTAGTGTATGTCAGGTCAGGGAGGGAAGGCAGGATTATTTTGGAGTGCAGAAGATATTTCAAATGTACTTGGTGTAGTACTATGATGTGACATACTCAGTGAAGAACACTGGACCTTCAACTTTGCTTTATATTGACTTGGAGGTTCACCGTTCTGATACAGAAGAGATAAGAAACACAGTCTTGCACTAATAATTTCATTGTTTATGAATTAGCCTTTCCATTTTAAAACTACTACGTGTTTTAGTTTTAAAGTAGCATTTTTAGCCAATTCTGTTTGAATTTGAACCAAAAGATTTACATCAGTAAACCAACCCTACATATTCCTGCTTCAGTGATTAAAAAAGGCTTTAAATTATTGATAAAGCATATATATTTGTCTTCTTGCACTTGTCAGGTGAACTTTAAGTCCCCTGTTTTGGGGGTGAGCTTTGTCTGGGGTGGTATTTTTTCTTTTTTATTCCCCCCCACCCCCTTTTGAGCAGTACACTTCTGCCAAGTCATTTCTGATGAGCAGGTAATTTAAACAGTGAATATGTGCTCTGCATTAGCGGATTATTGTCTAGTTTTAACAAGTTGTTGAATTCTCCCCAATAACGTAGGAGATAAATCATGCATGCCATGATTTTTACTTTATACATTAATTAAAGTGCAGTTCCTCAGAAACTCAAACCAATGAATTAATGTATTGTAATTTTCTTTCCCCAAAAACTTCTTTGATGGAATTGGGAAAATAAACTCATATGTTTGCCATATGCAAGTGTATTAAGACTTCTAGGATTTTTTAAAGATTTGGAGCTGGGAGTGTGTAGGATTTAAGTAATCTTAGAATACATATACCTATGACTATGAAAATGCGATTGTAACCCATTGGAATTGTATTTAGATCTTAGGAACATTTTTGTGAGTTGTCTGTGGTGGTGTGCTTATTGGTTTTGAAAGCACAGGTAACATTGACCAAAGTATCATGAAGTTTGTGTCATCTAAAAAATGGTTATTTTACTTTTAAAACTGGGGAAGTGTTCTAGGTTGAGCACAGGAACACTGAGGTGTGAAAAATAAGCCTTACCTTTTGCCTGCTGCTTCCATTGTACCTCTGTGGAAAGTTTTGGATAGATGATCAGGTGTGTGTTTATGTTGCTGTGAAGCAAACAGAGGTGCCGTGGTTCCTTTTTAATAGGCAGTGGGCCGTGCTACTTGGCAGTCTTATTGACCGATTCAGTCAAAGGTAGAGAGTTGAGAGGGAAGTGGATTAAACAGCCTTCAGGTTTCTAGAATGCCTTCCTGAATGCAGTCAGGCTTGAGTTGGAAAGCAAAAGGGAAAGTTTGTGTTTCAGTAGTACGCGCTTTTCCTGTACTTTTTATTTTCTGTCTTATGTAGCATCTCTTTCTCAGTGATCTAAAAGTAGACTGATACAGCTAGGGAAACGAGTAATATATACAGACAAACATTTTCAAAGCGTTAACTACAAAAATCTAAAAAATCCACCAAAACAAATCACATGCACGCCTAGCGAGAAGTGATGATGTTCACTTTTGCAAATCAGGTTCTCTCTTCTAGATCTAAAGAAGAAAAAAAAAGTTACTTGGAACAACTTTGCTCTGTTAAATAGGGTGAGCCAGCAGAAATGCTATGTTGAATTTGGTGTAGTGGGCTACTTTGCCACCAATATAATGGAAGAGCCACGATGATGATCAGTTATTCTATTTTAACACTATCTCCTGTCTATTAGTGATGCTTGTGTACCCAAAATAAACAAGGAATTATTTTTCTTGTAGCTGCCATGGAATCACTTTTTGACCTATTTTTACCTAATAACACCTATAGCCATTTAGTCATATTGAAATTTTCAGCTGTGATTTGGAAATACTTTTGAAATTACCTTTGAAATTCAGCCTTTCAGTATAAGTAGGTGAAGAAGCAAAAGTTTAACAATGTCTGGAAAGTACCATTGCACAAGTCAGCCCTCTCATCTGCTCAACTGAATTTAGAGTGGGGTGACAGTAAGAGCGCTTTAAGTTCTTCGGGTAACAAATGGCTCAGTTGGATGTTAAATGCAATTATTTAAAATTAACTTACTTAATTTACAAATTCTAAAGTGCTGCATTGATGCTTTTGAAGTGCTGAATATATTGCTGGGTGATAATTGCATAGCATTAGAATGGTCTATCGGATCTGCTTTCAGCTGCGCCATGTTTCAATTATGGCTTCCTTCGCCTACCATCCACCTGACTCTCTGTTAACATGTAAAATGCTTCAGGTAAATACTGAAACAATATCTGAAATAATTAAAAAAAAAAAAAAAAAGAAAAAGAAACCACAACCCAGACCACACCTTACAAAGTACATAATTGTATTTTCCTTCTTTCACATTTTCTCTGGAATCTTAGATGCATTACCAGAATTTCAGAAAACAGAAATCCTTATGTAAATGTTCTTTAGGGAGGCACTTTTGCATCACTCCTGTGCATAACTAGAAGCGATGTAATGTCTATATAAAAGCAAGAAACAGTATTTCAATTGAGCAAGCATCCGAAGAGTTGCTGTTTTTATTTATGTTTTGTTTTTATTTACTCTTTTATTGCCCCATCAAAATGAAAGTGTCATCCCGCTCTTGACAAAACTCAGGTCAATAATATGCATGTGCTTAGGTCTCCTTTAAGCGTATGTAGTTTAACTGTATCTACAACTTCAAACAAAAGGAAAAAAACAGATCAAACACATTGAGCCTTGTATTTTGCTAGATAAAATCGCGGAAAAGTTGTTTTTTTAGGAGAGAAAGAGAAAACGTATTAACTTTCCTCTGTATTAATTCCTCTGTATTAATTTTTCCTCTGAAATGAGTAGGAAATAGGGAGAAAAAAAAACCCAAAACAGTGAGAGGCATTTGCAGTTTCTTGCAGACCTTGCTGTCAACAGTAGGGCTTTGTACTGTTTAGAGTGAAAGGGAGCATGAATCTTTAGTTTTTTGAGAACTATGGCTTTCAAGCTTCATCCAGAGCTTTTATGTAAGGGAAGATGCATCTTTTCTCCTTTTAAAAGTTATAATGAAATGGCAGAATATTTTAACGTGAATAGTAAATAATTTATTTTTCTCATTCTTTTCAATACTGCGTGAGTCTACAAAGCAGAGTTTTTCCATTTTGGCTCTAGTATGGTGTTGTACATCATCATGGCCCAACTTTGGCTGTGCTGTAAGCCAGACACCTGTGGCTGGCTTCTGAGACACCTGTGAGCCCCATACCTCTGCTTGTGCTGCTCTACGGCCTCATGTGGTGGTAGCTTCCACTCTGGCAGTTTGTAGGGAACGCTGACTGAGCATGCGCTGGGAGGAGTGAGATACCTGACTGCAAGTGAAGTTTTGGGTGCTCTGCTTGAGTTGTTCCAGAAATGAAGCATAACCTCAGCCACTGGTTTCTTCACTCTGGGGTACTGCATTTAGGAGGGCAGGTGACAGAAATGAAAGGTATTAAGTATTTGGTTCTAGTCCTCTTTCCTGTTGCATGGGGTTTGAAAATTCCAGTTTATAATTCTTAGAATGTTTATCAGAAAATGAACCAGCAGTGATGTCCAAGGACCTTCAGGAGGAGGGCTGCGAACAGGAGCTATTTATAGTCACTTTTTCCTATTGTAAAAAAGCTTTTCCTCTTCTGATGCTGTGAGGAGATATCTGTACCAACAGGAAAAATTGTCTTGGTCCTGGCTCCACTACAACTTCAAGCTCCCAGCATGTCCTGTTCCTGCATGGAGGGTGATAAAAGCTATCAGTGCCACCACAGTCAGTTGATCTCATCCATGCCAAAGGCTTGTCAGTTTGTCTCTTTATAAATTCAACAGCACACATTTTGTGGTATGTGCAAGGCACTAGTCACGTTTGTGGCTGGTTTGACCAGTTCTTCCCAGCATCCTGTTGAGTTCTACATCCCAGAAGCATCACTTCATCTTCTGGCTGTGCATTTGTCATCCAGGAATCCAAAACCACAAAGGTGGCAGGGGAACTGTCCAGCTGTCCCCACTTTGCTGGTGCTGTGTACTACCCTGACCCACCATAAATTTGTTCTTTTCGTTTTCAAAGTGTTGCTTGGGTGGATTCTGAGGAAACCCTGAATTTGCCTGGAGTCCTTCCTTATTGTTGTATAAGTGCGCCTGTGGCACATAGAAACTGTGCAATCCCTGTGTCGGTTGCTTTCTGGAGAATCTAGAAAAAAGCAATAGCACCGCATTTTGCACTTAAGTGTGGGTAGGCAACGGGCAGGTGGAGGAGCAGGCGTGGTGGTGAAAAAGTGTTTTAACTGAACCTTGTTACAAATCAACTGCATAGAGCCTTCGGTTATAAAACCGCCTTTGTTACAATGTGGATTGAGTGTTAAATAAAAAGTTGTGTACCAATAATACTGTAGGGAAAGCAGTATTTCTGTCATCTCTTTATATATAACAATAGTAAGATTACTGTAACATCTCAGAAGAAGCAGTTTCAGTAGGTTTTTGTTTGTAAGGTGATAGTCTTCTGTAAGTAGACTCAAAGGTCGCAAGTCTGTGTTTTCAATGATGTTTCATATACGTTTCTGTAGAGGAACTGAAGCTCATTTAATATTCTGGTTTTTTTCTTTTTTTTTTTCTTGTTTTTTCAAGTTTTTTTAAATTGAGTTGTGTAGCCTCTCCAGTAGCACAATACACTGCAGTATCATGCTCTTAATCTCTCTTACAGTGATGAATTGGTAGTTAGTACAGACCATGTCTACGAGGTCATTCAACAAGTACTGCATGACTCTTGGTACTTGCTCTATTGTTGCTGCAGCTGAAAAACAAAAGTCTGCAAAAGTTGCCTCCATTCCTCGAGACATTCATAGGTAGCATCTCTGATAGTTCCCAAATTACTACTTTGTCAGGCAGCTAGTGGAAAGAATTAAGTGTGCATAATGAGACTGGATCAGTTTTTACTTGTTGGTACGTAATTTCGTTGTCTTAGTAGATTTAAAAGTTTCTGAATGGGATGAAGAGTGAGAAAATACAGTGCATATTCTGTGCAGTATAGAATATCTCCTCCTTTGGGCAGCAACAGTAACATAATTTTTTGAAGTTAGCAAGCAGATGCAGCCTTGAGGGTTGTTTTTCCTATTCGCTTGTCTATTACAGGACTGTCTTGTTCTGGTAAAACTGATTGTTCTGTGTAAGTAATATGGTAACTACTATGAGGATGTTATTGCTACTGTCCTGCTATGTTCTTCTTTTTTTTATTTTTGAAATATTAGGGATGTTTATAACCAAGATGTAGTTAAACTGATCTGCAATATTTTGTGGCAAGTTTCTTCACAGTTCCTAAAAATTATTTTGATTAGTCGACCTGCTAGTATTTCTTCTATAAGTAAATGAGAACCGATGTTGAGGCAGTGTTTTTGTGAGGACAGGGTTAGTATTATTTTTGTTAACGGCACATATTGGCCTGCTACAGACAGGGAATGGAAGATACCTGCTCATCAGCTGTGAGTTGAAAGTTGCGCTGTTTAATGAATTCGTGAGCTACCCAACTTTTAATAAAGAGATTTTTTTTCTAATTTTTGGGATGTATCATGTTGATTCCCACTGGGAAGCTTTGTTTTTCTTTTTCTGTCGTAGCTTTGGTTTGCCTAGGCTTCCAGAAACAGAAGAAAAAAATCAATTCTGTTTCTTTCCTGTTATTATCAACAAGGGGGGGTGCAGCAAAATTCTGAAAATTTCCATTTTATTTCCACTGATTAAATATGCTCTATATGGAGTATATTGAACTCCATCCGTGGGACTAGAAACAAGCATTATAACAGACGCTGTTCCTCCAGGTTCTGCTGCTTAGTCATCTTTTTTTTCCCATTCTGTCAGTGTTCGTCATAAAGCAACACATTTGCAAGAAAGGCCTCTGGCCAGCAGAAATGTAGCTTTTCTTTCTGTCATTCCTACATTCTTATATTGACTCCTAAATCGTAGATAAAGGTTCCTGGCTAGCATGTATCATTCTTTTTCCAGATGTATTTACTGAAGTAGTCAGCTGGTACACCCTGTTTCCCCCACAAGTACATGCTCACTACAAGATTAGGTAATGGTCGTACTTAAAGGGCTTCTGCTTTTTCATACTTGCTTCTTTGGAAGGACAGGGTTTTAAGTTCCTCTTCTAAGATAAATACCGTGGCACTGTAAACACATCTTTTAATGACCACATTACATGCGTATGGGGAGATACTTCCCTCTGTTCTGTTCTGTTCCCTTTCCTCCTTAACACAACTGATGCTGTTCAGTAAATTCTTTCTTATGGAATATAACCTCTAGAATTTCTGCTGTTGGAGAATTTGCAGTTGTAACAATAACCTATTTAAGGAATGATAAATTAATATAAGCTATTTGACACTAATTTAACAGTTTTTCATTTGTCTCTTTGTTAGTACTAGGCATTTTACCTAGAGTTAAACAGTCTTACTTTTGGGTGAGGTTAAAAAGAAGAATGAATTTGCAGCTTAGAGCATATTCTAAGAGTGTATTAAGTTCTTCTAACGGGACTTCTGTCATTCTATTTAAGTATCGCATAGCCAAAAAGCGTGCCATCTGCCCTGCTGCTTATAGTTACGCAACCCTTAATATATGATACTGTACATTGAAAAGACATTCTGTTAAAGCATCTAGGCTTTAACAGTCATGCATAGGGTGGCAGTAATATGAGCGGTACTTTTGCTGAAGTAGATTTTTCCTAAGAGTGAGATGGAAACCACAAGGCCTACTTAGTTTAGGAAAGGTACATATTTCTAAAGGTGCTGAGACTATCAATGTGTGTTGCTGATTACCTTTTTAATAAGGTACAAACAAGTATTTTCCCTAGAGGAGAAGCAAGTTTAAAGTAGTCACAATTAGAAAATATTTCATGCATTGTAATTGCTTTGAGAGACTGCTTACTTGGTCCCACTTCAGTAATTCAAATATTTTATATTTTTGTATGAAAAGTGGTGTTGTTCTTTCTCTATTGACACTTTATAAAGTGATCACTAATTTAGCTACGGAAATCTTTCTTCTTATGCTGTTCTGTTATGTACTTCGTTGTTCTGCAAAGTTGTTCTGCTCTGAGTTGTGCAGCTAGGCTGTCAGCTGTGGGTGCTGTCGCACGTGCCCAGAACATAAAGTATTGTAGAATGAGCAGACAATTTCTTAACATATCTAAAAACTCTTACGTGGTCAAAGAAAGTTTCAGTTTATGCTTGAAGCAGATAAATGACTTTGAAAGACTAAAAATATTAGTGACTTCTGTTTCTGCCCCTCATGGTCCTTCTACCTCTGCCCCTACTGGTCCCCATCAAGACAGAAAATTAAATGTAACCGTTACTTTCCTAGTAATAATTTCAAAAAGGCAAAGTCTTTTTAAGTAATGATAGTGCTATGGTATTCCCTTCTATATAACACTGCCTAGTTTTTGTTATTGGGAATTCTATTCTAATTGACTAAAGGCATTTTCTGTACTGAGCTGGTGATGTCTGTAGGGATAGCCACACACAGACTTGATAAAAATTCTCTAGTTTTGTCATTTGTGTGTGTATGTATATATTTACACATATTTATATGAGTCTTTCAGGCATTGGATATGTTGACTTTATCCATTCTTTTAACCTGAATGTGAGGGGCGAGGGGGAGAGAAATTTCAGTCCTGGAAGAAAATGACCAAGGCAAAATGGAGCATATTGGGCTCAATTACTTTGAAGGAATCACATACTTTCACACTCTGCCGTGCATTTCCTTTACCCTGGGCAAGTCACTCTCACATGGCTGCTGAACAGAGACGCTTTTCTACATTGTCGTTTAACAGTTATGCCAATTCCTTCACCTGCTGCAGTTCAGGAAGGAGGTCTGAGAATTTGTGCTTCTCTGCCGTGCTTTCCTGAAGCTGTGTGATAACTGCCTCTCGTATGAAAGTACATACCCCATCCTTTTGGAAAGATGGCTTTCCTTTTTGGGATGGGGTTTCAAAAGGGGCTTTGAAGGGTTTTTTTGTTTTCTTTTTTGTAGTTCACCTGTTTTGGTTCTGGAAAATGTACAGTGGCCTATCGCTTCTTCCCCTGTATGGCAAGGGACAAGCAGTTTCTGTAGAACAGGCCACTTCTGTACCTTAAACTAGAGAGAACAGAGACATGGCAGAAAAAGGCTTGTAGGAAGAGGTAGACTTGCCTTCATTCAGGTATGAGATGGGGAATAGGACTGAAATCATGACTGCCAAGCTCTGAAAGCATACTTATGCTTTCATTGTCTGGGTCTGAGGGGTGATTAGGAAAACTTAATTATTCAGCATTAATTGTTTTTTCTTCCATGTGGTATTGTCCATGGAAGTGAAATATACATTTATGAAACTGACGCTTCTGCAGTTAAAATTACATTTTGCAATCTATAATTGCCTCATATTGGTTGAGAATATCTAATTATGTGACTTTCAAACTTTTAAGTTAACTTCCGTGTTCATTGTAATTGAGGAAAGCAGAATACCTCACACAATTCTTAATTGCCATCATTTCCTTATGTGTCCTAATTTAAGTACAGTTTAGTATGTTTTACCAATGTATTTTAGTTAACAGTGTTAATAAGATTTTATCTTTTAGGGATGAAAAAATGGTATATGTCATCTGGTTTATGATTGGTTTGCTTGATTTCTTCCTCTACTATACTAGTTTTAATTAAATAGGTAGAGCTTCCAGGAATTGGGGATAAATTAGAGTGATTTTTTTTTTTTTTTCTTTACTGTCAAGTACCAGGTTCTGTTTGCTTGTAACTCATAAAGTTACCTGTTTGGTAAAGCCATTTATCCCTTAAAATGATTATTTGTAAAGAATCAGTACTTTGACTTTAGTTCTGAATGTGTTTGGCAGAGGGTAGTGATGATAATCTGCTTTTAAATCTCTCCGGAGTGTTGAGAAATGGCACACACTGTAGGATGCACAGAACATTTAGGAAACAAAAAAAAAAAAACTCAGCCAGCCAAACCACCCTAAAACTTAAAATATGGCAATGAAATACTGCTGTCAGAGCGTACAGAGAGCTGGTGAGTGACACATTTGGGTGGGTAATGAAACTTAAACTTCAGAGGGATGGCACGGATGGGTTTTTTTTATTTATGTAAACCTGTGACAACGCTGAACTTCAGAATTATTTTGAGTGCTTTGGTCTTTGCACTTTGCTGGTCAGAGCGTGCCGATGCTGACTTAGTGACGCAGGGGGAAGAGCTCACGCTGTGTTTTCCCAGTTCATGTGCAGTGTCACGTGGTGGCTTCCTTGAGCAGTAAGCTAAACCAGAGGATTTTGAGAAAGATGCTGATGTTGGGGTTGATGGGTCTTACTGGTATTTGTATTTTTTAAAGCTTTGAAAGTATTATTAAGTAGTATCGCTCATTAGGCATATATGTACCTGCTGTTTTTAAAATATTAGGTTTTTGGAAGGGGAAAAGTTAGTTGCTGTGTGCATACAAGTATTAAGCTATTCAGGTAATTCAGTAGTGGAGCGTACCACAGCAGTATCTCTACTTTGAAGATGGAGGAACCTTAAAGCTTATCTTAGCAAGCTTAATTAAATTTGTATTAATACCTTTTTATATAGTTATTTTGCAGTATTATTGCAGTCTGTGGTTTTAATGTAAGATTATGAGAATGTGACACTTCTATTTGGTTATTTGAAAGATAAGTGCTTTTCTTGGTGCAACCAACTTGTGTTTTTGCTAAAAGTCACATATGTTAGATAACCATGCTAGCTGAAGAGTTTTTTGGTTTTTTTTTTTTTTTTAGTTCAAATATGCCAAAATTATACTGATATGCACAACACTCTTGAAACTTTTTTTTTTTTTTTGAGTTCACTACTGGACAAAGTATGTTTCAAGTAGTGTAATTATAGAGTAGTATTCTGCACTTTGACCCATACAAATAAACTTTTACCTTACTGGAATGCCAGACTGCAGCCACCTGGTCTCTGCTCTTTGAGAAGGGCCTGTTCGCATGGCTCAGACCGTGGGATCTGAACCAGTTGTGGGGGGTGCAACTAGTAACTTTTCTTTCCTTCTCTTCAAGGAATTTTTTGTGGAAAGGTTTTATTTAAACTGACTAATGAGCAGATCTTTCTCAGGCAAAGCTTGCAATAGCCTTATAGCATTCTAGTCATTTTCAGCTGCCTATTGATGGAAACTGATGGAACTTCGCTGTCACTTATACATGAGTTTTAAGAGAACAGGATGGCTACTAAGTATTTTTTATAAATTGGTCAGACTGACAGTTGCAAGTTTCCAGTACTCCCAGTCTGTTGGTAGCACAGTATTGATAATGTAGCAAAAACTATCACACACTTGTTTTTCTTTGCATTCATTTGTCTTTTTGTGGGGTTGTCTGTAGCAAGAGAGAGGATTAAAAGGTAGCGTAAGTAGGGAATAAATGGATAGCTCAAAGGGAAAAAAGCCACAAAACCCCCCCAAAACCAAACAAAACCCTAAGATTGTTAGGTAGTAATAACAGGTATGCAGCCAGTACCTGTGGTTTGAAATCTGTAGTGTATTGATAAGAAGGATGTCTGAATTAGACTAAGACTATTGCATCAGTAAGACTTACTTTATACTAGCTTGAATCTCTGTGTGAAAATGTTACCTGTTAGACTGGATCTTGAATACCACCCTCCCATTTTGCTTCTGAATGAATGTAACGTTTAAATGGAGGTCTTGGAAATCATGTTTTAGAGAACATTCTAAAATTGTGAGATAAATGGTAGACTTGTTTTGTCAGCTTGGGAAGGAGATCTGATCATCTTGTGCCAATGTGTTTTCCTGGTTTCATATTAGTTTTTGATGATGGTGATGAAAGGACCTTGAGACGAACTTCGTTATGCTTGAAGGGAGAAAGGCACTTTGCAGAGAGTGAGGTAAGACAATGATGGACATGCAATGAAAACCAGGTAATTAATTTATGGGTTTTTTTATAATAAGAAGAAATTGCAAACTAATTTTGCTTCCTATTGTTCCATGTAGACGCTTGATCAACTGCCACTAACTAATCCAGAGCACTTTGGAACTCCAGTTATTGGGAAGAAATCTAACAGAGGAAGAAGATCATCTCTTCCTGTGTGAGTTTTGATAATGCTCTGTTGCTTTCCTTTCCTTTAGTATCCTTTGCTAAAACTGAAGAGGTACCATTGAAGCTCATTGAATCCTCTCATGGGAGCTGTGTACACAGCTTATGGACTTAAGTAATTCAGTTCACGCAGATGCGTTCATATGTTAGCAGTGTTATGAAATTGATGGGGTTTTTTGCTTGTAGTAGCCTTAAGAATGTTTATGCTTCTTTCATATAATAGGAACTCGTGTCAGGAAGTGTAGGATTCTTTATACTGCACAAAGTAGGAAAAAAAGGTGCTGTTAAATTTCTGGGGGAGAGGCCATTTCTTTGTTTCATGTGTGTGCACAATCAGATCCTGATTTATGTCTCCAATTTCAACATGACACTTGTAAAATAGTACTACTTGGACAGAATTTCTACAAAATTCCGTTTACTAAGTAAGTGCACTTAATATTTAAGTGTGTTTCAAGCAATTTCAGCTCTTAAAATTCTATTTTTGTTTTTGAAGCTTTGCAGAACAGGAAGCAAGATCTGGTTGTGAGCTGTATTTGCTTTCAGATATTAACTTCAGACAAAAACTTTATGTTTTGATAATTTAGTACTGAAGATGAAAAGGAAGAAGAAAGTAGTGAAGAGGAGGATGAAGATAAAAGGCGTCTCAACGATGAATTGCTTGGCAAAGTTGTGAGTGTGACTTGTAATTCTGAGAAGGCAGACTGGTATCCAGCTTTGGTAAGTTGCTTAAGACGTTGACACCTCTAGTGTCATTCTCTAATATCTTTTTAGACAAGAGTGTCATCTGACTTGTTGTACTCTTCATGTTGGGGTTTTCCTGGATGAGATGGTTTTACGGCAAAGTTGCGAGTGTAGTCAGGCTAAGCTCTGCTGCCCATATTAGCTAAAAATAAAAATATTATGCAGTATCTCTGAAGAGTAGGAGAGCAAAGAGTAACGTTTCTGTGTAAGTTACAGTTTTATGGCTCTTAGGTCTTTGAAAACTGCACATGAAATGATTAGCACATAATATTTATCTTCTAAAAATAAGATACATTAGGACTTGCGCTCCCAGGTGTTTTAAGAGCAACTAGATTTATGAATTTTAATTGCAGTGGAGTGTTTATCTTTTTGTACTTAATGATCGCCTTTTTCCTTCAACTTTCAATTTTGTGAAATACTAGTTTCTTTCATGCTTGCATTTATATAAAGGACTGGCTACTCTAACAGTAGAGGTTGGTTGTTACTTTTATTTGGCTGTCAGTGTAGGATGTAGCTGTTCATTGCCATTGCTGGTAATAAAATATACATTAAATAAATTGAAGTACAAGCAGACTTGTACTGTAAAGGTAGACACTTTACAGATTCTTCATACACACAGAAAAGCTTACAGATGCATATTAAAAGTTGCTTTCTCTAGTAAACTTTTTGTCAGACAAGCTGCATATGCACTTCTGTCAATCATCAGAGACGTGTTTGTTTAAAAACAAATTATTTGGAGCATTAAACATGCAGGTTTGGTTCACTAAGTTTTGCATATTTTATTTAGTTAACTGTATATTCTCTAGTCCTTTATTTTGAGTTTTCATGGTTAGCTGGGATGAGATCGGCTGTTTCAATCTTCTAACTTAGTTTACTATTTTATTCCCCTGCATGAATCCAGGATCAAAAGGTAACTAACTACACAGGCCAGTTGTCTTCCCTTCCTTGAAAGAGTGTTATGCTGTAATGTAGGGTGAATAGCTGATACTGACTTATCCAGCTGGATGTATCTTACTTTAAAATGCGACCTGTGGTATTGCTGTGCATGTTCAGACTGTTGTATATCCCTTTACTAACAGCAGGTTTTAACTTAACATGGTTCTAACTAGGGAATTAAGTTACTGGAGGCCATCTATGTGCCTGTTCTGTTCTCTGCTACCTGAGAAACAGGAATGCCTTATCTTGATTTTTCGGGGAAAAATTCTGATTCATCTGAACGGGGTGACACAGCTTCCACTGAGTCCTGGTAGATCCACAAGTTCATCTGCATTTGACATTTGCTGTCTGTATATGGTCTAGAGCAAAGCATAAACTTATCCTGTTTGTGACAATACAAATACTGAAGATGCATTTTTATCACCTTTTTAGACTTTTAGAGAGGATACTGCCGTGGATGGATGTGCTGGATTCCACACTATCCGCACCTCAAAAATAAAAAAAAACCCCAAACCAGAAACTACTTACCTCTTTTGAATGCCAAAGATCAGAAGCTGGTATAAAATAAGTGGACCTGTGATTTTTTAAATAGAGGCTTTAAACAAGTTTTGTATGAACAAGGATAAAAAAGCAGAGTGAATAAACAGAATCTCATGAAGTCACCCCAGTAGAGTAGTTTTTGAGTTTACAAATGAAATTACAAACTTTTCTGGCTTGTACATAGCATATAGAGTTAAAAGTTTGAGATAAACTGCTTTTTGAAATTTGTCATTGTTGGCCTTGGTAATATAAACGGGAGTAGGTTTCTTTTCTCAGAACTGGAAATTATAATAGAAGAAACAGGAAAACTGCTGTTTTCCTGCTGTCCATCTTTCTTTCCTTTCAAGATCGGCTTTTTTTTCTTTTCCCCTTAAAAAAAGTGTTTTATTTGAAACTTCAGGTTGTGTCTCCCAGCTGTAATGATGACGTCACAGTGAAAAAGGACCAGTGTTTAGTTCGATCATTTGCAGATTCCAAATTGTAAGTAAAAGCTTACTTTCATTAGATGTATATGGGAGAAAAATGCGAAACTAATTACACATTGCTTCTGAAGAAGTTGTTTCCTCCAAAAGGAAAGGGTACAATTTTGTGTATTGTTGGTTGTCCACGTTTGTCATTCATAGTCCATTTCCAGCCAACTTCTCCTGTGGTTACTCACCCACCTTTACACTGTGTGTACAGGCAGAGTTCATTGGATTAGTAAAGTTCCTGGTGTTTCTTCATTTTAAAAAAATGAAGAACTTTGGAAAAAAACAGGCGTTAACACTTTCGATGATTCCTGCTCTTTGAAGTGTGAGTTTTGGTTCTAATTATTTCCCTTAATCTCTTAATTATTACGTCTTTATGGGTGTCTGTTGTAGAAGTTTGGATATCTGATTGACTTATTACCTCCAGTGCCCAGATGTCCATGGTAGTTTAAATGGCAAAGTTTAAAGGTGTTTAATCTACTTTTTTAGTAAAAAAGTGATTGTAAAGTAACTGTTTAATTAAAATCTTTACAGAATCTGAACGAAGATTCCTGCGAAAATAAAGAAAAGGTCCTCTTAGTCCATTCTTCCCTGCCCGCCCCCCCCCCGCCCCTAAGGGGGTAGGGAAGAGGGGAAGAGAGAGAGATGTGTGTCTTACTTAAGGAATAATATATTCAAAAGAATACAACGACTGTTTCTTAAAGCTGTTTCCCTGTATTTCTCTTGATCCTTACTTGTAATGCATCTGTCTCAACATATTGTAACTAAGAACTTCCTTGCCAAAGGCCGGCTGTGATCCCTCTTTCTTTCAAAGTGAAAAATTTGTGATTTTTTTTAATAGCCAGGATTATGAGTAGGATGCGAGTACTTTCAAGTAACTGAAGACTTAAATCATTTTGGCCTCTTAATGTAGACATGTATGATCAGCCTTCTTAGATAAGTCTGGTTCTTTATGTACTGAAGGTAGAATGTTATTGGAAAAGCATGCAGACTTGCTCTGTTTTACTTTTTTTTTCCCCATAGTATTATGGCTTTAACTTCAGAAAATGGCGGCCTCCAATTCCTGAGGTTTTACTCCAGTTTTTCTGAAATAATGAAAGAAGAAAAAAAATCTTATTATAATAACTCACTTGTAAGGCTTTCCTTGCAGGTTGGTTAGCATTTCTATTGTAGTAATTCAGTAACTGAATAGTCAGTGTGACTTTAGAACAGAGCAACTTCCATATATTTTGTTGTGAGAACACTTTGGTAATTTAAAAATAAAAACCACTATGTGAATTTGGCTTCACTGTTCTGTGCTAGTAGAAATGCATTTTGAAAATAGAGGGCTTGTTTCTTTCTTAGCTAGATTGCTGGTTTAGGTAGCAACTGTTGATTGGTGTGAATATTTTCAATTTAGAAAATGTTTTTGCTGACGTACAGTATGTTACCTTTGCACATTTGTACAGGTTTAACATTTAAAGTAAAGAATATTTGTGAACTTTTCTTAATTATTTAATTACAAGGGTTCTTTCAGTGTCTGAATCTCAAAGAAAGATTGGAAGCTTACTCTGGTTTTGAGTCTTGTATTAGGAACTAGAATAACAAATGCCTTATGCATTTAGTTGTTAGAAAGAACCTTGAAATTGAATGATAAATCCTGAAAACTGTAGAAATTGCTGTTTTTCTAAGTGAAATGCTTGCTTTACTGTGATTTTAAAATAATAAAAAAACCTTATTCTTTTTCAGTTACTCAGTAGCAAGAAAAGACATTAAAGAACTAGATGTTCAAAACGTACCAAAATCTGAGTCCTCTCCTAAAAAAGGTAAATTAGAATAAATTCTAGGTGTTTAAAAAAGGTAATCTTGTGCCATAGTACTTTTAACTTGCAGATAAATGATGGTCTGTTGATTTCTGCTAATTGCTCTTGGATATTTTGCAAACAATTTTAAATGTGATAACTTTGAGAAACTTTTGATATAGCTGCCAATATTATTAAATTAGCACCTAGTAGAAGTGGTTTTTATTTGATTTTTATTTCCTTCTTTTGATCCACTCCAAATGCACCGAAAGTGAATAGAATATTTTCAAGGCAGAGTATCTGAAATGTCCTTGAACAATGGAATATATAGTTACCTTTCCTACAACCAAAGTTTTGTGCTATTGCTCAAAATTCTACATTAAAAATACCCAGACAGCAAGGTGTAACTTCACTACAACAGCCCGCCTGCGATTGATATGATTAACGTGATTTTGGGATGGATGGATGATGTGACTGCAATAATCCATCTTTTTAGTGAGCTTGTAAAAGGCGAGATTTTCACTTTAACTAATCCTTAAACTTTTAGTGTTGTTTGTCCCATTCAGACCTCAAAACACAAAATTTGTTCAGGAGAAATATTTGAAAGGTATTTATTAAAATTAACTTAAAAAAAAAACAAACCAAAAAACAAAACAGCAACAAAAAAAACCCACTCAACAACAACAGTTCTTTCTGTTTGAGTTGTGGAACAGCTCTTTAACAAGTAAAGATTTAACATGATACTCACAAATGAGAGTTTGAGGTGGTTTTGATTGCTTTGTGTAATTCTTAATGATTTCACATATACTTTCTTCTTAATACCTGTTTCACAGTACAAGAACTTTAGAACAGCCAAAAAAAAATATCAAATGCTAGGTTTAAGACAAAATGAATAAAGGGTTTTGGGGTTATTTTTGTGCAGAATGTAATTGGGTTGTGACATGCAATGCCATGAGGGAATATTGTGGAACCAAAGGTAGTAATGGTTTCAAAAACTTCAGACAACTTGCTGGAGGTTACTCTATCAGCAGCTATTAAAAACTGGTACCTTTTCTTCTCCAGGAGCACTGTGAATGGTTCATTGCAATATGTCCCTCTTTTGGGTATTCTTCTGATTCCTCTTTATTAAAGTTTTTTATTGTGTCTGGGGGACATGTTTTGGTGTTATCTGGGTTTGTTTTGCTTTGTTTTCCCCCTTGGAGCACCTCTTCAAGGAAAAGAATTTGAGGTATTCCCATTGTACCAGTGTGACTTCTCCCTGTTCCATCACTCCCTTTTTCATTAGTGTATTTCTCCCTCTGTTCCAAACATGTGTAACATCTCTTTAGGCAGTGCTCTTAAACAAAGCATTTGCTTTTTTTTTTGCAATCTAATCTTTAAGACATGAAGATATTTTGAATACGGTACTTGATCTTACTGATGTGTTTGCTTTTTTAAAATACCTTTATTACAGCATTTGTCTCTTCCATACAGAAACAGTTCACAGCTGCATAGAATATATATGGATAAGTATAGCTGCTTATCTTTGGCACTGTTCATGTACATAGGTGTAAATCTTAGTCATGTTCATGGGGACCTATGCCTAGAAAACAACTGGATGTGGTGTGTGGGATGGATATTCTCAACTCTAAACTCCGTAAGCTGCCGACACTCAATTTTTAAAGTTCGACAATGTCTAAATGTAAAGTGTGTAAACGGAGTGTTTGACGCTGAAGTATCTATTTTATTACTTAATTTTTGGTTTAAGTGTGCATTTTGATTTACAAGAAGGTGAAAAGGAAATTAAAAATGCTTTGTGATTGTGGATACTGCAGTTGAGGTGAAACCAGGGCCCTTTCTTCTGTAGGGTTACAGGAGGCAAGCACGTTTCTCAACACAAAAGGTGTTCCTCGGAACTGGAAAATGGACATAAGTGAAATTCTGGAGTCTTCTAGCAGCGATGAGGAAGATGGAGCTGCTGCAGAAACTGATGAAGAGGAAGAAAAAAGGGAAGAGAAAACTGAAGAAGTAGTGGTAAGTCTGGGCACTTTCAGTTATTCTCCAAAGATAAGTGAGTAACTTGTGTGCCTGAAGATCCTGCACTTTCCAACAGTTTACGTGCAGATATACAGTACTCACTTCTCAAGGTCTTTTCAGACCTGTTCAAGATCTTCCCTTTGCTACAGCCACCTTTGTCAGGGTTTGTGAGCAGGGGCAGATTGCCTCCTATTATCCAGTGCAGATGTTGGAGCCAAATGTCAGAAATGAAGAATTCAAGGCAGAGAAGAGTGACAGAATCTGGGTCAGAAGGAGAAACGTAACAAAAAAAAATATGCTGAGCCTAAGAGTAGTAATCCAACCTTAAATAAAAGTGTCTTTGTATTTTTCTTTTGTACTTTATATGTAGCTTAGATAAAGAGTAACTTGTTTCTGAAAACAGTAGTTTGATTAAAATGGAAAGACAGACTATTAAAGCAAAAGCAGTAGGCTGTCCAAAAGTAAGAGCTGACGCATACTCATATATAATATGTGTATACTTATATACACTATACTAATAGTGTTTGTTAAAGCTATTCAGTGGCTAAGACCCTATTTAAGAGCAGTACAGGACTTACCTTTGGAAGCTTTAGGTTTTTCTTAACACCGGTGTTACTGGTCAGGCATCATAGGCTCATGCTACAATGTGGGTGGACTTTCTGTTTGGTATTTACAGTAAAATGCTCTTCTGCCTTGGAATACTTTGAGTGGCTCTTTTCCACAAATGTAGCTAGTTTCTTCCTGTCATCAAAACCGTATTTAGAGACTTTCCTTTTATTTTGGCTACCTGTTGTTAACCTGGATGTTGTGTGGGGGTGGGGGTGGGGGGTGGTGTTGGTTGGTTGGTTGTGGGATTTGTTTGGGGGTTTTTTTCTTTTTTTTTTTTTTTTCCTCGTCGCCTGGTTTTCACAATACGCTTGGAAATATGCCTTCCTTTCTATAGGAAGAAACGCAAGTGCAGTTTTTCTCCTGTGGAAGGCTGAGCAGCGATTCCCCCCGGGCTCCCCCGCGGCCTGTGGGTCGGTCGGCCCGAGCGCGGAATGGCCGTTCTTCCGTGGAGGCGGCCTACAGCGTTGCCACGGCAACCGGCGGCTGGTCGGAAGCGCGCATGCGCGTCGGGGGGGGCGGACGCTGGCGCGGAGGCTTGGCTGGCGGCCAGGGGGAGGCTTGCCAGATGCTTTGAAATGGGCTGTCTCTTTTCTTTGCCTTTCATGTAATGTCTGGGGTGGCTTTTTTTATTATTATTATTTTTTTAATTTTTTTTTTTTTAATATGGAAGAGAATGTAAGTAATGCCGTATAACTGCGGATGGCGTGCAGGGAGAGAGAAAGCCATTAAATATTTGGAAGTCAGGCTGAAATATGTCCAGGCAGTGGGCAGATTAGATAGAAAGGAAGTAAAACCATTTTACATTTGAAAGAATGCAGCTCCTAGGTAAGGATTCTGTGTTTTAATCTGTAATGTTAACATGGTTGATAAGAATGCGGATTTGACTTAGATTTCTGATCTGGGAACTGTCTGGTGGAGCATGCAGCCAGGGTAGATCTTTCCAGGTTTAAAAAAAAAAAAAAAAAGACAATAAGAATCTGTTTTTAGGTGTTAATTTTATGCCTTGATAACAGTGCTCTGGAAAATGGAGTGTATGTCTGTATGAGAGTAATGGTACGATTAGATAAATATAAGGATAAATGTGTGCAAAATATAAAATCCTCTGGGTTTTTTGCTCCGTTTGTGTGAAAAGGACTGAATAGGCCACATTTTGCAGGGTGTGAACTGTTGCAGTCTGTATTGGTCTGTTTGTATTAATGTTGGTTAAAATTGCGGAATATCAGTCACTAAAAATTAAGGATTTCTATACTAGGTTTCTAGTATCCATTTTTAATATAATTTTTCATGGGTGTTGCATAAAAGTGCTGTATGTTTCAAACAAAGAAGGGGGGGGAGCTTGGTGGCTTAAAGAAAAAAAAAAAGGAAAGAGAAAAGGCATTCCTGTAAAAGAAATAGAGGCTATTTTTAAAGAATAATCTATATGTAGAGTAGTAAAGCAAAGGATTCCAGACAGGTAGTTGTGCTGGTAGGAAAAGCTGTAGAATCTGTTATTTCCAGGTGACAAGTAGGCATGGAAAATAAGGTGAGCATCTTCATGCTGACAGTATGTAGCAGAGGATAGATATTAATCATTTTAGATTATGTCAGAGCAGAACTGTCATTTCAGCCCATTAAATCAAATTACCGATTCAACTGTTACAATATGTATTCTAATTGTGGGCCATGCTAGATGTTACAATTGAGAGCATTTAGGGAATTTATCATAATTTTTTTTCTTTTCCCTTAGAAAGGTAGTAATACCAATTGCAGAAAGAATCGACGAGTGAATGGTGTTGCCTTGTATCTCAAATTTTGCATTTACATTTTTGTAGAGTTTCTCCTTTATTTATCAAGGTCAAAACAGCTTCTGTCCATCCTCTGCCGGAATATTCTCAGTGGACCTTTTGGTTTAGACCTGCAAATTGTTATATTACTGGAGATGGGAGGGAGATTTGAAAAATTTATCTCTTCCCCCCCCCGGCCCCCGTCTTCTGAAATGCACGGCAGCTTTGCTGTCAAGGCCTGCCCAGCTGCTGACCAGGCATGACAGGCCTTCATTAAATCGATCGAATGGACACAGACCTACTTAATATATAATGAGAGTGTAAAGTTAGTCAGAAGAGTCTTAATTCTGGGAAGGGAAAGGATCCTATTTTTCTGAAACAGGATCTTTTATAATGATAATGGAGCAGAGAGACCTACTGTAGCTGGTGATAATAGATCCTACCATTTTTCCAGTAGCTGGGTTAAAATCTGTAACTTTGTTTTGACAGAGACTGTCTTTCTAATTGTGCTGCCTTTCATGACATCTTAAGAGCATGGTAGGGTTGGTACAACAAGCTTTCCAGGCTTTACATGGTTTTTCTTTGATGTCTTTTGTAAGCTAAGGAGTGGGAGCCAATATGGTGGTGCCGAGATGCTAATTCTCCTCGTTGGTGGTAACTGAATTTATTGGTCCAGAGTTGACTACGAAGGAGGAAAATGTGCAAATGGCTTGTCATTGACTTTAACAGGGATTGAGTTACATCAAGTTGCTCAGCACATTCACGTTGTTGCATTTTTTGTGATAATTGCAGTATATGCTGCAACTCAGGATTACTTTTAATTCACAATGTGAGGTTTGAATACCAGAACAGATACTGCTTGTGTCACAAAAAGTGAAAAAATCAAGAGGAAAATAGGAAAAATAACTGTATCAAATGAAAATTTAAAGAATCACGCACTTGGTTTGAATCCAGATAAAAATCTGGGTGTTGCTTTTGGTTCTTACTCAGTTTTCAATGTGTCAGAATAAGAGAATTAACTGTGTTTTGAGAGTACATTTGGCAGTTAAAAAATGCACTGCAGCTAAAAGGAATGAGAAGAATCTGCACTCCAGTATCTCCACATAGAAGTAGAAGCTTTTGGAACATTACCCAATTTTTATTTTATTAAAAATCACGTTATACATATGCACTACTGTATTTGCTTGTATTTAAATTGTTCCGTCAGGGAAGAAATCATACCTATTTGTTTTTCAGGATTAAATAGTCAAATATTCCCCAATTTACCAGGGAACATGTAGGCAACATTTGGTTTTGCCTCTTATTCTCCCTGTAGGCCATTCAGATTCCAAACAATGCAAGATTTTAACATGCAGTTATTTGAAATATATTTTCAGTATGTGTTCTTAGTAGATACATTCACATAAGATCAGAAGAAAAGTAAGGAATTTGTTCTTTAGAGTTTGAATTTTGCAAGTTTCAAAATGGTATCTTTTTATAATATCAAGAGCTGGAAAAAGGGATTTCTGTCTTACCTGTAGAATTGGTTATAATGCCATCTTAGATAAGTTGGAAGGGTCTCTCAATGTCACTTTAATAGTAGCTTCTTGTTCTTTCACTCCTCCCCCGCAGTTGAACATGCAAAAAATGTTCAGAAAAAAATCCTGACTAGCTTGGTCCCCATGCCTTTCATTGAAGAAAGAGTTGTAGCACCTCCAGGTGTATGCTTAGAGGAATTTTCTCTTAGTCTTCATTTTGACAGTCACCTGAAGGATGTATCTGTAGTATGTTTAATAGTGTGCATTCATTTAAAGTATTGAGGGTTCTTGGATCACAACAGTGTTTTCCTGAACAGCGATTCTGTTTTGCCAGGCTCACATGATTAATTGTTATTACTTACCAGAAAAATCCATTTTCTTCGGGATATCAACAGCATCAAGAAACATCGGTCAGAGCCGCTTTACATTGTTGAGCAGGAAAAATGCCAGAAGCATTTTATAATATACCTATTCTGCAAATAAGTAAGGGTTTCGGTTCTCATGATAAGTCATTGCCATATATTTTATTAGCAGTAAGTTCATAAAGGAAGGCGAAGTATATGAAATCCATGACGTTTTTTTAGGAGGCTTGAGATTCCTACAAATGATCAATAGTCCCCTATTAAAATGTTCACATTTTGCTTCAAAGTAGTTCTCGTTCCCCATGTAGTCTTTTCTCTAAGCGACTGAGGGAGACCACATAAAATGGTACGTGAATCATCCATTTCTGTTGCAACCTATGTGTATTTTAAGATAACATTGAAAAAGCTGACTCTAAAAATTAAATACAGGAATACAGTCATTTCAAAGTTAATTAAGCATGGCATCCAGAAACAAGTGGTTTGTCTAGATACATTAATAAAATTAAGCCGCTGTGATGTGTAATATGCAGAATAGTCTTTAAAAAACAGCTAAACATCGATCAGCTAATCGTCCTTCTCGTGCATGCATGCGTTTGTAGGAGTTTTGGCTACTGTGAAGCATGGCCTACGTCATACCATGCGCAAGTGTTCTTTACAAGGACTTTCTTGCTCACAGTTCTGTGCTAACAGGCGGTCTCAGCATATTCCTCAGAGGCGTGAAGAAGTTGCAAACTGAGGCACAGCTCTAAAGTGAGTCATTGTTGAAGATGGTTGAATTCCTGGTTCCTGTTGGTAGAAGTCAACATTTTAAGACCACTCTTATCTCAACGCAGTGTAAAGCTGTTAACTTGTTGCAATCAGTTTAATTCTTTTCATTTCCGTAATTAGTGCTCAAACTTGGCATCAGAAAGCAAATGTGCAAGTGATGAAAACGCGTTTAAGTACTCTGAAGCAACAACATTATGTTAACTCTAATTCTGGCAGCTTGTCTTGATCATATCTGTTCTGAACTCCAAATCCTGTACACGTTGTTCTTCCTCTTAGCTTGCATTTATTTCACAGAAGAGGTCATGGTATTGTCAGTCTATTAATAACATAAAAGGAAGATCTGTCCCTGGTACCTTAGCCCAGTATTGATTGAGTATATGGTGTACGTGTTTGTAAGTAGAGACTCATTCTTTGTTTTGTAAAATCAACCGTTTCATCCTTTGCGCTCCCACTCAGCTCTACAGGTTAGCATCCACAGAAGCTTTGACATCTTTCTGAGGAGTAAAAGATGAGTCAGGATAACAGAGCTATTCTAGCATAAAGTCATGCTACGGACAGAGGCAAAACTCATGGTGAATAAAGTGGCTTGAAACCAAACAAGCAAAGCCAGTTACAAGTTTTCTACAAGTTTCTGTGGGTTTTACGTTGTGCTTATTTGCTGGTGGTTGTTCTCCAAAATAATTTTACAGAATGCTTAAACACTGTTACTATTACTTGGAAGGCAATAAGAAAATTAGTTATGTCCCTTATATGGAGATCCTGTGTTCATCGTTGATTTCATTGCTTTACTGTTTACAGTTATCTATAACTGATGTGGCCGGTTAGTCAGAATGGAGGAAAAAAAGTCTCAAACCCATAAAATTTCAGCTTTTTAATTATAAGCATAAAAGGGCATCTTGGAGATTTTTTTTTTTTAATTAAATTCAGCCTCTTGCTCTGAAACAAACAAAAAAAATTGTGATTATGTATTTAGTTAGGGGTGTTGGATGAACAACAGAAAGGTCTCAATTTTGAACTCCTGCCACTTAAAAATTTCATGTTGTTTTGCCCCTCTCTCGGACCTATCCTTACCTAGAGTCTCCCCTCCTTCTAACATCTGTATAGGAAAAAAACGAAATGGAGAGACAGAACTCACTTAAGACTGATTTTGAACAATTGTCACTGTGAACTTACTTATTCCCAGTCTAAAATGGGCATGGTGATCCTAGAGGTCTTTTCCAACCTTAATGATTCTATGATTCTATAAGTGCCTGGATAGAAGTGAGTTTTGGAGGGTAGCAGCACCCCTCCCGGTGCCTGCTGAAAGAGGTGCTGGGACTTTTAGCTCTCCAGTCACTCACTGATGGTGATTGCAGGTTGTGGCATCAACACTTCTCAGGTGTTTTCTTCCCTTTGGGTGCAGATTTAAGGTTGCAGATAGAGCAGCTGAGATGATGGCTGATGCATCTAAAATAAAACTCAACTCTAAATCAGAACAGTAGACACTCATCGGTATTCATTATGTCTAGTTACAAATAGATAATGTTGACCTCTAATAAAAATCTATGTACCTTAAAGTTTCAGTAAGCATATCTGTGAGGGATTGTTCTTTCTCATTTTGTCCAGTAGCAAAAAAAGACTTTGAAGTAGCTGACACATGACTTATTCCCTGGTGACAGTTATTCAGGTCTTGTTCGAGCCAGCTCTCCGAAGGATTTGGTGCCTACTCTGGCATTGGTACCATGGTTCAGACTGTCTTTGTCAAGGGGTGGCAACCTACCTCATATACAATCAACAGGGAGAAGTAGGTACAGGATTCAGGATCTCTCTCGTAGGTGGGTGAATATTGCAGTCAGGTTTTATACCCTGGTCCTATATAAGTACGTAAGTGCTTTTAATCTTTTCTTTTTACTTTTCTCCAGCTGAAAATACTTGGTATCAGTGAAACGGTTAACATTCTGTCTGCAAGGGTGCTATTTCTAACCTACATTTCTGCTGTTCTGACCTACAGTTCTGGTTTGGCATTGTGCCTGCATAAAATAAATGGTTTGAATTCAACTATTCAGAAATATTTCTGAATGTTTACTGTTATTAGATGTATTTAGTTTGCATGGTTTGAGTTGCATTGCCTTTAATCAGTAAACATTACAGTACACTGTAGAAATTTCTCGATGCTGAAGTTGGTTTGCAATCCAGATGGAGAGAAAAAAGCTGTGGTTTCTATAGCAATAATTCATTTTTTTAACCTGGAAGAACATAATAATTCTATAGATAACTCTTTTGCTTGTTACAATCTCTATAATACGTAGTATGAACAAACGGTAACTGATGCTTTACAATGTTGTGATTATTCGATTTCCTCAAATTATTTCCCAAGAAAAAATAGGAAAATAAAAACCAGAGATTGTCTCTTCCTGATTGTAGATGATCCCTGTTGGGCTTTGAAGCTCAGAATTCACTGAAGCAGGCAGGGCTGAAATTCATTCTGATGCTGGGCAGATTGCTTTCTTGTTAACAAGGCAGTAGCACGTACATTTATATTTTGCTGCCTGTCTTCCTGCCTTGAAGCTTAAAGTTTACAGAATGCAGAGACGATTGAAATTGAAATTGCTATTCTGGTTTCCTTCTGGAACTGCTTGTGACTTTTATGTTATTTTTAATAACGTAATGATAGGATTTTTTTTTCCACGTACTGTACGTCTTTCTTTCAAGACAGCTGCGGTCTTCCTTGTGCAAACTGCGTTACCAGCAGTCCCTGTGATTGCCAGGCTGGCAGGAAGAAAGTGGCATGCGTAAAGCGTTGCAGGGAAGAGATTCTGGCCCCTCACCCCCCCCCCACCCCCCAGTCTCTGCTGGCATCTCAGAATTCCATGAAGTCTACGTAGATATGTAGAAATTGTTTCCCTCCCCCTGACAAATGTACTTTATTTTCATGGTTTCCACCTGAATAAAATAAAATCTTTATTTCATACTGTGGAATGCTTACCATAAAGTTTATAAGTGTTTATCTCTGAGGATTTAAGTTGTAAAGATGAAACTAAGGAATTTATAATTATGGAGATATGTGCTCAGGGAATTATGGAAATGACTCTGAAAGTGTTTCCAAATATGAGCTGAAATCAAGCGTTGGAGCTTAATCACAAAACTAATAGTGTCTGGAGCATCAAAACCAGGAAAGGTTAGAGAAGGAATTGTTCTGCAACCTTAGCTATAGGTGGGGTAAGGAGGAGGAGTTAAACCACAAACAAATGAACAAAAAAACCAACAAAGTTCCTGTGAACTGCTTCAGTCTTGTGAATTACAGACCTTTTCTGTGTTAGAACAATATGTTAAGTATATTAGTGTGTTCGTTTTGAGGATCACAGTTATATTCTTTCTGTCATTTCTGATGGAGCGTTTCCCTGACCTGCATTTTCTTTTTCCTGTTCCTGAGCAGCGCCCTTCAGTCTCCTGAGTAAATTTTGCTTTCTGCATATTTCACCATTTTATGGGTACAGGGCCAAATGGGAAGTGGTTTGGGTTTAGTTCTAAATTGTTATTTTGCATATTTCATGTTTTCATTATGACTGCATTTGTTTTCACAGCCTGAGGAAGAGCTTGATCCTGAAGAGAGGGACAACTTCCTCCAACAGCTTTACAAGTTTATGGAAGACAGAGGTAACATTGACTTTTTTTTTTTTAATTTAATCTCTCGTCCACTTTTTTAAAATGGCTTTTTAAAATTGTTTTTAAATGTAATGGGTGTTATTACAAGCCTGTTCTCATGTCAGTGAAGAAGGATAACAGCTAGTCTGGTGCGAGGAAAACCACTTTTACCCATTTTCACATGTGGCAGATCTGGTTCCAGTACTTTGAAGCACAGCGTACAAAGGAAACTCAAATCTTCCCTGAGGTGTTTTGTTTTTGTTTTGCTTTCACAAAACCTTTTTTATGCTAACAATCTCTCTTAAATAAGCTCTTGGTTGATTTCTTGTTGTGACAGCCGTGGCTGGGAACTCTGCTGCTGTTACTCTCAGGCTGGAACCTGAGGAGGTTATTCATGGATGGTGAAACTCAACCAGCAGAGAATGGGAGATGTGCCATCTTCAAGTCTCCTTGCAGAACTGTCTTAATCATGTGCCGATGTAACAGTGATACTCACCTGAAGAGACAACTTAAAAGATTCTACTTTGTCCAGTAGCTAGAGCAAGAAAATAGCAAATTTTAAATGTTTTTCTTTACAGAATTAGGTGAGACTGTTATAAATTGGAATAGCTAAAGTCCTGGCATAAGATGTGTATTGAAGTGCATGTGCTGTGTATAGAGAGCAGGATATACCTGCTGGCTGGGGAGAACTGTTGTTGCATAAGCCATTCACATTGGCGGTTGTGATGAGACTGACACTAAAGTGGAAGGTTTTCTGTTCCTTGGCTGCAGTCCTCCCCTCCTCCTTTTTCTTTTTTTTTTTTTTGAAGGATGTTCAAGCCTGGAAAGAGTTTAATCTTTTAAAGTATATTTGTTTTATTCATTTTACTCATGAACTCGCTATTTCAGTTCGAATACTGCGTTAATCCTGCAGTAACGTTGGTGGAGGCAGATTACAAGTGCAGCTACTGCCTTTTTACTTTTATTTTCCTTTCTTTTTCCTTGACAAAAGTTACCTGAATTATATTTCTTTAGCAGCATCATAGTGCAGAAAATGTTGATGTACTTGAATTTGAAATAACCAGAGCTAAAAGTAAAATGTAAAGTGCATGTAGTGTCTGAATATTTCCCCCTTTCTTTTTTCCCTTGGGCTTTAAAACTGGGGGGGGGGGTGAACACGCACAAAGATGACAGGGAATCACATTACTTTTGTAAAAGAGGTTCTACATCCCTATTGACAAGCTGTGTTCTAGTCCACAGAAACATAAAAAGAACAGTTCCAAGTCTGTTCTGTATTGCCAGTTCTTATCATGGGTTTAGAAATCGATAGTGTTTTATAGCAGAGTGTACTGGAGTTTCATCCAGTATAATTTTCAGGCCTTCTGTATATAACCAGCATTTCTGGAGAATAACCTGCCTTGGGGGAATAAGAGGCTATGTTGGGGGAAAAAAAATCCCTGTGCTGCTGGACTAACCCACAATTTTCTATCTTTTCTAGTAGCCTGGTTCTTTCCCCTTTTCTGTTTTCCTCCTTTCTCACTCTATTTTCTAAGCACTCTTGGCTACAAACCAAGTAGGGAGCATGGCAGGGGCTCGTAGATGCAAAAGAAGACGACATTTGTGCACTGAATTTGAAGACTTAGTCCCCAGAAGCTATTCTTTAAGCTAGTATGTCAACAGAGCAATATGCGGGACGTTTTCAGGGCTGGGTCTTTTCCCCTCCCTGTCCTTATAGCAAGATTTCTGTTCCCCACCAGATTTGTTCTACATTATGTTCTCTCAGTATGAATGTTTTGATTTGTGTAATCATGACAGTATTCCCAAAGTCCTATAAAATTACTTTCATGATTCTAAATGTAATTGCATGAAGGTGAAGGAAGATGAGAAGCAGCAGGGAAGAGGCTTGATATTCTTTCTTGCTGCTACAGGAGTACTGTCTACATATGCAGCCACTTGCCCCAAGCTACTTTTGGTTTCTGCTTTTGCAATTAATTATTGCTCTTTATATCATTGCCACTCATCTGATTTGAGTTCGTTCTTTTTCCTGGAACTGTCCTGAATCTTCACCTCCTGTTAGGTCTTTGTGCTTTTTCACGTTCTGACAATTTGCCTTTCTGTGTATCTTTTTCTAATCCAACATCTCTGCTTCTTACCCCTTCCTTTCAGACCACAGTGCTTCAAGTTAATCTCTTCACACATTGCTATATTCCAGCACTCATCAGGTGCTCTGTAGAGCTTGCCTGCAATTCTGGCCGCCCCTCCCGCTCAAGAGAGGAACAGTGGGAGGCAGCCAGTTGGATGGGGTTTATTGCACAAATCTGAAAAGGCGGTCAAGAAATCACAGTTATCAAGCAGCTGGTGCCAGTATGCTAATAAACCACCCAGAAATAACTGATACATTCAAAAGAGGGTGAAGCCTTAACTGGTGGTTGGGAAACTACTGACTTGTGACATATCTTAGAACTATTAAATGCGGATTTTAAAATGTAGGAAGATAGTAATAATCAAATGTGTGCTAAAGGAGTGGAAAAAGCAGTTTTCTGTTCTTTGTGATAACTTCTTATTTCTGGTTTTATTTAGGTACTCCTATCAATAAACCACCTGTTCTGGGCTACAAGGACCTTAATCTCTTCAAACTTTTTAGGCTGGTATATCAGCAGGGTGGGTGTGACAAAGTAAGTGTTGGATGTTTCCTGAACTAAATAAATCTACTCATTCTTAAAGGCTGTGGTTGTATCACACATGGAGGGCTGTGTTAAATATCGTTCCTTAACGTTCTTGGTTAACAAAACCTGAAAACTTCCCTTTTTTCTTTTTTTCCCAAAGATTGAGAGTGGTGCTGTATGGAAGCAAATTTATATGGACCTTGGCATTCCTATTTTGAACTCTGCTGCTTCCTACAATGTAAAAACTGCTTATAGAAAGTAAGTTCTCATATTGTGTAATGGTGAAAACATTTTTCCTTCTTTTTTTTTTTCAGTAGCATGTACAATATTTTAGCAATTTTTAATAGTTTAGTGAAACAGTAGTTGACATTCTTCAGTTAATGAACAGTTCTGAGCATTTTCCAGTGCTGAGGATTGAAATGGTGGAAGAAAGGATGGAGTGCTCAGGGCTGCATAAGTTCCTGTTGCTCTAATACATTAGAATTCTGCTTGTTTTCTTATCAAGAAGTATTCACGTTCAGCATGTGATGATGGCATTTCAGAGTACGACAATGAAATTTATTAAAAAAGCTTTGGCGAAAAAAAGCTTTGCAGTTCATGGTGATTAACAAGAACGGACTCTGTCCTCGGTCTGTAGATGATGCATGCAGTGAGGAGAATTTTATACCAGTTTCTTTAACTTTTTGAAAAATGTTGATAGACATGTTTCAGATTGCATATTTAAATATCATCATTGTGGAATCTGTAGAATAATGGCTTTAGGGCATAACTATGTACATTGCTATGGTGGATGTGACAGTATTAAGTAGTAAAATCACCACTTGTATTGAAAAAAATGCACAAATTTTTTATTCTGACCCTTGGTTTTCAGATGTGTTTTCACTTTTGAAATGGAAACCTTTTAGGAATTAAACTTTTCAAGCTCATTTTCTAAATAAAAATTAAATTTATCTCTCCTCCTGGAATTTTGACAAGAAATAATTGGGCTTTTTGAGGAAAAGAGAAGAATGAGGTTCTCTTGACTCAAACCTAAGGAAATTTGGCTGATTGAATAGGGATGGCTAATGACTCAGCTCATGTTAATGTTGATGAAGATGAAAATACTCAGACTACCTTCAGTGGGATTTGAACTGGGCATATATTTAAGGTCTGTATTTTACAGAGAAGAGTATTTATCATTAAAAGAGTGATTGGTAAGTATGTACCAGGTAGCTGTTACAGTGGAAATAATTATGTTGTATGGACACATGATAGGACGTTGTAACTTGCATGTTTATTCTTTGAGGAATATGCTAGTTCGTATTTCTCTCACCTATAACTGGATTAGAGTGCACACACAGGTAGTTACCAGAGAACAAGCTGGTGCATGGCAATTTGTTACGCTGTGGTAACTCGTTGGTAAGCCCGTATCCTAAGACGAGGCTGATTTTAGCTGTCACTGTGCATTTGCAAAACAGCGTACATGTTCTTAGGCTTTACTGTCATGAATTCTTGATTGGACGGGGACAAAGTTAAATTTGTGGAAGCACCTGCGTGTATTCTTTCTCACCATTTGACTTGTGTGCATAATTGTTTCATTTCAAAATCTTCATGGCTTTTTATTTTTTGTTTATTGGGGGTTCTTTTTTGTTGTTGTTTGTTTGTTTTCTGAAGTTACTGCTTCTCTTGGTTTTCTGTGCGCAGGAAAATTGGTTGTATGCACTTCAATAAATAGAAAATAAACCATGAAATATAAATGGAAATTTATTTGTATCTATAGGTATCTTTATGGTTTTGAAGAGTACTGCCGTTCTGCAAACATTCAGTTTAGGACCATCCATCACAATGAACCAAAAGTGGTAGAAGACGTACAGAAACACGTGGAACCAATGGAGGAAAGTGTAAAAGAGGAACAAAAAATGCCCCCAACAGAAGTTAAAAAAGAAGCAGAAGAAAATTATTCCAGCAGTGAAAGTGAAAAAGAAGAAATAGAACTAAGATCCCCAAGGGTAAGTGGTTTGGACTGATTTCTATTTAGTACTTAACAAAAGCTCTTTGTATAGTGAACAGTTTACATAATGAGTTTTCCCTTGTGGAGTGATTGTACGTTTGAATTAGCATACTTGTACGAGCATAAAACACGGTTCTGTGAATGCAGAGTTGGTGTTAGCTGTTAATTATGGTCTACCTGTGGACAGAATCAGTTTTGAGTATTTCTTCACATTATAAACCATCCATGAGATTTGTTCAGGCTATGTTGGATGTCAGACACGTTTTGATTCAGGGAGGGCTTGAGAGCTACTGAGAGCTGTGTATCAGCAGGATGGTCTTGGTTGCGGGTGAGAATTTCCACAGGCACATGGAACCTGGAGCTTTCTGGCAAGAAGCAGGAATATAAAGAGACTGCTACAGCTTTAAGAATCAAAGAAAGATGCATTCCTCTGAGTTGGTTTTTATCTATCTGTGAATAAAACACTGCAATTTTAGAGTATGTAGACAAAAGCAGAGGGAGCAACACTTAAGTTTTGTCCTCCTTTCTATGCTGTGGTTTATCCAAGCTGTATCAGCCTTAATGAACTTCCTGGAATGACACTAGCTCTGTTGTTAGTTTGTTCTTTTTTTGTTGTTTTTGGAGAAAACTGTTGAGAGGATAAAGGAATGGAAGAATTTTTTGTCTTTTTTATCATTGTCTATGTTAATTTGTTATTATGTAAATATTATTTGATATATAAAATGTATTTTATAACTTCATTAATCCAATCAACAGCTATCTATTTATGAATTATTATTTTTACAAAGTATTTACCATTGTACTACTGTGAATTTTCATTATTATAGTGCCTTCATTACTGTTGTCTTTGAACGGTCTCCAAATAATTAATCTTGCATTCATAACGTGTTTTAAATGTTCTGATTACAAAGCAATGACTCTATAAAGAGGCTTTTAATGGCAAAATGATGAACCTGTACTATATCCCCAAGTTACCAGTCGCAGATAGTCCCAGACAGCAGTTGTCTGGCTACTCAAAGCACCCTTTAAAAATGTGATACTTAGGGATTTTCTAAAGCTGACAAATTTCTGTCTGTGAAATCAACAGGTGTCTGTCAGGATTGAAGTGCTGAATGGAAGATGCCTTCTCTCAGTAATCCTATACAAGCACATTAATTAATGGTATTGCTGTACTTGAGCAAGGAATTTTGGCCCTTACTATCATGATAACAGACCTCACAAGTGTCCATGAATGTCCTGAAATCCTCCAGAAGTTAATCAGAAGCTCATCGCCTTTATTCCAAACCAAGCAGAATGTCTTTTATTTTGGGTGGTTTTTTTTCCCCTCAATAAAAGACTTCAAGTTACTGTCTTAAGATTTTAGAATATTTTGCTTTTTGGTGTTACCTCCAGCCTTTCTTCTGTACAGGAATAGTATGTTTCACTTTCAACTGAGATTTGGAGAGCCAGTACAGAGAACAAATGACAGGAGTCACTAAAGAGATCTTATTTCTGTTCTAGGGACGAAGACGACTTGCCCGTGATACAACCCCTGCTAAAAAAGATAGCGAAGAGGATAAAACACAAGACAAATTAAAAGACAGTAACAAAGAAAACAAAGATCTAGAGGAAACACCTGAAAATGCAGAAAAGAAAGAAAATGAAACTCCACTAGGGAGAAAAACTACACCAAAGCAAAAAGAGAAAAAAATTAAAAAACAGGAGGATTCTGATAAAGAGTCAGACGAAGAGGAAGAGAGGCAGAGGGAGAGGTAAACATTAACTTGTATCACCTTCTTACAAGTATGTCCATGTCGTGACTGAGCCATACTCCAAGCAGCAGTATACACAGAATTGGAGAGCTGACCAGTTCTAAAATGTGGAAGTTGAGAACCTAATTGACTCAGCCAGATAGGAGATGGACGATTTTATTTTAAGTTTGTAGAGTCTACTGTTCTTTATGGAAGCATCTTTTTCTAGTAGATGCCAGGCAGTGTTTTTCATTTTCTCGAAGGCCTCACCAAGGTTATGCTGGTGTTTTATCACACTAGTACATACAGACACCAAGTAGACCAGGCTCTAAGTGTGGCAGGTGCTGTACGGATGGTGAGCAACTGTTTGGGCAGACTGTTCTGAAACATAAATGGAAAAGAGAGACCCTCTTCTCCCATGCTTTGGCTTAAGTGTTCAGCGATGGCTGGGGAACCTGCAGCTTGCTTGGTTTTACTGTTCCTTGATGCTTGTAGGCAGGCAGGAAAGGGATCAGCTACTAAAGCAAAGGAAAAGGAAAGAGGGAGTATGAATGAAACCCAGAGGTAGGTTGAAGAGGAGGGGATGGAGAGACATGGAAGGGCAAAGGGAAAAGAGCATCCGGAGACTAAGCTTGGCAAGTTGAGTTAGATTTGTAGTCCTGATTACAAACGAATTCTGAGCAGGTGACTAATTTATTGCCCGAGTAGACCTCCTCTCAGCGAACTTTGGCTGTGGCCAAGGGCAGTGCCGTACTTGTTTCAGCTGGCTTTCCTATCTTGTTTTTCTTGTCCTTGTGGCTAAGTCGTGTGGACACAAGTTGATACTGAATAAAGCCTGATAGGAGTATTGCAGATTTTCTTCTAAAAGAGCTGTGAGGAGTGGGAACAACACACAACTATTTTAAAGAAGGTGTCACTGTGCTGTCAAAAAAAACCACAACAAGTCTTGCAGTGCACCATAGCATGCAGAAATGCCTCAAATGAAGGTTCAGTGTGGGTGTGCAGCAGGTTGCAGAGGTACGCCAGATGACTAAGGCATCAAAGACTTTGAAGTGGTGCAGATGGTGCTTCTCATCTTTCTTTTAATTGTTTGCCACAAGAAGATAGTTCATCTTTCACTGAAGGCTAGCAAATCTATCTCGTTAAAAGCAAACCCATAGTCTTGTTCAGTATTTTCTTTCTTGGTGAAATTTTTGTAGTGTAACTTTTGCATTACGCTGAAGTCACCCTAAAAAAGGAGAACTATATATAAAAATAGGTTAGATTGTAAGTCTTGAAAATATGTTTAAATAGAATATCTAAATATTCGGTATAGCTAAGAAGAGGTAAATATAGCTACTAAGAGCTACATAGGCACTTTTAATCTTGGTTAAATGTGGTTGTAGTCAGCTTTTTTTTCACTGGAATGGTGTTTGTATCCATGTGAGGATCACTGTGGTGGTGATTCAGAGTTACTATGTGCACTGGTAGTAAGCTGCAGCCTGTTAAGCAAACTAGAAGAAAGATTTTTTTTTTTTTTAAACATAGTTTGTCAAAATCAAGTCTATTTTAAAAACTGAAACTAGTATTTCATGTCTTATTTAGGAGCCAAACAATGAGTTAACTTATTCGTCTTCTTGTAATATCAAAATATTAATTAAAAAATCTTTATGCTTTGAGGTAGTTCTACACCTAATAAATTGTGTTTAATATATCATTTTTCTGGATATTTTTGGCACTTACCCCTATTCCCTCTACATCCTGTTTTCGACTTAAAAAGCTGTGTCCAAGTGAGCTTTGGAGGCAGTGCAGGATGCAGAAAATGAGAAAAAAAGTGTTGTTGCAGCCTTTTTTCTTTTGTAGTAGCTTGGTTACAGTAGTTAAATGTTAAAACTTTGTCATTAATTAGTGGGCATTTCAAATACACTTTACTGCAGGGAGGAAACTGAGAACAAAGGAGAATCAGAAGGTGAAGAGGATGAGGAGGACGCAGAACCCTGCCTGACTGGAACCAAAGTGAAAGTAAAATATGGACGTGGGAAGACTCAGAAGATTTATGAAGCCAGTATTAAAAGCACAGAAATTGATGATGGAGAGGTTTTATATTTAGTTCATTACTATGGTTGGAATGTAAGGTGAGGAGAACAAATTGCCTTTCATTTCTTTGTTAAAAGGATTATTTGCAAAAGAATTTTTGTTTTAAGAGGAAAATAAATAATTAGTGATGGCTTTGAATTGAATTATCAACATGACAACAGGATCTGACTCTTACGTATTTTGATCTTAATTGTTTTGTTTGTGGTATGACACTATTGCACTGAAATCTCAGAATATACTTACTTGTATGTTTCCAAGTTTCCATCCTGCTTAAAGTGTGTAATCCTCGCCCCTCACAGGAGTGTCGCTGTAATTTATTGTGTCAGCTGTGTTGGCAGCATGAGACTGTTAAGGGAGTCACTGATAATGGTGAAGATATCTACAATTAAGAGTATCAAGCACTAAAATTTTGGCAACAAAATTTATTCTTGTATTCAAAGTTAACTGTGATTTACAGAGAACGGTTGTTACGTGTAGAGAGGGCTAAGCAACAAAGAATTACAGAAAAAAATTAATCAAATGCTTGTCTTGGCAGCCATGCTTTATATTCAATGCTGCTGTAGAAATGGATTTTTTTTTTGGTTGTTGTGAAGAGCATTGTGGTTGTCTGTGTAAACAAAAATAGCACAAAATCGGCAAATTTTTAAAATACAACACTTCTGTTATATAACTTGAGACATGCCAAAGCCACATTTTTCTAAGTAAACTAAGCAAATTTCTTTATGTGGCTACACTAAGTTTATATGTGTTGGGTATCCCCCCAATACTTATATGTGTTCTTTCTGTTAGTAACTCAGGAAATTTTGAGGAGCAGTAGTAGTGTGTCTGCGCTTTTCAGAATCTCATACAGTTTGTTGCTATAATGGAAAAACTTTCCCTTTTTTTTTTTTAAAAAAAAAAAGGTGTATTTTACTGTTGACATACAGTGTGGTGAAAACTGACTTTTATATATCATGTTAAATGACTGACAAGCTTTATAGCTGACTGAGTCCCCTGACTTCTAGTGCTTTGCCAGCAAGAGACAGGAAGTTGGCACTTCCATTCCCCCATCCCATAACTTTTTTTATGTGTTAGAAATGTAATTCCTCTTTCTAATGCCAGATACTGCATGTGTTTGTAAACATATGCTCCACTTTCTTACCTCTCCTTAATACATGCTTCCTCTAACTCAATCTTTTAATCCTCATATTGCAAACAATTTCTTTATAAGCAGTAATAAGATTTTGCTGCTTTTTACTTTCAGATATGATGAATGGGTGAAAGCCGATCGGATTATCTGGCCTGTGGACAAAGGAGGACCAAAGAGAAAACAGAAGAAAAAAACAAAAGTAATGGTTATTTCCATAAGTTTCTTCTTGTAAAATACTTACAACTATCACTGCTTCTTTTCCTATTCTTTCCTATTCTTTCCTATTCAGTCCACAGTCTAGATTTTTAATAGAAGTGTAGAGCAATAGGAGAAAAGGTTTGATGATCAGCAATGAAACATATTAATAAAAATTCTTTTCCCCTCCCTCAGAACAAAGAGGACAGTGAAAAGGATGAGAAGAAGGATGAGGAGAAACAGAAATCAAAGCGTGGGCGACCCCCTCTGAAATCTACTCTTCCAGCAAACACATCTTGCAGTTTATCCAAAACACCTAATAGTGAAGGTAAATCAGGAGCCAGAAGTGCACGGAACAACTTGTCAGATTCCTCACCATTACCAAATGGAACAGAAGGTACATCTGGTGCACTCGTGTCCTGGCATGGAAGTGCATGTAAACAGTGATGTAATGCGGTGCATTAATATGACAACTTCAGTGAACACAGTGCTGTCAGCAGCTTTGAAGCCCTACTTATCCATTCAGTGTTCCAGCAATATAACAAAACACATTTTTGGCACAGATCTTACTCTGTAAAATTTAATACTTTTGATTTTGATTGTAGCGATGCTTCACAGGCAGACGAGACGTAGCTCAGGAATGTTTGATTCTGAGAGAGGATCAAACAGCGAGTGATCTCAGTCCTGTGTGTGCTTCTGAGGTTTTTTCAGTACCTTTTAGAAAAGAGGTTTGATTTTTATTTTTCACTTTGTCCTTTTGTTTTTCCTTCCTCCATATGAGTTTTACTGAGGAAGTAGTTGAGCTGACACTGCTGAGGAGCACAGCTTGCTCAGAGAAGAGCTATGGCGTGGAAATGACTGTGCAAGTCATTCCATATTCTTTAGCCAGAGCATTTCAGTCCTAATCTTGAACAGACCAAATCTAGTGGTGTAATGACAGTCTTTACTGTGGTAATTAAGTCCTCAACCTCAGTACTACATCATCCAGCAGAGCTGTTAATTATAGACAAATGACAGCAATATTTTTGGTATTCCTAAATCTCTGTGAACCAGAACTGAAGTGAAATCACTGTCTCCTTTTAGTACAAGTCCCTGAATAATCTTCTGGTAATGTAACAATGCTTGCTCTGGGTATGGTGTGTGATTCGTAAATAGCTCGGCAATGAAATGTATGTGGTGTGGAAAGGGGTTTTTTTTGTGATTTTTTTTTTTTTTTCTTTTTGGGGTGCATGGAGGGGAGGAAGGTTGGTTTTTGTTCTTGTAACGTCAGGTGGAGAAGGCATTATGCCCAGGTAAATCATGGGAGTCTGTATAAGTATTGTTGCTACTGTAAACTGTAATTTTTTTTTATATTGGCTTACTTGGGAAATAGTAGAAGTACCACAATTATTGTAGTATCAGAAACATTTTGAGTAAAAATCAACTGTAATAAGTGCATTGAATAACACAGAATTTTTAAGTTTGAAATTGTTTATTGTAAACTGATGTTAATACCATAGATTACTGGCAAAACGTTTTTCTGTGGCTGAAATAAGAAAATGTGCTGAAATTGATGTATACGGGGGCTTTTTCCTTTTTAAAATTTTTTTGCAGACTCTGGCTCATCTGACAGTGAAGCAGATGAATCATCTGAAAAGAATTTGAATGAAGAATTTTCTCCAGAAACTTCAGAACTGGAAAAAAGTGAAAAACTACATGATGAGAAGCTAGATGAAGAAAACCCAAAGATTCCTCATGCATTGAAAGAAAATGACAGGACTCAAGTACAGCCGTTAGAAACACTGAAACTGGAAGTTGAAGAAAGTGAACAAATTGTTCAGATTTTTGGAAATAAAACAGAACAAATGGAAGAAATCAAAAGAGAGGCTGAAAAATCACCTAAAGGAAAAGGGAGGAGGAGCAAGACAAAAGATCCCTGTTTAGAGAATGCAAAGATTGCACCAGGAAGCCAAGAAGAGGTGGCAAATGAATCTCTTACAGAACCTGAAAGATTAGAGATGTCTTCCTTGGACTGTAAAGAGATTTCCAGCACTACTGAAAGTGAAACAGAACCTTCTACAAAAGATAAGAAGCTTTTGAAAAGGAAAACTTTGGAGCAGGCGTCACCTGAGAAGAGGAATCGACGAGAGAGTGAGATGGAAGTGCCAAATATTGTATCTGAAGAGAGGACCAATGAATGTACTGGAGCAGAGGAATGTAGAGGGCTGAATGCTGAAGAGTCCCTCAGGACTGAAAATGAGGAAATGCCATCCCTGGTGGCAGAATCAGTTCAGCACGGTCAAGAGCTGAGGAATGAGAACTTTGAATGTCCATCTGAAGAAAATGAGAATATTCCCTTAAAAGATGAGGATGATGCAATGCCTCAGATTGGTCCTGAAACTTTGCTCTGCCACGAAGTAGACTTGGATGACTTGGATGAAAAGGAGAAGAGCAGTAATGAGGACGCAATATTGGAAAAGCCAGACCCTAATGCTTCAAATTCAAATCCATCTGCCTTACCCCCTGCTGTCCAGTCGGGCTTTTCAGTGGCTTCACCTCTTACTCTTAGCCAGGATGAATCCCGCAGTATCAAGAGCGAAAGTGACATGACTATTGAAGTCGACAGCGTGGCAGAAGAGTCTCAAGAAGGTCTCTGTGAAAGCGAGTCTGCTAACGGATTTGAAGCCAGTACTATGTCAAGCAATTGTGGCATAGCCATGCAAGAGAGAGAGATCGGAGAGAAAGGTGAGCGCTTCCTGTGAAAAGTCATTCTCTGCTGCCGCGATTCCTGAAGTCGTCTTAAGGCTGGTGGTACTTTGGTAAAAATGACTGATTTGTTTTGTCTTCTGCTTTTGAATTTCTTTGTCGCTTATGAAAAAAGCTTGTTAGTAGCAGAAGTGTTTGAGGTGTCTTCTCTTTTCTTCCTTCTCATTTAGGTCAAAAAAGACCCAGTGATAGCAATAGTGGAACACTGGCTAAAAAACAAAAGCGTACTCCAAAGCGAACAAGTGCTGCAGCCAAAAATGAGAAGAACGGAACAGGTACATTCCTGGGGCGGGGAGAGGGGGAAGGTTATGCTGACCTATAAATATGTGTAAGGGCCCACTGTCCTCACTATTACCCACTATTTCTGTTGGATGAGACTTCCTTTTCAGGGCTTTTCATTATTATTCATCATTATTACTGGCTGATAAACAGAAGCAACTTACCAGCTTCGTGATAGCAGTGTTACTGAGAAAACTCTTGGCTATTTTTAATTACTTCATCAGAGAAAACTTTTAATAACTGTGTGTATTTGCAGTTATGAAATATTTACAATTATGTTGATTTTTGTATATTGGGTTGGTTATGATTCTGGGAGAGGGGAACTCCTGAATAGAAGCATCCCCTGTAAAGTCTTCCAATAGGTTTTTCTCTTGGGGGAAAAGTGCATTTATGAAGTACAGAAAAAATGTTTGATGCTAAAGAATAACTTCTCAGTGAGAGGAATCTTGTGTGTTTTTATCTCAAGTATGTGACTATCTTTTAACTTGGTACAGAAATCTGGATTTTTGTGTTTCTGCAGCTCATTTTTGGTGATCATTGTATTGAATGGGTCAGTATCTTTAAGCCCTGTGGCAGCAGTGTTAGAGCTTTTAAATATCAAACTAAAATACTAATTACCTGACATACAATATTCAGACATCTTTACCATGCTCGTGTAAAACTTGGCAGTTATTGTGGGAATCCAAAATATATGCATATATCAGCTTGTAATTTTCTGTTACTTGTTAAAGCTTTTATGCTTTTAGTCATATTCCAGAACTGTTCCTTTAGGTGTGTAAAGCAATTTTTGGTAAATTTACACAACCATGTGCTACCTACCTATACTAGTACAGTTTTAATCTTTTAAAAAGGGATTCTAGTGTCTGCTTTATATTAGAACCCCAAATACGTAACTTAAGATAGTTTATCAGTGCTCTAATATTTGTATTTTATATAAGCTGCTTTATTGCTTCTATGAAAAAAAAAAATCGGCTACTGTTTTTTAACTGAAGGCCTGGTCAGCCTGTGACTTCTCCTGCGTTAACGATCAGTACACTTGAGAGTTCGGTGCATGTTGTGTCTGATAAGATTATATACACTGACTCTGATAATGGTTTTTCTTGTCTGCATTCTGGGATCTTCTGCGCAAGCAGGAGTTTTTGCTTAATCTTTCTGACTATAAGTACAACTTTTAAAATGTCAGGGGTTTTTTGTTTTGGTTTTTTTTTCAAGTCCAAATACATTTCTCTTCCTGCAGGGCAAAGTAGTGACAGTGAAGACCTTCCTGTCCTGGACAGTTCAAGTAAATGTACTCCTGTAAAACACTTAAATGCATCCAAACCACAAAAGATTTCTCGATCACCTGCAAGAGTGATTTCACCTCACATCAAAGATGGAGAGAAGGATAAACACAGAGAGAAACACCACCACCAGAATGCTTCACCTCGAGTATACAAATGGAGTTTTCAGCTCAGTAAGAATTCTTTAAGTGACTTGATTAGAGGGAATTTACAAGAAAATTTGTTCTGAAAGAAAAATGCACAAATCTGGGGGTTCTAAATTAGGTACGCGCCTTTTATGGCATAGTTATGGAAGTGTGTTATCTTTCATGCTGCAATTTCTATACTCTTAAGAATTGCATTTGTTTAAAATCACGTGGATGAAGCTATTTTTTTCTTTTCTTCTCACTTTTAAGATGAACTAGACAATATGAGCAGCACTGAAAGGATCTCCTTCTTACAAGAAAAACTACAGGAAATACGAAAATACTACATGTCCTTGAAGTCAGAGGTAGCAACCATAGACAGGAGAAGAAAACGATTAAAAAAGAAAGACAGAGAAGGTAACTTTCAGATTTGTTTTTGCTTCCTATAAGAAATTAATTTTATTGAAAATACATAACTCTAAGCAATTTGAGTTCAATTGACAGTATTTTTGGGGAAAAAAAAAAGTGTTATTGCTGTTTGTATGTATACATATTTAGAAAGAATATATGTGGCTTTTCAGAACTTGAACTTCACAAAAACATTCACGGACTATTTTAGAACTGTGTATTGGAAACTTGGACTTCCTAGTCCAAGCTCGGTCTGAGTTTTCAGTCAGCGTAATAACTCACCTGACTGATTTTTTCAGTTGGTCTGTGACGCAGAAGGGGTAAGGTTACTCGTCCAGGTTATGTGAAATAGCAGTGAAAGCAATTGACAGAAAATCCGTATTGGTTTTCTGTGACTGTGCCACTTCTTTGAGGTCTTTTAAACAACCTACTAATGAAGGAAGCCTTCATTCTGACATGTACTTTGATAATCTGATGCTGATCTGTTGTTCTGTATATTCAGTGTCACATACAGGAGCATCCATGTCATCTGCTTCATCAGACACTGGAATGAGTCCATCATCATCTTCTCCTCCACAAAATGTGCTTGCTGTAGAATGCAGGTGATACACATTTCTCTGCCTTGCCAGCAACTTGCTGCCATGGACATAAATCCTGAAATTCAGCCACAGAAAGCACTCAACTGGTTTGACATTGCCAAGTATATTCTGTACACACTTCCACTGCTGGACTGTACCTGTTCTCCCCTCCTACCCTCTTCTTTTGTTTAATTTACTGTTCAGAGAAACTAAGCTCATTGGTAACTGAAGGTTTGTAGGCACAATGTGACATGCTTGTCATTGTGTTCAGTTTTGGTTTGTTTTTTTTTCTTCTTTTTTTTTTTTTCTTTTTTGTTAATGCAGAGAAAGGGCACTTATCAAATTTGAAAAGTTATGTCCAATGAAGCATTCAGGTGTTCTAGGGAGATCTTAGAAAAGCAAGTGCACCGAGCAGACACCAGAGTATTATCGAAAAGAAGTGAGTAACTGCTGCACTTTCACCGAGCTGTACGGTAACTCTTGGTGAGTAGTTCCTCTTTGTGGAAGCACTTGCTATACAGAACTGCCAAAGTATGTGTTCAGCAATGTGCCCAGTTCTAAAGGTGTAAATGGGACAAAATAAATTGTGAAAGGAAGTGTAGTTGACTGAAAACTACAGTTGTAATAAGTCTTCCACTTTTTATAGGATTTTTGAGCACACAATTATGCAAATATTTTAATGTTTATTAATGTTTACAGTGGAATTGTGAATAGGTTTTCAGTGGACTATCTTATCCCTTGACAAAAATATTTTGTCTTTTTTCTATGTAATTTCAGAGTTTTTATTTTGTTACAAAAAGACGAAAAATGAAATATATAACAACAATGAAGTTATTTAACAAGATTTCTAAAGCTGAAATTTTTGTGTAAAATAAGGTATCTTGCAACTTGTTAAATATATTTATTCAGACATTGGATGTTGTATTTTTATGTATTTTTTAAAATATTAATAAAATCGGAAAAAAAATTCTAGGTTAGTTCACTCTTTCGATAAAACATGCTTATCAGTTATGGCTCTTAAGGAGGTTGTATCCAGTGGCCACGCCTGTATTTCAGATGGGTCTGTCTACGCATCCTCCACACCATAGGAGATCTGTAAGCGGGCATCTGGATTAAAGGATGACTTTATTTGGAAACTTTGGCAGTCCTAGTACTTATATTGTTTTGAGGAACAAAATTTATTGGGTTGCCCTTAAGATACTTTGTCACAAGTTCTTACGTTTGCTATACTGCCGAAAGAATTTATATCTCCCAAAGTTGAGATGCGACGATAAAGTAAAGCAACTGTGTATGCTTTGTCTGTGGATTGTCCCACAGACGGATACAGTTTGTAAATAACTCTCCGAAACCATGTATTTAAAACAATTTGCATATACATTATGTATAAAAGTGATTTTTTTATCAATTTTTTTATTCATGTTTGTACATTGAAAGGGGTTCTTAACCCCTTTTTCTGTGTTTAATATGCTGTAGAGTAATAACATAGATGCTCTAGACTGTATATCAGGATATTCTGGTTCACACGGCAGAAGGTCAGAACGAAACACTAGTGATGGCGTAGCATTACTAAAATGGATGTTTCTTGAAATCTCATTTTACACCATTTGTCAACTTGTGATTCCAATTCCTTCCATTTTCGCAGGAAATTAAAGAAAAAGTACTCTTGTAAATGCACTTTTTCTGTCTTTTCTTAAGCAAAGCAGAACTATTTCAATGTAAGATAAATATGGAGCTCGCTAGACAGCATTAATAAAGGCCATGTTTTAAACATAGGCTTTATATTCTATTTTTATTTAAGTGATTGTTCTTGTAAATGTCTGGACTTACCTAAATAGGAAAAATTAATCTCCATAAACCATTGTAAAGACTTTTTCCAGAGCTAACTTTTTCTGTTAATCTTATAATAGCTATGAATAAAAAGCAATACTCATTTAAAAGGAAATAACACGGGTCACATTTTCTCAGATTACCTTCCAAGTTTAATATTTGCAGAAGCAAATTTTAAATTCAGTGAAATAATAGGATGAATTATATCTTATGCAGATATCTAACCTCTGTCTACAAACCATGTGAGATCTTAAGCAGGCACGTACGCGCGCTCAGCACGTGCAGGTGATGGACGAGCTCCGAACCGTCTGCGCCTCAGGGCAGCTGTTGACCGCGTGCTCGCTGGCTGCTCTGACCTCGCAGGGATGGCAAAAATATTGCATGGAAGACTGAAGGTATGGTCGCACGAAACATGGAAACCCATTCTAACAGACAGACATAGGGAATCGGTACTTCCTCTTTCTGCGTGCTTACTGTGCGCTAGTACCCAGCAGGCAGACACGCCCCAGTAACAGCTCACATTACTGTTCTGGCGGAACGCTAAAGCTGCAAGAAAAGGCACTGGCAAAGCCTCTGGCGTGTGACTGATTTCCTAGTTCTAGCTTTCTGGCAAGAAGCATAGCAGTGAGCCAGGTTTCTCAGTAGATGTTAAAATTAGTCTCTTATGACATTTAAAAATACTATAGGGAAAAGAAGATTAACTTTATAATACGTATAACTGTACTTAGAGGCAGAATCAACAAGAAGCCCTAATAGATCTTTTATTTCTAACTTTACCTTAATCCCCTTGTTTCTGCTTTGTTGACATAAAATAAATTCCACAGTGTTTTCCAATGCCTTGAATAGAAGTTTAAGCTGTTGAGGGTGCAGCAATTGTGATTATACTAAATTGGGATTTTTTTTTTTTAATAATAAGAGATTAGGTATCATGTTTGCAAGAGCAATCAAAAATAAAGCACCCTCTTGGCAGGCTTCGCACTCTTCTGCCTTCTAATCTTTTACAGTTTTTCTCAGAATGATGTATGTTATTTCAAGCTTAGTTAGGAAGTTAAAAAAATATATATAAAATTAAGATCATGAGATCAAAGGCTGTTAGAACTGTTAAACAGGGCTGTAAGAGAATTCAGACTCTCCCCCCACCTCCTGCAATTGATACAAAGAACTGTCAGATCTTTGTCAGACTTACTATTTTTGGATTAGCATATATCTGAAAGCTGGAAAAAACTTCAGACATTTGCATGCAAGGACATAAGGTAAGAAAAGATAACTTTCCCAACTCGTTTTAGTTTTTATTTTCTTTCCATAAAGTATACCAGCAATGTGGATACAAATGAGTTTTTATTTTCTCTCTGCTATGTAAGTTCAGCAACACCCAGTTAAAACCTCCCCTTGTTTCTGGCTCTGCCATCAGGTTGCTCGTGTTTCAGAAACCTTCTCTTGCTTTATCAGTTTGAACAGATCAGGCAGGAGAAGCAAAGGTGTTGGAACAATAATAACAAGCCATTATTTCAACAGAGGTTAAAATTTACACTAGTAATTAGTAGTGAAAGAAAAGCATAACAAAGGCAAACGCAAGTGTGTATCTTCAGGAAGCGTAATGTACCTGACCTTCACGGGGAGCAGCAAAGAGCTTTGATTTGAAGGACAGCAGTAGGAAAGAAAAAGATACTAAATTGACACCACATCTGGAGCACTGTGTCCAGTTCTGGGCCCCCCAGTTTAAGGAGGATGTGGAACTGCTTGAGCAAGTCCAGCGGAGAGCTACCAAGATGCTCAGGGGCCTGGAGCATCTCCCTTATGAGGAAAGGCTGAGAGACCTGGGTTTGTTCAGCCTGGAGAAGAGAAGGCCGAGGGGGGATCTCATAAATATTTAGATATTTATAATGCTTATAAATATCTAAAGGGCGGGTGTCAGGATGATGGGACCGGGCTCTTTTCAATAGTGCCCAATGACAGGCCAAGGGGCAATGGGCACAAGCTGGAACACAGCAAGTTCCACCTCAATATGAGAAAAAACCCCTTCCCTGTGCGGGTGCCAGAGCAGGGGCACAGGCTGCCCAGGGAGGCTGTGGGGTCCCTTCCCTGGAGACATTCACACCCCGGCTGGACGTGGTCCTGTGCCCCTGCTCTGGGGGTGCCTGCTCACGCAGGGGGTGGGACGGGGTGAGCTCCAGAGGTCCCTTCCAACCCCCACCAGTCTGGGTTTCTGTGAAATCACTTCTTTGCTGTTTGTGGGATTTTGCACAAGTTCCATTTGCATCTAATTTTTCTTAAAACAGCAGTATTAGAATATGCTGGGCAGAAATTTTTAAAATGGGTACATATTCTCATTGTATGTGTAGGGAGCCACGTAGTAACGGCTACTGAAGTTACCCAGGGTGGCTTTGGCAGGGAGCTGGAAAGAGGTTCTGAATTTTCGGACTGTTGGCGCCTTTGTCTCAGTCAGACTGTCCGGTCCTGAGAGAGCCTCTTTCTCCAGATAGGTTTGTTAACCAGATGGAATTTCACAGGAGGAAAATGAATATTCTTATAAAATGTTCTTCTTTTCCCCGTTAAAAACATTCTTGGATAGCTGAGGCAGCCAAATGGGTTTTCTGGGCAGCATTTACTGGAATTCTTTTACAGCAGTAAGTTTAAGAAATGCTGCTGTTCTCTTTTTAAGAAAAAGAGCACGTTTGGTTTGATCGCTTGAAACAAATCTGACAGATGAGCCGGAAGAGATTCACAAGCTGAAACAGAAGATGAGTGCGCTAACAAAAGTATGTTGAGCTGTTTACTTCACTCTCCCCTTCCATTTTGCAGATATTACGCAGTAAAATATTTGTTATTTTTACCTCTCTGCTTGGGATTTTATTATTCGCTACGATGTGCAGGATAAAGACTACCTCTGGAGATGAAAGGAATGTAATAAAGCACTGGAACCAGTGGGGATGGTGCCAGGGACTGACTCACTGTAGTTCCAGGGCTTAGGAAAAAGACATTTTATAATTAGCTCACACTATTTATCAAGCTATTGCCCTCAAATTTTGAGAAAAATCTGTCGTTCCACCTTATTATCTTCCACCAAATAGGATGATTTTTTAAGACATCGCTGGGAGAGAGCTACTTAGTCACCATTAAGTAGCTGGTATTTATTGGGGTTTTTTTTGTTTGTTTTGGAAATCTGAGTTCCCCAAGTTCCGCAAGCATTCATTAGTCCCATCCATTGCTTTGGAGGAATATGTAAATTCAGTTTTTTGTGTTAACAGTGTTATTGGTCTGAATACGTGCTTGTTTTAATGCTGTTGAGTGGTGGATTTTGTGATTAGTTAGAGCCTGATGCCAAATACTGCGTTATCATTTAAAGAAAACTGAAAAGAAAAAGGCAATCTTAATTGTGAAAGCAGACCATTTCTCACCCGTTCTAAGGATAGGACTTTCCTGGCTTCCTCTTTGTTTTGAATTATCTCAGCCCTATTTATGTTGCTATTCCTGCTTCTTCCCATTTTCAGAGAAATCAGTCCTGCTTTCAGTGTCAGAGCAGGGCTGGGCTGGTTGGTTCTGCTTCAGGTCTGCAACTACCAGCTGTTTACGTTAGTGAGTACCGTTACGCTGTTGCATATCCTATACCAATAGTTTTCAAAGGTAAAAAGGTGTCTGTCTTTGTTTTATGACACTTGGCTTTAATTCACCCGTACAGCTCACTCACTCATAAAAAAAAAAACACACGGAAGCCTCGTGCCACTTAGTTTATCTGTTCCATTCCTTGCCAGCAAAGAAAATCAGCACTAGAGCTCCCTCACAGCTGTGAAAACCTGCAGGTTGTCCATCAGCAGCGCATTTGCTTCACTCCCCCTCGGAGCCGTGTTGGTGAGGGACACAGTTAAGCGTTACCGGCGATGTCTCTCTTTCCCTGCTCTTCAGAGCAGCCCAACGTTTCCATTCCAGCCCTGTCCCTGTCTTCAGCTATTTCTCAACTACTCCTTGTCTAATCCCTCATCTGGGTACAGCTTGACCTAATTTGCCATGATCCTGCCGGCTCTGCCAGTTACATAAGGAGGGTTAAGATGTGGAATTTGTATGAAATACTTTGTACATTGCAGAAGGGTGGATTTTTTTTCTTTTTAACAAGCCACTTGTTTATGTGAATGTACAGCTTAAACCGTATCTCCTGGTGCTCATTCATTTCCTACAAATTACTTCCCTCAGGAATGGGTAAGGTTTAAAGCTATTTAAAAAGAGTAGAAAAGAAAAAACCCAAACCCTCGATGCTGCTTACATTTTGCCTCCCACCCTCCAAGTGACCACTGTGTGCCGTCCCAGCAGCTTCTCCACGGAGTACTGCTTTATATATCAAGTCCCCGTTACATCGGGTCTCTTACAACTGTTTTCTGTACTATTCATTCTCTTTTGTTTCAGTTTATAGCCCTGTTGCGGCGGTGGCTCCCCACAGCCAAACAGTGCCTCTCCCGCCACAGCCGCACCCTGTCACCTTTGTCACCAGCCGCAGCACTTCCCTACGTGTCCTGAGGGCAACAGATAAAACCCCACAGGTTTCTTACATGTTTTTTTTCCCCTGCACACACAGCCATCATGCTGGGCCCTCCCATAGCCACAGGCTGTGACCTCCCGCCTCAGTAGCTGCCCCAGACCAGGCCACCCCACTCCCCGCTGAGGGGACTCTGTGGGGCAGCTGATGGATGGGATCCCCACAAAGGCCCCGGGGGAGAAGGTGGCAGGACTGACGTGCCGCAGCTCTTCTCCTCAGGCCCCACCGCTGTCCCCAGGGGACCCGTGTCCTCCATCAGGCAGAGACATTTTCTTCCAGAGACGTAAGCAAGCCCCACAGCAAAAACACAGCAGGAGAGGCAGCCAACCCCCATTTCCTACCAATAAGGTGGTTAAAGCGTGCCCTGCTGCAAAGGAAGCTCTGAAACCCTCTTCCTTCAGCCGTGACTCAGAGCAGAGGTCCCAGCAGGTCCCTGGGGCAGCAGCATGCACAGAAAGACAGGAAAAGGGTCCCTAATTCCATATCCTAGTAAGGGCGGATCTGTGAAATACAGAAATAGCTGCCAACTGCATTTCTGCTTTGACTTTGAAATTTAGATAAGCTCCCCTTTGTGTTACATAAACTAATGGTGACATGTCAAGTACACTACCTTAAATATTTACACAGGCATCCCAGCTCCCTCAGCAGTCCTCTTACTTTCCCTCACATTAAAGTGAGTTACAGAATAAAAAATGTTGGCCATGGTCTGTTCAAGCATTGTATAAATGTAGACGTGTCCCCCCCCCGCAAGAATGATTTAGGGTCTTTCATGTGTCTCAGTTGCGTCTGTTTCTGTGTGTGAAAAATCATAGGAAAAGAGACTCAACCATCATTTGGTGGTCTGACAGTCCTGAACTACTGAAGCTAGCATGTTGAATGCTCGCTGTTGTGTTTACAGAAAGAACCTAACACCAAAATGCTAAGGAGGGCGAAGCTGAAGTAAAATGTAATTTTAAAACATTCTAATATTTAACAGAATTGTAACTTTATTTAGAGTTCTTTTAATGCTGTGTTCTTGAAACTTAAGAGCACACAAAAATGCCTCCTTGCACTGAAGACACATGCCTTATCTCTGGGCATTAGGTATTTAAGCCACGCTTCCCTTACAGAACATTGCAGTCACATCTTTCCTTGCCTTCCCGATGAGAGCTCAGAAGTTGAAGCTCTTACGAGGGGTCACAGAAATTAGGACTTTGCTCCTATCCTTGAGAGTGTTCAAGGGACCTCTATAATAATCTTCCAGATGATTGATCTGATCGCTCTGTGGCTACCACTGATACACTGGGCAGTCTGGAGCAAGGCTCTCCTTTGACCCTTCTGTTTTCTGTGGGCTGACTAGTAATTGCATGCTTTTATAGCCTTTTGGTTCAGAGGCTCATTTCAGCAGGAACAATCTCTGTTCCCATCCCTGCTGCAATGAATGTCACCTCCAAATGAACATCTGTACACTAGCCCCATCTCAGCAAGCCATTTTTGGCAGGTTGCGCTGCTGTTGCCTCCTCTTCCCTCCTGCCTCCACTCTGGCTCACTCTTTTCACAGCTTTCTCAGTATTCCTTCCTCAGCAGCCCTCCATTTTTCACCCTTCGCTCCTCCCATCAGAACCAGTTCCATTCCTGCACCTAACCTAATATGCCTTATATCTAGATGAGCTTTGAAATAGTCCTAATTGATAGGCACATCCGTAAACAAACTACAGTTGCTATAAGCACATTGCTCCTGTGGAAGGCAAGAGTGTTTGTCTGTCCAGCTTCATTTCAGGGCAGCAGCTACCAACCCAATGCTCATACTTCCAGTCATACTTTTCAGCCCGCCTACTTGTTCAGGGAGCATGGGGAGAGGCGGGGGATGTGATATCTAATTAGATTTTAAGAGTACATGTTTTCGTGGGATAACACAGGGTTAAGGCAGCTTTACAACTGGAGTAAAAGGAAACGGGGGAACCAGAAAGTGAGTAATAGATTAACTAAGTCCCTCTAATACTTGCTTAACCTTTTGTACAGTAAATCTGTCTTAACAAATATTTAAACATCTTCCTACCACCAAATCCCCAAACACTGAAACATGAGGGAAAATCGTAATGTTTTATTTTTTACCCCCCTCTGTTCTGCCCCAAGCACATGAACATCCTCCAATCCCATCACTTACACTCTTCAGTCGCTTTTCTGAGCAACTGTCCTCTTTGCACACTAAGATACAATGGAAAACGGGATGATTTCAATCACGAGTTACTTTCGAACGTTTAACAAAAAGACTGATTTAAAGAAAGCCTTAAATCTTTCCTATGGCTATACTATTTCTAATTGGCCATAACATTTGTGGCCTAATTGTGGCAAACAATCTAGACATTATTATTAGCTGGTTATTCCTGTAAAAAAAAATAGGACATTGGAGACTCACTGCCTTATTTGGGTTCTTTTTTAGCCTTTGCTATTTTAGACTTAGCTCTTGGCCATCTCCAAGGTAACAAGGCATGGGCTAAATACGAAAGAGCTGTGACAGGTCTAGTACAGAACACATGTAAATGAGACTGTAGGAACATACTTGTTTCTTCTACCTTTGAAAGGCACGTGAACAGATTTCTGTGGAGAGCTGGGGCAGCCATTGAACAGCAGCAAGCAGAGCAGTGCCCAGTGCAAGCAGCAGGTGTGCTGTGCTGCAGTCAGGGCTAGTAATAATCTACAGCCTGGACAGCTGAGAGTTGAGTAGTAAAGAGAGACAGACAAGCAGGAAATAACTCTTTCAAACTGCCGCTGGAAATAAAAAGCAAGAGAGAAGGTAACAACAAAAAAGCATGTGGGCAGACTTCCTGCCACTTCTGTTCCTTACTGTTGCCTTTCTACCCAGCAGCTGACATGAAATTGCTTTGCTTCAGTCTTCATTGCTTGAAATCACAAAATCGATATGGTAATCCTGATGTTCAGTTCCTTTTGTTACTGTATTTTATTAGTTAGAGCTAAGGTAAAATGTGCCCGTTAGCTATCATTCTACTGCACTGACAACCTGGCTGCCGGATTTCAGCTATCAAGACCCCTTCAAAGGACTGGTGTTTTCTTCTAAACCAAATCCACCACCTCAGAGCAGCTACCTTCCACAAATTTCTCTTTGTACTCATCCAGCAGCAAAAAAGGCATCGTTTTGTGCATACCCCGTGCCTTCTGTTGGCATTCACAGAATTAAAGGAGAGAACTGCCAGCAAGGCCAATGCTTGGAGCGCATCATGTTTGCATCAGGCAAGGAAGCTGGGTTTGGAGGGCTCCTGGGGTTCCCCGAAGGAAACGAGGAGTGCAAAGAAGTTGCCTTGGGCACCAGTGCTGCTAATGACACACTCCTGTCCCTTGTAAACAACCTGGTGAAGCATGAGGTGAACATAACCTAGGGGTACGCTGGCAGAGTATCCCCGCCTACCGCGGCCCACTAGTTACAGCCGTTCTCTGCCATTTATAACCACCCTTGGCTCAACGCTCTCATCACCACCCTCCAGCACTCCAGGAGAGTCAGAATGATCACGAGGCTCCGTGAGGGCAGCTCAACAAAAGTTCTTCCTGAAATCACAGAAATAACACATTCACAAATCCCCAGCTGCTGAAACAAAGTCACTAATTCTGTTCTCTATCAGCAACTTACAGCAGCAATGAACAAACAGAACCTTGTACTAGTTGAGGAGGAACGAGACCACAGCAAACAAAACACAGCTTTCAAGCTGCATCCTAAAAATGTATCTTTTGAAAGGACATACATACAGATGTATAGTTCCCATTTATTTTTACTTGAATTAAAAAAACCTGCATTTCCCATAGTACACTCTTTCCATCTGAACCAGTCCTAGCAGAAAGGAAGTATAACCCTCCCACCCCCCTTGAAATTTAAACGTACCCATCTGCAGGCCCTGGAAAAGTTTGTATCAATATTACTCCGTTGTAGACTAAAAAGGGCCTCAGAAACAGACTCTGTGGCCAATCCAGCATGACTAACTCCTTGTTTAACCCTTCACGGTTTCCACTATCTGAAGAGCATCTACAACTCTCCTCTGGGTTGCTGGACGTACACCCCGACAGTAGAAAATCCAAAATGTGTTTTTGCCCAGTGAACACTGGCACTGCTTGTAAAGTCTGAACAAAGTGGTCTTGCCTAACGAGGTTGGCCAAGCAGTCCTGCTTTAGCTGCCAGAGCTTCGTTCTGCTGAATATGGTACTCCTGAAACCTCATGGAGATCCTTTGTGTCATTTTTAAATACTTCTGTAGGCAGTGGTCTGAGCAAGTCATCTGGAGGAAGAGGGAAACAGAAGGTTTCAAACAGTAATTAAAACATTTCCCTAAACATGACCCAAGATATAATTGTATCCAGGGATAAATGATTAGGTGACTACAACTCCTATTCTGCGTTAAGCCTCAACATGAGGGCCTAAGTGTGCACAGCCTCTTTGTGCAGTGGAAAATATGAAGTTTAGGTTCTGAGGGATGTCTGAAACATCTTTTAATATTCATTCTCATATGAAAGTCCTCACGGAAAACATCTCAGATCTAGGAGGTATTACCATCTCATCCCTGGGCTCCTCTTGTGAAACTGAAGTATATAAAGCATTTTGTTTTGCAATAAATACTACATCTATTAAATGATTATCTTTTAAAATTCTGTTTACAAACACATACTATTTTTGACAGCCAAATATAGTTTAGTGTGTGCTAGCTTAGTTTACCCTTTCTTTGACCTTGTTCCTATCAGCTCCGTTAGTCTTCTTGTACTTGCTTGGTTAGCCTTCATATAAGCCACCAGAGTACCCTCGGAAGTTATATCAACCAGCTGGACAGAGAAGTAAATACCGGGGCCTATTCCACCCATGGTATTACTTTTTAAATTCAGAGGGGGATTTTTTCTTTCTTTAAGTACAGAGAAAGAGTTATGAGATTATTTCTGAGCAACAGTTCTACCAACTGGATATTCCGTATCATGGTTCTAAACCTTGCTATCACTGTAAAAGTTAACACATTTAGATAGAAAGGAAAGACAACCACTTTGCATGATTACTAGAAAACCAGACATCGCTTTGATTCTGTTCAGTATAAAGGGATGTGAAAAGAAAAGCCCATGCAGCTTTGCACACCACCCACCACCTGCCCTCCTCTCCTTGACCTGGCATCAGCTATGGAAAAACCTGTTAAGCAGGAGTTAAGTCTGACTAGGAAACAAATTCTGGAACTACCCCAAGCCACTTCTCCCAGAGGGTGTGGTATCTGTGATATGGTGCCCGGGGGAAGTCTAGACTTGCAGCGCAGACTTGCTGTAGGGAAAGAGGTCAGAAGCTGTTTTTTTCAAAAGTAGAATCTCAAAGGAGATTCACGGAGGTACTCGTCTTAATTATTTAATGAGAAACTACAACTTTCCGTAGGAACAGAGGAATTTCCATACCAGATCAGACCAGTGCCCTGTTTCCAGTAAGGGCAAGAGCCAGATGATCTGCAAGAAACCCCGTAATGGATAATTACGGACAAAACTTCCCATAAGAAAGTTTCTTCCTAGCCTCCATCATTAACAAATGGCTCCTGAACTGCCGGACATGGCCCCTCTGCAGCTCACAGAAGCAAGAAAAAAAAGGCAAATCAGCATCTAAGAATATTTTTTGCATCTAAATAATCTTAAACTAAAGTCCCCTCCAATGACCACTCTTTGGTTTTGGATCCCAGGACTTTAATGAAAGACTACAGGAACTGTTATTTTTAAAGAAATTTTAGTAGCACTTTGGGTAGCAGAAGGAGGAAGATAATCCTCTACTGGAAATCAAATACCATCCCAGAAGGGTAACGAGGTTGTGCCGCTAACACTTCTGTCAGTTCTGTTACCTGGCACTCCTTGTATTGTTCAAGCAATTCAAAATGAGTTGGTAAAAGACAGTAACAAGACCTTATCCAGAATAACTCTGACCTCCTGTTGTCAATACAAATTCCACTAAAGCAAATGCAGAGAAGATCAGGGAAACAAGGAATCTGCCTTGGGAAGCCAAGCGAGCTTTGTTTAGTGCAGCAAAACAAGAACTGAAAGGAGACATGATTTTTGCCTGTGCTGAGGAGTTAAACTCCAAGGAGGCAGAAAATGCTCAAAAAAAACGGTTAGTTTAAAACTTCAGGTTTTTATTCCCCTGCCAGCAGTGCCAAGCAAAGGTTATTAGACTTTTAACCAACAAAATAATGAGATCCTGAAACAGGAGAGGATAGGCAAAAATCATGCAACTAATCTTATCGAGAGCTTAATCTTTTTTGCAGGTGACTATGTGGTGGAGCTCCCTGCAATGCAGAGAAGTGGATTTAACAGCCAGAGCTCTGGAGGCCTGCGTCTCTATGACTCACTACAATGCAGGGCACATGGGTAGGTAAACAAGTATTTCAGTAGGATTCTACCTTCAAGGAACGAGATGCAGATTGTAGGTGGGCAACTTCCATGTCCATAAAGATACCACCCATCATGAGTTGAGGCAACGAACCTCCGCTGATAGCTCAGAACAAAATACACAGAATTGCAATAAGCAGCCAATACTTAGAGCGAGATCGGGACGGTTCCCTCTGTGTGTGCATACAACAACAAACCCTCCAGTGGTCCCGGCCCATAGTTTGTCTGTAGCCACTGATCTAACACATCAAAAGCACTTGGCTTTGGTTGGTTGGTTTCTTTTTGTAAACAGGCTGTTAGGGTGCAAAGATGTATTTGTCATCACCTTTGGACATTCTTGGGGAAGCAAAACTACAGACAAGCTATTTCCCTTCCTTCCACTAACTTGCTTCTTTTCTCACTTGGAAGCTACATGCCAGACACCAATACCCCACTAAAGACTGCTAACCAGCATTTTAGCCAGTTGAAAGATCAAAACTTTAAGTTGCTTCTGAAATTTGAATGCTGCGCAGCAATTCTACCAAAGGGTCATTAAAAGCATAGGAAACATTTACCCACCTCTTCTGGTCTAACCTCTCTGCTAGTGAAATCCTTTATGCAATCCAGGAAGCAGTTTTCTGTAAGTTTATTGTATGTTCCAAGAAACTCCTTGAACTATAAATAAAAATTGAACAATGAGTTTTAAGAAAAATTCTACATTAATTTCTTACCCACAGCTGCACGGGCCACCTGGTGGCACTAACATTTAGTGGACAAGTCACTAGAAAAATTCACTATCAGTCAGAAGACTTCAGCACCAAATGCTGCTAGTATCAAACCAGATACTATACTGCGTCTGTCCATTAAATTTTGGTTGCTACAGAACTAGTCTTAACTCAGACGATAACTTAACTTTTTGTCCTTCTCCATGCCCTCCACCTTTTACTCTACGTGACAAAGAACTATAAGATCTTCAAAGCCACCACTCATTACTACAGCGTCTTACCTGCTTGATCTGATCAGATTCCGATATTTGTCCGGCCATATTCTACCGCCTGTGATTCACTCACCTATTCGGAAGATAAAAGTCACATTTCAGACAAAAAGCATATATATGAACTGCAACATTTTACAACAGAATGGAATTCTACATGTCCTTGAAGTGTGTTTAAATGCAACTTTGCTAGTGAACTTTCACGCCATCCACTTGAAGGAAAGTTTTCTATTTGAAATGTATTCAGTTAAAAGAACATGCAAGATAATTCCAGGTATGAAACCTTCCCAGATCTGCCTGTTAACTGCTGCCCTTTAAATGCTTCTTAAGCATTTCAAACAGTTGAAATGCTGTATTAAAAAAAAAGGTATTTTATAATTCTTTCAAACACACAAAGTAAAGCTAGGGCAGGAGTCGGGGGAGAAGCAAGCAATAACATTTTCTAGCCCTAGAGTTTCAATGACTTCAGATGTCACCTGTAAAAACAGTAAGGAAAAAAGCAAGCATGAAACAGTGGCCGCTCTGAACAGGCGCAGCATAAGGCAGATTGCATCAGAGAAGCGACGCCTGGTTTCTATGTAGCTGCATTCTCGCCAAACATTTGAACTAGAGCAAATGTTCTGGTCACTGAATATAGTGAATTAAATGCAAGAAAACATAGAATAATGAGAATGGCCTTAAAGAGAGTGAAACAGACAAAGAAAAAGGGAAGAGTGAACAGTCATGGATCTGAGAAGTCAAGCAAGCATCCTCAAGGAAGATTCACATTCCTAATCCAACACAGTAAACAAGTTAGGGCTTGAAAGCATCCCTGCAGGTTTCCTCAAAGAATACTGAAAGCTAGTCTTCCTTTTCACTTAATTTACATACTTTCTAAGACCTGTCACAGATGATAATGCAAGCTAATGTTACACATTGACAAGAACAAGATCCTTCAGTTTAATTCACATCAACTTGTGGAAGAAAAATTAGCACTAAAGTGTAATTAGTTTGTGAGAAAAGTTCATTTAGCCCTTTAGCAAGGGCTACCTAAAACAAAATCTCATATTATGCTTTGCCAGGTTTTGAGCAAGACACGTTTTAGAAACCTTCAAACTATTTCCATCTCTCGGCAGGGGGAAGGGAGAGGGTAAGCAAGCCTTCTGAACAAGGACAAAAAGACATTAATAGTTATTTCTACAACAGAAATAAAACTAAGCAACTAAAAATCGCACTATGGAACTCCCACAAGCATGCACTCCCCCTTCACCACACCCAGCAGCAGAGTAATTGTAACATCTGCCTCTTAACTTTACACTTCATCACTACACAGCAAAGGTAGTGGGGCTGGAGGTAAAGAGCACATGGGATTCTTGGATTTAACGTGCATACCCCCATGACAAAGAATTCCTCGTGGGTAGATAGGTCACACAGGTTACACTTACGGAGAGCCTATGGGATATGATTGCTCAGCAGAAACAAGACATTACTCAGGCTAATACAAACTTCTAACTTGTTTTAGGAGAGGTGGACATGACTATCATCTGGGAGAACAACTCCTGAGAACAGACAGCAGCTCCACTCTCTCATTTCTCAGCCCGTTAGAAGAAAAGTCAGTGACAATTCTATAAAGTCAGTTTAAGTAGATTTTTAAACAGAGTGTTAAAACCCACAGGGAACAGGAAAGACTTTTGCCCTCTCCCAAGCAGAGAAAGCTAAAAGCTTCAACAGTCAGCACCCTTTCCTCACACTCAGTATTGCTTCATTATGCTTGTTTATAACTAACATGATCTTTTGTTCTCTGTGACCAGATTGGCAAGGTTAAAATTATAGTTTTACTGAACTGCAGTTCCACAATGCTTTTATGCTTGAGAAATAGCTCGGATTTAAATCAGCACAGTGGCACTACCTGATTTTAAGTGTCTGAAGCACTTGTCCCTCGACAGGTATTTTACACTTTGGATGCAGTGGGCAGTGAAATTACAGGGCTCTACCACACCCCTTCAGTAGCCATAAACGGCAGGCAGTTGCGTTGCCATCTAAAAACAGGCTACCTGAACATTCCCAGAAATGTGCGTATCTGGTTTATTCTTAAAGTATGTTACGTGTATCATTTCAAGTTGTCTTGTTGTTTGTCCCCTTTCCCTCCAGCCTGCAAAACAAGCCCAAAACAAAGTGATGGAAGAGCCCATTATGGGGCTCGGCACCTCAGCTAACACACCACACAGCTTCTTACACAGCTGCTCAAACAACTCCAGCGTGCTTCGGGTTTAAGCCTACACAGCCTGGATTACTTTCCCCTGGGCTAAATGTGATTTGGAAATTGGGCACTGCACTTTTAAACATGTCACACTGAAGGAAGAAGATTATCTCTGAATAAACCTCTGCAGCAAGGGCCACACGGTCTGGATGGGCTGGTTCACCAGGAAAGCAGCAACAGCTGGGAACTCTCCCTTCCTGAAGGGCCCTGGAGCTCTTCCAAATCTGTTTTGGTGTTCTGAAGAGACATTCATTTAAGATAAGCCTCTCTGAGCAAAATTAGCAGTTAAGGATAACTTGAGGTTTTGATTTTTCATACGTAGACAAAATGGGATTTCCATCCTCTTTCTGAAGATAATAAAGGCTTTAGCCTATTCAAACCTATTCTCTATGCAACACCCTTCCCAGCTCCCAGCCCTGTTTTAGAATCTGGAAAATGCTTCTAATATTCCTTCTGCTGCAGCTGCCACTCCCATTGCCATGGTGACACGGAATCATACAGAGTGACGGCTTCTTTTAAAAACCTAACGCTTGTATATGAAATAAAAACAGTGATTATGTTAAAGATTCCTAACTAACCTAGGTCACCCATCTATCTGTTTCCATGGCAGAAGGAACAGAAGCCAGAACTCTTCTAAAACTTCTTATCTGTGCGCATACAGCTTCCCCATCTGTACCTCCAGACCTTCGGAAGCTGAGGGCTCATGAACATAGCTCCTAAGCACTAATAACTGGAACAGAGCTTTGATTATTATTACTCTGCTGCTGGGTGGCCAAACAGCCTGCCTTCATTTAACAGCCCGGAGTTCTTACAGGTAAAACATGCACTCTAAACTGCGGTGAGGATATTCTTTCTCTCCACTGATGTAATCAACATTTGTGTCTACTATCTAATCTTGAGTCAACAGTATCCTTTCCCATAGAAACAAAACAAGCCCTGTGTTCTGGGGCTTTTTTTCCAATCTTTTTGCAAGGAGCTACATTTTATTGGTCTGCAGAGACACATCATAAATCCATCACACTTGTTAACCCAATTAACAGTCAGCATTAGGTGTAAGTACAGCCTACTATAGACACACAAGGCTGTAACTTTTTTTTTTTAAACCTTCACTTCTAATTGTACCCACAGAACGCCATGCAAGTGTTTCTGCATGTGCATAAAAAGGGCAAAGAAGAATAAAAATATCAAGTCAAAGGAATCTGTCAAGAATTCCCAGCACCCACAGCCTGTAGAGAAAGTTGGGGTTGTTTTTATAGCTGCGAATTACCAGGCTAGAACTTAACTGACATCAGATTAAAAAAAAACCTCATTGATTTAAAGAGCTCTTTTACTGAATCTAATCAAACTACAAATACCTACGAAACCAGCAGGCTGCTAAACTAATCACATCAAATTCAGGGTAATAGGCAATTTAACACCAAACTCGTGGTGCTGCCTGCCTGGGAAACCAGCCCTCCGCCCTGCACCAGCCCCGCAGCACAGCCCTGCCAGAAAGGGGCAGTGCCCGGCTCTCCCTGTGCCCAGCATGGGTCCAGCCGCTCTCCTTCACGTTGGTGCTTGCAGCAAGGCTGCACAAAGGTTTTCTTATCACTCTGCACACTATGGTCAGCCTTCCGATGGAAAGGGTGAGATGAGAAAGGGACTGGTCAGAAGGTGGCTGGAAAATAAGATATACCTGGTGCACAGGTTATTGTAATGCATTTTGGGGACATGGTTTAGGAGGTATGGGGGTGTTGGGTTGATGGTTGGACTTAATGGTCTCAGAGGCATTTTACAACCTTAATGATTCTGTGACTCTTATGATCTCGTGGCCACGGGCCAGACCATGCTCTGAAGGAAGAAAGGTTGATGGTAGAGAAAGTCTCCTAATGCCTGTTAACATAGTAAGTCTGAAATCAGACATCCCGAGAGCCTTTTTGAACAAGCTGAACACAGGTGAGGAGTTCTGCCCGGAGGGAAAAAAAAAGCCCATATATTTCCATAAGCTGTCTCCTATTTAAGTTAGATTAGGCCTGACTGATACTCGTGACCCAAAAGGTCAAAACCTAAGCTAGAGATAATGCAATTTCACCTTGGCTTTGGTTTCTTTTTTTACTACCCTCTCCCGTTCTTGCCTCAAAGGGCACCTTGAGGTTCTCCACCCGGGGGGATCCTCGCTCGGCGCAGCCCCGGCCCCGGCCGCCGCGGGCACACCGCCTCCTCCCGAGCCGCGGAAAGGACCGCCCAGGGACGGCGCTTCCTCACCCATGAGGTGTTTGCCGTCCCTCCCGCCCTGCCTCGCCTCATGGCCCAGCCCCTCTCCCGGCAACGGCTGTCCCCGGCCCGCCGCCCTCACAGCTGACAGAAGACCCCGCAGCCCCCGCTCCGGCCCCTCAGGCGCGGTGCCGCGCTCTCCCCAGCGCCGCAGGGCCCGGCCGTGCCGCCCGGGGCTGCCGGTCCCCGGGGAATCAGCCAGGACGGACTTACCAACAACTCTACCCTCCTTCCCCCAAGCGCAACGCTCTTACCTGCCCCCCTCGTTGCTCTACCGGAAGCGGGCGGGGCTCTGGTGGAGGTTTCCTTCCGGACGCTATTAAGCAGAGGACCGCGCGCAGGCGTGAGGGAGGTGTAGGTGGGTGGCGTTACCGTGGCAGCGGGTACTTCCGGTGCGGCCCCGGCGGGATCGGTCTCTCTCTGCGCCTCAGGGCCCCGGTGGTGGGCGGGGGTGTCCGGGGCGGGCAAGGGGGGCCCCGGGACGGACAGGGGTACCCGGGGCGGGCGGGAAACCCACCCCCACAGCCCTCAGGCTGCTCCCCGTGCGCGGGGGCCGGCGGCGGGGCCGTTCCCGCCGTAGCGCCCAGCCCTCAGGGACGGTCTTTTGACAGAGCGCTGCCTTCGGCCTCCCTTGCGGAGCTGCGCGAGGGGACCCTCCTCATGGAAGCAGAAAGCAGCTCCAGCCTCAGCCCGGACTCCCTGGCGAGTCTCACAGCGGGCGACGTCCTCATCCACTCCACGGGTGTCCGCAGGGAGAGGCCCACTGAGGCTGTCGCCGGTGGCCGTATGAAAAAAGTGACGGTCGCTGTCAAGAAGCTGCAGGAAGCGGTTTCCCCCTGCCAGGCGGCTGAGGCTGAAGGCAGAACACCCTGCGCTTCTCCAGCCGTGCTGGCGAGCAGGGCTCCCCGCGGGGCAGCAACCCACGGACCGCCCCGCAGCGCGGCATCGGGTGCGTGATTTACCGTGGGTGTTCAGCTTAGGTTGGAGGTAAAATCGCTGCGTGGTGTGTTCAGACCTGTGCTAGTTTTATAGTTAAGGAAATTTTTGTATTCTGGTACTGCAAATATCAGCGCTCTTTCAAAAGTTGTGCTGGCCTCTTTGTTTTACCAGACTTTGTCTCGCATGTGAAAAGCGACTTGTGCAGGGTGGGGTGGTCAGTCAGAGCTCCGGTCTTGACTCCAGGTTCCTAGCCCAATTAAGTTAGGCAATTATAATCTTTATTTTTAAAAAATGGCTGTCATTGTGACATTTCACAAATATATTAGGCAGGAAGGTTTTAGGCAGCATCAGACGATGAAACAGCGTACGTGGGCAGGGACCTAAAGAAGAAAGTTAAGAAGCTTGGTGACTTTCCAGCCTGTCACCGTTTTTAATGCAGTTTGTAGCTCACCTTTTTAGACCCCTTATATATCTCTTCAATTTTATGCCCAAAGTACAGTCAGCAGGCTAATCTGTGCCTAACAAAATATTGCTCTTGCTGACAGACAGCTTCAGGTAGTCCCAATATTTGGGCCTTCTTTGTGTTCTCATGGAATTTTGTGAATTATTTTGTGGTTTTATACTAGAAGAGATATCAAAAGTCTTTTAAATGCTTCTCTTTCTCTGCTTCTTTAAAGATGATTTTGTTTGGAGAGCTTGAGCCAGTAGATGTTCAAGCTGTAGCTGTACAAACTTGCCTTTTAAAATAAGTGTTTATTGGACACTTGAAAGGTGATATATGTTAAATGTTGGAAGTAGGCATTCTGAGAAAGTCATTCAGCTGTGGTCTTTTTTAATTTGCAATTTTTTCAGGTTTTATGGAACAACATGAGTTTCAGAGCTGGTCAGTTAAAACAGCTATTCAAAAAACTCTTAGGGAAAAAACAAGTTTCCCTGCTATCTACTGTAACTTTACATTTTACCTGTTAAAATTATTTTTCTTCTCATGTAGTCTTGGAAAACAAACAAACAAACAAACCCTACCCCTCCTAAACCCCACCTGCTTGACACAAACAACACGTACTGGTCAACTGCCTGTACCAATGAAGCTCACACAGATGAGTAAAAGAAATGAAAAACCTAAATATCATCCTTTTCTGTAACTTTTTTAAAAAAATATTTGTAGTAGTATTAACTAAATAATTTTAAGTCTTTTTTAAATGGAATGAGTCAGCAGAGATGTACCGTGTTCTCTTCAAGTTCAAAAGTGACACAATCTGTGCTATGTAGGTAGTCAGTCAGAACTTCCATTTTATTTCCTTAAAATACATACCCATTACAGTCTTTGGGGAAAGGATTTTAGTCTTTTGGGGGTCAAGGTTCAAACAGCTTCAAAAGATGTTATTTTTATAGTGTTAGGAAGACATATTTGTCTCTGACATATCTAAAATGTGTACTGTCCTCCATGTCCTTCTTCTGTAAGAGATGTTACCATATAATTATCTCTCTAGACAAGTAACCCTCTATGCTCCTATGATCATTAGACTTGAATTTGAGCTAGACATTGTCAATTCTTTTAATGCTCTTGTTTTTCAGAGACTTTTTCATATATTGTAAAACAAGTCTGTAATGCAGGCTCACAGAATTCATTAATGTTTGTAAGCTTCAGCTTGATGGCTGTAGTCGTTTGTGTTATGAAATTCATTATGTTTAGATATCCAAAGATACAGGCAGAGGAAATGTTGAGATTTGGATTAGTCAAGGTATACTGAATATGGGTAACAAATCATTATGACCACAGTAAAACTGCTCTTATTTTAGGAGTCCTGAGTACTAAAGGACGCCCGGAACATCTGCTTTCAGTAGAAAATTCTACTGAGCCCATATTTGTATCACAAATGGTAAGAAAAGTTACTGTTGCTTCCGGGAATCCCGAACTTAGAGAATGGCTTTTTTTTTTTTCCAAAAAGTTGTAGCTTCTGTAAAAGCATGGCAAATCTGTGGCTCAGCTTCTGCACAGTAACTGTGCAGCTGCTTTCCTCTTCGAGTTGCTGCTACGGTGATATTAACGGTGAAGTGTTTGGGGGGGGCTTGTTTACTGTTCTGCCTCCTGTTGCATAATTAATACTAAAGCTTATTTTTAAATTTTAGTCTAATTTTTCCTTTGAAAAGACGTGGAACAATATTTGTTAAAACCCTAAAACTTTTTGTAGATTTTTGTTTTCATATCATAATGAAATGGACATTAATTTGTATGGAACTCTTCAATACTTAGAATTATAAGGCTTGTTTCCTTTTGATTTGTTTGTCGTGCCTTACATAGAGTGGAAACTTGTCCCTAGGGGTTCCATATAGTGATGAGCATGCGTGAGGATAAAATTAACCTGTGCTGTGAAAGGATTGCAGCAATGTCTCTGCATGACTCGAAGTAGACCTAGTGAGCAGAACAAGTGTCTCAAAAGTATGGTGGAGTACTCCATCATCAAATAAGGTTAAGAAAGATACTTCTACCTTCCTAACTTGCCTTTAGGACTTCTCATAGACTTTTGATTATTCATGGATTCCACTTCAAGAAAATTCAGCTCTGTCCTTTCAGTACTACAGTCAGTGTTACGAGTGCTTAATTCTGTGTGCATGGGCAATCCTGAATTGTCTGAGATCAGCAACTTGTATAAACTTAAATACATGTTGTTTCCCCACGACTTCTTTGGCCATAAATGAGAATAAACTTAATCAGCACTTAGAATATATACTTTAAGTTTGAGTTGTGTTTCTGGGGGTTTTGTCCCTAAAATGTCATGTGAGCTCTTGACTTCGAAGTCCAGATGATTCTGCAGGAGAGATCTTAACATATTTTCTTCCAAGACCTTGTGTTAGTGTGTGGAGATGCTTATATTTGTGTATTAAGTAATTCTATCTGCTTCTAAAATTTTGCCCACTGATACCAGAGGCTTTGATTTATGCTTTTCTGCTCTTCTTGTTCTGAAGGAGTATCCTATAGAAGCTGCAGTACAAGATGATCCTTCACTGCTATGGGAAGATAGCAGAAGACCTAAAGGTAAGAAACATTGATGGACTGCTACAGCCCCTTTTTTGTAAGAAAACTGATTAATTAGAGAAAAAGGGTGCTTTCATTTTATCTTCGGTAGTTTTCTTCATTGTAGAAACTTTTGAGTTAAAATATTCAAAGGTTTCTTTGATAAAAAGACGATAATTGTAATTTACATTCTTATATTGTGCAAATTTTACTTCAGTCTTGCTGGTATTACACTAGATCATGTAGCTCTTGTGATTAACTGAGAGGGACTTCTACCAGCACACAAGCATGTTGAGTTCCTTTTGGTAATCGAATCACTCATATCTCTGAATAGAGAATTTGCGGGGGGGACCTTTTTTGGATGCATTTTCCTGTTGTGAGTAATTGTACTACAAACGCATGTTTTTCTGCAAGCAACCTACACCATGGAAAGTATATTTTTAATCCTTAAGAATCTAAGAAATCACATTGTCGATGTCTTTTCTTTAACTTCTGAACCTGCCAGTCAGTTTGGATAAGATTTGGGGAAGCAAAGACTTTTCAAAGGCAATCCACTCTTGGATATGTGCTGTGTAGAGGAAAGAAACACAAATCAATACCCCCATTTAAGGCCAAAAAGCAATACTTTTGCTTCCTCTTTTACGCGCACAGGGGCAGCAGCTAGCTGGCTTATCAGCATGTGTGTACCAGCTGTTCGTAGTTGACAGCAGAGAAACACTGAAACTGCCACATCTTGGGTTGTTACCTCTGCTCTGCAAACAGTGGATGAAGGAAAACCTGCAATCCTTTTAGCATAACTTAAAGCTATTAAGAAAATTTGGTGTCATTTATGACGACGATTTTTTTTAATTACATTTTTTTTTCAAGTTAGAATTTGCAGGGTTTTATTGAACAGGTTGTCTGAGCTCAAGTTACCATTTATATGTCATTTTTCCCCAAATTTTATGAAAGTGTTGTCATTTGCACAGCATACTGAAATAGATTTTATTGATACCAACATTCAATACTAAATAACATTTCATTAAATGAAGCCTACCCTTACTCTCATCATGATTCAAGCCTGCTACTTAGTGAAGAGAACGAGTTTGTTGTTGCAATAGATAATGTGGTTTGTGCAGGCCACAGATTCTTTGCAGCAAAATTGTACTTGCTGTTAAAATAATGCTTTGTGTCTACCTCTAAAATAGGCCTTTTGTGTCAGTTAACCTGACAAAGTATATTTTATGTCCTTCCCCACAGATGATGTTTTTATTTCTCAATATGCTACTGGCCAGAAAGAGGCTTTGAGAGCGGTGCTAAAGCAAAAGTAAGTGTATGTTGTTCTTAGTGTCTCAGCTGTTCTATGTCTGTACAGGTGTACTACTGTACTACTTCTTCAGCTTCTGCCAAAATGTATAGCTGGTATGGAAAAAGTATTCTTTATTGTTCTCTGTTAGTATTCTTCTTCTGTCTATGAAGGTGTCCTCAGTTTATTTTAGCATTCAGAGCTCACTGGAGTATCTTGTTGATTTTACATATTTTTTGGTAATGCCTTTAGGCTGTTTGAATTAATTATCTCATGATACGAGAGTAAGGCAAGATCTGCTCTGACAGGTAATTCATTTTGTGCCAGAACCATATAATATTTTTAAAGACAGATAAGGACACGTCCTGTTTGTCCATAGACTGGAAGTCTTGAAGATCAGAAATTTAGTTGGACTTTGTTCTAGTACGTTGAACTTTGCAAAATACAACCTGTAAACATATTCCTTGTTTTGGTCGCAGTCATCACGGGGAAGTGCCTTTTATAATAGAATCTGTAACATAATCCTGAGAAATTTCCTGTGTCATGCTAAAAATGAGAATAAAAGTACTTCTTGGGCTTCAGGAGCTTCAAAGAGAAATGCCTATATAAGTAGTGATACCAGTGCTACACGCGGGAAATAATTTGCTTGGAGGGGATATGGAGGCAACAATGCTATTTACAGGCACTTGTTTATTTTTATAGAACTCAAAGTGCTCCTGTACCTAAGGAGGTGAAGGTACAGCTCTTAGGAAATGCCTCCACAGAAAAAAAACAAAGTATTGGCCAAGACACCAGGTCAACGCACAGGGAAGTTGATTCTGCAACAACTGTCGCAGCAGCAACTGCTGCTGCCATTGCTGCTGCAGCTCCACTTCTTAAAGTAAGTAGTTTGTGGGTAGCATTAGTTCTTTGTCCACGTGAAGTAGTAGGTGTTGAAATTGCTGGTAGTAGAGCCAGAGAGACTGAATGTGTCTGCTTTTTCCTATGTGTTAGTAATCTCAGACTTACTGACCAATATACCAGAGAGAACTAATTTGGATTTGGCTAAATGGGCAAACAGACAGACACAATTGATTTATCTTTTAGAAGAATTTCATAGGTTCACTAAACCACCAAAAGTTAGGTCTAACTAGGATTTTATTTGTTTGTTTCCATGTGTTCCATGGTGATGGGAAGGATGTTTCCCTTCATGCCTACACCTCTTTTGCAGTAAGGGTTGGTTGGTTGGTTGGTTTTTTTTTTTTCCCCACTTTTATTTTTTTCTCCCAGGTTCAAAATGAATTGGAAGCAAAAGTTAACTCAGTTTCAGCGTTACTTCATAAACTGCAGGAGACAGACAGACAACTGCAGCGTGTTGCTGAACAGCAAACAAACACAATGTCTCAACATGAGAAGCCCCGCTGTCATGAAAGAGTTGGTGAGCTTGAAAAACAAATGAATGCTTTCATGGTGCAACGGATTCAGCGTTTGGAAAAGTTACAAGAGCAACAAATGGATATTCAGGTATCTAAGTAAGAATGCAGAAGCCTTAGCTTAGTAATTTTTTCTGTGTCTCAGTGTTATAATAATTTGGATTATACCTTAGTATTAGAAAGAAAAGATCCAGTGGCCAGCACATGAGCTCAGAGCTGTTGGGGAAAATTTTTTTTCCTGGTTCTGTCCCAGGTATCTGCTCTGCTCCCCCCCCATAGTTTCTCTGTCTGTGGAAAGTAAATGCAAAAATTGTGGAATGTTCTCCTTCCCACTAAGAAATTGTTTAGACCTTTGTTGATTGAAGAAGCTTTCATTTAATAAGCAGCTAGTCAGATTAAAAATCTATGAACAGTTTTAAATTTTTTTATTCGGAGAGTCCTTCGGAGAGTGGTTTTTGAAAGGCAGAATAAAGTCTGTGTTCCAAGGTTGTTGTAAATGACTCTCCTCTCAAATAGCATGTCAAAGTCTGGTTAATATGATTACATGGCAAGTATTCATGCTTAGAGTTTTACTTGCGGAAACTGATGGATATATCAGAAATACTTTGTAATTTTGTCTCTCAGTCTCATCTTATCAGCTCTGCAGTCAACACGGGTGGCTTACAGAAAATTCATGTACCTTCCTCCAGTCTCATGACAAAACAATCTGAGAAGCCGGAACAGCGACTGCTTACTAACGGAGCGTCTTCATGTCAGAGGGGTTTCTTTCCCACGAGTGGTTCACCCACCCCAGGTGAAAACAAATCCTTAATATCTTACTTCCAGTGTTAGTTTTGCATTAATTTTGTTTCCATTAATACTGGATTGTATATCACATCAGTAACAAGTAGTAAACAGTTCCTCTGTGTAATTGATTTTATTGCCTAATGTACTATATAATATTTTCCATTTATTCTGAAAATGTTCCAGTTTAAATTAAAGTGAGAATTTAGTACTTACTGAGTGCTTAGTCTGCACCAAGGGAGGCCTACGCTTAACCTAAAATAATTTAACTGAGAAATACTCTATGTGGAAGCTTGCAATGAACTAGCTCATACTATGTTTGGATTTGGGGTTTTTTTGATCCCTTTATAATAGCACTTGTAAGAATGAAACTTTCTTCCTGTTTACTTTTTAACTAGTTCTGTAACATTTTGCATTTTTGTGAAAAATTCGTAATGTTGGCTTGTTTTTTTTTTTCTAGATTTGTTTTCCTATGAAGAAAATTGTTAACATTTAAATAACGTTACCTTTTTTCCCCCCCAAAGCATATTCAAGCCCATTTCAAAGTCATGCCATACATACACAAAAGTCTCCTCTAAAGACACCAGTTCCTCGGAGATATGCTCCTGAACCTGTATCAAAAAATGTGAAAATCTCAAAGAGAGAAAACCCTGTAACAGAAAAGGAAAATATTCCCAAATCCACCCATGAAGGTATGTGGGTAAGACACTCCTGTCCTCCACTGGCATGAACAGTATGGCCTGAGGGTTACTTTGTGTGGTCCTCACCTAATCTGAGCTGTTGGGTTGCTGGCACTGAAATACGTATATTCAGAATATTTGAAAGTACGTTTGAGAAAGGTTCATTATGTAGATTAGTCACTGACTCAACTAACTAAAGGTTTAATGACAGAAGTGGTGTAACCTCTGGCGTCTCGACATGACTGCTCACTGAAATGTTTTCTCAGATGAAAAATTGAATGACTGTTCACTGTGAGGTTCAAGGATCATTATATAGAATAATGAAAAACTTGGGATCTACTCAATAACTTCTTCATTATCATTGGTTGAACTGATTATTTTTTTTATAAAAACATGCATTCATAGGGTCTCCAGGCCATCATAATGAAAATAGCATCTGTAAAGCAAAAGAAGTAACTTTCTTTCACTACTTTTGATCAGTTTAGCAGCATGAAACTGAGTTTTGAAGATTTCATAAAAAATAAAGCATCTTTTTTAGCTGGTTGTGTTTAGAATTGCTTGAGGATCTAAGATAAGATGCAGCCATTGTACTCTGTCATGGACAAAGTACCTGTTTGTGTCTTCATCAGATCCTTCTCAAACTGCTGCTTCTAGCTCTCTTTCACAAAGCTGTCACATGTTCCTGTTGTTCCATGGGTCCAGGAATAGATAAAAAGAGACAGTGGAAGGAGAACAAATCTGTGACATTATGGAGAGAATGTTTCTCTGTGACTCAGTTAATTACTGTCAGTTTCATTCATCTGTTTTCTAACTTTACTATGCCTGCTTTACCTTAGCAAGGTAGATTAGTGTGAGTGGTTTTATGTGACTTATCTGAAGCAAATCTGTATTTTAAAATTTAGTAAAAATGATTTTTTATCCTTAGTGATTATTATGTAATGGTGAAATATCTGGAAAGGGAAAGTAAGTATTAAATATATTGAACAAACTTAACAGTAAATGTAACTTTTTTTTTTCTGCCTTAGCTGGAGGAAGACTTCTTGAGCATGTTGTGAATTCTCAAGAGCTGCCACTGAAGCAAACTGAGTTTTCCGAGAAGGCAACATTAAACAGTAATAAAATGAGCTGGCATTCTGACAGAGACAGGTAAATAAACGTAACGGTCCAAAACTGAGTAAGATTTTTGGCTTGTTTTCATGAAATTGAGAAAGGTGTATTAGATATTGATGGTGTCATTGAGTCAGTGGCGTGGTCCTTGAGTCTGACAAAGCTCTGCTTGAAGTGAAACACTGGAGCAGTGGTATTTCTATGCTGCTTTTGCATCTGTTGTCCTGAAGGTAGATGAAAGCTCCTTGCTAAGGATAGTTTGTAACACCTTTCTCAGAGGTCAGCAGGTGTCACTTGGAGTGCTTTTCTGTCTTCTGAGTATATTTCTTCTATTGCAGCAGCTTGTGGAGTAGTGTCAGGAAGCCAGCTATGCAGGCATTGTGTTCAAGTGGAACTGCCTATGTCAGTGAGGCTCCAAGGTGCCTGCTTGTGGGAGCTGTAGGAGAACGCTTTGTTGGGAAGGAGCAGCATCAGCAGCATACCAGTTTCTGTGCTTTAAGAGTGAGTTAGGAAATGTTTTTAGCCATCCAGTCTGAAACATATTTTCTCCAGGCAAGAGTTCGATGTCATAATTTAACTAATATAATAAGAAACAGCTACGTAAATACTGTCTTATTTATGATAGTATAGACAAAAATATTAATTGCTTCAAATGGGAAGGCATCCAAAGTTTAAATGTTGCTCTATTAGATCTGAATTTTAGATGTAGTTTCACTGTTCAAAATACCAGGATACAGCTCAAGGTGTTAAGTGGTAAAAAGAGAAAACCCAATAACCTGTCCTTAACCTCAAGTGAAAAAGCAAATTCCGTTTTACATGAAGGTTTGGTATTCTTGCACATTGAAATCATGCTCAGTTTCAAATTTGGCTACTTTCTTGGGCGATACAAGGAACTGCGAAAGTTACTTGGTGTTTCTCCCATCAGGCATACTGCCTTGCATACAGACTCATTCGCCGCTTTCGAAAGCTCCTTCCAAAATTACAATTCAATTGAGAAAACAGTGAAAAAAGCAGATGATTTACTTCAAGATCTGGGCCAGTTGAGACGAGAAATGCGTGACATGCTACAGGTAAAGTCCATGTTACTGGAATGACCAAGAGTTTGAATAAGGGGAATAAAAAATGTAGAGAAAAACTGAGAGGCCTGATATCTGTGAAAGAGTTGCCCTTGCTTCTGCCTCCATAAAAAGACTGACATTTGTTTACAATTTCTTGAAATACTCTAGTCTTCATATGTGGAAGGGCTTTGAGCCCGAGTAATGTCTCGGTGAGTACACAGTGGACTAGACTGTAGGGGCTCTTTCTGCTGTTTTACAAAACATAAAACAGGTTAAAAAAAAAAAGTTTTATTTATTTGTTGTTGTAAGGTTTCAGATGTTTTCAGTGCCTGGTTTCTGCTTGCTTTCTTGCTGTGATACTAGCACTACAGAGATGATTTAACATTCCCATTTGGGAAAGAACAATGTTCTGTTTATCTGCAGTCAACTTTAGGAATGACTTAAGCTACTTGCTTTCTCGTTTTGCCATTTCTTTTTGTAAAAAGTGCTGTTTCCAAAGAATTGCCTGGCATGCATCATTGGGTCGTTTCTCATGCTAATGGGTTTGTACCTTCGGTGCTATAATGGTTCTGTGCTGGCAATATGTGACTTGTGCCTGGCTTTTGAAAATCGAGGCTTTTATCTGTTTGTTAAACTGGTTCCACCTGGAAGGAAGGTATAGCTGATCATTTAGCCTGTCTGCTGTGGTCCTCTGGTCTTGTTAAACGTAAGCGGTGGGAAAGGAGAAAGACTTGAATATGCACAGCTTTGTGAATTGGCTTGGAGCATAATAGATTTGATTCTGTTGGTTTGCTTCTGTGGTTGAAGGTTTTGGCTTGTGTATTTTCCTAAAACTACTGTGTATTATATGCCAGTTATTTGTTACTGTACCTTTAGAAAACAGCTTCATCTGTCATATCTTACAGTATGGCTGATGCATTGTTTCATAGATTTTGTAAGATACTAGTGGGTTGCACGTTTAACTTTTCTTATTAGTAAGAGAACCAATGCCACGTGCCCCATTTACATTGCAAATATTTGCTTACCAATATTGCTAAAAACTGACATTGAATAATATTCGTTAGTATAGGCAGCACAGGACAGGATGGGAGAAGGAATGGCAGGTGAGAAAGATGCAGTTGTCATAAATGGATTCAAATGTCTTCTTATGAAAAAGGTCAATAGGAAGACAAAGATGATGAGTTCAGCAAATGTGAAGTTGAGTCAATTAGATACTTAGCTATTGACTTCTCATCATTGAGAGATGTAGAGTGAGAAGATAAATGCTTGGGGTAAATGACCACTAGCTTTGTTATACAAACGAAAGGCCTGAATTAACCAAGACAGGCTGAGATGGAACAGAAGGTGGTGCTCTAATCCAAAAGAAGTGCGCAGTGAGATTTAGTAGTTCACAGGGAATTCATTGTGCTCTAGATTTTACCTGACAGATCTGTGTTTAGGTAAGTTTCAACAGCTCTTCTTCTGTCTTTTTAGGAAGCAAATTCATGGAAGTCAGACATGAATGATCTTATTAAGGTATACCTTGAATTTTTATGGTTTGGGGTTTTTTTAATACTGTAATAATGAAACAGTTTTGCATATGCTGGCAATGAGATAACACCACAGTAACTATTTCATCCCTGTATTTTTTTGAAAAGGCTGCTGTTATGTACAGATTGCATTACTCAAAGTCAGATTTAACTTGTTCTTTGACTTGTCTTATTCAGTCTCAGTGAGCTATCTTTGAGGGTTTTATACAAGTGTCTGGCAGAGAGCTGCCGCCTCCAAACGGGCATCATGTGGGCTGCTAATGCAATTACCATTTCATGATCTGAGTCTAATTGGCAGGTCTACATCATTTTACGATTGAACATGTTTCTGTATTTCTTACATTTTCTCACAAATTTCACCTGTCTTATTGAGCTAGCATTTGTCAAAAAATTTCATTTTGAAATGAAAGCCTATATAAAATGGGTAAATAATTTGGTATTTTATCCTTTTCTCACCAGGCAAAAACAAAATCATGGGATCAGTATGTTGATTTCTATTTTGTTATGTCCACTGGTCTTTGGCAGTACACCTGTTAGAACATAAACTTTTGTTTAAATCTGATTTAATAAAAGAGTAGCCTTAAAGCCAAAGCTGATTTTCAATCTGTGAGATTTTTTTGAATTAATTCAGTTAATGCTTTCAGAGCCTACTCAAGTTTGGGTATTTTGTTTTGCGGTTTCTTTTTCTTTAAGTACATTTTTCACTTTTTAATTTTTTTTTTTGGTTCTGGAAAATGAAGCACTCTATTCGGGGCCCTCTGGGTTTCATCAGGAGTATGAAAATGGATGTGAGAACTGTAGCTGTTTGCCTCTGTGTTTCCCTGTACTTGTGTCCCTTCCTTTGTATTTAGCAGCTAATAAATGCTCAATTTTTATCTCTGTAAAAGGGTTCTGCAAAGTAAAAGGCTAATAGTTGCAAAAGGGGGAGAGGGTCATGGTGCTGTTTGGGGGGTTTATTTTGTTGTGGTAAAAATGTACGTGCATTGCCTGGTGTTTCTTGGGATAGATTGATGCCAAATGAGTGCATATATTTAGAGGATTTTGGTTTTTATTATGCTTTTAATTATACTTAAGTACTGTTACATGAAGGGGTTTGCATGTAATACTTCATGTATCTAATTGCCATCTTTTCACATGTTTATTTGCTTCAATTAGCATTGCTTCTTATATATTACATCATTTCACATTTGAGAGCTTTTGGATGTGTTTCCATTTGCTTAACCTTTAAATACATTTGCAACATACTGAATGTTCTTGTGTAATTGAAGTTGATAATAGTACCTGTAGATGGTATTTCATATGATGGCCATTGATTTGATAATAGATGAATAGGAATTCTGATCAGTGTGCAGAAAATTGAAATTACAATCTCTGATTAAAAGCTAGCACTTCTGTTTCACTTTTAGTCAAAAAAGCCTGCTGTTGTGTCTGATTTTCCTGAACTTCATCAGCTCAATAAACCATCCATCCTTCAAAATGTTAAAGTGCCGAAATCTATACTAAGAGATGCTGAAAGGATTTTGAGAGGAGTTCAAAACAATAAAAAGGTTCTTGAAGAAAATTTGGAAGCTGTTATTCGCGCAAAAGATGGGGACACCATGTACGCTTTTATTAACGCCTTGACAACGAACAGGTTAGACCCTATTACTCAGTGCTTTGTGTGACTGCTTGTGGTATGTGCTCACCTTTTATCAACTCTCCTTCAAGTTTTTTAACTCCATGCATTGAAGAAATAGTGCAGTTCCCTAAAAAAAGTATTTCTTCATTCTTCTTTGCAACCATGAGATGATTCTCTTGAACGTCAGATGTTTTTTAACCCTCCTGACGTGAACTGAATTTTGTTACTTCATGGTGTGATCTGTGCTCCAGAACTTAAATCTGAATTCTGAGACTCTATCACCTGGACAAACTGCTCTGCTGTCATGACAAGGGGACACAGCTTTTTATAGAAAAACTTGCATTAATAGGAAAATTTAATAATTCTAGACAGAAAAGGCTTCATTAACCTGTGTTACAGAATTAGTCATCCTACAGTAGATCTTTGGCTTTTGAACTTCTGCTTAATTAGTTGTGTTAAATACTCCTGCTTGAATCATAATGAAAGTTCTCTTATTGAAATGCTCTTTAATCTTGTGTTTTCCTGAGGAAGGTAACTATTCTCTTAATGTCAAGATTTTTTCAGGCATATCATCTGCTATCATTAGCTTTTAGAATAAGTAGTAATTTTTGTCGTCTGCTTTTTGTCTTTTGAGTTGGAATGTTTTTGTTGCCTTGATGAAAACAGGAACTGACCCATGGCTGCCACTTAGTTGTAGAAGTTTGTAGTAATGACAGTATATACGGTGGTGGGGACAGGGTTTGCAGGTACGTTGTATAGGAACAGATTTAGGTTTGGGAAACTCAGATAGGGTTGCTTAGTGCCTTTTGGAGACTGTAGGGGTACATAATCTTACTGTCTCTGTGTTCTGGGTTTCTCTTTTCATAGTGTTTGTAGGTCACTACTTTCCCAGGAAAACCTGTGCAATTTAAGAAGCAATGACCTAAAATAGTTTGTTCTTCTGTTTCAGAGATGTACTGGAAGAGATTCGTATCAAAAAGACTGTGGACGAGTGGATTAAGGCAATCAGCGTAGAAATCCAGGTATGGCTGGAAAAAACGAGCTCAGGTTTTTGCATTATATTTTTCTGCCTTACGTAGTTTGTCACGTCAATAGTTAAACATGATTGATTCACAACTTGAAAACATTAGAAAACTGCTTATTACTACTAGCACGTATTACGCTATAATGAAATATTTACCTCTAGTTTTAAACTTCCGTTGCTTAATGAAAATAACTGGTCATAGTTGCTGGCTAACATGAAAAACAGGCCATGCCTCAGAAGTTCAAAGTTATCCACAGATGACTCTGACAGCCTTGAAGATAAAATCTCCTTTTATTACATTTATAATTTATCTTTAGGCTGAAATGGCAAGAAATGATTCAGAACAAGTGAAATATGATCAAAAGGTCCCATGGATCAAGAGAGCCCAAAACATCAAGGCTATGAAGACTGATAAAGAAGTTAAAGGGAAAGCTCAAAAAATTCAAGGATGCTCGACAAAGAAGCCTTTATCGGCAGCTAAGCCATTACAGAAGCAAGCAGATGACGACACAAGCAAACAGAGGTTTAGAACATACTTTTCTTCTGAAAATTTGCAGAGGAAAGAAAAAAGGGCAGCTGTGAGTTCCCAAGTAGTTGGTTTCTTTTTTGGTAATGACTGCTGTGCTGTAGATTGCAGCATTCATGTGAAATGTTGTATGTGTAACTAATAATTTTAAATGACAGTGGTAGCCCTGTCCTGTGGATTTCTGTCAGAAGTCTCCTTGTTTTCATGTGCTGTAGAAGTCTAAGCTGAGTGTGTGTAACAACATAGAATTCATTGTCGTGTTATAATTTGCCTTACCCAGCACCTGCTATTTTATTCAGCTGTTAGTAAGCCTCTTGTATGTATTCTATATGCATAAGTTTTCATGTGTGCTCGCAGTTTATACTGTTTGTTGCAGAACTTCTTACTTTTTTCCTCTAGACCTTTGCAACTCTACTGATGTGTTCAGGTTTTCATACATGAACAACTGTAAATTTTTTTTTTTGGTGTGTGTCAGGGACCTGTGGATGGAAGTGCCATGGTACAAAACGAAGACTATCTGTGTCACATTTATGGGAAACCAATTTACCAGGGCCGTCGTAGCACACTCAAAAAAGCACCATATCTGAGATTCAACTCTCCCTCTCCCAAATCTAAGCTCCAAAGACCCAAGGTGACAGAGTGTGTTAGAGGTAAGTAACTCTTTGATGTGAACAAGGTGTTCTTTCCCAGTTTCTCTATTAGGAATTCCTTGTATAAATGAAACACTTTAATCACAGTGCACCTGCTCTTCATTTTAAAGCTTAAGCAACTGCAGTAGGCTTCGCAGGGAGGTGGTCGATGCCCCGTGCTTGCCAGTGTTTAAGAGGCATTTGGACAATGCCCTTAACATGCTTTAATTTTTGGTCAGCCCTGAAGTGGTCAAGCAGTTGGACTTAGATGATCATTGTAGGCCTCTTCCAACCGAACTTCTGTTCTAAAAGGTGCTCTTTTCAAAACTAAAAAATACCAGTAGGTTTGCAGATCTTTTGTGTGTATCTCACTTACTTTAGCTTGATAAATTAATACTTCTAAATTTAATAAATATATTAATATACATTTATTGTTGCCCAAGTCTTAAACAGCTGAATTGCCAGAAGTAATGACATAAGCACCCAAAAGCTGAGTGTGTTGAAAAACTGACTCAGCTTTTGATAAGGGTTACCAAGAGATGTATTCTTTATGTCAGGTTTATCCAGTCATGTCATTTAAACGATTGATTCATTCAGAGATAAGAAATCTACTGAGATTTGAAAGATTAAGGAAGCCTGATATTTCATTTCCCACTTCTAATACAGGGATTGATACTTGAAAATTTAAATTTATGAGTGTGACATCTATTAACTTGAAAATGTTGAAAGACGTGTTAATCGGAAGCATTGCTTAAGTTCAGTAAATGCAGGTAACTTCATTTTTTTAGTCAAATCAGGGTTGGAAATGGAGTAAACTCTCTGTACTAGCTTGTTAAGGTTATTTAAATGATCGATAAAAGGTTATTAGTTGATTAATGTTGAATGCCATTCATTAGTTTGGTAAGGCAGTGTTAGGATCAGAAGATTCTGATTTTCAAATCTATTCAAAATGTGTAAAAATAATAAAGTGAAACTATATGATATCCAACATAGATAAGTGTAGAGAAACTTTATCTTGAGTTAATAGAAAGTAATGTTTGCTCTAGAGAAATTCATCTGTTCATTGAAAATCACATTAATGAATATGACTTTCTTTAAGGAAACAATTATAAGGTATAAAGACAAATCTTGATCAAAGTGGATCTGGAGTAAATTAAATTCAATACACACTCTAGTTTTAAATTAGTCCACCCTGTCAGTAGTGGTAATTCTTTCAAAGTACTGTCTCAAAGAGGAGTAAAGAAAAAGGAAGAATAAAGAAAAGTACCAACTAGCATATTTATGTGAAGTAAGCAGAGTGTGTGTGTGTGTCTGTGTGTGTGTCTGTGGCACTGCTACGATGTTTATGAAAGCTGTGGAAAGTCATCTTCAGCCAGGATTAAAACATGCACTGATATCCATCTTTGTGGAACTTGTATGGGAAAACAAGTGCTATTCAAAGGCACAGCCTTTAATATCTGTTTTAAAAAATCAATGTTTTTAAGGATAGACCTGTTCAGTGTTTGCCCAGGTGTTTTTATGCTGAAGGTATGGAAAGTGTAGGATTGTGTTTGAAGTGGGTTTGCAGAGGAACATAAGTTCCTATTTTTCTCTATTTTGGTGGCCTTTTGCTCTAAATTTTCTTACAGTTGTTACGTTCATGGAATTTTCTTGGTACTTTTTTTTGTCTTTACAAATAATTAACAGTTTGAAATAGTGTATTTTAGATTTGTCTGTTTTAATTCTGTGTGTTTAATTTCCTAGTTATCTTTTCAAAACTTAACTGATTCTTAATACAGAAACTAAGGTGAATCCTTAACTGGTACGTCAGAAAAACTAATGAACTAATGTGTAGGACTACAAGGAGATGTAGATGTTATTGCTACTGTTACTGTTAAGAACTAGAAATGCTTGTCATGCAGGATGGTTAAAGAAATTTCCAAAGTGATTGCACTTTGCTGTTTTCATTATGATTGAAGCTATGGGGGAACAGCTCATCCTTCCCTGTATTTGTGCAGCAAAGAGTCTAGTCAAGATACCAGTTGCTTTAATTAGAAGTCGTTTTATACGTTGTGAGGAAGTAAAGACCATTGCAAGAAACCCACAAAGGATCACGAGGATTTTCCAGACCAAGAGGAGAAAGCTGCAGTGGAGTGCAGACAAAAAAGAAAAAAAAAAACCAAATAATAAAAAAAAACCCAACAAAACAACAATAAAACCAACCAACCAACCAAAAAAAAAAACCACAAGGGCTTATTTTTCTTCTCACTGTGGGAGAGAGTGAGCAAATTACATGATAAAAGGTAATGATGGAGAGAAAGAGTGTGTTAAGTGTAAGAGACAGTTCAAGTGATAGTGGGCACAATCGAGTTAATAGGATGACCATCAATGGAAAACTATTAGTTGGCTTCCCTCCATGCTTCCTGCACTCGTGCTTCTGTTACCCATGCAGGGAAAATACACTTGATGCAATCTGAACTGTCCTGTTTAAAAAATAATGTCCAAGTTTTTATTATACCTGTCAAAATTTTATATTCTGTATGAAATATAAGAGATTAGCATGAGAAGGCGGTGACTTGATGAGACCATGTTTTTAGGCCATTAAAATGTATGGTATAAAACATATATATGTCTTTGACAAGCACTGCTTGGTTTTTGGAGGTTGGTTTTTTTTTTACATTATGTACATCCACAGTGGCAAATCCTCAAAATAGTACAAGAATCTATTGTTAAGCTTAGTGTAGTCTTGATGCCATTTCCTGGAACTTTTTTTAGCTGCACTCTGGAGCCCAGTTGTGATCCATGAAGAAAAAGTGTTATTGGTAGAAAGTATTTGCGATTCTCATAACCCTCTGGAAGATGGGCATTATAGTCCTGGCAAAAATCTAGAAGACTTTTCAAAACTTACTTAATTTTTTAAAAGGTGATAACTTGGTATATGAAAACTACTTGACTTACTGCTTATATAAATTTATTTGACCTCTCTCGAAACGCTTCTTGTTTTTGTGGTTTTTTTTTTTTGTGAAAAATGCCAGTATACTCATTTGAAGGACCAGCATGATCTATCACTCTTTTTGACTACTGGCAATGCTGCACACCTGTAATTTAGTTTATTCTGTACAGATGTTTTTTTAATAAATTGTGTGCTAGTAAGCACTTAGTGTAGCAATAACACGATACAGTGGCCTTTAAGTTTTGGATTGATAACAGACACTTTAAAAATAATTAATCGGCAGTTCTGCTTTTGCTGAGTCCTAAATGACATTTCTCTTCTATATTTATTGGGCTTTTGTCCTTTATAGAAGGTCACAACCTTTCCAGGGAGGCCAATTTCATCATTCCAGAAACAATACCTTGTAAAGAGGCAGAAAAAGTGCCCCCTGCCCCAACCTAATTTTAATAAGTGGGTCATTCGATCATTTGATACTACCAGTTTTCTACTGGTAACATGTTTCACTCAGTAGGGTAAGAGAAATGTAAAGCTACAGGTTGCATGCAGTTGTAAGAAGCTGCTCATGTGCTTTAGCTTGTTCTCTGCTGGCGGAGAATCAAAATAAAAGAGAAAACTGCGTACTGGATCCATGCTGCATTCAATCTTCTAGAACTCCTGCATGTGACAAGTACAGTTTAAAAGCTATTTGCATGAAAACACAATGAACTCTGGATAGCCTTTACCCAAAGTGATTCTCTTCCAAGTCATACTACAGCCGTGCAGCAACATGTGTGTTTGCGGTAATAAAGCCTCCATAAAATTCCTTTCTCTATTTCACATCAGACCGCAGTTAGAGAGTTATGGTTTTTTGTCTCTATTTACTGTCAAGACAGAGACACCCCCTTGTATTCTTACCTAAGGCAAGAAAGGAAGAATACAGAATTTTTTGCATGTCACTTAAAAGAATAGCATGCCAATTAATGAGTCCTGCTTCCAAGTTTTCTGATTCTCATGGCTTTAGACCGAGGCCAGCCTTTGATACTGGCATTACTTGCCTTTGACTCTTCATCTAAGACAGTTGGTCAAGCTGCTTAATTTTTGTGCTTTCCTACATCTTGCCAATATAATGGAAAAGTAGCACTTCTGTGTTTCACTTGGGTCTCGTGAAGACAAAATAGTTAAACGTTTTTGAGGGCTGCTATTCTGAGAGATACTGCTGTGGCAGGAAAGTATAAATAATAAAATCAGGAACAGATCTGTACTCCTCTATAGTAGGAGTGTAAACAAAAGGAAACCAAGTTCAATGAGCACTTTAAAGCACCAGATTCTTAAAAAAAGAAAGAAATCTTGCTGGTGTGAGGCATGGTTAGTTCTTATGGATCTGCACCCCCAGATTCCCTTCCTGACCTAAATGTACCAGGTGATAAAGGCTTAAAAATTATTGGAAGTCGTTGGCCTTGGGTTTGATTGGCTGGAAAATCCAGACTTATTAAATTACTCTATTTTGTTAGAGCAGTTCACTGAGCTTGTTTTAAATTAGTGTTAGAATAAGGATGTTTATTTAAGACTGAAATGGCCATCTGGAGAGTCTCTCTTCAGTTATTTTATAACTCTCTCAACCATTTTCTTTGCAAATAAACTGTAGTGACTAATGCTTGGTCTCTTATGGGAAGTTGGGAAAAAAGTCCAACACTTTTATGAGTAAGAGAGCATTTCTAAAAAAAGTTGGAGTTGTTTTCTTGCATAAATTGAACTGATAAATATATGTAAAACACTAGGTTTTTAAAGCTAAATTTAATTAAATGTCTAGTTTCTGCTCAGTGCAAATAAACCTTTCAGGGGGAAATGAAAAGTTGAAAGCAATTAAAATGAGGTGCTGTGTATATACAGTACTTAATCATTCTTACTGTGAGAACCTTGTTTTTACAAGTTGGCGGTATTACAGATATGTTGCCAATTTCTGCTTTTACTCAAAAGGTCGAGGCCAGGGGGAACTGTTGGATCATGTAGTGTGACCTCTTCTAAATCACAAGCCACTGAACTGTATCTATTTATGTTACTGAGTCCAGTAATTTGTCTTTGACTAAAGAACAGTTTTTCTGGCTAACTTATGCTTTGCGGAAAGGCACGTGCTCATCATTTAAAAACATCAGAAATTCTGCCCTTAATTACTTCTTCCCATAGCTCAAAAGTAAATGTGACGCTTCAAATTTAGTATCTGATTTGTAGTGAGTTTTTGGCTTCGATTTTACAGCTACTTCAGTTTCCAGGTGATTTTCCTTAAAAAAATGAAAAAGGCCTTTTAACATCCGATCTATTTTAATATTTACGGAGATACAGAATTAGAATGGAGTGCGTGTTATCATATATGGAAGCCTTCTCCTGATCCACCTCACTCACATCCTGCTGAGACATCTGAGGATTACTTGTATCCCTTTGACCACAGCATTGTACTGTGATCTCATTGCGTTGCTTATCCAATGTGACCCTAAAGCCGTTTTCCAAGATACTTCTTTCTGACCTGTATTTTCTCATTGAAGAGTTATGACTTGCCATTCTTGTTTCTAGGCTTATAACCCATAGTTCATGTGTACAAAAAAAAAGCAGTTCTTGAGTGGATTGCCTTACTTGCTTGTCTGCATTTGTTAAAAGTCACATTATCAATCTTTATTATCCCTAAATTTTATAATAATTTACTTTTATTCTTCAAATAATTAGGAAGCTATTAAATGTGACAGAGCTAAAAAGGGCTTGCTGCCATGTGTTAACTGGCCATTAATACAGGAAGGGTGATGATTAGAAACAACAGAGGAGTAAGATGACATTTTTCAGCTGTAGTGAAGATACGGAGTTGGTTACCAATGTGATTCTTTCCAGGTTCATTTTCCTAATGCCTACAAAATAGCAGTAGCAGCACTTCTGTTTGATTCATGATTGTTTACTGCTTTTTCGGGGATATTTAAGGCAGTTTTTATCCATTTAGATTAAAGTTAGCAAATTCCCTAATAATATTCACTGTTTGCAAAGAATATAGGTTGATTAAGACCCTGCATGACTCTATAGTGAGAAATGCAACATCGCAGTAAGCATTCTCCTCTGCTACATGCTTAGGCATTGTTACATACACATAACTTCTGGCTGGCTATTTAACAATACACTTTCAAAACTGGACCAAAAAATCGGTGGCTCCTCGATGTTGTAAGTCAAGACTTTTGAGTATTAGTTATGGCTTTATTTTCTAGTAGCAAGGAGTTGTTAAACCAGGAATCTGTAGATTATACCTGGTTTTTTGACTATTGTCAATATTGTGGCTGGAGACAAACTGCACATTTATAAAATGAGGCAGTTAATCAGATGAGGGAGAGATCAGTTTGGCTATATTCTATATCCTGTTTTTTCATGCCAGGCTGGTGTGCTGTTCTAATGCCATATTTCAAACCTAAATGATGGTTTTCTTCTTACCTGCTAAACTGCACATTTCATTCCAACCTGCTACAATCCTTGTGTCCTTCTCTTCACATTTCTGTGTCTTTATTTGCTAGACTTGGATGTTCAAAAATTATAATTTTAATTCCATCGTTGCTGTCAATACTGTGACATCTAACTTCGCACTTCTAGATTGTACCCTTCCTGTCTCACTCCCTTGCTCCCTTCATCCCACAGCAAAAATATATTACTCTTTCATTTGAAGGGCTTAAATTAGTAGCGTATGATACTATTCTGTTTGTACATGCATTGACGACGTGTGGTTTATCTGCTCTTCTTTCAGGTACAAAGGTAAAGTCAGCAAAAACTCAGACGTCTCGCACACAGAAGGTAGTAACCAGCCCTAGGAAACAGCATCCTGTGTATGCACTTAGCCAAGAAAATCAGTATCTCTTTAGTCCAAGTCAAGATGTACCTGCAGTCTGTGGTCCACTTGAAGGTCACTTAATTCCTATGGCTATTCCACTAGGTAGGAGCAAATAACCTGTAGAAGGGAGGTGTGATGGTTAATTACCTCTACTTCATTAAAATACAGCTTACATCGTCTTAAGTCAGTGATTTGCCCTGGCCCATGAGATTTGCAGCTGCCCTTCTCATGGGGAAATCTACATGGGGGAACAGTTTAAAATGTTCTTGTTCTCATTCTTCCTGCTGGATGTCTGGTGACACCCTGACAGAGCTGTTATTTACTTAGCTGAATATACCGCCTCTGGTACACTTTACATTTCTAGGGTTCTTGTTCTGGCTTTAAGTTTGGTATCCATGTTAGCGGCAGCTGAATCATTGTCCCTTGGGTTCAACATTTATGACGACTTCAGCCCAACAATTTCAGTAGAAATGTGCCAAACGCACTTAAATTCATTGTCATGGCTTCTGTATTTTTGGACCTTCAACAGAACGTTTATATAGGCCTTGTTTTGGGAAGGGTTAGTATTATATTGGCCTTTAAAGAAGATAATTATTTAAGAAAAGTATAACATCCCACAATTTTTTGTTTGAGACACCCGAAGTGTAATAGTATTTTCAATATGATAAAGAAAATGTGAGGTGGGGGGGGAAGCGTGGTGAGTAATTTTTGAATGGCAAACACAACGTAGTTCTCCTTTTCAGCAGAAGGTGTCACTGTAGTCAAGAAAAGGGAGTAATTTTTAAAAAACGCAGTGTTGACTTTATAGCTTCTGCTGGGAAAGCTTTCAAATCACCTTGTGAAGCCCTGTACCCTAGCTTCTGCTAATAGGGGACTTTTAAATTAGTGTGTAATTGCACATGAGATCTCAGTCTGATATAAAACAGACACACAGAATTTAATTTTAATTAACTGATTAATTTACTGACTTCAGAGATTTATATAAATCTTTAATTATTTTTCAACTGTCCTTAGGTCAAACCCAAATTAGCGACATCCCACTGCAGCCTGCTGGAGTAGTTATAGGTAAACCGCATCCTGTTACAGTTACAACCTCTCTTCCTCAAGTGCCACCAAAACCACCGGTTGAGATAAAAAAACCAAACATAGCTGTAATAGAGATGAGATCAGAGAGAAAGGATCCACCTCAATTGTCTGTGCAGGTACATGTCAAGAGTGATGATTTTTTGTTTGTTTGTTTGTTTATCTTAATAAATGCCAACTAAAGGCAGTCCCATCCATCAGTAACTTACTTTGACATCAACAGATGGTTTTCAGTAAGCATTAGAAACTTACCAAATGGATGGACCAAAGAGTTGTCATGCTATAGTAATACTTTTATTCATATCTTAACAATTACCCTTATTATTTAACCAAAATAGAAAACACTTTCTTCCATAATTCACCTATGCAGGGTGTTTGTAAAATAGTTCTATGTCACCTTTTCTTCTTAAATGAGATTTTTGAGCCAGAACAAACTTTGAATTAAAATAAATGTCACTTTCCTTGGATGAATGCTTTAGCCTTTAAGATTTCTGTTTCCATCATGATAGTCAACCCAAGAATTTTACTTCTGTTTAATCAACCGTTGCAGACCTTTCCTAGTGGGTTGGGGTTTTTTAATTTATTTTTTACATCTGTCTTTTGCTAAAGAAGTTAACGTTTCTTACTTGTTCATTATTTTGGATTCAAATTGTTGAGAATATACACACTCCTACACACACCTTTCAGATACAAATGATTAATGGAACTCCAAGTTAAATAGAGGTAGAGGACGTGGCTTGTTCCCTTGCTGTATCGCTGTTTTTCACCCACATGCATTTTGATGTTATTTCACCCAGTTCTTAAATGTTTAAGGTGATTTTTAAATTATTTTCTTTTCTCCAAAGAATTAAGCATTTAAGTCTTTGTTATTAAAAAAACCCAACAAAACAAAACCAAAACTGTTTTGATGCTGTAATGGACATGCCTTTATTACGAACTATATTGTAATACAATTAGCCCTTTATTCTACCGTACCAGATGTATGACAATGTGAAACCAATCACCAGCCTACACAGGGGCTTGTAGGCCAACAGAGTGTAAACGAATTGCAAGTCAAATGCACATCTGCTATGTAAATAGTTATAGGTATACTCACCTTTTGTCACATGCAAGGCAAAGTATCAGGGAATTAGAGGACAGGAGAAATGAGGTACTGCATGAAAAGAGGCAAATATTTCTGGGGCTAGTTTTCGTACATTACAGTATTTTGTTTTTCAGAACCAAGTTACTATCAGATACAGGTATGAAAAAAAAGGTCACTGAAGTTTAGTGGCTCAGTAGCAAGTGGAAGATAGAATCTAAAAAGTCCAACGATAGTAGCCGAGCTAATAATAAATTTACAGATTAGTGCTTTTTTCTGTTCTAGGTGTTACCAAATGTAGATATCGACAGTATTTCAAGTGACAGTGTGAGTGTAAACCATGTTCTTCCAAGCTCTGAGCCTGCACTTCCTCCTGTCAATGCTGTAATACAGGTATTAATTGGTCTAAACATCTGTGAATTCAAATTATTTGAAAAGAAAATATGTTAAATTACTACAAAGTTATCTCATTATCTTGTTTTAGTTAGAGAAATTAGACAGTTCCAGGAAAAGTGGAGTAATTGTTCTGAAGAGGTATTTATTAAAGAAAATGAAAAATTGCAGCAATATGCTGTTCTTCCAAGATTAAATAATTACCATAGCAAAATTCTAAGAAAAACAGCATTTCTCTGTTCTGTTAAGAGTTGTAATCCCTTATTGGCCCATGTCTGTCTTATTCATACCAGCTTCAGTGTTCTGGCATCAAGACTGAGCATGTTCTTCATTCCTCCATCTGTGGCTTGGCTGTACTTGAGTGGTTAGTGGCATGTATGCGTAGACTGTTCACTGGTAGCCTGTTGTGTGTGGAGCTGGCCAGTCTGCTCTATTCTCCTTCCATATAACTTTTCAGAAGCGTTTTTGATCAAATCTAAGCAGCAATGAAGGTTTTTGTGCAACAAAAAGGTTAACTGCTACGTGATGAATTATAAGGCTGTAAACTAGGGCACATGTTTACAGGACAGCATGTTGTTTCTTCCAGTGGACTTCTGTCTTGTGCGTTGCACAGACCAGACAGTGTGAAGGCATGGAGATGCAGTGATTATTTTTGTGTAGTTATTGTACCTTCTGTTTTCCCTGTGTGTTAGCTGCTATTCTGACTTAAGGAGTTAGCTCCTCTGGAGTTCTCTGTGGTCCAGTTACTCACTAAGACAGAGACCATGGACTGAAATAGTGGTTATTACTTAAAAATTATATTCAATAACACTGTAGAAATCACACACAAGTAAATTGCTTAAGACACTCCTAGCCTCTTGTGGGCTATGTTTTACAATATTTTGTCATACTGGTTTTCTAATAAGAGTTACAGGTATTGCCTTAGAACTTTTGATGTTGAGAGATTCCATTAGATTGGGTAACAGTATGCTGACAACTAAAACCTACAAGAAAAAGGTCTAATATTCTCTCTTTATGCTATGCAAAGAAATTCTTCCTAACTTTTAAGGTGGGTAAAGCATTTTTTTCTGGATTCAGGCTATTGACTGTGAGTGGTGATTTAATTGCATTTCTGTCATGAAGTTTTTCTGCTAATGCATTCTTTTCCCCCCAGTATGAAATACTTAACAATTTCCGTCTGTCTTTATAAGACTCCAGAAGATATACATAGTGAGGAGGAAGATACAAAGTTTCCGGGAACTAATTTCATTGGTGTTCCTGGTGTCGTGCAGGTAATTATATTGCAAAGGTGTCCTTTGCTTTTAAACATTTTTGTATTTATTTTATATTATTCTGTCATAACTGAAAACACAATGTAGAAAATCAGTTTGCTTTACTGGCAACTTAAAAACTATCCCCTGTGAGCAACACTGGACTGTTTACAGTGGTATAAACAATATTAGAAATCATTATGTGTTAGTAAGTAAAGGACATATGAAGAATTACAATAAAAAAATAAAATTAGGCTTTATTTGGATGTGTTAGAATCCACTAGAATAAAAGTAGTCCTCTAAAATCAGCGGTGATTATAGCACTTAGATTTCACCATTTCAAACTCTAAATGTAAGGCATATATACGATGCTCTTACAGATTTTAAGAAAGATGACCTATATTTTAAAATGCAAAAGTATTTTCTGTGGGTTCCCTTTCAGAAGATTTCAGTGTAGAACAATTTGCATATGCTTTTGAGGTCTTAAAATGCTTTAGTGTAATATTTCAGTCAAACATTACGTAACTAAAAAACCAAGACAAGCAGTGCACATGAGTATATGCGTACAACGTGTACTGCTCCTCTCATGGGTCCCATTAAGAGCTTACAAATTTTTTCTTTTGCTGGATGCCTTGTTAGTGTGTCTGTGCATGTTTAATAAGATTGTTGTTTCTGGATTTTGATAACGTGGGTTTACTTGTTACTCTTTTATAGTTTAATTTTTTAGGTAGCAAGTCCTTTTTTTAGTTAGCTGACCTCTTGTCAGTGAGAGTGGGGGCTGACAAATGCTCAAGGTTGGTGAACCAGCCTGTATTTCCCTTCTCCAGAGTAAGAGCAGAAACAGAAATGCAATGGTATCTGGGAAAGGCTGCCTCTGAAGGCAGCAAGATGCTGCCGCCCAGCTGTTGTGGAGTGTCTTGCCTCTGTGGAAGATGAAAGCTTCCACCTCCTGCTGCATTTAGGACTCAGTAAATACCAGGAGCTTGAAATTGTTGTTGCTGCCTAGTATTTCTCTTGAAGTGCTTCTTCCTCAAGCTTCTTTCCAGTGAGCTAGACTTGCTGTGTGCATATCAAAATCTACCCAAACATGTATTCTCTTTACCTGTTTCACGTGCTCCTGACCCCAGGATTAGAGGGGACTTCAAATATTAACTCTATACCCTACAGGTCAGTATGGTAGATTTATTTTTAAAATTAATTCATCATTTAACATTATCTTAGTCAAAACAGTTCTAAAGGGGTGGTTTACCTATTGGAAGTGGGGAAATGCTTCATTCATTTTTAGTTTCAAAATTACGTTATGTTATTGGAGGGGAGGAATTAAATCTATTTGGACAACTTTCTTCTGTTTGTAAAAAAAAAAAAGCTTTATTTTATAAAAATAAATAGGAAAGCTATCTAAGAAATCAGTTAATGGACTAACAAAAAAAGTGCTGCCATGTTAAATTTTTTATATGTGAATAATAGTTATTCATCTTTTCTTTTTTTCACTTTTCTCCTGGATTGCTTTTATCTTTTATTTTTGGCAATGGATGTATTTTAACCACAATACCAAAATCTGTTCCAAGTGAAACATATGTTTGGCCTGTGACCACACAGACAATGTTCTCAAAAATGTGCAATGCAAACACAGTGTGGAAGCATAAAATCAACCTCTGGAGTGGCAGGGGTTTTTAAGACATCAAAAGAAAGCAAAGTTACTGTTATCAGAGAGGCTTCAGATTCATGAAAAAATGTGCATAAAATGCTCTACAGGAAAAATAGCTTATTATTGTCTTCCCCCCACACCCTTTTTATTATAAAAACTTAATTCTATTAGAACTGAAGAGGATAAGTATTTGTGTGAAATATCTTTTTTTTTTTTTTGCCTCCTCCTCCTCCTCTTTTTTTTTCTGTTTTTTCTTCCCTGGTGGATATTGCAAAAAGGCTTCAGGACCCTGGCCCAGGCATTTCCTTTTCCTAGGATTTGTTCTACCTTTTCTACGAGAAGATACTTATTTAAGAGATACTGAAGAGTTGCAGTGCTAGCTGTTAGCGTTGGTAGCCCAAGAGAGGCAAGGCTGCCGCAGCTGCCTGCTCCTAGGTCCAGCCAGAAGTGAGGCTGAGGGCGGATTGCCAGTAGGCAATAATACAAAAATGCAAACACACGTACACACTACGCGTACAGATACATGTACACAAGCGGGTGTACGGATCAGCAGTCAAACAGCACCAACGTGCTGATCCTGTTCCCCTCTCTGGCAGTTCAGGGTGGAGGTCTGGGATATATGTGTGCTGGTGTGTATGTACATATATATATGTGTGTGCGTGTGTATACATATATATATGTAGTTATACACACACACAGTGTGGATCCCTCCAGTATCTGGCATTAGACACAGTCTACCCAGTAGCTGACCCTGGGTCGTTGCCTTCCTCAGCTCTGGCAGCTGGACATGCGATCCCCTGAAAGCCCCTTGCTCAGGAAAATCATTGGAAATGGCATTTAGTGAGGAGACAGGCCAGACTGCGCTGCTCAGGCATAGGGCGAGGCCAGGCAAGCGTGCTGACCAGCCGCTTTTGTCCCCTTATCCCTCTATTTTCCCACACCTATACCTCTCCGAGCCACCTTGGTCTTTCCCTTTCTACACCTCTGGTTCTTCCCCGTAAACACCATATAAAAAGTGTTGTACCATCCCAAAATACTCTTCCCTGCCTCCCATAGTAAGTCATCGTGTCATCACCTCATCCAAATACATCAGCCCAATCTCAGGAAAGGTGCTACAGCCTTTCCGTGGGCTTGTCTTGCTGGGTTTGACTCCTGGATGCTGGGGCTGAGCCCTCTCCTGTGATAGCCCTGGGAGTAGGGCTGGGGTGCTCAGTTGTTGTATTAGGTTATTCTCCCACCTGTTGTCGTTCTTCCGTGCTCCTTTCTGTGGGTGGAGACAAATCTTTTATCACATTACCTAAGAGTAATTTAACAGTTTTGAGGTCTAATGCAACGTGTCCCAAACTGTAAAACACACCCTGCCGTGGGAAGAAGTGATATGCCTTGTTCTCCCTTTGCAACCTTGCTCTCTAGCATTTAAAGACCCAGAGCTCTATCCTCCAAAACAGTTAAATTAGGTTCTCTTTTTCACAATAAGAAGAATCACATGTGGAATAAAGAAGAAAAAGCTTTGATTTACACACAGTTTTGATTTACACACTTCTTTATTTTTGATTGATGGTTGCACCTGCAACAAAATAGGTTCAGACTTTCTGCACAGAAGAGGCTTCATTAGGCCAGCCCTTGCATGGACCCAGAGTGAGAAACTTGCTCAGCTAACATGAGCCCAGAACGGACTCTCAAGATTTATTGAGTCTGCTTTCCAGATCTCATGAACAGCCACATCCTGCAGTACCTTTAGCAAACTTACTAGGATTTAAGATTAGAGGCACTTTTGCTCCCTCTGAACATGCCCTGATGGCAAGGTGGGGACATGTTTCTCAGCATTTTTGCTTTCGTTTTGAATACCACTGCAAAATATATAACCTGCAGAGACCAGAGTAAATGTATTTTCCTCAGCCCTGGTTTCCGTAGATGCTCTTTTTGGGGCACTGATTTTTTAACATGTGTAACTCTTCAGACAAAAGATCACAGGTGGCACCTGCAATGCAGCCTGACCTTGAGTGTGAAAATTGCTTTAGAAATCTGTCATGAAGAAATCCATGACTAAGTTTTGGATGGCTTTAATAAAAGACTATGAATATACATGTTTGGTAATGCAACAAAATTAATCTATACCACCTAATCATTTCAAACATTTTTTAATTATCTGAACGTAATTTGGGAAATAGAGTTTCGGCTCGATACTTTATCATAAAGTACAGTGATTAATATTCCAATCATATCTGAAAGACTTTCTAATTTATGCTGTATTTTGATTGGGAGTGGTGATAGATATTTTCAACAGTCTCCAGGGAGGTAAAATGCAGAATTGAGTGCAGATTATTCAGGATTGGTCTACAAGGTGATATATGTGCAAGTTCTATCTGTGTAATTAAATACTGACGTATTATATTAGTTTTTTATTTCATCAGAGGTAATATATCACCCCAAAATGAATATAATTTTCTTTTGGACTTGTGCACTATTAAATATAAAATATTTTTGCCCATAGTTTAGAAATGCAGGAGAACTGTAAAAGTTTGTCAGAAGTTACTAAATATATGTAAGATTTGTTGTATGTACTTGGTTTATTTAATCCAGATGTTTGTATTTTGCATACTTTCAGAAAAGATTATATTAAATAGGCAACACCAAAGAAAATTTATGGAGTAATGCAGTCGGAAGAAAATGCGTAATGAAACACTGGACAAAGACGTCTTTACATTTGCTGTCAGAATGAATTATGGTTATGAATACATATATCCCAACAGAATGAACTGCTTATCAGCTTGCGAGGCATCCAGTGGCATTTGGGGTTTAACTTTCCTGTATTATTTCTGTGCCTAGAATGGTTTAGAGATCTTTGCTTGTCACCCGAGAATACACGTTCTGTGTTGCCCGCTTTGTAAGTTACAGCCTTTTTTTGAAGAATTATTGCTATTTAAAGATCCAGAAAGATCCCACTCCCCAATAGCTATGTGTCGTAATACCCATTAGGGACCTATCTGACTTTTCAGTTTTAAAGTATATTAAGGCAGGAGAGAAGTATTAATGCTGGGTTGGGGAAGGAGACAGGAAAACGTTTGGGTTTTTTTTCCTTCTTTCTATTTTTAGAGATTTATTCTTTTATTCATAGAAAATATATAGCTTTTTATTTTATGGGTTAAAAGTAGATTTAATTTATGTAAGGGAAAAGAAGACTTTTTTATCCTTTCACTGTGTTGGAGATCAATCTTAGTAAATGTAGATTTACAGTGAGCTCTTTTATGCAAACTTCACACACTTCTCACTGGTAATTTAGGGCTCAGCTCTTCGTCTCTTTCTGGCATGCCAGATTTCCTTCTTAGAGAATCATATTACTATTAGAGACATTTGTTTTTAATATTATGAGTGAAAGATGCAGGTTCTCATCCATCACAAGACATTTCTAAAACGCTACGTTACGATGTGACGGGTTGGTGACTGTTTTGGGGGGACTTAATGCTATGTATGTGTGGGGGGGGAAAGGAGGGTGGCATCTTTGGAAACAGTCAAACATAGCGCACACTGAGTAACTTTCATAACTTTTAGAAATAGCACATTAAGGTTAAATTCAAGGTGTCTGTGAGGATCTTGTGAACTGATTACCCAGAAATACATTTTAAGTTTCAGCAGCTGATGTTAGTGAAAGTGAAAGCATGCATGTAACATGTGTGTAAACTATTAATGTCTAGTCTTCAGTAAAAGTTTAATTTCTAAAAAAAACCCAACAACAATAAAAACCCCCAAACCTCCAAAAAAACTAACCCAACAAGTGACTGTAGAAAGTTTCCTAAACTTCTTTGTTTAAAGGAGGAGCATTTCTGTGGTATATATTAAACTGACTTATGTCACAAGTAAATTTCTCAAGGATTAGCATTACCGTTGGCTGCCTTCCCTGTGCAGCACAGGCAGGAAATGTGAGCCAAATCGTGTTTTACTTAGCAGTTCTTATAGACTTACACAGATTTATGATTTGCTAAGTTTAGAATTGTATCAATTAACTACAACATACTAAGAAGGGAGAATGTGGTTTGTGTGCTGTGACCCATCTACAAATGTTTCTCAAAGGAAAAAATCTGATGGTTACCTCGATGACATTGCCTTCCAGAAATGCGCCGTAACTTAATTTACTACTTATTTATTAGGATCAGGAAGAGGAGAGAGATGAAATTCCAGAATTCTTTGAGCCTCTTCTGGAGCTTAATGGACAGTTTAGAGTTGCCTCGCCAAAATACAATGGTCCTTTGTTTCCTCCAGTGGCTTCTGCTCCTCAGCAGTCTTCTGATGTTTTGGATGAACTGATTCAGAAGAGAGAAAGTATAGAAAGCAGGTTGATAAATTGGTGAGTTGCAATATAACAAAGTGGCGAGAGAACATATATGGAAGAAAGGATGACTCTGTAAGAATACCTTCCCTTTCTTCTCCTCCCCTCCCTTCCCTTCTCCTCTTTCCTTCGATCTGCCTTGCATTTTATGTTAAGAATGCTCTTTTGTATACTTTGAGGTGTCTTGGTGTTTGCTGACAGTTAAACAGGTTTTATTCTACTAGGGTGGAACAAGAAATAATGGCAAAAATTATCAGTGGGATGCACCCAGTTCAGAAAGAAACAGTGCCCAACATTAGCTCCTCAGAGAGTGAAGACAGTGAGACTGTAACCTCTGACATTGGTAAGTAGGAGTTATTGTTCTCAGCAGATAGATTATCTCAATTTTCGGCTAATTTTAACAAGCTGTGTAGGTACATGTTGCCTGAGCCTAATAGTGGCTAATGCTGAACCGGTGAAAATATAAAATGCCAAAGTGCATGCTTTAATTTACGTTGAGGCAGAGCAAACATTATGAGGCCATTGAAATAAATTGTCTAAAAAAACCTGCAAAGAACACATAAAACATAGCACTGTAGAAATCAGCTTCTGATATTGGCCCTCTAAATCAGGTTTGGCATTTTGCTAAGCCTGTAATGTTTGTTTGTCTTCTGTTAATAGCTATGTCAAAAATTATGTCCGTTATATATGTGTGAGAATGGGAGACAAATGCATTTCTCCTGTGATGTCACTGCCCTTTGCTGCTGCCTTCTTTTATGATTCTGAATTGCTTCTCTACTGTTATTCCTTTATCTTTAAAATAAAAAAGCGCACTTTTTGCAAAGACATGTTTAAAAGTTCAGAGAGAATAAAATAAGTGGCTGCAGTGTGGTAAATACATTTTAAGAAGTGAGACCTGGACATGTGCTTTATGTTTCTTCATTTTCAGTTGAAGTTGCAGGTGGTGGAGGATTTCAACTCTTTATCAATGCTGGCATGCCTGTGGACTCAGAAATGATAAGTCATTTTGTAAATGAAGCTCTCAGTGAGACAATTGCAACCATGCTGGGTAACAGGCAGGCTCAGAAAGCAGTTCCTGCTACAAACGTTCTTCCAAGTACAAAGATTACGGTGGTAAGAGGCTGTTTTATTTAAGCTTTCCTACTGAAGTTGTAAGGGGTAATTTCTTCATGGCATGGTGGTTCAACTGCTGCAAGACAAAGATGACAGAAGACGACTGATGAACTGAATGTACATAACTTGCATTTTTGAGTATTCCTTATTATACCCCAGCAAGCAACACGATAAAATCTGTTTCACTGTTAAAAAAAAAATAATAAAAAAATAATTAATTCCTTTGTGCTGCATACAACATGCTATATTTATTTATTTACTTTAAGGCTGAGCACAAAACTGGTTTCTAAGGGAAGAACTTGGTATTTAATTTCATATTGTCAAAAGATAGCATGGGTTATTTTCAACAACAATAGCTATAGTACCTTCTTAGGAAAAAATGGATGAAGAAACTAATTTCTTCATATAAGAAGAAATAGAATATTTTTGGTCTTATGGGCTTGCATCCATTCTTTGCTATCTGTAAAAATGAGTATTATTTCTTTCTAAGTTTGGAGTTCAGTAGTTTTCAGTAAATGCTTAAATGATTAGTAGAGCTTCCTGTACTACAGGATATTTTCCTCTGTTCCCTGTGATTATCAAATGACAGCTGGCTCTTATTTCGATAACAACATGGCTGTTCTACAATCTGGTGTTGTGTAAGGTCTTTGGGATGAATGTGGAAATGGCTGTGCTTAGAAATCAAACTATACAAAGGTTTGTTGAAAGGGAGATCAATTATTCTATTTTGCTATGGTGCACATAGACTGAAATACCAGCTAGTGCCTGCTGTAAGTGACCAACAGAGTATCCTGTAGCCAAAAGTAATCATTTCCCTGCTGTAGGCTTAAATACAGCCCTCCCGCATCTAAAGAGCTCTCCACTCCACTACAGATTGAGGGTATGATGTTACAGAGGACTGTTCTTTGTAGCTTGTTCTGATACTTAGAAACCTCTTCTAATAACCATTCTACATTTACTAATGGCCCTCTTAAGCTTTCTTGTTTCTGTACCAACTTAAACTGAAACGTCCTTAGGCTGAAATGGTTGTTTTCTCCTTACTATATATATATTCATTTGTGCACTTACAGAGATTAGCTTTGTCCTCTTCAGCCTTTGTTTGATTACGCTAAGTAGAGCAATCATCCCTATACATACCATTTTTCAACTCTTACTGATGGGCAGCCCTTTTATGTTTTCCAATTTAGATTGGTCTTGGTCACATCAAACGCTAATATGGTAATACACATTTTTAATAAAACTGTGGTATGTAAATGGGGTTTCCTCAGTGCTTTGTGCTATAGCAGTGATACTCTCCAGCCTCTATTGGAATCTCATGGAGCCAGTTGGGTTTTTTAAAGTTTTTCCACATTTGTGGCTAATAGTTATCTTTTGGGTAACTTGCACATTCATGAGTTTTTTTTTCTTCTCCTTTGTTGTCTTCTTAGCTTATAGCAGAAGTTCTTGAATACATAGTTTGAGTTCTTGATCTGCCCCTTCTTACTGTGAAGTTTCCTCTCTAGAACTTCAGCTGGCCAGTTACTGAGTTCTTTGGTGTTCACACAGTTGTATGCGAACAGCCAAATGTGTTAGCATGTCACACTTCCCCTAAGAGCTGTTAATAAAAATCATCAGACTGAGGGCTTATTATTCAGAAACTAGTCTGGAAGCCTTCCTTTAGCCCCATTATCTTGTTTCCTTAAAAAACATCAGAGAGCAGGGCTGGAAGACACCTGGAAAGGTCCATCATATTCTTCCATAGCAGGCTGAATGACAGCCATCATACTTGCTTGTCAGATTTATCTCCATCACTGTCATTTTTTAAGGAACATCATAACTGTGTGCTTATTTTAGTGCTTTACTGCCTTAGCTATTTTTTTTTTTGTAATCTTCTCTTTACCTGATTCTCTTAGCATAAAATTTGGCTCAATTTTATCCATGTCACAAAATATTTTCTTGCTTAACATTGTATCAAATGCTTTATTAAAATTTGTATAATCATATAATTCATATTTTGACTGGACATTAGGAAGCATTTCTTTACCCAGAGGGCTGTCAAACACTGAAACAGGCCTGTCAGTGTTTAAGAGCCATTTGCACAGTGCCCTTAACAACATGCTTAAACTTTTGGTCAGGCCTGAACTGGTCAGGCAGTTGGACTGGATGATCATTGTGGGTGCCTTCCAACTGCAATAGTTCTATTCTATTCTATACATAATGATTTCCAAATGTAATCATTCTCAAGCATAATTTACTGGGTTTTAATTGATTTTTTCAGGTATACCATTTAGCCTGGTGAAACTTTATGTTTAGATGGAGGAGTTGGTCCATCTAAACCACAAAGGTTCATTAAACATGTGTCTAAGCAACAACTGTTCCTGTTCTGTGATAACCTGCTTTTCTCTCTCTTCCTCAGCTAACTCTGGAGATACTTGGAAGATAGGGATTTTGCACTGAGATAATAACTGTGGTTATGATTTTTTTTTTTTCCTGCAGGAGACTCTTGTGCCTACTCCATTGCCAACACCCCAGGCCACGCCACCACAAACACCGCCTTCAGAAAAAGAATTGCCTCCAGTCAAAACTCCAGAGTCTCCTCTGTCTCTTACAGAAATGAGTGGGGATGTTCATGAACATGAAAAAATTAAAGAAACAGGTAGTGAAAATAATAATTGAAGTTTAGAAGTAGCAAATATGCTTTAATCTCCTGCCTTTAATTTTCTTCTTCAAAGACACTTTATTTCTCAGGATAAATATTCTTGAGGCTATAATTCAAGTGGGAACTCATGTAGTACAAAAATTATGGGCTCATTCATATGAAAAGCAAACATCATCTATTTGGTAACAGTTCTGTTTTCCAACTTAATGCACATTTTTATGGTCTGTGTGATTTCTACCCCTCCCAGCCCCTCCACGTTTTTTCACATCAGAAAAATAGCTGTGTTGTGCTCCTTCCTGTGTTTCTAATGTTAATTAATCCAAATTTTTACTTTCCAAGTAAAGCAGCTTAGTTTTTAAAATGCTGAGCAGTCTCCCTTATGAAAGGAAATAAGCAATTGAGGTTTTATGCTAGCTCCTTCAGATGCCAACACTGTACTTAAAAGAAACTAGTTTTAATCTAGTCTAGTAGCTATCAAAAGGTGTCACAAACATTACAAGGGCTTAGCGGAACTGACCGATTCTCTGTCTGAGATATACTTCCTGCTTTCCTTTCTGATCTGAAATTTGGCTTCACACATGCAGGAGTTGAGATTCCAGCTGCCACTAGTCGTGTTGGCACACCTGTGGTTACCCCTGTCAGTACCCCACCTAGAACAACCACACCAAGCCCTCCTGCCTCAGAACGGGTCTCCATAGCTGCAAAAATGGAAAGTGCAAAGCCTCCAAACCCATGGGATGATGCAGAACTTCCTCTGGAAGAAGAGAAACCCAGTCCTTTAACTGAAGAATCAGTCCTTCCCAAGGCTGTGTGAGTTGAACAGGCTGCACGGTTTTCTCATTTCTTAAAAAAATTAATATATTATTTCAACATATATCCTCAAAATATCAGTAGAGAAGTTATTAACGTGTACATCACGAGGCACTGAGATAAGCCAGGATTCTTTTTTGGAACTGCTTGACTTCTATTTTGGAGAAAAATGCGAAATTTGGACTTTCTCAGAATGTACTGGTCCTTATTCATTGCCCTGTTGAACATTGGACTTAGTAAACTGGTAATGTTAAACCTACCAGTAATAAAAGTACTGACAATGAAATATTGTATTATTTGGATTTTATTTTTCCTATTACTTCAGTGGGAATACATGTGGTAATTATTAGTTATAAGCAGAAATTAATTAATAATGTTATTTAACCATGTTGATTCTTGGACTTTTCTGTAAAATGCTGTGCTCTTTCATTTGAAAAAACACTTGCAAATTAATTTCTTTTTGGTATTGATTTAAGACGTTTGCCTGTATTCTTCAATGCATTTTGTTGTATTCACAATGCATATTCTTATATTTTAGTGAGATGTCAGTGGCTAATGATGAGGAACCAGAGGCCTTGATTTTACCATCTCAGCAATTGTCAGCAAGGCCCTTCGAATTGCTTCCTTGCAACCCACAGGCTCCATCCCCTGTGCCTACAGTTAGTTCTGGGCAGTCCACGCAGGAAAGCAGCCTTACCCTCACAGAAACAGAAACAGAAACTGCAGACAGACCCATCTCAGAAGGGGAGGTACTCTTCAGCTATGGACAGATGCTGGCTGCAAGAGGTAACTAACTAGGCAAATTTATGGAAATGAGAACTTGGATTAATTTTTTTTCTTTATAAAATTCTCTTCCAGTCTACTGAAGTTACATTTCATACATTTTCTGGTAAAACTGCAAGCATTAACCTGGCCTCTAACTTTCAGTTCATGGTTTTGGATTTAAGAGACCTCGTTGCTCTTTTCCTTGTTTCTGAACAAAATGCTTCTGTTTCCTAATGAAAGAAGATTAAATCTGCTCTTTTGTTGTAATATCATTGGGACTGTCTTACACAAGTACCACGTGGTACAAAGTACTAAGTTTTTATTGAAACCGAAGTATAAGAGCGATTTTCTTGGAAGCTGAAACTACGTCTTTATAATACACATCCGGTAGCAGGAATTTCCAACTTTACTAAAGGGCTGTGTTGCAATTATTAAAGAATGTGGCCTTGGCTTTCTTTCATATAACTTGCATGTTTTTTAGTATTTGTAACTTAAATGTTTTTCAGCATTAGCCGGAGGAGGACTGTCTCTTCCAAACCTCACCGAGAGCTTAACAAGTACTTTACGAGATGCCAATGAAATGGTAAGGAAACCTTTCACAAGGAAACAGAGTTAGTGTGGTATTCTGCCTTGTGTATCTTGATAAATTGGATGGGCTTTAAGCATGTTCACTCTAAACTTCTTAAATTTATGCATTTGAACTGTACACTTACAAAGAATATTAGAATTTGAGTTTAAAAAAAAGTTATAAAAACTGATTTATATTTTTAAAAAAGTTGAATGATTTATATACTTCTGTAGGTGAGAGATACCTAATACGCATTTTCTTCTCTATTGTTTTTAGTTTTAAGACATCTTAAACAGACCAGAACATTGTTATGCTCCGAGCTGTTTCAGCTTTGAGCCATCTTTTAATTGCTTGTGTGCTTAAATTATTAAAGTAGGTTAGCTGAGGCTGGAGTTAGTTAAAGCTGCTTAAAACTTCAGTATGGTTTTTTATCTGATGTCTGCTTTAGTCCATTGTTCCTGAAGCCTCCCAAGTTCAAGGTATTCTCCATTCCCTTTTTCTTTTAACACTTTTCCTCAAATGCCTGGACTTTCCCTGTGATTCTGTGTAATGCCTCTTGGTAGGGCATAGCTGTCATATAAATGATAGTTTCACATAGAATCATACTATGCTTAAACCAAACTGTTTTCTTTATGAAAGAATAAAAATCGATAGTGAAACTGTAATAGTATTGGTTGGAAGGGACCTCCAGAGGGATTTCTAAAATCTTCCTGGACTGCCTCCACCGTGCTGTATGGCTCTCCTAGAAGATGTCCACATAGTTGAAATCTGCCATGAGGGTGAAGACCTGCAATCATCAGCCCCCTCTTCGTGTTCTGTAGAAAGCCTCCCCCTACTTTCTGTTGGTCAGGTGCTCTGGAGCAGACCCTGCCCGCTACATCCCCGGTGTTCCTTTCCCCTCTCATCCTGACTCAGGCCATCCATAGGCACATGGAAGTCAGTGAATTCAAGGAATGATTTGACCTCCGATGGAAAACTGGCTGAGCTACTGGACTGAAAGGGTTGTGGGCGGTGGCACAAAGTTCTTCTGGAGACCAGTCACTAGTGGTGTATGCCAGGTGTTGATACTAGAGCCAGAGATGTTTAACATATTCAGGAATGACCTAGGTTATGGGACAGACTGCATGCATCATCAGCAAGTTTGCAGATGATGCAAAACTGGTCGACGCACCAGAGGGTTGTGCTACCATTCAGAGGACCTCACTGTGCTGGAGAAATGGGCTGATAGGAATCTCCTCAAGTTCAACAAGGGGAAATGGCATGTCCTGCACCTAAGGAGGAGCAACTCCATGCACCAGTGGATGCTGGGATCTGACCAGCTGGAAAGCAGCATTGCAGAAATGAACCTGGGGATTCTGGTGGTCATCCTTTGCTGCTTTGGGAAAAGCATTGCAAGCAGGTCAAGGGGCGCGGTTCTTCCCCTTTAATCAGGACTGGTGAGATAGCATTTGGAGTATTGTGTCCAGTTATGGGCTCTCCAGTAGAAGAAAAATAAGGATTTACTGGAGTGAGTCCAGCAAAGGGCTACAAAAATGATCAAGGGATTGGTGCATCTGTCATATGAGGAAAGACTGAAAGACCATGGATCATTTAGCCTGGAGAGGAGAAGTCTCGGGGGGGGGCAGATCTTATCAATGTGTATAAATACTTGGTGGGAAGGAGTAAGGAAGACAGAGCCAGACTCTTCTGAGTGGTGCCCACTGAAAAGACAGGAAGTAGTGGACACAGCTTGAAATATAGGAAATTCTGTTTAAACATAAGAAATGTTTTTACTGTGGGGTGGCCAAACACTGGAAGAGGTGCTGCCTTGTGCATTCGGGCTGGACTAGACCATCTTCAGAAGTCCCTTCCAACCTCAATAATGCAAAGTTCAAATGTCCTAGAGTAGGAGTCCTCTTTTCTTCTCCCTGCCTATACTTCCTAAACATTTCTACTCATACATGGCCATACTTCACCAGTGGATACATTCCCATTCATGATTTCATTCATGTCATAGTTGTGAGACTGTGTGCCCTGAACTTGCAGATCTTTCTGTCTGTTGTCCAGACTTTGCCATGTGAGTGCAAAGGCACCTGAGGAGATTGCCCTCCCTCTTGATCAAGATTGTAGAAATTCCCTTTGTGGGCTTCCCTTTGGATACCTGCTCTGTCTGCTGCACTTCCTCTCTTAAACTGTGTCATCAGGTGAACCTAAATCAAAGTTCCCTTTATCAGGTTAGAAAGCCTGCTTGCAAAGATGTTCTTCCCTCTCTTTGTCAGCTGGATCTTAACTCCTTCCAGTAGTCCTCCATCCTCAAACTGGGCGCTCTGGCTGAGGATGCTGGTGAGAGCAGCTCTGCAGCCAGACGTTGCTAGCAACCAGTATGTGTGGATGTAACTGTTTCCCTGAACTTTGAAGGCCTAAAGGACCTTGTTCTTCTCTAAGTATTGCAGTCCGGTGTATCAAATAAAGACTGTGTGTGTCTGTGGGTAAAAGGAGAAAACAGTGCATCAGTTTGCTTATTTTTAAATGCCTAGACTTTTGACACACGTTCTCGATGTGGAAACTGTAACAACTTTCTTGATAAAAGAAAAAAGCTTAATCGTGAACTAAAGTAAGAATTATCCAAGTTCCTACAAAAAACAGGTTTTGGATCATGTATTATGTAGATTTTGTTTCTTTATTTTAGGATTATGATCCTCCCAGTGAAGGGCAAGTGGTGAGAAAACTGGATAAGGGCTGTCACAGGGATCCTGTCCTGACTCTTTTAGCCAAATTAAATCAAGCACCTGTTGCTGCACAAGAAGGAATGTACCATTTGGAGGTAACTTACGGTCCTTTTCCTTCCAGTACAAAAGTTCTGAAGTGATAGTTTCTTACTCAAAAGTAGATAAAATATTTCAAGCTTATCCTTCCTGTTGGCTATAGAATAGGGTCATACACTTCATTCCCTGCTGGAAGTGATCCCACTTCTGTTCGCTAGGTTCTTGTGTAAAACGTTTTAAAAATACTGAAGGTTAAGTGTTTGTTATAAACAAGTTAGCTGCGCATAGTATCGCACGTACCTAGTTTTCAAGATGTGTGTGTGACTGTTCCAGTGTACCAGATTTGTCCTGTCATTTTGAACACCAGGGAAGTTTTCTGTCACGTCAGCAATGTGGGTGGTATGTTTAGCAGTACAAGTTGACGGCACATATGAGTGTTTTAGGGAGGTATGAAGCATAGCTCAGCATATGTTTACATGCACTTTTGCGCATGCTTTTTGATACCGATCTTGGAACAAAATCTCAAAATATTCATATTCAGTTGGCAGAAAAAAACAGACTGAGATATAACTATCTCATTACAAAGGGCACAAAAGTAATTTTTTGTCACACATCTAAGTGTTTTCTATGTGGAAAATAGTAGTTTGGACTGGGTGTCTATTCTAACTCACATAGCTGGAGGAATGTTTAAAGGAAGTAAACTGTGAATGCTACATTATGGTTCACAAACACCTTTATTTATGGCAGATCTTGCTTTTTGTGGTTTTGTTGATGCATATACGGTTTCTTCCTACTGTCTTGGTCAGTTTAGTCTAAATAATTACTAACTTCACTCACCTCCTTAACTGGTCCTTCGTCTGTCTTTATTTTACTTAATGAGCTCTGGTGGATGGACTGAGTGAAAAGCTTTCTACAGTGTCAGCTCTGAGTCTGCCTGTAATTGTAGTGACATTTTCTCATCAGCACTGCCAATTACAAATGCATCTCTAATTTGCTTTTTCCCTTTCCCATAGTCACAGACCGCTCGGTCTGTCCATGTAAGACACTAATAAACTGCCCCCCCCAGATTCTGACAAGGTGTGTGCAGGCATACCTTCTCATTTGTAAGAGAAAGAATGTTCTTCTAGATGTTACTAGTAATGCCTTGGAATTATACAGTGCGCATGTGTATATGTGTATTCAACCTGTTTTCCTGCATAGAAGCAAGCTGGTTTTTATCTGCAGCTTTGAAAGACAGAATCTAGAGAACCATCCATATCTTAAGTGCCATCCAAACCTACTTAAAAATTGAACTTTTTAGCTGAGCTGCTATGCAACAAAGAGTCAGTAGCTTTTAGATGCTTCCAATGTTACAAGGTCAGGCAGTGAACAATGGTCATATGTGTAACATTAAAGGCTTCATGTGCTAAAAATATAACTTAGGTTCTGATTGTATTGGGATACCAAACAAAATAAGTCACAGAATCCCAGGTTGGAAGGAACCTCAGGGACCACCTAGTCCAACCTTTCTAAGAAGAGCACAGTCTAGACAAGATGGCCCAGTGCCCTGTCCAGACGACTCTTGAAGGTGTCCAACATGGCCAAGTCAACCACCTCCCTGGGGAGATTATTCCAATGGTGACTGTCCTCAGTGTGAAAAATTCTCCTCTTGTGTCCAATCGGAATCTCCCCAAGAGCAACTTGTGTCCATTCCCCCTTGTCCTCTCCATGCAACTCCTTGTAAAAAGGGAGTCTCCATCTTCTTTGTAGCTACCCCTTAAGTACTGCTACATTGTGATGAGATCCCCTCTGAGCCTTCTTTTCTCAAGGCTGAACAAACCCAGCTCTCCCAGCCTATCCTCGTATGGCAGCTTCCCAGTCCTCTGATCATCTTAGTGACCCTTCTCTGGACCCCTTCCAGCCTGTCCACATCCTTTTTGTACAGCGGGGACCAGAACTGTACACAGTACTCCAGGTGTGGCCTGACAAGCGCTGAGTAGAGCGGGATAATGACTTCTTTAGAGTGATGTTCTTTGGCTGTAAGTGATTCTTTTCTGTCCAGTACTAATAAATATAGGTCTTGATTTCAAACCCAATTAGATGATATCACTTCATTTTCAGTTTTCTTTATTCAGCGCTAATAGTATAGACTTAAGTTTATGTATGCTGTAAGGGTTAATGCAATGAGATAACAATGCCTGGCTTTGGAACATTGGGAGTTTTTATACCTGCTGTTCTGATGTTGCTCTTCTATGTAGGATTCTGATGCTAGTGTTGGGGAGCTCAGTGAAGGTCAAAGGCCGAGGCTGACCAGAGCAGCAGAGAGAATTCTAATGGGACATTCAGTTTATATGGACCACCCGACTGCTCGGGCTTCTGAAAACAGACCACACCAGGGTTTCCATTCTCCATCGCCAGGGCAGCTTGCCCGAACTGGAGGTACAACTAGACTATTACTTCTTCTCTGTGGCATTTATGTGGATGCTGAGTTTTTTTTATAACAGTAGCTAAAATAATTTCAGAGAGTATGCTCAAAATCCCATATTAAAAATTTACAGGTAATTGCTGCAATGAAATGATTAACATTCCTATTCTGAGAACTGGATTTAATTCAAGCTGTGTCTTCACTCTTCTTTGTCTGTAATATTCTACAGTTTGAACAAAAATCGTGCCAAGTGCCTCTTGCCTATAGACTAATTGATTGTAAAGTATGTGTTTTAGTCTTTTAAGTCAAATTCAGTTCTCAAAAGCACTTAGTTTGACCGTTCTTGAAGTCGGTTTCCTTAGGACAGGTATTAACACCAGCAGTTCAAGCTACTTCTCCCTGTCCCCTTAAACAGCACACCTGCTCATTGTTTTTATCACTCCATCAAGGGGATACTGTAGTGTCTCATAATTGGTAATATATTTTTGCTTCAAATATTCCTGTAATAATATGGAAGTTCATTTTTTTTTCCCAAATGGGTAGGTGAGGCACACATATAATGGCTTGTACAAAGTAGTGCGGGAATATGTTGCTGCGGTAAAGCAGGGTAATTAATTTATTTCTTTTCAGTTGAAACTAGTGCTATAACCACTGGCCCATCCTTCCTCTCCCTTATCTTTTTATCCCAGTTTCTCTATTGTTATCTGAAAATGTACTTCTATACTTGCTTAATTAAACTGCTGCAAGCTCATAGAAACTCTTAGTTTTGTTGAGTGTGGTTTTAAATGTGATTCAATTAAACTGAAATAATTATCAAGCTGTTACAACACAGATGTTGTTGCACTGATTCATCAAAAGTTGTGTAAACTGAAGTAATCACACAGCTGGTTTTCTGTCCTTTTAAATTTCACATTTATGAATTTAACAAGAGAAGCATATCTCACGTTATCAGCCCTTGACCAGTAGGAAGTGGATTGAGATTGAATGTGTTCAATATGTGGCAAAAATTAACTCAGCGAAATAAGAGTATTTGTTTAGTTTTGAAGTGGTTATACAGAGAGTAAGCTTTTTAAGGCATCTGTTACCTAATGTTTTGGACCAGCTACACCACTGTCAGCCTTGAAAATACATTCTGGTATTTACATGTTATATTTATATATAAATATATGACATACACTACATATTATCAAACTTTTACTTGAAAGTAGTTTGTTGAATGTTGTTTGGAGATCTGTTACATTAGGCTTCCTGGCAAAGGACTTAAGTAATGCTGCTATCCCTTTCTCCAAGTCATTTGTTTAACACCGTTGTTAGAGTACAGTCAGCATTAAGAACACTGTGATGTGGGAAAAATCAGTGATCTAGATCAGTCTGCTCTAAGTCTCTGATAGTGCTCAGGACCATATAGAAAGTTAGAAGATGCAAGTTAATGGCAGGACCTGCCTACTAGGGATATTTCTTACCCTTAGCTGTATCTGGTATAAAATGTTTGTATCTCCCCTATATATATTTGCTAAATTTATTTCATTTAATTTAGGATGCCCTTTGGCTGTCTTGTAAATCCAAAACCAGCTCCTACATGTGATGATAATCTAAAAGCATTGTGTTTCTCTAGTAATTTTTTATGCGCATCTCTCTAAATCTTGAGGTATTGTTTCTGTTTTAGTATTTGTTTTAGAGGATGCAAGTGCTCTGGACTAACTAACGTATAGGAATGCCCTGTGCTTTTACATAATCTGTAATAATCCCAGACTGAGTTTTGCTGCATCCTAATGATTTTTAATTTAGCTTCCCTCCCTCCACACCTCAGAACACACAGCACAGGATTCATTGACATTGCTCAGGAAACAGTCTTGTATAAGACCTAGGGTATCCTTTCAAGACGAGTGTTTTCATATCAGGGAGGAACAGAAAATCTTGTTTCCAAGTCCCTTTAATAGCAAAATCAACACTGAATAGGAAACAACCTGTTCTGGGTGGTGGGGGCATGGAGGGGGGAAGGAATGATCTGTGATTGTTACCACTTTTCTTCCAAATCTTTTATATCCATCCACTGGTATGTGAGATTGCATGTCCTTCAGTCTGTTGCGAGTCAGGACTAAGAGATATTTCTCAATAGCCGCAACATTCACAATGCAGGTCCATCATTTTATTTCATTTTATTTGATAATTATTTTTAGGTCTAAAATTAAATAATTGTTACACCAGTGGGGGTAAAAGTTCATATATTTCAGGGTGTGTATCTCTGTACATATAACCCGGCAGTGGATACTCAGTTTCTCTGTCAAAATGAGTCACTCTCAGATATACCTGTAAGAATTCTGGGGATTGTGTGTGTATGGGTATCTTCAGTTTTGCGACCAGTTTTTATGTGTATTATGGAAACATCCTACATATTTGTATGATGGAGCAGGTGTTGCTTATGCAGGTATATAACAGCATCTTGATGATCAGTCTTTCATTTATAAATCCTTCTTTTCAGTGCTTAAAGTCATGGATATAAAAACCAACATGCAAATGGAATATGGCACATGTAGTCTTAAAGTGAACAATAATTACAGTTAATTAAGCAATGATTATAGTTAATTAGGCTTAAAATTCATTCTTTGGCTCTGTATGATAGCAGAAGGCTAAAGTTAGTCTGTGAGCTGTCAGTACATTTTTCATAAAGATGCTTTACATACTTGCAGGCTGCAAAAGCATGATAAATGCTGGATTATATAGCAAATGGTCCCTTTAAAAGAGACTATATACAGGTTTCTTTTCATTCACACAACAATGAAACATTTTCATGGAGAAGCCTTTCCAATCTCTTTCCAATATGTGTGATAAAGCTCATTAAGCATATAATGGTATGATGAACTATACAGCTTTGAAGCTATCACAAATGCCATGTTAGAAATCTACAGATGATAAAACTGATTTATTTTTTTCAATTTCCACAGGCATGTATTTCTTATTTCTTTTTTCCCACAAGAACAATTTAAGGGATATACATTGAGCCACGTAAGGAGGAAATCATTCTCTTTACAGTTGCATGTCCCATTATTGAACCTTGAAAGGCTCCACATCCTGCCACATGAGTTGACTGGGAGATTATTGCTCCAGCTCATCAAGGAATTTTTTTCTCTTTATTTTTCTCTCTCTCAGCAGAAATTCTTGGAGATGCAGATACAAGTCGTGGTCCAATGCTTATGGCTGAACTGGAATCGCAACTGGTTTCAAATCCTGTTCTGCAGTCAGCCCTACCAAGCTGCAGAGTGACATCTCTCTCAGAGGATCTGTCCCAGGTAAACTCAAAGGATCTTTTCTATGACTAGTCAGAAAGTGCAAACCGAAACCCTGGCAAATAAATCTTCCTGTTTCACCATGGGGACTGACATCACAGAACCAGTGTAATTAAAGTGACACATTCAGATGAGAAACTGAAGTCAAAAGTACATGCGTGTAATAAAAATACTTGTGTTGACTGTGATGGAATCCTTACAATATGTTTTCTGTTAGGTTCAGACCTTCTCTTTTACCTTTTCTGCACTTCCTCACAACTTCAGTGGTCTCACAGGATCTAATACTATACGTACTTGGTTCAGATGAGGCATTCCAATGTTTTAGGGGCACAGGGCTTCAAATACAGAAGAATAACATGATGGATATATGAGAGAGGAAGCGACAATAGAGGTTTGGCCTCACTAGTTGTAACCCACCGATTCATCATTGCAGGAGCTTTAGCTGTCCTTGTAGGGGCAGGGTTGGAAAGGTGGTAATGGTGATGTTCCTCAGAATACCTGAAGGTAGAGGAAGATCCTATTGATCTCTGAAACCTATAGAGTTAATCCACTGCTACTTTTTTTAGTATGTGCTGTTTCCTAGAGATGATGGTTTACTAGCTAACTAAAGATAAATTCAAAGAGCAAGTGGCAAAAGCTAAAAACGAGGTGGCAGATTGCTCTTTAATATGTTAAGCTTCACAGTGTGTTTGAAAGTAATAATATACTTACTATGTTTGCTATGTTCCTGCATGCATTCTGTCCTTCCCTGATGTTCTATATTAAAAATAACCTGAACTATCTTACATTGATCTGTCTTTGGTTTCATGTTTTTGAGCTTTATGTATTATGCCACTGGTGTCTGAGCAGTTCTTGAACTGGTCATCTGAAGCAATGTGTTGCGTCTTCAAAGAGGATTTAAAATGTTATACCTCTTTCACTTTGAGATAACTGGAATGTATTATTTATTGGAAAGGTTGTTCACAGGCAAGGCTGGATTAAGTTAAACCGCTGTGTGTGTTGGGGTGAAGCTCATATCCTTGTTACCGTTTCAACTAGCCAAAAGTAGGGACAGAGAGGGCAAAACATGTTTCCTTCTTTCAGCACCATTAGCTGTGATGAAGAACCCAGTGATACCTACGTCTCATGCTCTGGAGAATTAACTGATGGGGTTAGGATTGATTTTTGTTTGCGTTACCCATGTACATAGTCTTACCTATGCAAGAAATGTAAGGTGATCTGACATTGTGTCTTTCATAGAAAATACATGGATTATTATATATTATGTTATCTTTAGAAACTTCTTCTTGCGTCTGAACCCGTAGTGTCACTTTTTTTGCCTGCTGGCATATAAAACTCACCCTCCCTCCAAATCAACGAAACAAACAAACCCCTGAACTTTGTGTGTGTGGTTGCGTTTGTTTTCATTTCTTTACCCAAAGAAAATGATCTCTTCCTGTACATGGATGTTCCTGACTTAAGGCTCTAAACCACTGTTTCTCATGGGCTAAATTTTTTGCCTTTCTATGACGTGGCTGTACCTATATGCGATAACAACTGTAAATGTCTGTCCTGGTTGTGGCAAAGCCGTGTTCCATAAGATCCTCTACTGGATCTGTACATCCTCCTCTGAAAAAAAAGAATCCCTGTACCAGATGATTTGAAAGTTTGCTTTGACAGCATCTAACATGTAACAATGAGGAACCTTTCCCCTACTTTCAATTAGGGATGTCATCTGTATTCAGATCTATGGCTGGATCTGCTTTGTCGTCTGCCTGTAGGAAACAGATTTTCTGGTAACATAATATCAGCTGTGGCAAGAGCAAGAGATGCTCAGGCTTTCAGAATGATTCATTCTATGTAATGTTTAAGGCAATAATCACTTTAAACTTCTTCAAAGATTTCCTCCCAGGTTAGTCACTGTCAGTTGTTTCACGTCTCTTTCATCTCTAGGCAGTGTTTGCCTTCATTGAAATTAAACTCTATCAGCTACGTACAAAGCAAGAAGACTAATCTATTTAGGAGCAAAACTAGGTGTTTGCTGGGAGACCTGAGAGAATACACTGTATTTCAGATGGTGTCCAGCTGAGCTTGGGTTCGGTAGAGCTTTGTCCTCATATAACTGGGAACAATCCTCCTGGATGTTAGGGTTTGTAAAAAGGTTTGCAAAGCCTGCATGGTTTCCATAATCTGTCTGAACAGGATCCTCACTTCAGGGAGGTTGTGGGCAGTGATGTGGAGCTGCCACATATGTGCCACTTGTTTGCTCCCTGGCACCGGTGTGTAGATCAGATTTTGACCAACAGAAAGAGCATTGTCTTTTCATGTAGGGCAGAGGCAAATGGCTTTCAGTCACGAAGAGTGAAGTCTGTGTGGTCACTCACTCCAAAACAAATGGCTGAAGTCATACAGGAATTTTCTTATCTACCCAGATTCCTTGGCTGCTCCTCCTTTTCTGGTGTTGGATTTTTTTGAGATTTATATATGTTTTTAGCCACTGTTAGACAGAATGCCAGACTAAATGCATCTTCGGTTTGACCCCTTCACTCCATTCTTGTGCAATGATACAGGAATTAACTGTTATTTGTGACCACTTTGCCCCTGTGCTATTAGCTCTAAGAAACAACAGAATGAGTAGGAGGAAGCTGGGCTTTTCCTATTCTACATAAAACATTTTGATCATGGGAGGGACATGAACATTGAAGTCATATTTGTGTGGCTAAACATTTCAAAGATGGTAAATCTGAATCATTTGAAGTCCCAAATGCATTGTTAAAATCTTAGAAAATCAGTTAGTTGCAAAATATTTTCATCATGTTCTTGTGTAAGTATGAATGTTTTTATACAATCAACATTTTTTAAGTGGGATTGTCACTTTGGTATTCTCATTAGCTTTCATTTTTAGCATTTCAAAAGAGATGGTTTTTTAATCTTCAGGAATGCATAATTGTAGGTTATGAATCTATGAGTTATCTCTCAGCTTCTTGTTGCAGCTCAGTTCAGTTAAACTGGTTTTTGGTTTGTCTTACTAAAAATCCAAAACAAAACAAAACAGAAAAAACACTTCAAATGGACTCATGAATATGCTGTCATGCTGCTTGCATTTAATGTTCCGTAACATTGGTGGCCTTCGATCACATTTCCGTGAGGCCTTCCTGCTTTCAGGAAATCATCTCAGCTCTTTCTTATCTTGTAAGCTTTAAAGGATGAACAGAGTTGGTCGGCATCATGGTGTGTAGAGGTGCCCAAGTAAGCACCAATCCTAACTGGTCTATCCATACTCACAGTGCCTTGTGGAGATGCTAGCTTGATCTCAGATGCATGTATATTCACTTCCACCAGCTTACGCTCATCACTGTGCTGGTGGGGTTGTGTCAGTGCTCGTTAGAGATGACATGCTATCTACTAGTGTAGCTCGTTTGCTCTATGCTTTGTTTACTGGGGAGTGTAAACAAGTCCATGCAGCCACTGAGGAAAAGACAATGACTGAATGGCTTATCCTTTTTTTGTTCCTAATGTTTTGCAGTGCTGGCTTAAATGATCATTAAGTACATGAGAAGCAATACCATTACTGTTGAGATTCCTGTTATCATAGGGGACAGCTGTTAGCTGAAAGAAGTGGGAAGCCCTGATTGCATAGTTGGCACCATGCTTATTGTTTGCCAGACATAAAAATTTTCTTCTTTTGATCTATATTTTTGACTGTGTGTTTCACTTGTGGCCTCCACAGTAGTGGAGGGTTTCTCTTACAGAACTGAAGCATACTTTCCTTTTCTTCCTTTTTAGCTTTTGGGGAGCAAAATACCACTGGTACTTTGACATCAGGTCTTCAAGAGAGTGCCCGTGCCGTTGCTTCTCAGGACGTATAATTTTCCCAGAAGTCATACAGCAATTCTGTCTGTAGGCTCCAAACACTGTGTGATATGCAAACATTTACGATCTTTCTCGTGTTCCTCCTTCTTTAAGAATCTTCATTAAAAAACTTATATTCATCTGTGGAATCAACAGAATAACTGCGCAAATCAAAATTGTCTGTCTTAGAGAATGATTCAGTCTTCTAGAACTCTATGACTCTATGTTTTGCACTTCTCATGTTTCCTGTCTATGTGTAGTGCAATGTCCTTGGGCCACAATTCCTGTTCCAGTTAGCACATAAGATAACCAGCATACTTGACAAATATGATGTCTGTCTTTTTAACCTCCAGAGTGTTTGTTGCTTCTAAGAAACTGTTTTCCTATAGGCTTTGTTGCAGACCTAGGTCCTGAAGAGCATTTCAGGAAGAGTGGAAAATGGTTTTAAAAACACGGTTAAGGAAATAAAATTTATGCTTGTGATGGGTTTTCTAACCTGTGTGCTGTCTTTTTATTTTTCTTTTCCCTTTCAACTTTCTCTTTTTACTCAGGAGGGTAATACCTAGGGAAAAGTCCTGGGTATTGAAGAAAGCCAGAGAAATCTTATGTTATTTCCGCCACATGCTTTGATTAGGAATTGAGGGTCCCCTGTGTGTTCAGGTCTAAATGGCACTTTGCCATACCTACTGCTCCCAGGATGTCTGTCTGGAGGAAATAGCACAGCAATAGGCTAAATCAGATCTGAATTCTTTTGAAGTCGAAAGGAAGGAAGAACAAGTGCACGTCCTTTAATGAATCTTTAAAAGCATCTTTGGGTGTTTCTTGAAGTTCCAAATAATTTTACTGTGCTTTTACATCAAAAGTCAGGGTTGTAATATGATTTTAATGTATGATATATAGGAGGAAAGCCGAGGAGCTGCACAAGTTGAGACTGTGAGACCCCTGGTTATTCATGTGAGAAGGAAGTCTGAAGAGGTGCAACAAGAAGGTAAATCAATGTCAATAAGCAAACATAGTTCTTTCAGTTAAGCACATTGCTTTTAAATGCTGTTGAATACTGATGTATAATAAGATACTGATTTTTTAAAAAGTTTGGTTTTCAGTACTACCAAATTCCCCAAACTTCCAAACGCTTGTATATAGTGTGTATAAACCTGTGTACATAGTTATGGTATTGTTGGGATGCACTGAAGGGATTGGAAATGTATCTGTATGTAAGTCATCAGAATCCTTGCAATTAAGTATTTATTTAAATTTTTGTTTGCCAAGAGCATGACAATGTGCATATTATGTAGTCAGCTGAATCTTAATTGCTTTATAGAATGCTATTCGCAAACAAAATATTCATAATGTTGTGATAGATGGCAGTGGCTCATACACATGAGAAAATGCAAGGGTACTAGAGGAGAACTGAAAGATAATACAAAGTTAAGATCTTGCAAATGTGAAAAGAAAAATAGAGATTTCAATGTTAAGATGGCCTGGTTTGAGATGGACTTCAAGCTAGTGTGTAGCAGTGATTGTCTTTTGTGAAGGACACTCTGTATTATCTATGCATAACCATGCTATTTTGGGAGATAACTTAACAGTGTCTGTTAGAAGTGTTAAGGATATTGCATGTTTATTGTAGTTCAAGTCAGTATTGGAATAACATAAACTGTGCATATTGCTGCCATATTTAATTGTCTTAGGAGATAATTTTGTGGAAGTGGTAGAGTGAGATATGTAGCAGTTTTAATCTTACGTGCTAAGAACTGGAATCTAAAAACCTGCATGTCTACAAAAATGCAATTACAATTGCTCCACCCTAGTATAGACAAATTCTTCCTTCAAGCCCTTTTTAAAATAATTCTTTGAACTTCTTCCATTTAATTTTTTTAAAACATCTAATCGAATTATAACTCTGATGGAATTATTTTACTTCAAATACATATAAGTGCTAAGAAAAGCCCTAGGCCAGAGTTATTGGTTGTGGAACATGGAACCTAATTTCAGAACCATGGTTTTCATATGAAGGAAGTTATGAATAATGTAAAACTTAGCTTCTATGGACAATTAGTGGAAAAGCTTACAGAACTGAAGTGGCACACTTTAGTGCATGTACATGTTTTGTTGTAGGGTCATTTATCAACACGTGCTTTTAAAGTGGGTAAATAAAGAATTTACTAAAAAATGGGGGTTAACTCTTTTATTTAGCATTGGTGGAAAATATTGCAATGACTTTTTCTAATAGGAAGAACCATATTTTTCCTCTGGTGTTTAGGAAATCCAAATTGCCTAAGGAAAGTGAATTTCCAGTAAGTTGAGTATGACCTTTAAATGGCCAGAAAGGAAATTATGTGGCAGGTCTGCCTTGCAGGATCAACCTGTTCCGAACTTCCTTGACAGCAGTTATAGGAATCTTCCTTTTCTTCCTCCCAACACTTGCTATTAAGCATCAGAGAGAAGGAGGAAAGGGGAGATAGTCCTCCTAACACTGTACTTAGTCTCACAGTGTTAACAAGATGGCACTTCCAGCCTGCATTATTGAGTAGGGTGTTAGAGAGGGGTGGAAATGGAGTAAAATATTTTTTATGAAATCTTTTGTTTTCTGGAATATTTATCTTCAGAAAAACTAAATTAACCTGTACTGTAATACAAGGGGTTTGGGCACAGTCCATCTATGCCTGTGTGTCAGATGAAAATGTCTGACCACGAGATGGCAGTAGTCAATTTTCTTTGAGAGGAACAAAAAAAAAGATTATTTATATACCAGGATAATTTAAATCTTACTCAAAGTATACATATTTAATGAGCCCGTAAAAATCTAGAGGATTTGCAAATGGAAACAACTGTCTGTCAGTTTTAACCAGAAGGTCTTGTCTCTATAAGCTTCACCACAGCAACTTAGTCAAAAAGTTGAGGGTAAAAATTAATAAGAATCATTTGAAAGAAAAATGAAAACTTGCAACATGATAAGTATATATGGATTTAAATAAATACAACATTTTAAAATTAAGCACATCTGTTCCTGTAAGTTCAAAGCACTCTGTTTATAAAAACTTCATGTCAAACGGTGGCTTTTACTCACTGTCCCTTGCTATCTCAGTACTCGCCTGAAAATGGAGAAGCATTTCTGAGGCAGAGCCATTTAGGTATTTTTTCAGAGTTTAAAGGGTAAGTGGTTGTATTGGTATTAGAGCTTAGAAAATCTGGAGCCCTGAAATGAAGTGTGAATTCAGGATGTTGGGAGAAAAGGGAAATTGTTTTTCCCTTTTCTTGGAGGGAAAAGGACTTAGAGTTGGGTGTAAAAAAAGCCTTTTTATTTAATTGATAAACACAAGACAAGATTTGATTAATTTTTTGTCTATGCTTATAAATATACGTACGATAGAGCTTTCTTTTGTTGTTTAAAAAATTTTTGTGGTCTACAGTGAACATGTGTTTTTACTGAAAGTAAGTTGATTGATGTCTTCTAATGAAAGTTGAAGTTCAGTAGGACTGTTACAATATCATGCCTGAAAGGGTAATGTCTCCTGAAAGTTACAACTGAAAATCAAGCCTGAATGTATTATTAATTGAAATGTGTGCCTTCTCTAGACATAGTGGAGACAGTGGTTTGAAAACATACATTTTTAGTACATAATATACATGCATATATATTTTTGGCTTTATGATACCCTTTAATCTTTGTACCATTCTTTCATATATCTTCATAAATTTAATATGATAATAATTGTTGTGGTTGGTGAATGCCCATATTTCCAGAATACAAGCATTTTCAGGCTTACATTAACATGATTCAGAATTTTTAAATTAAAATGTAAGAACAGGTGGCAATGCTTGACTGCAGAGCATTTTTAAAGTTTAATATGAGCAGCTCAGAACGAAGAAGTAGATGTATCTTCACTTAATTATTTTTCTGCAGCACAGACTCTCAAAATGTGACCTAGAGAGCACAACTTCATGATAGTAATTCCTTTTTATCTCCAGCTAGTGAATAATATTCAGGCAGCTGTTAAGTACATGGGAAAGCAACATTGGGACACTAAGCAATTGGCTTTGTTGCCACAGAGAGATTGCACAATTGCTTGTGGGAGGAGATGATCTGTGCAATAAATGAGTAAGAGGACAAGAAGCCCTTAAAACAATCTGTATATAAAAAATAAAGCTTCCAGAGTCCCTGTTTGGTATTGAAAATGGGCTAGTTCTGTGTTAGCATTGAGATTATGCTGTATTGAAAACTAATATTGAAAATATGGATATAACTAAATACGACTTTGCCACTCTTCTTCAGCCAGACATTGCTCTGAGTTACATTTTGGGTTATTTTTTCTTAAAACTATTGTGGCATGAGGCAAATCTCTAACAGATGCTTCAAGGAAGGAAGAAGATTAGGATAAGGCTAAAGGTCTTTATTTTTTCCTTGGAACTGGAACTGTTTTGGTCAAACTCTTAACAACTATTCTACTGAAAGTTTACTTTCTCTTTAATATCCTGCTGTTTCTTTTTTTGGACTGAATTTCACTAAACGCTTTTGCTAAGGACCATCCATACCACCCTGAAAATAGCAGCTAGTGACAAAAAACGGAGCTATTCTTTCACTCTGTAGACAGTACCACCACAACCCAAGAGGTAGGAATAGTTTGCGTAGCCTACATTGCTCCTTGAATTTGACTAATTTTTGGGAGAAGATATTGGAAGTTGAAGTCATGAAATCAATTATCTATAATTATGGCATTTTTCAAGCAAATGTCCCCTTAGAGGTTTATGTATGTTTTTCAGTGCTTCTTCAGAACTCTTATTTCTGGTCTATTTTGACTCTGGTTTTCCTATACAGTAACGTCCCCATGCTATCAGATGGCTCATTGACATAATTCAGTTAATATATTTTACATTCGGGCAAGTCAGGAAATGCAAAGCTGCGTTTCCCACAGAAACTGTGTCTTTTCTATAAGTAGTCATTAGCTTTTAGGTGCTCCAAGTGGTTTAGAACACCAGTTCTCAAAGAGTTTTCATTTGCTTTTTCTGCACATGTGACCATAGCAGCTACGTGATAGCCCTTGCACTGAAAACATGCGTCTGAGTAATAATGCATTTTGCATATTATCCCCACATAAAAGCCTCAGTAGCCACACTTAAGAGTTTTTAGTTTGAATTTCTGTAAGTCAATATTTAGCTGTCTTACAGTACTTTTGGAACAGGAGTTTTGAATTTCTTGGGTTTTGTAAATATTATTTATCTGTTAAGTGCCATTTATGTCTATGGTTGCTTCTTCTCCCACTGAGTTACTTCAGTTATAATGTTAAAACAGAAGTTTAGTTTTTCGTAGCTTATGGCAAAGTCTTGTGTAGAATTGTTATTGAGACAATGATGTCCTCCTGCTGCGGATGTGTTCTGCTGGTTCAAGTTAGGGTCCTGGGAAATCAAACACCAGGAACTGCTGTGGGTTTCATGTGACTGTGCACATCTTTGCACCTATTCCCAAAAGATCTCTTTCTGGGAAATGATCCTCCAGCCTCCTAGGCCTGTCACTTCTTCCCATCACTTATTTGTACAAAAGGCATGAACAATGGGAACTTCTAGCAGGTGAAGCATGGATCTCCCTGGTATGTTTTTTACACCCCGAGAATGTTATTTTATTTTTTTGAGGCATCTAAATTAATTGAAATCCAAGTAATCAGATGGAGAAATGGAAAACAAAAAAAACCAGCCCAGTTTACACTTAAAGAAAACTACCAAGCCAGTGCACATTTTCTTGCAGTCTGAGGGTTTCCTACTGACTGGCATACTCGGGTAGAAGTCATTCTCCTCCGGAGTCCAGTACCATACCACGTGTCACCTGGCGCTTTTCTTATGAATCTACAAGCATTAGGTTTCTGTTCACTTGGCAATTTTCTTCAACCTCTAAGAGGTTGAGAGTTAGTTCTCCTCAGACTGCCTGCCTCCTTAAACGGCACAGAGGGATACAGTGCTATCTCACTGCTGCAGTATTGTCAAGACATTTCTCTGACCTTGTGCTGAGGCTTTTGCTGTGGGAAGTATGTGTAAAGGCAGGAAAATTCCCCTTTTAGTCTTCCCTTGGTGCCTATACAGATGATGCTTTACACCCATCATGAAATCGGCACAGCTTTGTATATCTTAAGTTTCCCTTGTAGAGCCCTCATGAGAATCTATTTCTGCTCCATGCTGGATGTGAGTATGCATACTCTTTGGAGAGAAGGTATTTTGCACTTTTTATATAGTGAAAAAGAATAAAGCAGGAAACCTTCCAGTGTGGCCTTAAGGAGAGTTCCTGCTCAAAAGTTTTAAGTTCAGGAGGTGAGGCTGGCATCTATAGTCCCATTACTTAAGCAGGTGAAAGTAGCTACAGTTGCCCCTTTCTCCCTTTTGATCAGATCTTTGCGTTTAAAGTACATGTATTTTGCAGAGGTTCAGGGTGTATTCCTGGTACCCAGTCCCTCCTCTGTTCTGTACACAGCAGCAGGGATTTTCATGAAAATTCCAGCACCAGCTGGGTTTTTTTCCTGCAGAAAGGGAAAGAAAAACTTACTCGAACTGACATGATCACTACTTAAAGGATTACTTCCTATGGAGACTGTCAAATACTTGGATTTTTACTTGTCTTTTTCCAGATTTACTGGGGCTCAAGGTAAATATCTAGAAATCTTATCAGATTCTCTCTTCAAGCCTGGATTTTAAAGGATTGCAGGAGATCTGATCCCATGGCCTGTGGCATCCCTCAAAGTGCATTTATATATCATAAACTAAAGTTCAAGGCAATGACAAAATTAAGCCTGGTATTTCACTCATACGTAGGGGTTGTAATGTGCAAATAATGTGGGACCAGTCCCTTTTTCATACTGGTAAGCTGAAAACCTGTGGTACTGCTGCATAAAGCATCCAATGTACATTCTGGAGTTTGTATGTCCTTTTTGCCTCAAAATATCATGTGGTACCCAGTATGGGGTGCCTGCTGAGCATCAGCTGTCTGTATCGCATGACACAGACACCAGAGACTTCTGAGGATCTTCTGATCTTAAGTGTATCTTAATAATGTAAAGTATTTTACTTCCAAGTTTATTGGAATGTCTTTAAAAATTCGATTCATAATTGTATTTGCTTTTCAAACACTTATGACTACCTGCTGGAACCAAAGCAGTCCAGACTGCCAGGCGGTTCTGCTAAGCTGCATGTGGCACCACTGCCTCATCCCTGCAATGCGGATTTCATAGAATCACAGAATTATTTAGGTTGGAAAAGACCTTTAAGATCATCATGTCCAACCGTTAATCCAGCACTGCCAAGCCCACCACTAAACCATGTCCCTAAGAACCACATCTACACCTCTTTTAAATACCCCCAGGCACAGTGACTCGACCACTTCCCTGGGCAGCCTGTCCCAATGCTTGACAGCCTTTTCGGTGAAGAAATTTTTCCTAATATCCAATCTAAACCTCACCTAACGCAGCTTGAAGCTGTTTCCTCTTGTCCTATCACTTGTTACTTGGGAGAAGAGACCAACACCCACCTCACTACAACCTCCTTTCAGGTAGCTGTAGAGAGCAATAAGGTCTCCCCTCAGCCTCTTTTTCTCCAGGCTAAACAACCCCAGTTCCCTCATCTGCCTCTCATAAGACTTGTTCTCCAGACCCTTCACCAGTTTCAATGCTCTTCTTTGGACACACTCCAGCACCTCAATGTCTTTCTTGTGGTGAGAGGCCCAAAACTCAACATACTCTTTAGGTGGAGCCTCACCAGTGCCGAGCACAGGGGCACCATCCCTGCCCTGCTCCTGCTGGCCACACTATTGCTGACACAAGCCCAAGTGTTTTTCTGTAGCTTGTGTCTCTTCGAATAGCCAGGCATATTCTAAGCAGAATTCTCGTTAAGAGGAGAGTACCTCTTGCTGCTGCATATCTACTCTTAAGAGTTGGAACGTACAAGCTGAGAGCCCTAAATTGCTATTTCCACTTTAGCAGTCTACCTTTGATCTTTCACCAGTTCTAGTTTCCAGTTGTATAAATCCGCCTATTGTCTGCCCATCTGGGGTCGAAGCTAGAATGTCGTGCTTTTTCTTTTGTGTAAGGTTCTCATGTGGTGGTGAATCAGCTGGATTTGCTGTGTGTTGCAAGCAGAGTATGGTCTTGACAGCAAGTATTAAATACGGTCTCAGATCTCCTGGATACTAACACACTCCTCACCGGTCTATCCAATTTGTTGTGCCAAAGCGGTCTTTCTCACAGCCTGTGGAGGATTCGTAAACATGCTAGGATCTGACTGAAGCAGCTTTGTATTGTGTATTATGATTTGTATGCACTTTTACAAACTTACAGTAATTGCTGTTGCCTTCATTGTAAAGAGCAAAAAATAAACACACACAATAAACCCCCTTAATGGGCACTGATCCCACTGGCACTGATCTTGAGTAACTCTGAATAAAAGCAGATGGTAGCAAGCTGACTAGGCTGACCTGCTTTCCCCTTTCAGGCAAACATTGCTTATATAAATGGGGGACGCACACAAAAAATTAATGGGCTCGGGCAAGCCACCTAAGGACAGAGACTCCCCATGTACTTAATGCTTACATCAGCCCGAGGGCTGTTTCCAGTTAGCTCTTCTCTGGAGGGAAAAGTTTCTCACAAATTAGTGGTTCCACAACTCTGAGCCCATGGTTTAATAAGAACGAACTGATGTGCATCTAGAAAGTCAGTGTGCTTAGCTGTTCTGTGGCCTGTGTCTTGCGGTAGGTCATGGAAAATGATCAGAATAGTCTCTCCTGAACCTGTTACTCACTTATATATGTATAATGCAGTCTGAAGTCCCTTTACACATCCTCTTCTGTCATAATGTTGCGAAGAGGCATTGGATTTCTATGGTCTTGTACTACTTGAATTCATGTGCCTATTTGTTAGCAGTGATGGCAAATGAATTTAAATTGAGATTCCTAGTTGTTCTAAACTGTGCCTCTGTATGTGACTATAACAAGATGTGTTGTAAGAAATAACATTGCCTTTTCCTTATTCAGCCAAGCATTTGGTTGGAGTTACTACCTCCAGGAGTATGCTACAGCCTCTGCCAGAGAATACAGCCTGCAAAGGCAATTTCCTGAATAAGATGTATTTCCACTCCTCAGTCCCTATCGTTTTCAGCCTTGTATGTCAATGCCAGCTAAGTTGGAGTCAGGAACCTTTCCAGCTGTCTCGGGTAGACCTGCTGCCGACTCTGTGGTAGTTCAGTTGGCAGATGCACTATAGGATCTTTCAGGATGATCATCCTTTCTTGGATTAACAGTCATTTAAGTAGACCTCTCATCTCACGTTTCTTTTTTAGTATGAAAGTTGCATTTCTTTTAATAAAGGCATCAGTATCAGACCAGGAAGTCTTGATGCCTTTGGGTGCTGGCAACACATTGCATGGATACTGTATGGCGACAGGTGAAGACAAGGTGTATTACAAACATATATTTCAACTTCGAGAAACATTTATAGCACCGCGATAGGAGAAATGTAGGCTTTCTGTGTTCAGTATGTGCTGGGTTTGTTTTATTTTTCTGGTTGGCAGGGAAGGCAGATGTTGCCCTTTATAATTCAGTGGTTTGTGTATCTCAGAGCAACACAACAGAAGGAACAGCTTCTGCTTTCCCCACTGTGTTGGTTTTGGTGATCCTTGGGCAGAGACAGCTGGACACCCTTCAGCTTTACCTGTTGTCAAGAGCTCTTAATTCAGCTTTTTAAAGCACTACATAAAAACTGGAAGAAGACAGCTGTTTGTGTGTGGGGTGGCTGGGCAGGAGAAAAATTACTAGGGCATGAGTGTATATGCTGAGTGGAGGTAGCTTAATGTGAGTGATGAATAACCTACAGATTCTGCCTGTCTGCCTCCAAAACTCTTTTATAAAGGAGATGGGGGATTTGCAAAAACTGTCTTTCTCAGCCATTAAACTTTTTTCTTCTTCTTTTTTAATGCTTTGTAAATTTTTGCACTGCTAGCAGAGGCAAGGCATAGCTGTAAAGTCATTAAGAGAACCTAACTAGGCAATAAAAACAGATATTTAGATGATTGGTGTCCACAGTCAAATTGTAATGGTACTTTTTAAATTTTACTTCTTATTATATTATGAAAGGCTTGACTTACCGGCAGTTCTCATGCTCTTGAACAGTGTCGTTACCAAAGTACATTATTTGCTTATTTTCCTAGATACATTAGGAGTAAACAGACCTTCTACTTTATGAGCTGAAGGGAGGCCAGCTTTTTCCAGCCAGCTTCTCAATACAGTGATACAAAGACTGCCTATAATTAAATACAAATATATGTTTCCATGCCTATGTGATTAATTTCTTATGACTAGAAGCCCAGGAAATTTTCAAATAAGGCAACAGCATGAAGTAAATGTTATCTAGGACATCTTCCAAATGAAGAATACTATATAAATAATGGTAATGCTACTCTCTGATAACATGCTGGTTTTGAGAAATGCTGTCTGCCAAAGTAGCTTTCTTCTTAAAAATAGGATAAGGACTGGTGAGTGAAGATTAAAGTTGTCGTGTGTGACCTGTTACTCATTGCTGAGGTTGCATATGGGGCTGCATTTCGTAATAGTGTTGAATAGTACGTGCAAATGCAAAATTTGGTTAAAACACTTTTCATCTTCCATAAAACTAATATTGAAAGTAAAATACAACAAATCCTCATCTCTGAAATACCAGTTACAAGTGTGTTTTTGGTGACTGCATTTGCAAGAAGCAAGAGTAAATGATAGAGATGGGTTAAATTTTGTCTGTGGACTACGGTGTTCTGGTTTTTATCATGCATGCGGTCATTCAGGAAAAAAAAGGGTACACCTAGAAAAACTCAATTTACATTTAGAATCTTTGTATCTGCCTTGTCATTCTTCTCTAGTCTAAAACTTATGTTTTGCTTTTAAAGAAGGAAGAACTGTTTTTAAGCACAGTTTTAAACAGCCTGAGTGAAAGTTGTTGAGTGTGACACAAAATATGTAACAGTTCTGTAAAGTGCATTTTTTTTTTTCCCCTATGCTTTGGCCACGGGGAAGTAACTGTTTCTTTTTGTGTATGGCACAACTTTGACTTTCATTAACTCTTCCTTTCTTAATGTCAGATAGACATGTAGTTTTAATATAAAATAATAAATCGTCAACCATATGCAAACAATGGAAATGTGTATCTCACATTTGGTGGGTCTGGTAGAATTACATTTATGTTTTAGCTCAAAACCATGCAATCAAAGCAGGTTAGATTTAATATGAGCTGACCTGCAGACCTCCATCCGAACTCAGGTTGTTACAGTAAAGTAATAATCTCAGGGTTGCATATTGTGGCCTTGTTTTATGCAACGTATGTATTGCAAGACATGGGCAGAGCTATGTTTGTTTAAAGGCAGTATAACAGCTGCAGTTTCTGTCCTTGTCAGGCCATTGTATCTTCAGTAGAAGTAAAAGGCATGGAATTTGCTGGCAGTTGCTTTATTTTTAATTTTTGTAGTCTGTTTTTATAATCCTAAAACCATAATTACAGATCTTGAGAAAATTGTTTTATTTACTTAACAGCTGCCATTGTGCCCTGTTACATACATCAGAATTTTAAATGGGAAATATTTACTAGTTTGAGTTACAGTGTAAATACATGATTAACTTCTTAAAAGTGCATGTTGCTTATTTCAGTAATTGGACCTGCTTCTAGAGACAGGCAAGCAGGGAGATTACACAGGGAATGCTTATTTCTGAAGATGAAGCGTCCTTCCTGATTAAAAAACAAAAAAGAGAGGGAGCAGTTTCCTGTTGGAGTCCTCATTTTAACGGAGGCCAGGCTGTTGTGCCTCCCCCTGCTCCAGCTGGCCTTTACGTGCTGTCCTTTGTGGAGGCGTTCTCTGACAAACCATGTCCAAAACCATTTTTACAAGAGCAATTGGGGTCAGCCTGTACAAGCAGACCTGGGATCTAAAGAGGTTTTTGCTCCTCTCTCATCTGCTTTTAAATGCAAGGCTACAACAGCCAGTATCTCTGAGGTTAAGGCTTGATAAAGGCTGTTCTCCTCCTAAGATCTGTAATCTTCTAGAAAGGGCCTAATGGAGAGACTCAACCCAAAATTTCAGCTGTATGCAAAAAGTGTGTTCTGGCCTCGATATATATGGTGTGAAAAATGAATAATAGCAGCACTGCAGGCAAAATTTTCTCTGCTATGATGTGACAACCCACCCCTTCATTGGAGGTTTCAAGAATTTGGCTGCGCTTTTGGAAATAAGCCTCATGATTCTGCTGGAGAGATGCTTTAGCTCAGACAGAGCGCAGCACACAACGGCTTTGTTGGAGTGTTGGCTCTGTGCTTATGGGAGGAAACTGCAGTAAAAACCTTACTTTTCTACCTACGATATTTGGTGGTTGTTTCGAATGTGGCCAAGGCTGGGTTTTAGTCTCTCTCTTTTTTTTTTTTTCCCCTAAGTAAAACCGTGCTCACAGGCTTGAGCACCCAAACAGCTAAAAGCTAGGACCATTTAAGGTGGTAATTAGGACCTGACTCTGTACTTTATTAATTCAGTAGGTCTTTTTCTTTCTTTAAGGACAAACTCCCTTTCTCTGTCTGTCCAGTGTGGGCTGTTAAATGAGCACCACATATTCAGTTCTTAACCCAGCTGCTTTTTGCAAGTCTGCATGGAAAGTGAAGCTCTTAGAAAGATGAATCGAGTTCAGATGTACCCATCGTAGATCTGAGTGATGTGTTTAGGAGATGTTTACATCATGCAACACCGCTAGCTCAGAAATCTGTGAACTAGCCATCAAGCAATCCCCCGAAGCAGTGAAGCTCAGGGGCTGCGTGGTGGTGTGCTGAAGCTGATGGGTCCCAGGACGGTGTGACTTCATAAGGCATCCAGGACGTCTGTGTGTGACTGCATTTTGTAGACGCTCTTGCTTGGGTGTCCTGGTTATGTGACCGTCTGTCAGAATGTGCCATCCAACCATTCACACTCGTGTAGAGCACTGCAGTGCAGAGACTGCCAGAGGGAATATTTTGAAGTATATGAAAAGAAAGTTCAGATGTTTTTAGTCTGAGAGTGAAATTGCAGAAGGCCCTTAGAGGTCTGACTTATTGTGCAATCTCTGTAAGTAATTTGTAATCAAAATACCTTTGCACATGTCACTTTTATATTTCCTGTAATAAAACAGCAAGAGCAATTAAGATTTTGGACCATAATCTTCTACGAGCGTCTAAAAATGAATGGGTTGGAGATTTTTTTTTTTTTAGTTATGGCTGAAATAGCCAGGTTTTAATTTTTTGATTGCTTCAGAAAAAGTTTGGTAATGGCTATTTCAATAGATTTTTAAACTGTAACCTGACAAACAAAACTGTTATGTGGTAACATAATTAATCTGAAGTTTACTTCTGAAAAAAAAGTTAAGAAACCAGAAGAACTCTTCACAAAATTTGAAGACATCTGTACTCTGGCAACCCAGTGTGTGACCTACTGGGCTTTATGCATTTCAAATCAAAAAGAATCAGTAAATATGCTGCCATATGCATGCAAATGTGTCTAATAACACACTGTGTGCTCTGTATCTCTGACAGGGTTCAGAAAGTTGTCTGTGGCTTGGCATTCTTCAGGAAACATTAGATTAATATAGCTGCCTTTGTCATATAATTTTTTTCTTGTTTAAGTAGGTGTGTGAAGGCTGGTGCTACATAAATGAATTATGCGGAAGACTTTGGAGGAAGAGGGGGCTTGTAAACGAGACTGAAATTAATGAATATAAGAATTAGAAATCAAAACTTTATGTTTAGTCTGAGGAGAAACAATTCCTTAAACTGTAACCACATGGCTGTTTCTTGTTTGCATCAACTCTGGTTGACTGTTATTGTCTTCTGTTAATTCTCCGGGGCAGTGGCCTGACTTTGTTGAATGAGCCAATTGTTTTCCTTTGTGTTGCCCATCAAGTAAGTCCCCATCTGGTTTGTATCAGACTGTTTTCACAGCCAACAACTGCTGCCTTTTCTATATCCTGACACTTAAGGGCCCCATGCTATCAAAGCATTGCTGTGATAGCCTGTCTGGCTGGGCCCATACAGCTGTGCCTTGCAGCTTGAAACTATTACCCAAGTAATGGTAACTTAGAACTTGAACTGGCTCTTATTCCCATTGGTGTCGTGTGTACAGTGAACAGAATACATTTTTGTTAAACTCGATGTTCAACAAAAAATTCTTTAAAGCTCTCATTTTAGTTTATATGATTGGTTAGTTTTTATTTTCCAGCAGCTTCCTGTATCTAGAGGCAGTTCTGTGTTCTTCTGAAACATTAATGAGTACAAGACAAGCAATATTTATTTAAAGCACTGTTGTTATTACTTACTTTTATGGTATATTAAAGCTCAATAAGTGAAAATTAAACAAGCAAATGAGTCTTAATGAGGATTTGTCTTATCAGATTTAGAATACTTTTCCAGGAAACTTTCTGTGCGTGATGAGCATAGGTTGTGTGAATAACGCTACACCTTGGCTACTACGCTACTCACTTTTCAAGTAGCAATCTAAAAATATAAAGCAATGGACAATGAGTCTGCATTAACCTGTTTATTTCTTCTCTGAAGGAATAGGGAAGGACTGGATAACTGCAACCTAGGCAGTAAAACTATATTACGGTTTGCGTTGCAAGAATGACTGAGAGGTCCCAGGCATGATCCAGCCCCCTTTCTGCCAGGCTTCCTACATGGCAGGAGACAGTCCTGTTCCGAGAGACCTTGCAACGTGTGCGTTCTCTCCTTCCAAGACTTAAAAAAATTTAAAAAACCAAAAAAAACCAAAACAAACAAAAAAATGCATTAAATAACTGACATTCAAATGTTGTCTTTTATAAAGAAATATGATCTTTAAGCATTTGTTCTCTTCTGCTCTTGCGTAGGCCGTGTGGCCATGTAACTCAGTGACAGAGTAATGATGAGGGGAAACATATTCCCCAACTTGTATGTGTATTGAATATTAAGTATATTCTAGACTCAGTTCTTTTATGATATTTAAAAGAGGGAGAGAACGAAAATAAGGAATAATGCATTTAAAATTTCTGGTCTTACTGTGAGTGTGTGCAAGAAGCTGCTAGAAAGCAGATTAATTTATCTAATACTTGCAGAGTAAGTGTTCCTGAACTCGGGAGTGCATGTGTGTGTATATAATGTGGATGAATTCACTTCAAGTAAAATACTGGGGAGCCATGAAATTCTATGAGACGCATGAGATAAGTTGGGGTTTTTTTGCCTTTGTGCTTTTCATACTGGTACACACTGGGTGTCATTGTGGCAGTTTAGGATTGTGCTAACTAACTGGGTTTATGTCATTGTCAGGTATATCGCAGGCTTGCAAAAGCTGCTTTCTTAAGGAGCTTTCCGTAATTGCTTTACCTACAAACTCTATATAAATTCAGGAGTTGCAGCGTGTGCTCTACAGCAGTGAACAGACTGCGGCCTCTGCGCTGTTCACCTGCACAAGTCACGTCCCATCAGCACACAGTAGCCCACACCTCTGCTCCCACACATGCCGGCTGGCTTTCCGTCCACGCTCCTTTCCAATGCAGATTTCGCTGTACTGTGGCCAGGAATATTTAAACCTAGACAAATGATAAATGAATTTCATTCAGGCTGCTTACAAGCTATATTAATCATGCTTGTGGCTCAGAGCAATGAAGAAAGCTATTGATGAACTGAGTGCAACCAGGTTTGGCACCAGCACTTTGAACTGGGAAGAGCGAATGTCAAAGTGCTGCAATGCTTTCTAAAATAAGTTGGCAGTAGATACCAGCAGGGGTTGGCACCATCAGTTAATGCAGCCAGCATGTTCAGAGTTTCAACTTGCGTGTGTATGTGCAGCCTCAGAGGTAGAGAACGTCTGCCTAAACGAGAACCTAATGTAAATGCGTATGTTCAGTGTCTCAGAAGGCATTGCTTTACTGCTGCTTGAAGATTTGGGCAGAGCAGCTCCTGGGTTGCTAACAGCAGTTGCTGGTTTCACTGTTGCTACTTGGGAACCCTTGGTCCGTAGTGAAATCTTCAAGAGGCACAGTGTTGCTGGGAGCAGTCTGCAGTGTTTTCCCTGCTTTTTATAGCAATTAGCAGAGTTGGACATGGGTGTCATATCAAAATCAATAGTGATGTGTATGAGAGAGAGTTAAGAAGGTGGTGTAGTGTGCTGAATATGTAGCATAGATGTAGAGCAATACATTTCTGCAGTTCATTTATTTTAATGAATTAGAGCTCAGATTCACCCAGGTATTACAAAGGAGTTTTGTTTTCACTCTTTCCCATGTAACAGGCCAAGGTTCTTGGATTTTTGGTTTTGTTTCGTTGTTGTTGTTTTTTTTTCAAGGAGGAATGCTTATCTCTATTGCACAAAGTTGAAACATTTTAGATTTTAACAAACTTCAAAATAGCACAGGATAAAAATGTGTATTTACTCTCAGACCTTTCCAAGTCTCTTGTCCCAGGCATTAAACTGTAGAGGCAGTGTTACTTGTCATCACGCTGGGTACTCGTGTCAAGAGAAGGTTTAGCTGGTCTTTGGCAGGACTCTTACATAATGGCTGTCTTCCAGCAGATCTTCCAGTAAAGACATGTAATGTTTTCCTTATTTTAACCTATACTTACTTATGTAGATGACAACAGTATTCTCTCTGAGCTAATAGTTGCTTCCTCTCTAAGCTTCCTAGAATTGCTTATTCCTAATACATTTTTCAAAGTTAATTCATATAAACAAATGTAAGACCTTTCATGGCCATCTTCTGCTATTAAACAAATGGCTTGAAAGGAGGTCTTTTTAACGAATTTGTCGGTGTGTGCGCTAGAAATGTGCGTAGAAATGTCCTAGTGTTTATTAAACGTAACACTGGAAAACGTTAACTGCATAGGGCTGGTTTTGTTCTGTCTTGTTTTATTTTTTTGTTCCTGGGAAAAACATTCACAATCTCCTTTTTAAAAGCTGTAATTAAAAAAATTAAGTAATTGTGCTGTAGGTATAAGTGTTTTAATATGCCAGATCTTTGTAATGGTAGTACAGTAATAGGAGTCTTGGCAAACTGTTTCCATATGGAGAATCCCATGACTTTGTAAGTGAAAATCATCAAAACAAATGCATAGGGTCATGTGAATAATTAGAATTTAGATGTATTCAGAATAGAGAAATAATAGCTATTTTGTTTGTGGTCATCTAGAAAAACATTTGTTCTTTGAACAGTTTTTTGGTTTTAGTATCTCTCATATAAATTTTTATTGTAAGAATGCATTAGTACCTCCATTATATGTGAAGAATGACTTGCAATGAGAAAATTCTGCCCTGCAGCACAGCCTGAAGAGCCGTGTGGTTTCAGAAAGGTTTGTTTTCTTCCTGATGATGCCTATCCCCTAGTCTTCATTCAAATCTGGGTGCTGACTGCTGCCATGGCTGGAGGGGATAAAACCTCCTTGCCCAGGAAATCCTCTTGGCTCTTTGAGGGAGAGCTCATCAAGGTCTTCCATCACACTTTTAAGTAATAGAAAGTACTTGTGACTTCTCATGCTGATTCACTGAAAGTTGTCTCACATTCCAAACAATTTTTTTAATAGTCATGTAGCTGAGGAGTTAATCGGGCTGGATAGCGTGCAGTGCTTAGTAAGCATATGGAGTGCAAGCCTTGCTGCAGATAACGTGTTCAGTCTTGACCTGCAAGGTACTGAACCTGCCTGATAAGTAGAGATTGTCATTTGCCCCGAATTATGTGCATCCCAAGTGACACGGACAGCCACACATCAAAGACTGCGTAAGAGCAGCTCGTTGGAGTAATTGTTGGTAATTTAACTGCATGGGCCAAACTGAGCTGGACTAAAGTTGTGAGACAGTAAGGGCCTCCAGAGTGACCCAATACGTATCCTGGCCACTGCGCCAACTTACAAAAGAACATTATTTGCTTAGGCAATCCCCTGACTGGGACACCCATCTTCTTTCCAGTTCGCACTTAAAATTATGTTCATATTCAAACCTACTGCAACCCTAATTTATGATGAAACATCAGTGAATTTGTTCATTCAACTTGAATTACTTGTGTAAATTCTTTTTTAATTATTTTTAAGTAAAAACAGACCATGTAACTTTTAAGAACTAAAAAGATGCTTTTTTTTTTTTTTTCTTTAATTCACCACTCCCCATGTAGGCTATGAACGCTATTATGTCTAGCACTGTGGTACGATGTAGATAAGCTGGAGGCAGTATTGCTGCAATTAATATTGTTAAGATACGAGGTCTCAGTGGAGCCAGTCCTACTGCTAGGATTGCAGTGAATGATTCTGCATTCTGAGGGAAGTCTGCATAACTTTATCGTAGAATTTAGTGTTAATTCCCACTATCGATCATTTGAGTCTGTTTTCTTTTTGAGCTTCTTTATTTTGCTTCAGATGCTGGCATTAACCTGTCTTTTGGATCCCCAGTCATGAAGGTGTGAATAACAGAGCTGAATATATTATACAAGCATGCTTTTAAGGTTACCCTCCTGTCCACTTGCCTGTTAGATTTTGCAGAAAAATGAGAAAAAGATTGGTATGTATGTGATATTTACTTCTACTGAATAAATAAAATATTAATTATACAATGAGATATGCACATTTTTAATTATCACTTGTCAGATTCTCCTGATCCCACCAGCTGTTTACCTAGGTTGTCTCTTCTGGATTTAGAGGTTACTCCTCCCCCCCAGCCCTTGCACAAGATACACATTTTCCTAGTGTTTTTCAGAGACTCTGGACCAGTAATGAACCAACTCCTCCTCCTTTTTTCACTTTGAAATAAAAGCAGCTGCTTCAAGGTTTGCTGCAGACCTCTCATCTCAGTTCTCCTCAGGAAAATGGTTGCAGTCAAGAAACAGCAGTGCTTAAAAGTTAAGACGACTATTTGTTTCTAGCCAATTGCACATCCAAAGATCACGGGCATCTGTATGGAAAAATCAAATCGACCTTGAATATTTCTTCTTAGTATTGATAATTGGAAAGATCATTACACAACTTTTGGAAGTGATTTGCTGGGAAACAACAGCAAGAATTGTGGCCGGGAAACAAACTTGTTAAGCAATGAGATATTCTACAGAGCAAAATACGCCAGATCTAAAGGAGCAGGGTAGATTTTAGGCACCAACAGGAAATATTTATTTAGTAAACTCTGCAGTCTCATTCCGAGATGTTTTCGGAGCTGCTTTCAGTCTGCCCTTCCCTACTGGTCTCTGTTAGGATTTTGAAAAATCTGGTTCCAGTTTATTTTATGTATTTCTAGTTTTGGTTCTGTTTAGTGTTGCTATTGGTGGGAATATAGCATGTTTTGGAAAACCACTGAACCTTGAACTCAGACTTGAGAGAAGGAAAAATTGTTTTCAAATATTCTGCTCTGAAAAATTTGTTAGCTGCTTAGCCTGTGTCCCACCCTCCTTTACTGACTCAGGATCTGAATTTATTTTCTTTTCAGAAATATTTATAGCTAGGATATACATTAGGATTTAAACAAACAAACAAAAAAAGAAAAGCGCCTGTGTGTATGCATGTTTATTTTCTGTGTGCTTGTATGCAGAGTTTCTGTAAGTACATTACACCATGCGAAGGTGGAATTTGCCAAGTTTAGGTCAAAACTTGAACCGAACTCATGCTATATAGTTTTCTGTCTCCACTGGTGTCTGTGGCCCACTTATGGAGGTTTATGAGTTGGCTGAAGCCTTTGAGAATGAAGCTGTGTTTTTTCAGCTCAAGCAGTAGACTCATGCTTTCAAATCCAGACATTTTTGGCTCAAGTCCTACAGACGTCAGTCCATTTCTGTAAAACAACTGAAGTGTTTTAATTGTAAATCCATCCTTTTTATGTAACATAGCTTTAGAAATTTTGCCTAAGTTTGCCTAGAGTCTTTTCTGTTTGTCATGAAACCGGCTAAGTTAGGGGCAGCCTGTTTTTGAGTTACGAACACAGAACTGTATGCATTTGCAGAGCATCTTATCCTTGATTTCTGTATTTCTAGGCTAGTGGAAGGCAGCGGTGTGACCTGCAGCCAGAGCCCGATGCTTAGCAAAACATTTACACAATGAGAAGAGAGTCCCTGCCCTAAAAAGCATACGTGCTTAAGCATTTTTGTTTCATTTCTGGCAGAGCTGAGGAAGGACACCTTTTACACAATAACATAAATATGCATATGGATTCAGGGTAGTCGGGGCTAGAAAAGCAGAGGAGCTATCATTTCTAATGAATGGAGAATAATTTTGTCCAAACAATCGGCTTATTTGAGAAACTGTTGATGGTCCGGCTTATTCCTGAGAATGTTGTATTCTTTACCATCTCGAGGACATGTGACTAGTTCCTTACCATACCTACTTTCAACTGTATAAGCCATTAAATTCCAGAAGCGTTGAATTATGTAGCTGATATGCAGGGTATAGCTAGACATGAGTCTGAACTGGAAATACTGTATATAATTATAATTAGTAAAGTGACTGACATTGGAGTGTATTTTCTCCTTTCAGTGTAGCCTTCAGAATAGCTTACATCAAAACATGGATGTTTCTTATCAGTATACGTTAGCCCAGCAAGCCTGGAATAATTTTGGTTTTGCTGAAAATGCTGCTTGGTTTGCTATACTTGGTAAGTTGCCTGTAGAACCACATATGAAAATGGGTGATTTTTTCTTTGGTACCTTACAGCTATCCATAGAGACACAGATCGGACCCAGATGGGCACCAATCTCACATCTTTACTTACAGGTAAGAGGAGCAGGTAAAGTAAGTTTCTACTGGTAGTGGTTCTGTTACCTTTGGGCTCGTAGGTATTCTTCTACTTTACAGTGATTACTGTAAAGAATTTCTGACAACTCTGTTTCCCTGCTAGCAGTCTTTGTAACTATGTCCCAGATGTAAATTGTTTTTGTAGGGAAAAAGCAAAATGGGGGAATGACACGGGGGGGGAAAAAAAAGGCCCTTTCATTGAAGATTTTAAGATGCTGAATTACAGATCTGCAGGTGCTGTGCTGTCTGCAGTGCTCTGAACACTTGAGATAATGCCATCTGGAGGAAGTTATTTGTTGGGACAGGACAGTGTTTTAAACTTTGATGTCAGTAATAAACAAAGCGAAGCAGCTGGAATCTGGCAGAAGAAGAAACAAGGCATTCATATCAACCCGTGATATTAAAGGAATGAGAGCACTGCACTGGAGCTGTTTTTATATATGCTTGGAAGTTTATTCTTGCTCTAGAAGTTAGCTGCTTCAGTTGTTAGGTTAGAGAGTACAGGGAGGGTTGCGGGGCGTTATGGTTGTTTTTAAATTTTAGGAAGTAACGTGTAGTTAATTACAGTAATTATGGTTCTGGTTTTATACTGAAACAATAACCTGGGTCCTGACCTTTCAAACCCCTCCGTGTTTAGTGTCCTGAAGATAGCTCTTTTCACTTAGAAAACGGGGTCTGGTTTACCTCTGAATAGGTTAAAAATAGAAGTTTTATTTAACGTATGGGCACCGACTTGAAGGAGTTAAAACACATGGTTTTTCTTTGGCTTGAAAGTCAGACTTGTTTAGTCTTTTTATTTTGCCAAATAGAAAAATTTAAAAAGAAGGATTTAAACATTTTTCTTTGTTCTTATTGTTGCCATATGGTATTAGTAACCAAACCTCCCTTCAGTGTGTTTAATTCCTTTTCCATTTGGCGTGCATTCACGATACACTTGTATATAGCATACTCTGTGTGTGACAGTACCTCTTAGAGAAAAACTCCCTTCACAGGTCACCGGATGGTTGACACACCATTAATTTTTATGTTTCTGTTAAACAAAGATCTGGAAATTCAGTACTGTGCATGAATTTGTTATAGATTGCCAAGAACAGGAAAAATCTCTAATCTGAAATCTGACCTTTCCATCAGTGGGTCACCAAGATGTTTTCAGTCACTGTTGAGTTTCTACCAGTGAAGGACCCTATCACACTTATTAAGAGTGTCAGTTTTCACAGTTTATATGAATGTGTTCTATTAGACGGTGACAATTAATTTGGAGAACTGGAGGTCACCTCAGGTCACAGCTCCATTTATTGGATTTTAACAAGGAAAATTTTTATAAATACATCTAAGTACATGATTACAAAATTGTACTGAGTAGTTCCAGAGCCTCTAAAGAGGGGGAAAAAAGCTGTGAAGATTACCTGCTTTCCTGCCCTGCCCTGCTTTGTAAATGGAGGAATTTTCCATTCCATTTTTATCGCATATCAGAAGATGATGAGCATCATTGCAATTTGCATATTTGTGGTGGTGAAGAGCTCAGTGTTTAAGGGGAAACAATCTTAGTATCGGTTATGAGCTGTTCTCATAAGAAGAGATAAAGGAAATAGGAAGAAATAAAAGGGAGTATCACATTGTTAAGGAGCTGGCCAGGGACTATACAAGCACTATCTCTGGAGTACAGCAAAAGGCAGATACAGACATCAGTAAATAGCATATATGTGTGCTGTATTTGTGTATTTATTCATATGCCCAACCCTATATGTATATATGAATGTGTTTTATGCACTGTGCATGCGCAAGGTTCAATTAAGCAAAAGGTAATAATGATAAAGTACATGTGAGAGTAACTTAGTAGTTGTACATTTGGGCCAACGCAGACTTTCAGGACGAGCAGCTTTCTGTCCTGGGAAGATACAGTCATGGAACAGAGTCTCTCATGTAGCTGAAATAGGATATCCATAGGGGTTTTTTACAGTTAAAATGCTAAAAATCCAGATTCTGTATTTTCTGTGTGCATCTAACAAAGACTTCAGATTTCTGTCTTTAAAAAAGGGGAAATGTTTACTTTGGGTATTTTTAAGCTTATCTTTAAGGATATTTAGATAACCCAGGAAACTGGTAACCTTTCTGTTGAGCAAGTAGATGGAATTATTATTTTAATTTTTCTGTCCTTTTAGCATTTTATACCTATCATAAAATCAAAGTACAGTATGCCTGTAAAATATATTAGACTCTGTGTTAGGAAGAATGTAGACTAATATGATACTTTCTTTCAGCACCCCAGAATCAAATACTTGGGAAGTTACTACAGAGCCTTGGGATAAGGCAATATTCTTTTTTTTTTTCCACCTTCATTTTTTCTTTTTTAACAAACCTGAAAACAGCTGTTGAAACAATGACATAATGGAATGTGACATGACTGTGGAAATTATTAACAAAGTCAAGCTTTGAAAGCATCAAGCTACATGTAGTGCTAGAGAGTTGCTTTAGCGTCTAGCATGATTTACAGAGTTTCCTCAGGCATTACGCATTCATGTCTTTACTGTGTGTCAGCTTCACGTCTAACCAAATAAACGCTTTGCTTTTCTTCAGTTCGCCTTCAGAATAACCTATTTTTATCACGCAAACATGGCTACAGACTAAGCTCGTGGAAGTACTTGTGGAAAAACAAAACACACATGTTGCTTGCACATCTTTGTGGTGTTACCATAAATGTGCTTTTGAATCATGTTCAGAAGATGTAGAATTTCTCATGTCTTCTTACTGCTCGTGTGTTAGGTTTGCTCAGGCCCATGGCAGCCCAAACTTTGGCAGCTGTGCTTTGTAGAGGGATTTGGGCTGGGGGTGATGAAGCCTGTCAGCTAGTGAGGACAGTCTGGTGAAACTGTGGGCACTTCTTCCTGCAAAGTGCATAAGCAGCTGTGGCGGGCAGGTGACGTGTTGATTCCCTGGGGACACAAAAAATGCTCTTGTGCTCTTGCTCCCTCTCCAGAGCCCTGCCTTCCTGAGGGGCAGAAGGCTTGGCTGGCACAGGTCGCTCCATGTACTGGCTTTACTGTCTTTGGCCTCCCTCGTGTTTGACTTCCTAGGCTGTTGGCTGCTGTTCTAGCATGAAGAACACCGGATGAAATTTTATTTTAGCAGTGGGGTTTTGTTGTTTTAATTAGCCATTTGAAGCGTGCTTTGCTACAAGTCAGATGAAAGCAGATTATTACTACAGTGACACAGTAGATAATTAACTGGGGTGAAAGCAAGCCTAACTTCTTGGTTTTCTTGGGAGAATAGTGTTTTAATTACCTAGTCTATCACAGAGGAAGGGACAATTATATTGCGTTAGAGCTTATTGGAATAAGAACAAACTCCAAGAGAGCCTTTGCTGTGGTACACAGACTCATATATGTTTGTTTTGCTTGTAGCTGCTGCACTTAAAATAAATGTCCCAAGAACAACTGACATCTCAAAATGCTCTTTCTGCAGTTTCATGAACATTGTACCATTCATCCAATGCCATCTCTCCTGTCCACCTTCATTCTGTGTCTGTAGCCTGATTCCTGTCTTGCTCCCCCTGCTCCATCACTTGATTCATCTTGTCTCCTTCCTCTGGCTAAATATAGTAACTCTCGCCATGACCCCTCTCCCTTCCCATCTCCAGGATCTGGCTACAGGTTGTTTTCTACCCCTCCAGTACTTCCCAGACAGGGGGACTTTTCAGTGCTGCAGTGATCTTTCATAGGTGCTCAGCAGCCAGTGCTGCTGGAAACCCTGCAGGACGTTGTCCCCCTCCCTTGCAGGGGCTGCGGCTCAGCTGTGCAGGGCCTTGTTCCTCTCCCAGGACGTCCCTCGTTTTGCAGGGTCAGATCGCATGTGGCAAGGGGCCGTCTCAGACTTGCTGGGAGATGAACGTGGCTCGTAAAGTCCTGCGAGCCACATCTCCATGGGGGAGGCTGTGTACATTTTCTCTGGAGCCTGTCGGAGGATGAAAGAAGGGAGCTAAACCACAAAGGAGTAGCAAGAAGGACCCTTAATGAGTCAGGGAAATGGGCTGGAGATGGGGAGCAGCTAAAGCAACTTCTCTCTTGTGTTTTGGGCAGCTGAAACATTGGTAGGGTATTTTTCTCTGTAGGACTGTAGCCAATGGCTTAAATTTGGATTGCTTTGCTTTTTATGATTGTGTGTGTGTATACACACACACACACACACACACACACACACACATATATATATGTGGGGTATTGAAAAACCTGAATGTTTCCTAAGGGTTTGATGCAAACAAATTTACACATATAGATGGAGTTTAGGAATATTGTTAGTGTCTGTGGATCTCAGTTCATTTCTGTGGAAAGCACCAGTATACATATTTGAAATTGTTCTGGGCCTACTGGAGATAATATATGTACGTGTGTGTGTGTGTATGTATAGCTTTTCTGTTTGTAAATACAACCCAGTCTACATATGCACAGAAATTCATCCCTTTGTTACCTGCTAAAGGGAACTCTTATGGCTAAAACAGCATTCTTTGAAATGCCTCAGCACTGTGCACAGTAAGGATGTCTGTGTATTTCCATGGAGTGATGCAATGTGGAGATGACTTTGGTACAGTTTAGTTGTTTGTTACAGGCAACAAATAATGTGTTTTGTTCTGCCTTTTTTTTTTTCTAGGAGAGGATGCTGCCCCACACTTAAATTCACGTGTTTCTGCAGCAAAGGTGTCAGTGAGGCTGCCTTCCATGGACGTAGACCACCAAACACAAAGTATGAGTAGTACATATGGCGATTCAGATTCTTCAGGGACAGATACGTTTTAAAGCTCAAGGGTTTTTATGGCAGTCACTGTCTGAAGATTTTGTCATTGGTGCATTTGATGCCTAGTGTGATAGTCTGGACATTTCATCAAAATACTGGTCTTTCAGTACTGCTTATTTTCTACTGTTTTCTTACAATTTTATTATGATTATAAATTTAGGCAATAATTCTGTTTGTGAGTATTTAAAATATTTTTAAGCAAATAAAATGCGATTCTTTCAGAATCATTGTGAGTTTAAGTCAATGAAGGTGAAGGCCATTTAACTATTTATTGTATGTACAGAGGAACAATGAAGTGATTGGTATTAAAATCTATGGCAAAAGTCTGCCTCGCTGATGGAAAAAAATGCTTGTCTCAATATAATGTCACTCCTGTCGAAATATGGAGCCAGAGGAAAACATATTTAAAACCAAAGTTTGCAAGAAAATCCTGTTGCTAGGTATCGTCAGAGCTTAGAAGACTGCTATCACAAGGCAGTAATTCAAAATCGAATGTAAAAGAGACTCTTAGAGTTTGTATTGTTATTATGAGGAATTTCTTTTTTTAGAGTTACAAAAATTTTTCAGCATTTTGATGTTTGTTTCCCCTAAAGACTTTTTCCTCGTCTTGAAACATGTCTCAATGAGAGATTGTGTGAGAAGGTTATTTGTTTACATTTTAAAATGTAAATTTCTCCTTCTCATGAGACAGAGCTAGTTACTGCAGTCTCAGCCCTTCAGAAGCCCAATAATCTCTCGCCAGAAATACCATAGTAACGATTAACAGCAAGAGTGCATGAACATGTTGCCACCCTCGCAGGGACTGCTCTGTTTTTTATTGCCTTAGCGAGGACAACGTGATTGATCCAGCAGTGTCTGGGGAGGAAGGTAGGATTGTCTGCCCCAAGCAGCTTCCAAGCAAAATAAAAAAGAGGAATTCAGACATGTTCCAGTAGGAAAACTAGGAAAGAAGCTCTTCTCAAGCAGGGCAAACACAGCTTTTGATCTGTTCCTCATCCAGTTTGGACTTTTCATGCGATATCTGTGGGAAAGAGGAGATACTGTGGCACTTTGAGACATGGGGCATGAAGGCACCTCTCAAAAGCTAGGACAAAAATACTCATTTTGGGTTGACTTGTACCTTGTTGTGACACTGGAGCATGTAACTCCATCTGCACAGCTTCACAGCATCACTTAGCGAGAAGTGCTTGGTTGTTGCAGATACTCATAACTGTGAACAGTTTCCATTACTCTTATATTATGGAGCCTGCGCTGATTTCATCTCTCTGTATCAGACAAACATTAAAAGCTCCTTTTGGCTATATTTTGATCTCACTGACCACGAGGTTCTGTTCATTTGCTGCAGAATCTGCAAGGGTAAATGGAAAAAGAGAGAGGTTCAACCGTTCAAGGTCGGTAATATCCAGAGGATTCAACTTTAAAGAGAGTCTCTTTAGCATGTTACAGACTTGATTTCTTGTCTGTCTTGACAGCCATGTGAACATCAGATTTGGGTGAGCGGTAAAAGCGTGGCAGGCTTCATGCTGAATGCAACATCACTTTAAAAAAAGAAAAGGTAGAAATGAGACAGCATGACTGGGAGCTGGTTTTCAGCATATGATCCCACAGAGAGTGTCTCCAGTGGTAAAGCTGCCTCTAGATGTTCTTACGCCATGAAAAACCACCAGGAGCAGAGGAGAGTATCTTCAAGCTTGTGCTGATGCTGCTGTCTGAGGAACTGTGCTATAAATCAGACTATTGACACGAGCAGTGCTTTAAAAAACAATCAGCCTTTTTGGGGAAGGTGGAGGTGTTCTTTTACCCTGCAGCAGGTTGCTACAGCAGGGCTCTGAATGGTTGCACTGTAACAACTGACAGCAGGATAATGAAATGCAGTGGAGAGGGCAAGAGCTTCTTAAACCAGGTTTCCCGCGAGAGAAAACCCTCATGAAACTATGTTCCAAGTAATCTGTCGAACTGCTAGATTTTTAAGGATCCTAATATATAATTTAGGTCCCCTTTTGTTGTGGTGTAAAAAGCAAATGAGCTGTACCCTTCTTGCGCCCAGAGCTGTAGGCCTGGGTCAGGACTGTGCTTTGTTAACCAAAGTATGGTAATCGCACTGAGAACACGAAGACAGCTGATAAACTAAGGATGGGACGGGAGACAGCAGATGGATACACAGGAAAGGAGAGCGCACAGGAAAGGATGAGACAGCCCTGGCCAGTGGGAGAGGCAGTGTCTCATCATACCAGGAAAACAACTGTGTCACATTTTACTGTCTGCAGTGCTGAGCATCACGTGTTTTGCTCTAATTCTCTTATTTTTCTCTTCTTGGGAAGAAGCGCATCACATCAAAGGTGTTGTCATTGTCACTGACTGAATCCTGTAGGAATGAGCTGTGTTTTTAGGGAAGTATGTCAGAAAATGCCTGGCGAAGACCATTTTCAATCAGTTTTGAAAATTCCCCATAGAGTTATGTTCTCTCCCAACTTGACGAGACTGATTTTTTTCCTAAGCTTCTGGATGGCTGGCACTGCTTCGAAGGTCTGCTGCTGGTGGGGATCACACTGGCAGTGGGATGCGCTAATGTTCATCCCCTCTACAACCCCCACTGTTCCCATTCAAAGAGAATTTTGGAGAGGAAGAAAGTGCAAACTATTTGCTTTTCCTTCACCAAAGCTTTCCAAAAACAAAGTATCATGCCACATAAACATAAGTGGACATCTGTAAATCTGGGACCCTGTGCATAGATCGTATTACAGGTATTTATATTCCTAGGAAAAGCTGTAGGCTGAGGGCGGGTGGGTTGTTTTGCTTTGGTTTTAATCAGAGTCTCCATTTTTCCTTTGAAATGGGGGGGGGGAAAGTATCTTCTAGAAATTTATCTATTTCTTTTCAATTCAGTTTCATATTTCAGATTCCTGTAAATAGTTTTCCGGGGTTTGAAATGGTAAGCACATGTTCTGTGAACACAGCCAAGCCGTGATAAGGAATTTGTCTGTCTGCGTCTCCAAGTTCCATTTTGTTTCTACAGCTTTTATGATTGAAAATGCACATCTCTCATGGGCACTCGCAGTACTGAAACAGCATGATTTGCAAGCTTGCTAAATGGATTTCTTCCAAGCAAGTCATTGGGGTATGTCATCAAAGCTTAACAGCATCAAATAGAATTCCATCTAGAAAAAGTATTAAAACCCCACCTCTGTACAGCTATATTTTTCAGTTAATTCTCAGCAGCAGAGAGGTGGGGGGGAGAGGGGTGTTATTGGATTTCAGGATTGTCGTGTGGAAACCAAAACCCTGGCTTTATTTTTTTGGTTTGACTGAATTCCTGGTGAAGCTTGCTCTTGTCTTACAGTAGAAAAGCACTAGAACAAGAGTATTTGTTGATGGATTGGACTTGCAGTATATGAAAGTGCAAAACTGAAATGTCAGAAGTGGTTATATCTGCAGAGCATCTTTTCTGACTTTGGTAAGTTAAATCGGCTGTTTGGAAGTGAGGTGCTCAAAATCCAGGGGGTTTTTTCTTCCTCTTCTCCCACTCCGTGAAAAAAAAAAAAGAGAGATGCTGTATGGTGAGGGTGGCAGCAATGAAGAGAATGGGTGGATCGACAGAGACATGATGCTGCTCCTGGCACGGGCAGGGATCCTCTCTCCCAGGCCAGCAAAGGCTCTTGGGACAGGACCCCAGCCATAAGCTGGTAGGTAATTTGTCTGATGCCAGTGTCGCCCTTCCCCTGTTCAGCTGAGTTATCTTGGTTTTCAGTATAGGAAGCAGAAAATTTAATGTGCACGTTTCGTCTGAACAATTGTGGGAAATTGGATAAAGTGAGGTTTTGGTTATTCCTGTTCACCTTCGTAGCTCAGAGATGGAACTTGTCAAAATTAGCTGCTAAAAACATATGCTAACCTTCCAAGGTGCTTTACACATCACTACAGGATAATGTTGTCTATCCTGGCTGGGTAAAGATATATGTGCCAACCTCCTCCCTGTGAATTGAATACTCAGATGTTTAAAATTACACGTGTGCAAAAATTTGCTGGATCCTAGTCTGAAATGTGGCCATTTAAGAGCTGGAACCCTGCAGCTGTTTAACAGCTTTCTGTTAACACTCAACAAAGACTTTAAGACAGAAAGACAAGAGGATTGCAACCTATAGAATTGATACATCCTGAGAAGTTCATCCTTTCCATAGGTGTCCAACAGTGTGTGGGAGTGAAAGCTATTGTATAAGCGTTGTGATATTTGTACTGGTTGGCAGGTGTGTTCCTATGGAGCTCTCTTTTTTTTCTCCCCTTATTCTGCTTCACTCCTGATTTAGATACATGTCTCTAAAAGTTGTCTCTAAAATATTCATTATTGTGATTATGTGTTGATATCTCCCCCAACCTTCCAGGACTTGGATGTGATTTTGCTTCTTTGATCCTGCAGATCCAAATCTTGATGTTGTGGCATCCTTGAGCCAAGTGAGGGGACTGCAACAGAAGCTTTTTCCAGAAATCTTGAAAAACCCCATCAAAATCTCACGACGGTGATGTGGCCAGCTGAGCAGGGGCCACAATAACGCCCTGGGCCCTGCTTCTGTGACGGCAATAGTACAAACCCACAAACCTGTGTCTGCGTCTAGAGCTTTTGTTATATTTTGTGTAGAAGGTGAAACCTGCTTTTGCCTTTTGCTGTCATTCTCTGCCTTGAGAGGAGAAAGTGGACCATTAAAGTTCAGGGATCATTTTTCTTCCTTATACATTGCTTCATATCTAGGTTAGAAACCAGAAGGTAAGAGAAAAGTAAAATCAGAAGTGTAATCAGGAGCCTGTGCGGCACCCCAGTATTTCCAGTCCATGAAAGGGCTGTTTTGGGAAAAAGTACTCTTTCACCCCTCTGTAGAACTTCCTTGGGGGCAGAGAAGCATCGTTGTTCTGATCAGACTTCACTCCCAAGGCCCATAGGTCTTCCAGGCTGGCGGGTCCTGCACTAAAGCTCTTGAGTGCCTTGAAGAGGGGTACGTGAGGCCCCTGAAATGGCTTGAACTAAAAGCCAGTGTGATTCTTGCCTGTGTAGCTGCCATTGCAGGTCTAGGGCTATTCTCAGAATAATAGCTGGGAAAGGGAGAGATGCAAAAATCAGTCATCCGAAGAGTTGAGCTTCAGGGTGCTGAGAAAAGAACTTTACTGAAACTCAGAAAACTGAAAACAACAGGAAAGTAGCAATTCTGCTACCGCTGCCTGCTTTGCCGATGAGCTGGAAGGCCGGGCAGCTACCGGGAGGGAGGTTCGGGAGGCAGGCAGTGACCGCTGCCAGCAGCAGGCAGGGCACTCCCAGCAGTGCCCATCTTCATCCTGCCAGCCCTGGGCAGGCAAGGCAGCAGCTCTGGCTCTTCAGGCTCTCTCTTGGCTCTGTCTTTTCCTGACAGGAGTGGCCAGCCCTGCAAATTAGGGTTGCTAACATTTCATTTTGCCTTGAGGTGGCTGCAGGCAGAGGCCCCTGTGCAGGGACAACATGCTGCAGTTGTATCGGTAGGGTCGTTCCCTGCTCTACCATCTCAGCACACCGATTTCTTACTGTCAGCTGAAAAATCTCCCCTGGTTAGTGCTTGTTCCTTAATATATGTACAGTTGTACTTACCCTGCAGCCTGTTATCGCCTGGATAGCCAACTGTTTGATCACCGTGTAAAAATCTTGCCACTGAAATGATGACTTAGAGCTTATTTTTAATGGGTTCTGGGAGACGCTTCTTGCAGTGACTGGGGATTTTGCTGGGTGAGTGGCATCCTGTCGTTTTTTCCCCCCCTTCTTTTTATTCTGACACTCTTGGAAATTGTGCTCTTCCTGCATGATGTGCCCTTGGAGAAGGGCATTCAGCATCCTGCATCTGTCACATAAATACCATCTTCCCTTCCGTGCTGCAGAGTCGTGGCGCCTTCCCTGCTGTGTTTCCTTAATCAGCACCTATGGCAAAGCAGCGGGCACGAAGCCACGGATTAAACCTGGTACTTGCTGTGAAACCCAGCATCTGCTTAAATAGCACTTACATCTGTTAATGCCGATTGTTTAATGCAGCTTTCTAGGCAGTACGGTGCCAGGTGCTGTAGAGTAAGGCATTCCTCTGGCTGATAAACTTTGCAGCTCAAGAGTAAGGAGGATTTCCCCGTCTGTGCTTGGGCTGCTGTGTCATTGCCTCCTTTGATGCCAGACTTTGAACAACTGATCTTGTTTTGTTCCGTTTTGTTTCCCCAGATCAATTAACTAAAGCCATCTTTGCAATAAGTATTTTCTTTTTAAAAGCAGGCGCACTCTTGCCTCCTCTAATTACGATAAGGATGTTTGTTGTTCAGGGCAGGGGGTCCCAGTGGTTTTGTTTAGGTTCTTATAGACCTCTATGGGGACAATAGCGGCTGGTTTCTGCAAGTCCTGGTAAAACTAGGAGGGTGCAGAGGGATGAGATGGGGACCACACCACAAAGAGGCATCCTTATGGAAAACAAAGGGCAGGAGTGGGTCGGAGGGTGACACATCCCTCTTTCGTGCTTGTAGGAAGAGTTTTGCATCTTCTTGTACTCTTTGACTGGTAAAGATCCTTTAGGCAGGAACATTTTTTTCTCTGCACTGGGCCAATAAATAACAGCAAAGAACTGCTCATCCCTGCCTACCTGGACTATTTTTGTTGTTATCTTAATTGCTTCATTCTCACAACCCACACTCAATCTTTTCAGAAAATTGGAGCCTTGAACTTCTTTCCAGGATCTTGAGGAAATCTCACGTCTCCCCACCATTTCCCAGCCTGTCTCATCTACGAGAACAAGCCCTATCTCTTCCCACCTGATGTAGTCTGAATTTCCTCAGGGATTATCTAAACAGAGCCCACGTGATCCATTTCTCTCAACCCCTCTACAATTGGGAAAGCATAAATCATGGGTCCCTACAAATAAACACAACTGGCAAGATGTTATTTTTCTCTGTCTGAAGTAACACCGGTTCTTTAATCTGCCGCCTCCTGGAAGCGTGTCTGTTCAGAGAATGTACAACCATTACAATGTATACACAATGTTCTTCTGCCACTTCTTCTTGCAAGCCATAATGGGACTCCTACACCAGACACACTGAAAGAAATGTGGCCAAGTGAATACCTCTTACTGTTTTCACTTCTCTTCTTCAACTTGGCTTTGAAACCAGAAAGCATTTCTGCTTGTAAGGAAAGGAATGGCTGGCTAAGAAAGGGAAAATCTTGACCATGAAATCCTGCTGCAGCTTAGTTTTCAGACTTGTGACTTTCGTTCAAACTTCATGTTATAGTTGCGAGGCTGTTTTGACATCATTAATTCTGAAAATATTCTTTGTAAAATGAAGAAAGGGTAAGTTCTTGCCATAACGAAAACAACTTTGAGCTGAACACTTAAAAACGCTACAAAAACTGGAGATGTTTTTACAGTTAAACCTCGTCTGGAGTTCATTTAAAATAATCATGTTTACATGGAGGTGAATTAGTGTGCTGAGCTGTGCCAATGCCTCGCTGTAGTTAAAAGCAGACGGCCAAGAATTATAACCCTGGCAACTCAGTCCCTGCGTGCTGCACTCCTGGCTATGTGCAAGAACCCAGGGGCAGAAAGGCCAGTCTGGGAGGGTAGTGGGGAGTCAAAATCGCTTTAATCAGTGATGAACCTTGTAGGAATATTCCAGGGCAGTAAGTGCTGGGTCCATGATTTGTCTTTCATTATGAAACAACTATTTTTCTGTATGCAAAAGGTAAGCCTATACAGAGGTCCTATTGCTGTGTCTCTGCTGAGGCTAGGAGTCAGTTTGCTGGGCAATGAAGATGTCCACATCTCTGCTAGCCCTCTGCACCTCCTTATGGTTTTTGGAACAGGATGCGACTCATCTCTGCTCTTGGAGACACCTCCTTTGGGGTAAGGCGGGTCTTTCCCTTCAGCGTCCCTAGATGGCAGGGATCGGGGGTAGTAGAGATGAACCCACCCCATGGCTCATTTTCCAATAGCATTGTTGGCCTGAGAGCCTCCAAGTAAGCAGACCTCATCTTCAAACCTTTCTTTGAGGCGTGTTGGCTGCTAAATGCGTATTTGGAGTTAGCGGTGACCTGGATGGGTCCCTGCAAACGTTTCACTGCTCCACTCCTGCCCTTCAGTTCAGCTACTCCTATTTTTAAGGGCTGTCTGCTTACGACACGTACTCATGAAAGGAGTTTTGCATCTGATACGCATGTATAATACATGGGATTGTCTCTGGCACATCTGTGCTGTGTGGTCTTTCTAGGAGCCTGAGAAAGCATTTCTCTTGTGAAAACTTTGAGTGGCAGGATTACTTCCCAGCTAAGGTCTGTGAGCAATTGCAGAGAGCAAAGCTTTTTGGTTTTGCTTTGATGGTCAAAAATGCCGTTGCCGTGAGTGTTGGCTGATATGAGAAGGAGCTTTATTTCAGGCAGCCTCTGCTGTTTTCAGTTAATTGAAGCTTGTGGTTGTTGCAAGCCCTCTCTTGACCCTCAGCTCATCTCCTATCTCCATCTGCCACTATTGAGCTGTTACCGGAGATGCTGTTCCTGCCTGGGCTCTCAGCCTGCTCCTGGAGATGCCGTTCCTGCTCAGCCTGGTCCTGGCAGACTGTGCCTGTCCTTGCCAGGCAGCGTGTCAGCAAGGACACGTGGCCTGGCAGCTGCTCCATGCTGGAAACTCGGTTGTTGCTGTCTTCCTTGTTACTGCACCCTGTGCTGGCCAGGAAACGTCAGCCACGGGGCTGCCAGCTCGGGCTTCACTCAACCCCCGCCATCGCTGTATGCTGCACCCCCAGGAGAAAGGGAGGTACAGGGGAAAAGGGAGACAACAAGAAGCAGGGTTACAAATCACACTGAGGAAGGTGCAAAGCAGATACGGACAAGTGGGGGATGTGTGTTGGCAGCGGATGGGCTCTGTGCTGGCGCTCACTCGCTTTGGTCTGGATCTGTATAACCATGAGATCAATTTCTCCGAGTGGAACTAGGCTGGAGGAATCTTGATGAGATCAAAGGGAGATAATTTTATTACAGTGGCCTGCAAGTTCCTTTTATGTGAGTATATTGCTGCTTAATGTAGGGGATCAAATTCTTAGCTGATATAAATCTGCATGTAGCTCCATTGACTTTTATGGCACTACAGCCATTTACCGCATCTTGTGATTTACTGGGTCTGCGTTAGCGCCCTGCACGGACGGTTCCCAAGCTGCTGTCTGCAGACGACTGGAGTCACAACCACGGGTACATGGCCCTCAGTTGGGTGTTTGCAATCTTCTCCAGAGCATCCTCCGTTACAGACTTAGTAATTAGACTGCCTTGTATTCCACAATAAATTTCATGTGTTGACAGCAGTCTGTGGTCCAAAAGCTACGGATGCCACCGCTCTAAACACTCCTCACTAATTCATTAGCTTTTCATTTGTGTAAATAAAGATTCTCATTAGTTTTGGGGGGATTTTTTTTTTTTGTCGCTTGGGCTGGAGAAGCTCTTTGCCAGCAGCTTTGCCCAGGGATTTGTTTCTCCAGATAACAAATCTTGGGACCAGAAGCTGAACCAGGACAAGCTGCCATGTTAATGAACTGTAAATTTAGAGCATCTTAGCATGCTTGGAAAAAGTATAAATCATAGGTTACTGCTGACTTCTTTCTTTTTTTGTTTCAAAAGTGAACAAGTAGCCAACCATTAGGTTTCTTTCAACGGTGACAGGCTAATTGTTTCAAAATGGGGCTATGTAATACGTTGAGCGCTGCGATGTGAGATCAGCTGGAACATCTGTTCCTGAAGAACGCCGTGTAGGAACATCCCTTCTAAACAGAGATAAGCCGGTTCGAACAGGATATGAAGGAACATTGCAAAGCTGAGAAAATTACTGTCATGACAGCTGTAAAACCAAAAACTTCTTGGAAACGCAGCCTGGGAACGCTGCTCTTAAACAGAAGCAGAGAAAAACGGATCTGGGTGTCTGGGCAGGGCACTGCATCGCAGGGAAGCAGGGTCCTCTTGCAAGGCCTTTGCTGGCATTAAAATGTTCCTTCCCAGTTTCTGTCTGCAAGAGCATTTTGTAGGCTGTGAGATGGCTTAGGAGGCCAGTTCTGACACGAGGTAATTAGCTGGAATTCAGATTGTTTTCAGCAAATGTGAGACAGTTGTCACAGATTTTATTTTTCCTGCACTGTGGGCATCTTCTGGTGGCCACCACCAGAAGCACAACACGAAATTAGATGGGTGCAGTGCAGCCAGTATGCTTCATGTGTTATTTTTATAGCTATTTCTGTATCTTGCCAGGTATCTTTCTTAGGGAAAAGGCTGTTTTGGTTGGGTTTTTTTGTTAGTTTTTTTTTTTTAAAGGTGTTTGGTGTAATGGGAATTTTTAGCTGTGATACTTAACTTTTGCATGGCAAATGAAACATCTGAAGAAAACAGTACCCAGAAACTGGATAGTTTAAGGGGTGCAAAGCTGAATTCTTGCAGCAAGGAATAAATAAGAAAAAAGATAATGCATACGTTTCTGATGCAGGTCAAGTACCTGACTGAATGCTGGTTTACCATGAGTTTTTCCCTTGGAGTATTTTAATTGTTCTGGCTGCCACTAGTGACACTGACACAGTATCCACACAAAATGGAAAAATATTAATGTGCAAAGGTTTTGAGCAACTTGACAGAAGCTCTGAAAGGAGCAGGGCCAGGGACGAGCATAGAAACGTGAAAGTATTTTGGATTACTGCACCCAAGCCTCAGTTTCACAAGATATTTAAAACACATGCCTACATTTAATCGTATGAATACTTGTACAGGCTTCAGTGAGACCCTTCTCTTGGGTAAATTTAGGCATAGGCTCAGATGTCTCACTGAATGAGAAGCGTAGAAGGACTCCGCGTACTTCCTCCTCAAGGCCCACATAGTAACAACTCCAAGTAAATCCCAGTTGAGTACATAAAGCAGATGAGTGCAAAAAACACTGTGATAAATCCTTTACCAGTTCTTAAATCTTGCTGATCTTTAATCTGATAACTCTTCCTCCCTCAGACAAACTGAGGGGTATAGTATTTCAGCTCTCAGACTGCATGCTGGTATGCGTAGATGTATTACGTGCTGTGTCTCAGGGCGAGGAGCATATGCAGAAATTAGGAATTTGGTTGCTCAGTTAGAAATAGCCAGTTTTTAAGCTGTCTTTCATTAAGTCTATTATTCAACAGAAAACTTTCTTGCTCAGCCAGTAAACGCATCTTCAGAGGTGCTGTTGCTGCAAATCCAGTTTACACACGGATTCCTGATTATCGCAGCAGAGATGAAATGAAATAATTTCTCCTGCTGCTCCCTGTCCTCTGCTGCTGGCCCAGCCGAGGGATTTGCTCCAGATGGCAGCGGCAGGTGGGAGCGCTCTGCGCTGGGGGACGAGGAGGGAGGTGTGCTCCATTCCCTGCGCATCCCGCACGGGCGATGTCCGGAGGAGGAATGTGCCAAAGCACCACCACCGTCTGCTCTGGCCAAGCTGAGAAATGGCTGCAAAAGGACCTCCTGCTCCCATCTCCCTGCTGGCATCGTCTGGTCCTTCCCTGCATCCTTCAGGCATCACTAGAGGTAATGGGGAATGACTGAAAATCCCTGGGAATTATTGAAAATCCCTGGGTTTGTGGCTTGTCAGAGGATGGAGCAAACCATCTCATTTCCTGCCCAATGCACACATGGCTCCCCTGTTGTCCCCTGGACCAGTGCCACTCGGATCCATGCTACCACATATGACCCTGCACGGCAGAGACGGTGGCCAGCCTGTCTCCGAACCCCAGCAGGAATATCCTCCTCCAACTGAAAACAACTTTTTAAAACAGTATTTTAAATTTCTGAGCTCCTGATTGAAGATACCAGAGACGTGATGGATCCGGTTGGCAGAACAGCTCCTGGATGAGCCACCGGCATCCCTTCCCATCGAGAGGTACTGAGGCTCTGGGAGCTGATGGCTATCTGGGGATGATGCCAGATCTTGGCTGGGGTGTGGCCCAGAGTTTCTCAAAGTAAGAAAGGGGTAGAAAAGCAAAGCTGTGCTGTTGATTTCAGCTGTGAGAGGCCAAGGACAGGCAGGCGGCTGCCAGTGCTTGCAGCCTGGCAGAGCCAGTGTGGGAAAGGTGAGGCATCCACGAGGCCCCGCTCCTTTCCCTACTGCAGATGAAAGGGCAGCTGGCTGTGAAAATACTCAGAGGGGACCATTAAGAGAGCTTTAAACAGAGCAGGTCCCCAGATGTGAAAACTTCCACTGCCAGCAAGAGAATTAGGGATCTCCTGCAGACTGTGCTTTATCGAGTGCTGAAGCCATCGCTGTGTTACCATTACCTGCTGGCATAGATACCTGTGGAGAATAAACACTGGCTCTCGCAAGGCTGTGGCTGGGTGACCCGCTCAGCCTGTTTTACTGCCGCTCGCCGTCGCCTCTGCCCTCCCGTGCTGGTGCCCCCTGGGCCCTTTGCCCAGCGTTGGGGTGCTCAACGCTGCACGCTCTACGCTCTGGCCTGAGCCTTCCTTCACGCTGGCTCAGGGATTTGTGCTCCTGCAGCCCCTCAGGTCGGGTCAGGCTGCTGGGGCTGCAGTTACCTGGTGCTGCACAGCCTCCTTTAAATCTCAAATATCCTCATTTTTTAGGGTAAAGGGCACAAGGACAGAAACATCAGGAGTTTCAAGGCCTGTTCTTCAGCAGGGTGCATGGAAGTCACCAGAATTACATTTGCTGTTAATGATGAAGACTGGCTGCAAAGCTAAAATGTCTATATGAATTAAAAGAACTTATTTTTTTGCTAGCTGCGCTTGACACTCCCAATGAGAGGAGAGTTTTCTCACGAGTTTCTGGAGTAGGGGAGATTCATGCAGCAGCAGAGCCTGTTCCTGGTGCCTTCTTTTTGTGAAGAGGGTTTCAAAAGAGCCATGGCTCCTGCAGCCAAAAAGCAGTGATGCAGGAGCTTTGTGTAAAAGTTGATTTAAAACTTTTTCTTTGGTTATGGGTTAATAAAGGCAAAACAGAGCTGCTGCTTGGGGCATCAGACATTGAATTCCCTGTGTAGAAGCTCAGGAACTGAACTAAAGTCCCAATTTGGAAGACATCCCTCCACCAGGGGTGAGAGCTACTGGCACAGAAACCTCTGTTCATACTTTTGTGTATATCCTTTGTAGGATATTGCGGTGCTCTCTCTGCTCTCCGCCATGCAAGTGTCCTCCAAGTACCACGGTGATTTGGGTGCTTTGATTTTTGTGTCAGGTTCCTCCTCACACAGTGAGTAGAAAAGATCATCCTTGATTCCAGCCCTGTTTTCTGGCCCTGTTTTCTAAGTGCTGCTTTTGACCCAAAGCTCTCGCTAACTGGCTGGGCTGGAGGCTGCTCACGTATCCCTATCGATCCACTCACATGTCCAGCTGAGTTCATTTGGCTGCTCTGGCTATTTCATCGATCCCCACATTAATCTACCTGCAGACTCCTCTTTCAGCCACTTTGCAGCTTCTCAGCAGCTTTGCCTGGAGCAGGAACATATTTTTCATCTTTCTGCTGAGTTTACATGAGGTGAATTTAGAGACCTGCCAACGCCTGTGAACTTCCCAGGCTGCAGGAGAGGCGTTGCTACCTTTAAGTGAAAACCAAGGCTGAATTGGTTTTCTTTTGTTTCACTAATTGGCTCAGCACTGTGGTTGGTATTTATTGCTTTTGTGCTGGTCCTTGCTTTCTAGGTCTCTCTGTCGTACTATGCTGCTCCCATGAAATGCAGAAATATCACACTTTCCTTGGGATACGCCAACAACTCGGGAAGGGGGTGAGTGTAACCAAACAGATTTCCCACCTTCCAGAGCAGGGGAACTGCTCAACTGTTGCCTGCCTTTTGTTAAGCATGTGAGCTGCTGTATAAATCACATTTATTTTGTTTATTTCTCCAAAGAGAGCCAGCAAAGACAGACTTCTGCCTCCATCGTGCTGTAGATCCAGGTGCTTTGCTTGGTTCATGGGGAGTCATTTCAAAGGGGTTGTCCTCGCCTTGTCCTCTGCCAATCCACTCCTCGCTTCTGAACAAAGAAAGAGACCCCTGCTCCTCCAAGAGAAGTGTTTTAAGTGGTTATGAGGCTATAAAAAAAAAAAAAAGAAAAGAAAAATGCTGGGAGAAATTTTGCAGAACCTCCAATGGCGCATCTGTGACCAGCAATGGAAAAATGGGCTTGGGCTGCTCTTCTGAAGCCTTCATCAGCGGTTAGCTTCTGGCAAAGCTTACCTTCAGTCAGGCTGGTGTCAGTGGCAGTGCAGCTGTACCTGCACGGAGGTCCCTGAACCCCCTCAGATCCTTTGCAGAATGGGAACAAACAATTTCCATTACTTTTCTTTGTAACTCTTCAATTTGCGCTTGGCAAACGCGGGACAGCAAGAGAAAGAGAAACCTTTGGATGCACAACTGGAGGTGACGGCGCAGTTGATCGTGTGCCTGCATCTATTGCTAAATCCAGCCTTTTGAAACCATCCTGGAGTGGAAGTCAATGTGCAGCAGATCCGTTGCAAGATGGAAGGTGGGGGCTGCATGGCCATGGCAGGGGCACGGTGGTGGTTTTGGCCAGGTGAAGGCAGGAGTGATGGAGCTGAGCTGCCTGTTCTGGCATTTCCCTGGGGCTCAGCGCTCTGAGTTCATCAGAGCATGCCAGGGAAGCTATCACCTTTCTTACCCACTTGACTCCTCCCTGTGCTTTAAAGCAAGGGCTTTTTCCCCATGGCGCAGCTGTAAAAAGTATAGTTTAACAGCAGCCTCGTTATAAATTTTTATGCAGCCACATTCTAATTAAAAAACAAAACTCATCAGAAATTGCTTTCCAAGGGACCTAGCCCAAGTGGGGATCGAGGGCATTTGCCGTACAGCAGCCAAAACTTTAAAAAATGTTTGGTTTAGAGTGCAGCAATCTCAGCACATGGGAATGGGCTATTCCAGCTCACAGGAATTGGTTATTCCCCGCCAGGGATCCCTGAATGGTGCTTTGCTGAGGACAAAAAAACTCTTAAACAAGTACAAAACTCCCCTTTAGCTCAAGGACTCAGTGACTGGTCATGCTGGGGAAGTGAAGTGTCAGTGGGGAAAGCTCCTCCTTGATGCTTTAGTTGGATGTCGGCATTTGGAGACCCAGCCGTCCTGTGGGATTCATCCCATGTGCTCAGCCCCCACCCTGGTGGATCCTAAAGACATTATGACACTTGCCTCTTGGTGACCTTCCAGGTCTCAAATATCACAATACGAGCAGGAAATAGGGTATCACCCCAGAAATAAGAACTGAAAAAATGTGGAAGGCCGGGATGAGAAAATCCCTGCGTAAGGACAGGATTGCTCATGCTTCTTATTTGTTTCTGGCATTGCAGGTTAGGAGCCAATGTGCTTCCAGAGGTTTTCACCCCACAATCACAAGAGCCAAAGATTTACTCTGTTTTGTTAACAGGAGCTGGTGTGATATGATCCGCGACTGGCAGTCGATGCTTTGGAGCTGTGCTAAATACAGTGACAAAGTACTGTGACATTTTTGATGGCACCAAGTAACTCAGGATGTTCTTTGTGGCTGGTGGGACACGGTGACAATATAGTCCCGCGTTGAGGCCCTTCATTAGGGCATGGTGGCACCTAAGCCATTTAGCTTTGGAGGGCTTGGTGACTATGTCCTGAGCCCTTTACTCCAATGCTATCCCAGGTTCTAACATTTTTAAATACTGGGTTTTAGCATGGTGCAGTGTCTCTCTAAGCTTTTTCTTAGTTTAATTCACCCATCCACATCTATGGCAGAATTACTCTGTTCCAAGGACAGAAATGCTGGGCTCTAATTTTGCCCCTATTCATAAAGTAGCATCAAAACCCCAGTGCTCCATGTCAGGCCTCTTCCCAAACCCTGCCCGTTCATAGATGGGTTGCCACATTGTTTGCTGTAAAATGCTTGTACCAAAATCCTGTGTTGGGGTGAGCTGGGCTTGCAAATGCCAGGGCTGTGGTGCCGCAGCGGAGACTCCGCTTCCAGCAAGCAGGGAGTCTTCCAAGGCAGGGAGCAACTTAAGTCCTTAAACCCGACTTTGAAATGCCTTCCAGTTCAGGGCAAGGAAGGGAGAAGTTTGAGGTGGGGGGGATGTGGGACTTGAATACCCACGTCTTAGGGAGTCTCAGGGCACCACCTATATATAGCTATACATGTAAATGCATATATACATATATATGTGTGTGCGTGTTATATATTGCAATCAATCTGCCTGCGGGCAGCTGCTGACATAGGCAGTCCATCTTTCCCCTGGGAGGGAAAAATGAGCCATACTCTGCTGAGAAAAGAGAGAAGGATATTGAAGTCAACTAAGAAAATTAAGGAAAAATAAAAAGGACTGATCTGCAGCTGGAGATGTTGAGGCACAAATTGGTTTTCTCTTTGTTTTTCTCCCTATTCCCCACCTGCCTGTCTGCCTGGCCAAGCTCTTGCCCATTCTTGCTGCCAACTTGCTTTCCTGCAGCCTGTTGCACTTCTCTGGTGCCTGGAAAACTCCTGCAAAGCCTCTGAGCAGCCACAGCAGGAGAGTGATGAGTTTGATGGTGCTGTTGGCAGCCAGCTGCCCATGAAGCAGTGCTACCGGTGAGGGAGCCGGCCATGGAAGAAAACTGTTGCAGATTTTCTTGAGCCCCAAAGCCCTCCCTTTCCTCCCTTCCACAACTGTTCACATAAATCTCACCTCCTGCTCACAGAGAGTGCCTGTCTCCTCTCGCTGCCCCGTCCTATGCTCCCCCGCTGGCCCGGAAAGGGAGACGGCAATCAGCCGGGCTTCAGCTCTCGCTGTTTCAGGATGCGATATCAGACAGTAAGTTTTGATGCAGTTGATTGAAAAAAGCCTGGAGAGCTGCGGAACTGAGCTGCAATGGTGGAGGTGAAGTTGCCTGTAAAAACTATAATAAAGCTGTGAGCATCTGCACTCCCCTGCCCC